>NC_051260.2:608696-1209892 GCF_015237465.2 Chelonia mydas
CATCCCGTGCTGTGAGCACCACCTTTGGGTCAAGAGTCAACGTAGCTATCTGTTTACAGGTATCAAAGGGATATTTAATGTGGAAGACCATTATGTTGTCAGTGGCACCAGGTTTCCAGATTGCATTGAGCTCTGAATTGGCAAACTCTTCATAACCAGCACATGCTGCTAAATTGTTAACTTCGCTTCTCAGACCAGAGTTTGAGCTCTCTCTGGTGCTTTGTGGAGAGCACCAAGGCGCATAGTGCAGGCAGTGCCTCCTTGTTTCCAGCTGCCAGATTGCATTAAAGAATCTAAAAACACCTGATATACTTCCAAACTTCCACATTTCCCTGTAAGCAATAACTGCAGTTGCCACAGGGATGTTAGTCATGAATGCAAGGGGTAGTGCCATGGGATAATTTCTCTCAAGGTGTGGCCTACTGTAAGGTTGTATCTATTCCAGCACTTTTTTTCCAGTTTCCCAGCATTGCCACTCCACAGGTAGGAGCGATGGTTGGAGCATTCAGAACAGACATATCGGCTGGCAGCCTGACTATGCTAGCACTCCCTCTGGTGCAGCTGCCGGGGTGGGAAATGTGAAGGTGAATTCTGGCATCTGTATGAGGCATAAGGAAACATTTGAGAGCTCCTGCCTTGGCATGGGCATGGATTAGCTTGTCTTTGTCAGTGCAATGGCTTTGAGCACCAGCCTTGTCATTGTTTGATTTTTTTTAAAAAGCGAGACTTGAAACAGTTTGGTATTTTCTGAGTTTTTTCTTTGAAGAGTTACTAGAAAACAGAGTAAAGAGAAACAAACCCTAAAAGGAAGGGCCTGTGTGTGATGTTCTTTGAGCAGGAGACGGAGAGACTAACATCGGTGGGTGAGAAGTGAGGGCACTTCTCCAGGTAGCCCAAACACACACAGTGCATTTGTATAATCAAACAGCCCAGCTTGGACAATTCCCAGAATATCTCATGGGAGTCAGTGTCCAAAAAGTAATGCTCTTTGTGTGTGGGGAGTGGGGTGGGGAGGAAGGTGGTTGTTTGTTTGTTTGTGGGGGGTTTTATTCATATAACTGTCTGCTCTTCGGTATAGTTTTTACACTTTATATTAATTACCAGTGACTGTCATATAATTAGAAACAGAAAATATTAACATGTTCTTTAATGTTATCTTTTAGGGAACCTCTGGGCCAGACCCTACCACAGTGTATGTAGATCTGAAATCCTTAAGACATGACAGGTACATTGTATTTACATTTATTTATTTATTCATCCTCTACATAACCTCCTGGAGAATATTGTGTTGGCCATGAGATTCCTTCTTCATAGATGGTAAATGAAGTTCTTGCTTTTCATCATCATGTTTTTTCCCTTCAGAGTGCGTTTGGTAGAGAGGGGAGCTCCACAGAGCCTGCTGCTTTCAGAATCTGGGAAGGTAATTTCACATCCCCTTCCTAATGGCTTGGCACACAGAGCATGTGACCACGTGTGTTTATGTCCTTCAGAAACATTTTATATGTGAACTTGCAGTTCAGGGAGGCATCTGTATTAAGCCAATCATGCAGTATGGCATGGGAGAGATGACCATTGAACTAACTCCCTGGTGCAGAGAAACCCACTTACACTGAAGTCTTTTTTTTTTTTTCACTCTAATAGCAGCTTTGCTGTAAGTTCAGTTGCAGTTTCCATATTGCAATGCACTGAAACAATGTGAGGGTGAGGGCAGTGGGGGTTGGTTCTATTCTACAGTAACTGTGTTCACTTTATCAGAGTTCTGTAAGCAGTCTGTTGTATCCTGGCTGGCACCATGCGTTGGGATGTGCCGTGGCTGTTAGTCCTCTGCTTAAACGAAGTAACAGCAATAGAAACAGTTTTTTCAAGTGGTCTGGGCTGACTTCATTATGCAAACTCTCAAACATAATAGGAGTTAACCCCTGATGTCCTGAATTTACAGTCCCAGAATCCCTCATTTGCTTGGACCTTGAGAGTCATCAATGCATTCTTGCTGTAACATTAGTCAGTTCTTAAGATATTGTGTAGATGTGCACAAAGAGCTGTACACAGAAGGTGAAACCTATGCTCACAAAAATCAAGAGGTGAACTAACTGCTTTTGTATTTTCGACACTTACAGGCAGAAGTCCATGAATTGATTTACCGACTTTCCTTGTTATGTCCTTTAGATTTTGCCTGGAGTCAAAGTGATTATAGTCAATCCTGAGACCAAGGGGCCTGTTGGAGATTCTCATCTTGGGGAGGTAGCTGCTGGTTTAATTGCTGTTTTGGGAGTCTCTCTGTTTTTGTCTGCTGGCTGAGCTATATTATCTCCATTTGATTATTTTAAGGCTGCTGGTTGGCAGAGTTTATTTATACATAAGGGTTAATGCTGCTGGGTGTTTAGAAATCTAAGTGCCTAGAGCTTGTGTGTCGGAATTATGTTTAATGTCAAAACTCAGGAAAGAGAAATAATTTTAGAAATGAAGGTTAACTCCATTGCAGATTTCATTTAGCTGTGGAGTACTGCACCTGGATTACTGTAACTGACAGTTGGATTCTAAAAAAACCGTCAAATTTGCAATTGAACTTGCATTCTGTTCTGATTATTTGATTGTAGTTAGACCTGTCTTGATAGATAAATAGAAACTGTTGTTTGAATTCACAAGCAATAAAAACCTGCCGTTTATCCATCCTCTTCCTATTACAGGGGGAGGGCAGCTGGAAAGTGCATTTTAAAACTCTGTAGGATGTGTTTGGCCCTTGGGCTGCTCTTTAGGCACCCAGAGCTAAGCTGCCAAATAGTTACTGTGCCAACTAAATCTTCAATAAAGAGAACTTCCTTTTACAATTCAATCCTCAATGATTTCTTTGTGAAGTACAAGGCATTTAATCCTTTTGCTTGAAGAAGGCTCCATTTCCATGGTGTGTGGGTCTCAGAACCGTATTATCTCCTCTGTAGATTTGGGTGAACAGTCCCCACACGGCCAGTGGTTACTACACCATCTATGATAATGAATCCCTTCAAGCTGATCATTTCAACACTCGTCTGAGCTTTGGCGATGCTGCTCAGACACTTTGGGCTAGAACTGGATACCTTGGCTTTGTTCGCCGGACGGAGCTCACAGCTGCCAGTGGAGGTAAGATAAAAATGTGCACCTTTCTCCTTCTTTTTAGCGAAGATGGAGAATTTTCCATGGTTTCTGCTGTTAATGCGAATCTGCTCCAGGCCTCCCCTGCTCACTCACTGAAGCTGCTGCTATTGATTTTAATTCCTTCTCTAACACCAGGTATCTGGCACTTTGCAACGTCTTCCAGGCTGGAACAACACTGTCCAAAAAACCCATGCCTTATTTTCCTAGTGTGTTCTGGGTCTGACCCTTCATTGGCCAGTAGGGATGAACTGAGCTTTCTTCAGGCCTCAGTTAACTGTACCCCTGGTTAGAGAACAGGTGTCATTGTAGAGAGTTATGAGGCCTACTCTCCCCCACCAGCCTCAGGAAAGGCATACACCTAGCCTGGCATTTAGCACCATGGATGATTTATCATGACCTGTTTCTCGGGTCTGGGTAAGTGAATCGTTCCCTGACACTGCTGTGGCAAAGGACAGGTGATTTCGGGGAGGAGTCTTGTCTGTGACTGTAGCACTTTTTTCTATCCCTTTATTCCAGGCTATTTTCCTCTTATAGCTTCAGTTCTCTGGAGCATGTTATGCTGGTGGGAAGGAAGAGAGCAAACTCTTTGACCTTGTCTGCACTACAGAGGGATTGCTGGTACAGCTATAGTGGTAACTCCCCTAGTGGAGACGCTGCTTGTGCCATCAAAAAGACGTTTTTGCTAGTATAACTGTGTCTACACTAGGGATTTTCGCTGGTATAAAAATATTGTAAAGAATCAGTCCCCTAACTAACATTATTATGCTAACAAAAGTTTCTAGTTTAAACCTGGCATTTGTCAATGCTATTGTAATTCTACCACTTGATTGGCCACTAGGGAATACACCAAGATCACAATTTGTAATACTTTACTCACAGCATCACTTATCTTTTTCCATCCCCCGTTTTAAAATGTGTGTGTACAATTTTTCATTCCCTCAACCCCAGATCGCCATGATGCACTGTATGTCGTAGGAGCACTGGATGAAACTTTGGAGCTGAGGGGACTCCGTTATCATCCAATTGACATAGAGACTTCAGTATCTCGAACGCACAGGAGCATTGCTGAATGGTAAACTAGAACACTAGCTTAATATGCCTGAAAGAGAACAAACTGTCCGGGAGCCTTATGCTATGTGAACAATGGGATAATCCAGGATTTGTGCAGAGGAAAATGGGAGCAGTTGTTCCCAAATGTAGAAAGGACTGTGGCTGGGAATCCTGTTCCAAGTCAGAAGTGTAACTTTAATATGCAGCTCTTCAACACTTTCCCTCCCCCAGCATACTGCCAGCATCTCCTTGCTAAGATACTGGATGTGTAGTCTGCTCACAGATAAGTGTGAAGAGTTCAAACGTATGCTACATCATATATGCATTATGCTAGAGCTGCCTTCCACGAACTGGGTACCTAAAAGTAATGAAACAACAGGGAAAGTTCTGGTATGTGTAGTGTTTGTACATCATCATGCTATCTGGGGACCTGAACAAAAGAGGAAGATATGGGAAGGGGGAATAAGATTTGTAACTTCATGTTTATACAAAATGTATGCATTAAGTATATATTTTTATTAAATTTCAGTGCTGTGTTCACATGGACCAACTTGCTGGTGGTAGTTGTGGAGCTGTGTGGCTGTGAACAGGAAGCCCTGGATTTAGTCCCTCTAGTTACCAACGTGGTTCTGGAAGAACATTACCTAATCGTGGGAGTTGTGGTGGTGGTGGATCCAGGAGTTATTCCCATCAATTCCAGAGGAGAAAAACAACGGATGCATCTCCGCGACAGTTTCCTGGCTGATCAATTAGATCCCATCTATGTGGCGTATAACATGTAATGGGTTAGAGGGGATAATGTTCACAAACTTTGTAGGACCACTAAAATGATCAATGGTGGCTATAGAAATGAAGCTGGTGAAAAGTACTAATACTTGATGTCAAGTTTGTGATTGCCACCGTATTCCCTTCATTTCATCCTATGGGATTATGATCACATCAACAACTGAGGGTCAAGTGGAAATATGGTAGACAATGGAAAATGTTTGTAACAGTTTACTGAACATTAGCTTTATAGACAATGCAAAGTTGACAAGTGTGTGAGCTACAAAATTCCTAAGGCCTTTACAGTAGTGTTACTTTTTTCATCTGTTGTACATATTTGTATTTTTATCTAATACTGTTTTATGATTCTATAAGGGGAGGGTTTATTTACTTAAGATAATAAACTTATTAAGAAAAGAGTCATCAGAGTCCTGCAGTTCCCCAGTATATAATGTACTTTGCAACTGTACTGTAGCTGTTCGTTCCATGGGATCTCACTGCTTATTTAAAATTGTGCCATGACCAAATCCAATAACCCCCTGAAAGTAAGAATTACTTATTCGTATAGATATTTCTTTAATTTAAAATGGATTTTGCCTATATTTTTAAAATGTAAATATTAATATACATAATTCACATAGAAAATTGGCTTAAGTAATGATGAGGACTGTAATTTGGTTAGGCAACTAATGTGAAAATGCAAATCTTAAAAAAGTTTTCTTAATTCAGTATGTATGTAGTCTTTTATTGCTGGCCAGAATATGTCATAGTATGTAGAAGCCTATGTTTTTAAGGCACATCTTTCTAAATGAGGTTGAAGTATTTAAGCTTTTGAAACATTAAAAATAAAATAAAAATTTGATAGAAACTGCATTGCATCTCCAGAATGCTTAGCTGAAATTTGTACGCTTGTGAGACAGCCTCGGCTTCCTCTCATTACAGAGCTTTGTGTTTTAAAAAACGGAAAGCTAAGATTATGGCACAGATTGACAAAAATAATTAAATTTATTGCTGGGATTGTGGCTCCATCCTTAATTTATTCCACAGTGTGCCCACAGTTATAGCAGCAAATGTAATGTGTACATGGGCTTTATATGGAAAATGCCCTGAATTTCCTTGAGGCATTCACCAGAAAGAATTTGATGATTCTGGAAGGGAGTTGGCTGAAATCAACAATGTGATTTTTTTTTAAAAAAAAACAAGAGGGACAAAGTGGCAACAGAAAGCAAGGAGAATGTCGTTCTATTGCATGCATAGTGAAATATCTTCAAAAAAGTCAAGATTACAGCATCCCGAAATAGTTGGTGAGTTTGCGGCCTTTATAAATGCTGAAAAGCAGAAGCCTTAAAGCATGCAAGAACACCAACCATTTGGAAGTTATTGTAGTTGTCTGGCACAGTGGGCTGAGAGAGAGAGACAAGGTTTCAGAAGCAACTATCTTTCTTTCATCTCGCCTTTAACAGCATTTGAGCATAGTTGAATTTCTTGTTTTTTCCCTTATGTGATTAAGAAAACAAAACTTTGGAAGCATATAAGACCTGACAGCAGAAATTGTAACAGCTCTTTTGGGCCAATTATGGTCTGTTATGTAAATACATGCTTAAAATATTTTAATATGTATTATTTACCCCTGTAACAAGTATACAGTGTGTTTAGGTAATTTTTATAAATGTTTATAATGTAAACTTGTATAAATTCAAATCTATAACAGCTATATTAAGTGCTGCTCTGACAGCCATCTGTAAACAAGTCGTGGTTCTGTACTTGAAACCCCCTCCTCATGAATGCTTTATAACAGTTCTTCATTGGGGGCTGGAGTGTTAAAATTCAGATATAAAGCTCTGAATATATTCTCAAAATATTTAGGGTTAATTTGCCTGTCATAGAGGTGGAAGGATGTATCTTAATTGAGTATGGCAGGTCTAACAGAGGGAGAGAATTCTTTACACACAAGCAGCTTAAAAATTTACTTTTCTAAAGAGTTGATGTTAAATTCCTAGATTTTGAAATAAGACCCTCGTGGATATTTTAAAATAACAGTATTTCCACAGTCATACTGCTAGGTAGTTATAAAGTGTACAGAGCCTCCATATGAATGTGGTTTTAACAGATCCTCTACAGAAATTAGGAAATGGACAACGGTGTAGTTGTTGTTGATACAAATTAAATGCTAGTGTAGATCAGCTGGGTAACAGCATATAAATTGCCTATGACCAGCCCTGACCTCCTTGAGAGAATCTCCCCTTTTTATTACACACTTTGCTTGTATGGCAGGAATGATTTGCAATGCAGCTTCACTTTGTTCTCCTGACTGTTGAGAAGACAGTTCTGAAAGGCTTTTTTCATATCCTAGTTACTTAACTTTTTAGATGCATTGTTCTGAAAATATTAAATCCTTGTCCACTGAGGGAGAACCATAGCACAACTCTAGAAACTTTGATTGGGTTTCTCCACTTATGTAATTTTGCATTAATAAAAATTCACAAATGTCTTGTGATATGAATTTAATCAAGGATTGCTAATATGTGCAGTGCAGAGAGACTTTTAGAGTGGCATTTTGGAACTTTCAATCTAGAAGGCTGAAGTTCTCTCTCTAATACTGAAAAGCTCAGTAATTTTGATTTCTCCTCCCTCCACCTCAACTTGAATTTCTAGAAGCTGAATAATTACGTTTTTAAATATGTCTAGTTTAGTGTGATTCTAATCAACTGTATTCTGATCCATACATTTCTGTGACTAGGGGACTCGTGGATTCAAATTGTAATCTACGGTCTTTTTGTCCCCTCAGATCTTGTTTCCTGATAAGTAGCATATAGAAATGGCCAACTTTGACATTACTGGTGCTTCTGAGAGTGTGTTCAGCATAACAGGAAAAAGCGTGTGTTAGCGGAATGAACATGGGCTGGGTGTCAGGAAGTCCTGGATTCTAATAACAGTTTTGCTGCTGACTTGCTGTGTAGCCTTGGGCAAGTTATTTCACTGCCTTAGTTGGCAAATCTATAGATGGGGATACAATCTAATCCTTACGATGTCCCTGTAAATAACTAGTTATTCAGCACTAAGTATCAGTCGCTGATGTCTCCTTGAGTTTGGGAGCACAGTGGCTCTTCCAAACTGATTAACAACTAATTTGATTCATTTTGGGAGAGCCTTGAGAGATGTAACCAATTCACCCAAAAATATTTTCTCATTGTAATAGGGAAGAATCCCTTAAGTGAATGACTCTTGACATTTAGATTAAGGAACCTGGCTGGCCACCAAAGGCTTTGACATTAGCTATTCCTGTTCAGAGCTGGATTTGCCTCTTCCCCCATCATAACCATGTATGGTACCCTTTTGAATCCAGCAATGAGTCCAAAGGGGCAAACCTACTCATGTTCAGCTCTCCACTCCAGTTTGGCTTTTTGCAGTTCATCCAGTTGCAGAAGCAAATAAACGTCCCAATAGTGTCCATGCCATGAATCTGAGTTGAGAGCTGCAGTGTACCCTGAGAACCCGTTACCTCTGAACTAAAAAAAAGTTCTTATACACCTGACTATTGTATGATTACTGCCCTAGCAAAAGTATTTGTGGCATAAAATTGCAGTACTTTACATAAGTCTGTCTGTTAACACTTACACTGCGCTTCTGATAACTCTGTAATTAAATTGGGTTATACTATTTGTCCTGGAGATAAAATTGTAAAAACAAGATTAAATTTTTAGCCTAAATGTAATTTTTCTTTAATTACTATCAAATAATTTACCATTGTCAAATTGAGACTACAACATTATGTAATTATGTATAAAGGTTTTTTATTTATTTGAAATTAGAGTAGATACATTTTTAAATTTAACACCTGGCTGGACAGTGTTCCATCAACGCATTGATTGTGTTTCCTTTGTCTTGTATTAATAAATATTGATGCCTGATTGCTTTCCTAGTTCTTCATCTGCTGTCTCTCTAAATTTCTTCCTTGAGGAAACAAACATTGGGTGTTACTTGTTCTGGTGAATTTGGGAGCATGAATGCATTTTTCAAATGCATTAAATTGTTCGCATTCACTGATATATGCAAAACCTGCTGTACTGCGCAGTGCTAGCAACCTGAACCTGTGAGGAACTGAGCGCTCTCAACTTCCATCAAATCAAAGGTGTGCAGACCTAAAGTACTGGGCCCCTGTATCATTTCAGATCAGATTATAGTTGAGATCCATTGGGTGAGGGAGGACTAATGTGCAATCAAAACATTACACACTTATTTTTAATATTTTACTTTGAACAGTGATTTGTTCTTAAATTGCTAAAAATAGACCATCACTTGGCTTTTGTTTAGTTTGTTTAATAATTTCTTATAAGTAGGTTATTGTAAAAAAAATTGCTATTGATCAATCTCAAAATATTTTACATTATGAATTGTTTGCATTAAGAAAAAAATTAAAGCTTTCATGTGGGATTTTAAAATGCATTCAGCATTACACTTCAGTGGGCGCAGAGTTAGGCCACTGCTGAGTGCTTTCGAAAATCTCACACTCAAATATTTATCTTGTATAACTGAAGGTCCTATTCAGCAAAATGCTGAGCACCTTGCAAATCCCACTGAAACCACTGTGGGTTGAGGGCACTCAGCAAGTTACAGGATCCAGCCCTTACGTGGTTTACTAAGGCTACTTTCTCCTGATATGAAGTTTTCATATCCATAATACATTAATTGTGAAGTGAAACAATTTCAAAACAGGTTTCAGAGTAACAGCCGTGTTAGTCTGTATTCGCAAAAAGAAAAGGAGTACTTGTGGCACCTTAGAGACTAACCAATTTATTTGAGCATAAGCTTTCGTGAGCTACAGCTCACTGCATCATATGCATCCGATGAAGTGAGCTGTAGCTCACGAAAGCTTATGCTCAAATAAATTGAATTTCAAAACAGGAATCACTTATCCTATCTGTGTTCAAGTTTACTATTATGCTAAATTGTTTATCTAGAAAATATATACCAGTTGAACACAATTTACTGTACCATAACTGAAAAGCTGAATTCTGATTGCACTTGAACATGTGTGGTGCTTCAGCCAATTAGAAACCAGCCTATTCAAACAGCAAATAGACAGTTTCATTTCACTTTGTGAATAAATTTGTGAAAGCTCAGCCGTCCTGCAGTCTGGTTTAAAACAATGCAATTTGTGGTGTGACTTTTAGCAAAGTTACAGATTTGTCAGGGTGCTTTCACTACATGCACAGCACTGTTTGCTCACTCTACCATGTTCCACAAGATTTTGTCCATGATTTTAGGAAATGTGGACTTTTGAAATATAAATTCCTTTTTTAACTAAGGTATATTATCTTTGTACTCTGGCATTAATATCAGTTAAGCCATTTAAAGGTTTGACTTAATTTAAACACTGTACTGTTAATTGTTATGGACATTATGTGTATTATTGAACACGGTTTACATTGTCAGACATATTAAGTGTCTCTCTTGACCTTGGACTATACCTGTTGGCCCCATTTATTTATTGTCAGGGAACATTTTTATGCCATTTATCTCCTCTTCAATACACTGAGAGGGAGATAATTAAAAACAAGCATTGACATGTTCAGGATAAAAATACCAGTAAAGTTGGAAAGAATGTTAGACTATTTTGTTATATTAAGTTTAAAACCTAGGAGGAAAAAACCCAACACTGTTAATATTCCCCACCTTTAAACTTTCTTTGGCCTGCTGTCATGGCAGAACAGCTACATTTGGTTTTCCACTGAGAGATGAGATTCAACATTGAATAATCTGTGCTGTCAAAAACGAATGATAGAGATTGTGTTGAAGGAAATCTTATCTACTTCAAGTATCTGTAGATGTAAATAAATACTTTGGTAAAGCGAGATTATAATTTTTATTATCCAGCTCTCTGTGTATAAAATGTGTGTGTAGATCTATCCAAACAGGCTTTTCCAAAAACCCTAAATGGTAGGCCTACTGTGCTTTCCTTTTTTATATTAACACATTCCCTTTCCAGAAAGCCTTTTTCACACAGCTTAGCTTGATATAAAATAAAAATAAACAGTTGAAGGTGTATTTCTGTAATTTTCTCCTGTTTCTAGGACACATAATGATTTATTCAATCTTGGTTGTGTGGGGGAACTATGTAAATATAAAAGGATAATTAATCTGACTAGAGAGTCTGGAATCATACAGGTATCCAGCATGACTGCAATGGTCAGTGCTTTATTAGTTATGTTACTCTTTTTAATTTCTAATTCCTTTTATCATGCCTTTCAAGAAGTGGGCTTAGATTTCAATTACTAAATTTGTTGGGTGATTTGAGGACACTTTTTCAGTTTTGGTTACAACAGTACTATCAAGATATGCTTATAAGCTGGTGAGGTATTATAGCAATATATTGTAACTTTAGTACTTTACTTATTCCTCCGGCAATACTTTACACAGTACTGCTCAAGAGTTGTCTTTGTCTAAACAGATTCTTGAGAATTTAGAGTTTGAGCTGTAGTTTCAAGAGGAATTTAAAAAAAATACCAAGGACATATTAACAAAGCATTTTTCTATTTGAAATATTTTACATATTATTCTTTTAAAAAAATCTCAAAAACTATGTTACTCTGTGGCATTTGTCTCCTGTGTATGTATACTAAAATGAGCCTGCAGTAGGACAGTGTGCCAAGATGTCTTGCAGTGAAGCAAGCTACTGCTTCCAAAGTGAAATGCATAACAAAATGGTGTTGGAGAAAGAGTTTGGCATTAACTGTCTGTATTTCACAGCCTCCCCATCAGCTAATTTCCTGGAAGGGGAGATATATTATTACTAGGATGTCTTCAGAAATTTAGATTCACAGTTGTAACTACATTACATTAAATGTAAGGGCAATCCTCCAAACCTCTTTGTAAACCTTTCATGATAGGGTTGTAGTATTCAGATGATAATTTAGGTTTCTGTTGCTTGTCTTAGATGTCAGTCACATCTACAGCTACAATTCAGCCCCCTCACCAGCCACATGGAGCAATGAGGTGTTTTATAATTGCTTTAACATAGAACTAGAAGTCTGAAACAAACCAAATACCCATTTGTTTTTTTCTTTGAATAGCAAACCTTTTACAAACAATTTTGTACACACTGAGGCAAAAAGGTCTTTTTGTACAATATTTTAATTTAAAGGGTCAATGTCAAGTCAAATTTATCCCCAAATTTACAGTTTGGAGGTGAAGAAATACCTTCTGTAAAACCTATACCCAGAAAAAATGTTGTATTTTAAAATTAAACTAACAATTAAAATACTCCCTTTCCTTTATTTGTAACACAACACGGCATAATGTTAGTGCAGGAAAGTAAAATTTACAACTAGAAACTAACAAAAAAAAATGGGATTGATTAGTCTAAGGGCATGGCTACGCTGGAAACTTCAAAGTGCTGTCGTGGGAGCGTTCCTGCGGCAGCACTTGGAAGTGCGAGTGTGGTCGCACGCAAGGGCTGGGGGACAGTGTAGCCAAGCCCCTAGTGTCTGAGCTTCAGAACTAACAAATGAAATGTAAATGAAATATTTTAATCTATATTTTGTTTAAATCCCAAATTTACCAAGAATGATCATTTAAAAAAGAAAATAACTGGGAAGGGATTGATTTTAAAAGTCAATTACTGTTAAACTATTAATATATAATAAAGATAAAACAAATATCCAATTAATGTAAATATTAAAAACCTAAAACACAGGAAAAAGGGTAAAGGTGACATGCCTCAAGGTTCTGATGACATCTTGTCATCGGAACACTTGATCTGCGTGTTGCTGGCAGCTGTGGAGGGTGTGTGGCTTATGTATACACAAACTGAAAAGTATTTACGTTCTATTCAATGTAATTACATTCTAGCCTTTGTGGGCCTGCTCCAACATTCATTGAAGTCAGTGGAAAGATTCCTCCTGAATTAAATTATATGTGGATCAAACTTGACACAGCTTCCATTACAGTAAATAGCTAAACTCTCTGTAATTGGGACCCTAAAGGTAGCTGTGAAAGAATCACTGTGAACAGAAAGGGAATGTTACTCATAATGTACTGTACTAACTACTACTTGCAACTTTTATTAATTTTTCTTTGAGATTATTTATGCAGATAAAAACGGTAGCAATCTGTATGTATGTTTCAATCTTAGAGAAAGAATGTTGGCAAAAAGATAGGATTGCTACATACATTTACATGTTTGATCTCTGCTCTTAGTCTAAAGTCACCTTTACTATGCAATGAGGCTAAAGAGAAACCCAAGTCTATTTTCAGTGATGTAACTTCCTCTATTTTAAACTGTATTGAAACAATAGTGTTTTTAAAAAAGAATTGCTTAAAATTGCACATCATTGTATTACAGACATACATATATTTAAAGGAAATATATTTTCTGGCATTGGTTTGTTACTGTATTTAAATTCTGATGGCTTAGGTGTTAACCACCATTAAATTAAGTATCATAATTTTGTGGCAATATTTGATGTTTTGCTTTATTCATGTTTGATTGGCACATCTGATTCATTTTTTCATATTTCAGTTGCAAAATAAAATTAAATGCTTTTATTTTTGTTTTGGTATGAGTGATTTCTTGAATATGAAATGCAAGGGATTCAAGCTGTACAGGTCTCTAAACAAAGTCCATTGTAATTATTTGCATCAGGGGGTAGCCGTGTTAGTCTGTATCCACAAAAACAAAAAGGAGTCCGGTGGCACCTTAAAGACTAACAGATTTATTTGAGCATAAGCTTTCGTGGGTAAAAACCCCACTTCTATTATTTGGTGTTACATTTAAATAATTATTTCTCGCTATTGGAGATTTTTCTTTCTTTCAGCAACCTGTCAGGCAAGTTGCGTAGGCTTTTTCATGCTCTTGCGCAATCTGTTCGCACTGGCTACAGTGCATTAATTGAGCTTTATGTAAACCTAGAACTAAAGAACAATATTGCAGCTTTATGCTAGCAAGGCATCAGCTGTAGGGAAGCGGCAAATTTGGAGAACCATCAGAAAGCATTGTTACAGATGCCAACTGTTAAGTAACATGTTAACACTGTCGTCATTGCATTGGCTTTCCACTTTCTCTTATTGAGACTTACTACATCATCACTAACAAACTGCAGTTAACCATGCTTGTGATATTAAAGATTGTTGTTGTGTCACAGTGGTTTAATCCAGTGGTTCTCAACCAGGGGTATGTGTACTCCTCAGGGTACTCAGAGGTCTTCCATGGGGTACATCAACTCATCTAGATATTTGCCTAGTTTTATAACAGGCTACATAAAAAACACTAAAGAAGTTAGTACAAACTAAAATTTCATAGACAATTATTTGTTTATACTGCTGTGTATACTATTCACTGAAATGTAAGTACCATAGGTACATTTCAATTTATAATGTAAAAATTAAAAAGTAAGCAATTTTTTGGTAATAGTGTGCTGTCACACTTGTATTTATATGTCTAATTTTGTAAGTTTTAAAATGAGGTAAAACTTGGGGGTACACAAGACGCTTGAAAGGGGTACACAAGACTCTGGAAAGGTTGAGAGCCACTGGTTTAATCTTTATAAGAGGTAGTTTTATAAAAATTTTCAATATTAAAATGTATGTAAAAAACTATAATAGAGGTATGTTGTAAATAAAATAACTATAATTTCCACTGATGACAGACTTAAAAATCAGGCTAGAGCAAAAGCTGGGGTTTTAGAGTCTCTTCTGCCACCAAAATGCTGAATGGTGCTGTGACATTTTGAAAGAAAACATGTCAACCGTAAACATAAGTACATATAAAAGAATTGCTTTGCCAACAACTGAAATTGAACCTTTGTGGTAGAAATGAGCAGCTGTTTAACAGTGCACAGCAACACTAAATTTAGTAGGAAAATGCATAATTATTCTTGTCTCCTAAATGAAGCTTTTATTTTGATTACTGACTGGCTTTAATTTGTTCCTCAAGCAGGGCCTTTTTATTAACACCTTGCTGATTATATCTCTCTGCTGATTGGGAAATGCTGGGATTACAGGGTTAGGACATTGCTTGGGTTCCATCGGTTTGTTTCTCAGTATTGTTTGGATGGTCTTTCTTTCAGTATCTCTCTATGCTCGTAGTTTACTTATCTGGTAGGAGTCTGAAAATTGTTTTTATAGTGAGCAAATTTAATCTCAAACTGAAGGAGGTTTTGAGGATTTAGCAGGTTACTGTGTGGGAAGGAACAGGGAGGGGAGAGAGACACTTGGAGAATCTTCTGTGGGTGAGCTAATGTCCTGTTTTTGATTATAATGTAATACCTATAGGCTCCAATCATAAACTGGTACCTTACTGCACTACACCACACAATAAAACTACACTAAAGACAACATGTGGAGGGAGCACAAAGGAACAGGGCAATAGGTATATCAGGACTCCAAAACAGTTTTCGCTACAACTACACTTCTCTAGAGTGCCTGACATGTTCTCATGCAGCCTGAATGAGGTATCAGGTGACATGATGTCCCACAAATTACTCTCCTTGCAGACTGGTAATGTTTTGAACACCTGCAGGTTGTGGCCATGTTTGTCCCAGGGTGCAATAGAACCTCATAGTTATGAACAACTTGAAAATGGAGGTGGTTCATAACTCCGAACAAAATGTTAGGGTGGTTCTTTCAAAAGTCTGCAACTAAACATTGACAGTCAAGCTTTGAAACTTTACTATACAGAAAAAAAATGCTGCTTTTAACCATCTTAATTTAAATGAAACAAGCACAGAACTAGTTTCCTTACCTTTTCAAATCTCCCCCCTCCCCTTAAGTTTAACACTGTACTGTATAGTATCTGCTTTTGGGGTTTCAGAGGAACAGCCATGTTAGTCTGTATTCGCAAAAAGAAAAGGGGTACTTGTGGCACCTTAGAGACTAACCAATTTATTTGAGCATAAGCTACAGCTCACTTCATCGGAGGCCAAGCTCATGCTCAAATAAATTGGTTAGTCTCTAAGGTGCCACAACTACTCCTTTTCTTTTTGCTTTTAGGGTGGGGATCTCTGCTGCCTGATAGTTCCCCATGAGGTGTGTAGTTGACCGGTCGGCTCATGATGCCAGTGTTCACAACTTCGGTTCTCCTGTATTGGAAAGACAAGGTGGCCGAGGGCCTATCTTTCATGGGCCCCATTTCTGGGTGGAGACAGTGCCCAGCACTGGGGCCGCGGGTTTCCCGCCACGGGGAGCAGTGTGGGTCCGTGAAGACCAGGCAGCCCCTCAGCACTGCGGCCGCGGGTTTCCCGCCACGGGCAGCCCCTCAGCACCGCTCCCTGGCAGGCGGCCGCTGACTCAGGGCTGACCCATGAACAGCACCGGGAGCTGGGCCGGTGACCCCCGGGCGGGAGGCGTGAAGCCCTGTCCGCGCTCCGCGCCAGCGGGCTGAGGGCTGCGGCGCGGCCCAGTGTGCGGAGCAGGGACTGTCCCTCCCGCGGCACGAAGATGGCGGCTGCTGGGCCGATGCTCGGGCCTAGCAGCCCCGTCACCCTCTGGACAGCGGGGCCACCCCCGAGCTCGGCGGGAAGATTCGGGGGGAGGCGGTTGAGGAGGCCTCAGAGGGACGTCGACGTCACTTAGACCTCCGGAACTCTATGGCGCGTCCTCAGGGATGCCCTGAAGGGCGCTCTAGGCGGGGAACTCTATGGTCGGAATCTCTAGCCCAGGCCTCCGGTTGACTCTATGGTTGCAGCCCGCCCACCTCGAGCGTCCCGGCCGGGCCTGCTGTGTTTACGATGCCGGCGGCGCCGGTTTCCTGAGACGGAGACAGCGGCGGCGGCGAGAGCGGCGGCTCTTCCCTCTGGGTGCTCGCGGGGCGAGGAGGGCGGCGCGGCCTCTGGGCCTCTGAGGTAAGAGCGGACGCGAACGACTCAATCAGGGCGCGAGCGGGAAGGGCGGCGGACGCGATCGAATCAAGGAGCGCGAAGGGGGGGAAGGGACTAGGAGACGCGGACGCTGAGGGAGCGCGCGACAGCCTCGCGCCCACGGCTTGGGGGAGGGGAGCTCGCGGCTCGCTCGGGTCCCCTCCCCTGGGGGCGTGGGCGCGGCAGCTGCTCTGCCCCCTCCTCGCCGCGCTGGACTCGTTGCGCAGCCCCCGCCCTGTCTCCCCTCACGAGCCGCCCCGCGGGGCCTCGCCTGTGGCCCCTTGGCGCTGCCCCGGAGCCCACGAGCCCCCCACGTAACCGGGCGGCGCCTGCGCTCCCCACGGCTCGTTCCCGCGTGCCCCCGCCAGCGCAGCAGGGCGAGCCCTGTCCGCGCCCCGCATCCCGCCCGGCCTGGCCCTGGGGCCCGCGTCGCCTCGCCACACAGCTGCCGTGCCTGCGCCCCCTCGCCCCGCATCGCCTAGGGTGTCCGTACCCCTCGCCCTGTGCCCCCTCGCCCCGCATCGCCTGTGGTGTCCGTACCCCTCGCCCTGCGTCGCCTAGGGTGTCCGTACCCCTCGCCCTGCGCCCCCTCGCCCCGCGTCGCCTGTGGTGTCCGTACCTCTCACCCACCCTGTGCCCCCTCGCCCCGCCTAGGCTGTCCGTACTCTGCGCCCCCTCGCCCCGCGTCGCCTGTGGTGTCCGTACCTCTCACCCACCCTGTGCCCCCTCGCCCCGCATCGCCTGTGGTGTCCGTACCCCTCGCCCCGCATCGCCTAGGGTGTCCGTACCCCTCGCCCTGCGCCCCCTCGCCCTGCGTCGCCTAGGGTGTCCGTACCCCTCGCCCTGCGCCCCCTCGCCCCGCGTCGCCTGTGGTGTCCGTACCCCTCGCCCCGCGTCGCCTGTGGTGTCCGTACCCCTCGCCCACCTCACGCCCTGCGCCCCCTCGCCCCGCGTCGCCTGTGGTGTCCGTACCCCTCGCCCACCTCACGCCCTGCGCCCCCTCGCCCCACGTCGCCTGTGGTGTCCGTACCCCTCGCCCACCTCACGCCCTGCGCCCCCTCGCCCCGCCTAGGCTGTCCGTACTCTGCGCCCCCTCGCCCCGCGTCGCCTGTGGTGTCCGTACCCCTCGCCCACCTCACGCCCTGCGCCCCCTCGCCCCACGTCGCCTGTGGTGTCCGTACCCCTCGCCCACCTCACGCCCTGCGCCCCCTCGCCCCACGTCGCCTGTGGTGTCCGTACCCCTCACCCACCCCACGCCCTGCGCCCCCTCGCCCTGCGTCGCCTGTGGTGTCCGTACCCCTCACGCCCTGCGCCCCCTCGCCCCGCCTAGGCTGTCCGTACTCTGCGCCCCCTCGCCCCGCGTCGCCTGTGGTGTCCGTACCCCTCGCCCACCTCACACCCTGCGCCCCCTCGCCCCGCGTCGCCTGTGGTGTCCGTACCCCTCGCCCACCTCACGCCCTGCGCCCCCTCGCCCTGCGTCGCCTGTGGTGTCCGTACCCCTCGCCCACCTCATGCCCTGCGCCCCCTCGCCCCGCCTAGGCTGTCCGTACTCTGCGCCCCCTCGCCCCGCGTCGCCTGTGGTGTCCGTACCCCTCACCCACCTCACACCCTGCGCCCCCTCGCCCCGCGTCGCCTGTGGTGTCCGTACCCCTCACCCACCCTGCGCCCCCTCGCCCCGCGTCGCCTGTGGTGTCCGTACCCCTCACCCACCTCACACCCTGTGCCCCCTCGCACCAGCTTGTGGTGCCCTGAATCGCCTGTAAGGTCGGCACACATTGCCCACCTCACGCCTGTGTCCCCTTGCACCAACTTGTGATGCCCTTAATCGCCTGTACATACACATCGCCCACCCCTCGCCCTGCATCTCCTCACCCTGTGTCCCCTCGCACCAGCTTGTGATGCCCTGAATCGCCTATCGTGTATGTACACATCGCCCACCCCTCGCCCTGCGTTCCCTCATGCTGTGTCCCCTCGCACGAGCTTGTGATGCCCTGCATTGCCTATTGTGTACGTACGCATCACCCCCCCCTCCCTCGCCCTGTATCCCATCAGGCTTGCCTCACGGGGCCCCACCTCACCTCACACCCAGCTGTCTCGCCCGCACCCTGTGTCCCCTTGCACCAGCTTTGTGATGCCCTGAGTTGCCTATAACATAGGTATGCATCGCCCACCTCACGCGCTGCGTCCCCTCACGCTATGTTCCCTCACACCAGCTCTGTGATGCCCTGCATTGCCTATAATGTACACGTGTATTGCTCGTGTGTCATTCATGCCCTGTATCCCCTCACTCCACCCTCATAAGCACTAAGAAAAGGAGTACTTGTGGCACCTTAGAGACTAACCAATTTATTTGAGCATAAGCTTTCCTGAGCTACAGCTCACTTCATCAAGTGATCACTTAAGGTGAGCTATTACCAGCAGGAGAGCGGGGGAGGGGGGAACCTTTTGTAGTGATAATCAAGGTGGGCCATTTCCAGCAGTTGACAAGAACATCTGAGGAACAGTGGGGGTTGGAGGGGGGGAATAAACATGGGGATAAACTTTGTGTAATGACCCATCCACTCCCAGTCTCTGTTCAAGCCTAAGTTAATTGTACCCAGTTTGCAAATTAATTCCAGTGCAGCAGTCTCTCGTTGGAGTCTGTTTTGAAGTTTTTTTGTTGAAGAATTGCAACTTTTAGGTCTGTAATCGAGTGACCAAAGAGATTGAAGTGTTCTCCAACTGGTTTTTGAATGTTATAATTCTTGACGTCTGATTTGTGTCCATTTATTCTTTTACATATGCGCTGCCCACATCTCTCACACACCCTGTATCCCATCCCGGCATTCTGCATTACCCAGAATGTACACATGTGATGCCCACATCTCACCCATGCCCAACATCATCTCATACCAGCCTTTTGGGGCCCTATGTCACACCCAGCATATACCCACACCAACCGTATCTCACAAGTTCCCTGTATCCCTTTCCCCTGCCTCACAGGGCCCCACATCATCTGCAACGCAAGGTTGCGCAGCCCATTTGTCCAGAATACTCCTCGCACCCACCTTGTGGGGGCCTCATGTTGTCCCAGTGCAGACTCACACTGGGCTCAACACGTGTCCATATTCCTCCCTTGCACTAGCCAGGAGTGACTCCATATTACTCCTCAGCACAGGCCTATGCTGGGCCCATCACACACAGGACCCATATCTCCCCACAGTATCTTCAGTCGTCAGACACATCTGATGTACACACCTTAATTTCATTGATGCTCTTACTACCAGTTACTTCAGGATGCAGGCCAGAGGCCAGTATCCTCACCATGTTAACCCCGCTTTAACATACAATGCAGGCCCACACTGGGCCTTTTAGGGAGAATAACCTCTCTGAAACCTCAATGTCCTCATCTGAAAGTATTAAGTATACATTATTTACTTGGAAGATTATAACAGGGAGAATTGGAGACTCACACTTTGGAGATCAGTTACATTAAGAGCATTACCAAGAAGAACCAGTCAATCAGTGTCTACATTAATTTTGCGGGGCCAGTTCCTCCCCATATTATTTACTGATTTATATTAATTATTTGATAAAGTAATTTTTGTTGTCTAACGATAATTAATTCAATGATAATTAACTGTTCAGTTATGCACTGTTTAGTTTTCAGTATGCTTTCTCTGTATGTTGTTAACACCATGTTGAAGGGGGGGAGGCCTTGTTAATACTCTGTTCTTTTATATGTGAGTTCTTTATGCTCAATGTAACGTAACCTTTTTTGTGGATCAGCCTTAACAAATGTAGGTCTATAGATGACTAATAAGGGAAATGAAGTATCAAGGAAGCTTAAAATCCTAATGTAGTTCTTTCTGGGCCCACCTAAACATCTCTAGAATAATTGGTCTGTGTCTAGAGCTATATTTCCTGTTTCTCTAAACCAGAATTCCTGTTGCTTTCAGACACGTGGTCGACTATTATGTAGAGATAAGGAAAATTACCCCTTTGTGGTTTGTGCAATTTATTTCTTGTCCCAAACTTGACAATATCTTGATTATGACCTTTGTTCTTTTATTTTTCCCTTGAAGATGCTGTTCTCAGTGAGTGGTCCCCAGAGGTTTTGGTTGCCTCCTTGTTTTCTTGTGTTCCACCTGTCTGTTTCATCCATCTGTTCTCTCTCATCTTCTGCTTAGATCTGTAAGCTCCTTAGGGCAGAGACTGTCTCTGCTGTGTGTTTATACAGCACCTAGCACAATATATCTGTGAACCATACCTGATACTCCTAGGCACTACTGTAATACAAATAAATAATAATTAATTGAACACTCCTCTCCTACTTCCTGGCTTACATTTGCAAGGATATCCTATCATAGCCCATCTATCTTTCACTGATTTCAAGGAAACTGTAGATCAGCCTTCTTTTGGGTTCAAGTACCTGTCACTGTCTGTTGGATGCCCGCTTTCTAGAAGCACCTAATATGCAAAAAAAGATAAGACTTTGATTAACTGCTCTTGCTTATGAAAAAGTTGTCTGTCAAGCTTACAGCTGGGACTTCAGGAATCTGTTTCCCTAAAACTTTCTTTACATATCTTCAATTTAATTTTGTAAAAGTTAAAGCTGCATAAAGTACCTTATTTATTTGTAGTTCATATACTGCAATTTACTTGAATTGCTTATGTAGAGTGACTTTGCATGCGCCTTACATTTTAAAAGAGCAGAAAAGCAAAACAAAGCTTTTTTTCTGGTTTTTTACCACCTATAAAAGTAATGCTTTATGCCTCGTTTGACACTTGTTACAGGCACTTTACAAACATGTGTTAGGAGACAGTTCCTTCCCCAAAGAAGTTAAAGTCTAAACAGATGGGACAGACAAAAGGTAGAAGAAAGGAAGTAGTATTTATCCCCATTCTACAGATGGGGAGTTGCGACAGGCGAAGTAACTTGCCCAAGGCACACAGAAAGTCTGCGACATAGTGGAAATTGAACTCAGGTCTCCTGAGTTCCAGTCCATTGCCTTAATCACAAGACCATCCTTACTTTTGTTTTAACGCCCCCCCCCCATCATGTAAAATAAATTTCAATATATAGATGCATATATCAAAATGTATACATTAACTTTAGAATATACATAGAATGTACACTTTAATGGGCATGCTTTATCTTTTGATTTGTGGGGTTAAGAGTGTAAGCAAATATTTGGAAATCTATCTATTCATCTGCCCCAGATGTCATCTAGCCGCAGTGCAAAGGCCTTTTCGGTATTGCTGAAAGATATATTAACATTCTCATGTCATGTTTCTAACTAGACTCCCCAATCACCTTACCAAAAAGATTAAACTTTTTGGATACGTTGATCCTGATGACGCTGCTCTTGGTTTGTCAGATTTGTTGCCACTTACCCATGAACTATGAGGTTGTAGAAGTTATGATCCAGAATCACTCAGTGAAACTATGTGGCCCATGTTATACAGGATGTCAGATGAGGATCATAAAGGTCTCTTCTTGCAGTACAATCTACTAATCTGTTTTCCTGGTCAATGTCTTTTGTGTAATTGATGGTTTAAAAAGACTATAACTAGGAAAGCAGTTTCTCTGCCTTAGACACATTATTCTGACTAGTTGATGGATTGCTAAACACTTTCTTAGCAACAGTAAATAGCATACTTCATATTATAGATTTCTCTGAATTAATAACAAGTAGGTCTCTAAAGAAAAGTTTGGTGCCTGCTATTAGTACATTAGCATAATGAGATTTATTTTAAAAAGGCTTTAATTTTCTCTAGTGGTTCTGTGGACTTTGTTTTCAGGTAGAATAAAATGTTTTCAGAGTAATAGCATAGTTTACTGGAGCTGTCAAGCTTTGGGAGAGGTTTTTTTGAGCGTTTAATTTCTTGGCTGATTTTTGACTATGCCTGCTAAGGACCCAATTATTCAAAGTGTTGAGCACTAGAGAGCTGCTGAGCAACCTTAACTTTCTTCTTTCAGGATTGAGCTCTGAGAGTTTTTCTCACTGCAGAAAGGTTGGTTCTTGTGTTGGAGATACACTCAAAACAGAACAAAAATGTGAATTGATGTCATGCTAAGTTGCTGTCCCTGTGACTTGTGATTTGATGTCAGTATCATAGAATCATAGAATATCAGGGTTGGAAGGGACCCCAGGAGGTCATCTAGTCCAACCCCCTGCTCAAAGCAGGACCGATCCCCAATTAAATCATCCCAGCCAGGGCTTTGTCAAGCCTGACCTTAAAAATATCTAAGGAAGGAGATTCCACCACCTCCCTAGGTAACGCATTCCAGTGCTTCACCACCCTCCTTGTGAAAAAGTGTTTCCTAATATGCAACTTAAATCTCCCCCACTGCAACTTGAGACCATTACTCCTTGTTCTGTCATCTGCTACCACTGAGAACAGTCTAGAGCCATCCTCTTTGGAACAACCTTTCAGGTAGTTGAAAGCAGCTATCAAATCCCCACTCATTCTTCTCTTCCGTAGACTAAACATCCCCAGTTCCCTCAGCCTCTCCTCATAAGTCACGTGTTCCAGTCCCCTAATCATTTTTGTTGCCCTCTGCTGGCCATTTTCCAGTTTTTCCACATCCCTCTTGTAGTGTGGGGCCCAAAACTGGACACAGTACTCCAGATGAGGCCTCACCAGTGTCGAATAGAGGGGAACGATCATGTCCCTCAATCTGCTGGCAATGCCCCTACTTATACATCCCAAAATGCCATTGGCCTTCTTGGCAACAAGGGCACACTGTTGACTCATATCCAGCTTCTCATCCACTGTAACCCCTAGGTTCTTTTCTGCAGAACTGCTGCCGAGCCACTCGGTCCCTAGTCTGTAGCAGTGCATGGGATTCTTCCATCTTAAGTGCAGGACTCTGCATTTGTCCTTGTTGAACCTCATCAGATTTCTTTTGGCCCAATCCTCTAATTTGTCTAGGTCCCTCTGTATCCTCTCCCTACCCTCCAGCGTATCTACCTCTCCTCCCAGTTTAGTGTCATCTGCAAACTTGTTGAGGGTGCAGTCCAGGCCATCCTTCAGACTGTTAATGAAGATATTTAACAAAACCGGCCCCAGGACCAGCCTTGGAGCACTCCGCTTGATACGGGCTGCCAACTAGACATGGAGCCATTGATCACTACCCGTTGAGCCCGACAATCTAGCCAGCTTCCTATCCACCTTATAGTCCATTCATCCAGCCCATACTTCTTTAACTTGCTGGCAAGAATACTGTAGGAGACAGTGTCAAAAGCTTTGCTAAAGTCAAGGAACAACACGTCCACTGCTTTCCCTTCATCCACAGAACCAGTTATCTCGTCATAGAAGGCAATTAAGTGGAAGGCAATCAGTAGAATCCATCTGATTAATTATAGCTAATTAATATACAAAACATCTTTTCACAGAGGTATCTTTTCTACTTTTCTGTCAGAAATTATATGTTGTTTGTCGATTAATAGCAAAATAAACATATTAGGAAAATAGCTACTGTATGTGCATAGTATCTTAACTGTACATGTGCAACAACTTAGTATTTTAACATTCAATAAATAGGATAGCTTTTTAAAATTTGAGACTAGAGGTCATTTTTCTGTAAAGTCCATATTCTAGTTTATTTTTTAACTCGTGTTAGTCTCCTTAGTACAACTCAAAATTTGAAGGCAATTTCAGATTTTGCTGACTGGTAATTCAAACTGAGGAATCTGGTTAGTTGAATGGAATGATTATTAGTGATCCTCAGGCTCAGGATAATAAATTGAACCTGCCTATAGTCAGCTGTAAAGCACCATCTATGCTGAAAATGAAACACTGTCTGAGAGCAGAATAGTTTTTTTTTAAGTGATATGACTGGCCTATGTGAAGATTTAAACTGATTTCTAACAGTTTGACAAAGACTGGCCTTTCAAAGCAAATCTATTCAGCACAGTGCTTAGAATACTGAGTCCTTATATTTTGACTGTAAAGGTCCTTCAGGCTGGTATGTGTGGTTTTTAATTTTTCTGTAAAACACCATTCCCGCCTACAGTGCTATAGAAATAATAAATAATTTGGAGTATTGGGAGACCCACCTCCTCTGGCTAATGGGAACTCTGCAATGACCCTGAACTGCCTATTTTCAGCTCTCCCTGTGCCATATAAAATTTTTCTTCATCCCAAAAGTATGTACTTTGGCTTCAGCTAAACGTATGTTTTGTTGTTGTTGCAAGTGGTCAGCGCAGTGCTGTTAAAAACTGAAGTACTTACAAATTTTCCGTTTTGGTACATTGATCTCTCTTTTCAGAGTAGCAGCCGTGTTAGTAATTGAGCTGTAGCTCATGAAAGCTTATGCTCAAATAAATTGGTTAGTCTCTAAAGTGCCACAAGTACTCCTTTTCTTTTTGATCTCTCTTTGGCTGAGAAGTTGTGTCATCCAAGATTAACTTGAACTTTGTCACCTCTGATAGCGTCTTCTTGAAAGCTGAATAGATAGAAATCACTCTGTGTAAAACGTGCCTCCCATAGACAATACATGCATGCCTCCCATAGACAATACATACTTTTTCAGCTAAGCAGGTTACTTTTGAAAAACAGACGCTTGTAAAATTTTTGCACACTTAATTGTGCAATGCTGGATAGCATGTACTTCCTTACTGATTCATTGGATGACATAAGTGCTTCACATCTCTTTATTTACTTTGTGCATTCGAGAGTGATTTTCTGTTTAATCCGTTTCATTTTTTAATTACAGTCAGTTTCTCCTGTTCTTCTTGTGACTCTCATGCAGCAACAGGAGAAAAAAACATTTTTAAAAATAAGAAAATGTGGTTGAAAACTACAGGAACTGCTGAGTACTTAGAGACCGGTGTCCTGTCAGAAACTCCTTATTTTATTTTTTGCAGTTGAGTAAATTAGACAGTGTCCTGTTCACCAGTGATATTTGTCATATCTGAGTTGGCAAAAATACATAATATACATTTTTCCTTTGTAAGAATGTAGTTGATTTTCACCAGCTTTACCTTGCTTTCTTTTGTGTGCATTGTGTGACTCTAATAAACAAACCTGCATACTGCGTTTTTCAGTAATGCTGTTCTTTACCGTTGTAAGTTTAATGTTATTTAAATTACTTCCGTTACCAATTTTGTCTTGTTTTAAAAATCTTTCTTTTAAGTTTTCATGTACTGCAAAGCAACAGCTGCCGAGGAAAGAAAAATCACTGGGATTAAAACCCTGCCTTTCCTCCTGCACAGTAGCTGTTTTTGTTTTTGTTTGTTTTTTGCAAGCAGGGTAGTGTGAAATTGAGTAGCATGTCAATCTGGATCCTCATCTGACTCTCACTGCTGCTGGTGCTATGGGGAAAACTACTGTGTAGGAGCATCAACACCATGGTGATCTTAGCCAATGCTATAGGGGGTTTAGGTGGGGGTTTAAAAAAAAAGTGGATGTATCGGAAGCAATGTACAGCTCTCACAGTCCCATTATTCTAAAGTGAAACCTCTATTTTGCTTGTATACTATAACAAATTTTAAAGAATCCTGATACCTTATTTTGAGGGGTACAGCTTCCAATCTCACTATATCATTAATCTTCCCAGTTTTCTCACTACAAGACCATATTTTGCAACCTCCTTGAGGAGGAGTCGTCTTGACTTCAGTGTGACTCCTCGCATAAGTAAGGATGGCAAGATCAGGCCCTGAGTCTTCATGTAAATTGACTTCTTGCCCTATGAGTATATGTCAAGCTGCAAGAGCTGTGGTTGATCGCAGTAGGGAAAAATCAATGACTCACATTTCCACAGAGAGAAATGTAGTTTCCAGTCTCATAGCAACTGTCCTTGCAACTGTTTCAACCCTTGTGTGACAAAATATTTAGCACTTACAGATCTTTTAATGTCTCATTCCAGTCCACCCCCTCACCCTAAATGTTTCTACATTTTACATTACACTAAATCTCCTGATTTATGGTTTTAACCTTAAAATGATGTCAGATAATTAAATGTAAAAAGTGAAAATCTGAGAAAAGTTACCTTGACTTTATAATGTAAGGGTCTGGTTAATTTTATAGGGTCTTAAAATAATGAAAACTTGGATCTGTTTATGTTTAATGTCTATATACTAGCTATGCTGTTTACACTTAGGGAACAGTTGGATTTTAAATTCAAATTATTTAATTTTAACTGTTTTATGGTAATTATTGCGGGTGTCTTGGATAAACAGATTTTTAGAATCTGGTATCTGTTAATTACTAATCTAGAGATGCAAACAAGTTAACTATTTAGAGCACACTGTTCTTTTAGTACACTAATACACATGCGTAGTGGTGATAACTTTAGTGTAGAAATTTTATAGGCAAATTTAACCCTTACCGACAACGGGTGCATCTGAACCAGTGCTGAAAATAGTTGAACTCCTAAAGTTGACAGAGTGAACCCATTTCAGAGTGTGTGATTGAGGATTTAGTGGGCTCGTGGACAGCACTCAGAGACAGGACTTTGGAGTGGTCTTCTTGGCTTTCCCACTGATTCGCTCTGTGGGTTTGGGCAAGTTGCTAATGTGTTTGTGCTTCGGTGTCCCATTTCTAAAAAGGGGATAGTAACACTTAACTATGTCAAAGGCAGATCGCGAATCTGATTAAAGAACGTTTGAGTGCTTTGCTGTCCTCTGATGAAAAGTGGTGTAGAAGTGCACAGTACTAATATTAATTATGTCTGGGATTTTCATAAGGCATAAAGAAGTTAGGCACCCAAAGCCCGTTGAAAGTTGATGGAAGTTGGGCATCTAACGTCCTTTGAAAATCCCATTCTACGATTTTGAAAAGCATTGTTAATTGAATTAACCCCCTGTTTTTCTTGTAGTTGATTATGGAAGAGGTGCACAAGAATACCAGTAACAGTGCAGCGACACCACCACAAACAGCGTCCATACAAGGTACACCACTACAGGCAGCTCATCTCTCTCACATTGCTCAACAGGTAAACTTTTTGAACTAGTTAAGAGAATTTTTTTGTGTTCAAACTCTATTCTACAGTTTTATCAAACATTCAGGGAGAATAAGAACCAGGAAATAGGGTGGCAGAAGTGTACAGTTTGTTTTTTAATTGACCCCACAAAATTAATTTCTTGGCTTGGATTCAAAATATCTCATTGTATCTGATATTAGTACAGTGCAGCACATTTGGCTCTCATTCTTGTTAAATTTTAGATCCTTTACAATATTCACTCAGCCTGACAAATGGGAGTAGCTGAGCACTTGCAGCTCTCTTTGACAGCAGTCGTTGACGCTCAGCATCTCTGAAACACTTTCTTTTAAGCCATTTGGAATTGAGTAAATGAGTTAATTTTACAAAATAAAACGTACGTTGGAGATTTTTCTGTGAACAAGCTCCAGTGAACTCTACTAAAGAACACTTAATTTGGGGAAAAAAACCATACTGATCCTTTGGAAATGTTTATCTTTGTTTTTGATGAAAAACATTTAATGAGGGAACCACATTTTTCAAGCTCGAAAGTGAATCATTCAGGATGCAGCCACTTTAAGATTATTGAATCTGCAAAATGAGTTTTCCTAGAGAATGTCTGCTCTCACTGTCCTTCTGTCCCTTTTCTGAGCTGTGCAAAATAATAGTTTTGTAGATGATCCAGAGTTTGCCCCATGTAGGGAGTTCAGTTTTTAATGTAAAATTTAGCTACAGTTTAGTCATAATTGCTTGAAGCAGTAACTGGATAGTGAAGGTGAACAAACATCCTGTTGTTTGATTACAGTCTAATTCTACAAAATATTTGTTTTCATTTGGCATGGGGTTGCCAAAAAAGTTACAGTTCGTTTTGTGACACCAAATTAAGTTTTGATTATGTAAGAACTTAGCTATTCGACTTTTATTAATATTTTTGTATATATAGGTTTTAATAATTCATCTTTAAGAGAAGTAGTGCAGAATTTAGGGGAGGAAACTGGTGATTTAACTTTGCACTTATTTGTACAGCTTTAGTAAATTTAAAAGCGCAAAGGCTCATTTGAGTTCAAAGTCATGAGTATAAACTTATCAGAATGTTAAAATTGTTGTATACAGAGATCACATTAATAGAAATTAGGTTCTGCTTATTCATCTTAGATTTAAGATAGAGCAATAACTGAGATTTTAATAATAAATATTGAAGACCAGATGTCTTAAGTCTTATATTGACAAAGGTCAGAAACGTTATTCTATAAAACTCTAAAATATATGCTGAATAATGCAATCAAATTGCCATAAAGAATGAGTGCTTGTTTGTCTCCTCCATGGTATCTTTAAATTCTAGCTAAAGAGTTCTGTATAGTTCACCAGACCGCAAACTGAGCAGCACTGTGTTGTTTTCCTGGAATTTATCAGAGTGACAGCGATTGTTAGTGGAAGCCAGTTTCAACAACTTCTCTGACACCCTCCCTGTCCCACATGTATACATTGTTGGTGTAATTTTCAAGTCCTCTCTCTCTCCCTTCTATGTTACTGATGTTACTTAATCCTGCCAGATTTTCCAGTACACTCTCTCCAGAATCCATCACTTCTTCATGCTCATCAATAAAATCCTAGCCATGCCTTGTTAGTCTCGCATCTTGATACAACAACACTCCTTTCTCTGACTTCTCACTTGTCTCCAGACCATAATTCAGCTGCAAAAATAATCTACTTTGCCTGACCATGCTCAGATCCTCCTTTCTTTTGCCTTCTGCATTGAATTCTCTCTCCTCCTTGCTTTCCAGGCCCTGTAAAATTTGACTCCTCTGCTGTTGTTTCTTTTTGCTCACCCTGAGGTGCCTGTCTAACTGTCCCACTATGTGCTGAATCCCTCCCTGAATTGGTCCAGTACGCCTTCATATTTACCTCCTTCAAAACACACTTCTAGTAGAAGGCCATTGAGCCATAGCCCTCCCCTGTTTATAAGAAAAAAACCCTCGAAATGCACACATTAATTCACCCATGCTATTGCATTATCTTATTGTTGTTGTTCTGATCCATTCTGACCCTCTGCTCAACTTTTATCTCACCCCTCTTGTTGATTTAATCTAATTTAAGGTCTGTTCTTGTGAAGTGCTGATTTTTCTGAACACCCGTGGATTTAAGTAGGAATTGAGGGTGCCCAGCATTTTATACAATCTGTCTTCTGTTTGTCTAATTTAATACACCCATTACGAGGGAATTAAAGCTTAAACAATAGGGCTTTGTCGTTATCTGTAAAGTGCCATGCACATATTATGGAACTATACATATATAAGAAAATCATTCTCAGTGGAGGGCTCAGTGTTAATTTGGAAAAGTCTGCTTTACTACGTGAGGCACAACATTTTGTTACACATATTGCTAAAGCATTTGGCTTTCTCTCTAACCGAAGGCAAGTCAGTGACTGGTTTAGACTTTTTCATATACAGCAGTGTATCAGAAAAACAGATTTAATTTTTAAAGACTATTTTATGTCTCAACTTAAAACAAACCTCTGTTAATGCCCATTCCCCACTAATTGTCATAGGCTTATCTGCATTTTCTAACTACATGCTACGAAGCATACATCTAATTTTGTTAATAAACTTTGTATTTGTTTTAGATGTCTCTAAGAGGTCCTACTCCGTTGCCAGTTGTACAGCTTCCTGGAGAGCAAGTACAGGTCCAGGGAGTCATTCAGACAGCTCAGTCCTCTGTAATCCACTCACCCCAGGTGCAAACAGTGCAGGTAAAAAAAAACAGTAGGTTTTTTTTAACATACATGCAAAGACTTGTAAAGTCTTATCTGATTGATCTGAACCTACCACAGTGCAGCCTCGCTGGCACCATTAGTAAAGTGTCTGTGAATTTTTCTAATGTAGGGATGACATCTAGGAAGCCAATTTGTAAATCCAAGCCTGAAAAATTTTTATTTTTAGGTACATCATTTTTATTTAATCACTGTTTAGATATTTCATGTTTTATATTGCTCAGAGGTGCCCTTAGAGTTAAGATTGCATTTTAAAACCCTATTTTAGGGTGTTATAATTTGTATATAAAGATTTGATTGGAGCTGAAACTTTACGTATATAAGATCTCTGTCCACAGGCTACTATTTATTTATTTATTTTTATAAAAATGTTGGACTTCTCAGATACTTTTGTTTGCTCCTTATAATTTATAAAGCTTCTAATTGATTAACGAAAATAATGTGTGAACTAGTTGCTTTTGATGATTTGACAATTAGTGTATATGTAATTATTTGTTACATAGTTATATTCCTAGTTAGCAAAATATATATCCTGACATGTGGCTGTGTTTTATAATTATATAATATAGATAGATATAGGAGCCCCATATTTGAGGTGTCCTGAAGTTTTTTAAATAATAAGAATAAAAATAGTGCAGTGGCAATAGATAGGTATGACAGAGACTAGATTTGGGGGAATACTGGCCAGATTACCAAGTTTATTTCCGAATCTTCACAAATTGCAATGAGATCTTTAAATTGCACTACAGATGGACAGAAAGAACCTCTGGTTAATGTCTTTTTTGAGGAAAAGCACTGCTTACAGTTCATCATCCCATGTACTTTAATATCCAAATTAGGAATGAACCAAAATAATCCAGGGGTTAAGATGTGGGTCAAGTCAGCAGACATGAGTGGTGGTTCTTCTTTGTTGAGTGCCAACAGTATATCTATGCTGCACAGAATATAACATAAGACCTAGTTCTGCCCTAAGGGACCCGGATCTGCTTGCTCACTCACTGATTTTGAACAAGTCATTTAATTGGTTTGTGCCTCAATTTCCCCATCTGCTTTTAACAAACACAGTAGGTTTGCCTAATGGAGAATTTAGCTATCTTCACAAAGCATTTTGGTGAACTTCATGGCCTTCTAGAGACAAAAGAAACATGAGCAACTTTCTCTAAATGTTGATAGCAAACCCCTCTTTGCTGTGACAGCTAACTAAAAAGTACTTTCCCCAGAGTTACACACGTTCTTGCTGACCTTATGTTCCTGGTACAGAGATAAGTACAAATAAAGGAGCTTTGTTTGCTTGTGTTTAATTGGGATCATCAGATTAAAAATTGACACTTGGCAACTGGAAAAGGCTACAAATGGAATAAAAAGAAAATTACAGATGATAACCTCATATAAAATAAATACTGTTAAGTCCATTTGAGTAGTCTGTACAAATATTCTTGCATATTTCTTCCATGATATGCTACTGCTTCTTTAAATGTGTTCATTGTCTTCAGTGGACTCTAATTATAAATACAGTACTCTGAGCAACCAAAATACAAGACTCCACACAGTCAATTTTTATTATTTGAAATTTCTTTTAAAATCCTCCTCCCTTCTTTTTCTTAAATGGGGCTCCTTCTCCCATTCTCACCGTAACCATGTTTCTTTAAGTGAGGGTTGGTCACCCTTGTCCTCTGGTGTCCTATTCCTAAAACTCACTAGCTTGTGCCAGCATTGTAATATTCGTGCTCTGGTTGGTAGTGATAACTAAGGCTACGTTTTAGTCACAGCCTGTGACCTTTCTATGACCTTTATTAAAAATACTCATGTTTTTTATTAAAAATACCCAGGTGCCCCGAAGGGGCCATTCTGGCGGCACTGCAGGTGCTGGGGGAGGTGGCTGGGCTGCAGCGTGCGGCCTGGGACCCCCACGTGGGGGGGGGGGGGGGGGGCGTGGGCGTGGGCCCGCGGCCTGGGACCACCGCTGGTGCTTGGGGGGAGGGTTGGCAGGGCTGGCAGGAGCTTCCTACCTGGCTCCACGTTCCTTCAAGCTCCTAGGCATCGGAAGGGCCACGGGGCTCCATGCGCTGCTCTCGCCACTAGCACCAGCTGTGCAGCTCCCATTGGATGGGAACCGCAGCCAATGGGAGCTGTGGGGGTGGGGCCTGCTGGCGCAGAGCCCCCTGCCCCCTCTGCCGCCTAGAAGTTGCAGGGCCATGCCAGTGGAAGCCGGGGATCCCCCCACCCTGAGGTAAACATTCCCCCCCGGCACCTTCTGCCCCTAGCTATGAGCCCCCTCCCACACACCCAAACTGCTGCTGCTGGCCAGGGGCTGCCCGGCTCGGGCAGTCCCTGAGCCAGCACCAACCACTGCAGAAGTCACGGAGGTCATAGAAAGTCACGGAATCCATGACCTCCGTGACAGACTGACAGCTTTAGCAATAATGTATAGCCTTCCTCCAACACTGCTATATGTGAAAGAAAGCATAGGATCAAATGAAGTAAAAATCTTCAATGAACTTAACTGTAGCATAGAATCTCTATGGATAGTAATTCCATGCTCTAATAATAATATAGCAGTAGGGATATATTACCGACCACCTGAGCAGGATGGTGATAGTGACTGAGGGAGATTAGAGAGGCTATACAAATTAAAAACTCAATAATAATGGGGGATTTCAACTATCCCTGTATTGACTGGGTACATGTCACCTCAGGATGGGATGCGGAGATAAAGGGCTTAGCTACACTTGCGAGTTAGAGCGCATTAAAGCAGCCCCGGGCGCCCTAGCTCACTACCCGTCCACACTGGCAAGGCACGTAGAGCGCTCTGACTCCACGGCTAGAGTGCTCCTGGTACTCCACCTCGGCGAGAAGATTAACACTTTTTGCGCCTTGGCTGAAACGCCCGGGCATCAGTGTGAACGAGGTGTTGCATTACTGCGCTCTGATCAGCCTCCAGAAACATCCCATAATTCCCTTAAATCAAGTGGCCACTCTTCTTATGTTTTGAACTCCACTGTAGGAATGCGGATATGCCCTTTGAAAGCTCCGTTTCTGACAGCTGGCTTGCTTATCTGCTCTGAGACAAAGCAACCATTACTGTGGATTGCTGTGTGTGTGAGAGAGAGGCGGGGAGGAGCGGAGGTCTGCTGCTGTCTGAACTTACAAGACAGCATGCTGACATGCTCTAAGCCCCCCCCAAAAACCCACTCTCTCTCCCCCTACATACACACAACACACTCCCTGTCACACTCCAACCCCCATTTGAAAAGCACATTGCAGCCACTTGCACGCTGGGATTGCTACCACAATGCACTGCTCTCTGTGGCCGTTGCAAGAGCTGCTAATGTGGCCACGCCAGTGCTCTTGTAGCTGTCAGTGTGGATAGATTGCAGCGCTTTTCCTACTGTGCTCTACGAAGGCTGGTTTAAGTCAAAGCGCTCTACACCTGCAAGTGTAGCCATGCCCAAAGTTTCTTGACACCTTAAATGCCTGCTTCTTGGAGTAGCTAGTTCTGGAACCCACAAGAGGAGAGGCAGTTCTTGATTTAGTCCTAAGTGGAGCACAGGATCTGGTCCAAGAGGTGAATGTAGCTGGATTGCTTGGTAGTAGTGACCATAATATAATTAAATTTAACATCCCTGTGGCAGGGAAAACACCACAGCAGCCCAACAAGGTAGCATTTAATTTCAGAAAGGGGGACTACACAAAAATGAGGAAGTTAGTTAAACAGAAATTAAGAGGTACAGTGCCAAAAGTGAAATCCCTGCAAGCTGCTTGGAAACTTTTTAAAGACACCGTAATAGAGGCTCAACTTAAATAAGCATAGAGAACCAAAAAAGTGCTACCATGGCTAAACAACAAAGTAAAAGAAGGAGTGAGAGGCAAAATGGCAACCTTTAAAAAGTGGAAATTAAATCCCAGTGAGGAAAATAGAAAGGAGCATAAACTCTGGGAAATGAAGTGTAAAAATATAATTGGGAAGGCCAAAAAAATTTTTAAGAACTGCTAGCCAAAGACTAAAAGTAATAGCAAAACATTTTTTTAAGTATATCAGAAGCAGGAAGCCTGCTAAACAACCAGTGGGGCCACTGGACGATCAAGATGCTTAAGGAGTACTCAAGGACATTAAGGCCATTGTGGAAAAACTAAATGAATTCTTTGCTTCGGTCTTCAAAGCTGAGGATGTGAGGGAGATTTCCCAGACCTCAGCCATTCTTTTTAGGTGACAAATCTGAGGAACTGTCCCAGATTGAGGTGCCATTAGAGGAGGTTTTGGAACAAATTGACAAAACTAAACAGTAATAAGTCACCAGGACCAGATAGTATTCACAGAAGAGTTCTGAAGGAACTCAAATATGAAATTGCAGAACTACTAACTGTGGGATGTAACCTAATGCTTAAATCATTGTCTGTACAAGTTGTCTGGAGGATATCTAATATAATGCCATTTTTAAAAAAGTTTCCAGAAGCGATCCTGGCAATTACAGGCCAGTAAGCCTAACTTCAGTACCAGGTAAATTGGCTGAAACTAAAGTAAAGAACAAAATTATCAGACACATAGATGAACATAATTTGTTGGGGAAGAGTCAACATGGTTTTTGTAAAGGGAAATCATGCCTCACCAATCTCCTAGAATTCTTTGAGGGGGTCAACAAGCATGTGGTATAGGGGGATCCAGTAGATGTAGTGTACTTAGATTTTCAGAAAGCCTTTGACAAGGTCCCTCACCAAAGGCTCTTAAGCAAAGTTAGCCGTCATGGGATAAGAGGGAAGGTCCTCTCATGGATGGGTAACTGGTTAAAAGATAGGAAACAAAGGGTAGGAATAAATGGTCAGTTTTGAAAATGAAGAGAGGTAAATAGTGGTGTCTCCCAGGGGTCCATACTGGGACTATTCAACATATTCATAAATGATCTGGAAAAAGGGGTAAACAGTGAGGTGGTAAAATTTGCAGATGATAAAAAACTACTCAAGATAGTTAAGTCCCAAGCAGACTGCAAAGAGCTACAAAGGAATCTCACAAAACTGGGTGACTGGGCAACAAAATGGCAGATGAAATTCAATGTTGATAAATGCAAAGTAATGCACATTGGAAAACACAATCCAATAATCCCATAATCCCCTAAATTAGCTGTTACTACTACTCAAGAGAGAGATATTGGAGTCATCATGGATAGTTCTCTGAAAACATCGACTCAATGTGCAGGGGCAGTCAAAAAAGCGAATAGAATGTTGAGAATCATTAAGAAAGGGATAGATAATAGGACAGAAAATATCATATTGCCTCTGTATAAATCCATGGTACGCCCGCATCTTGAATGCTGCGTGCAGATGTGGTCGCCCCATCTCAAAACAGAAATATTGAAATTGGAAAAGGTTCAGAAAAGCGCAACAAAAATGATAAGGGGTATGGAACGGCTTCCATGTGAGGAGAAGTTAATAAGACTGGGATTTTTCAGCTTGGAAAAGAAATGATTAAGGGGGGGATATATGACACTCCTCATGTTGCTTCTGAACTTGAGTTCCAGGAGTCAAACCTAACATTATAGTATTTTTATGAAAGCCTTAAACATTTTTACATGGTTGACAGTGCTGTTAGTAGCTTCCTGGGTTGATTGGTTCTACAGCATAGAACAGTTTGCGTGAAGTAATTGAAAGTTTTCAGATATTAATGTTATAAACCTTTTCCTGGGATATATTGATGTAAGGAACTAATAAAGGTGCATCCTTGTGTGGATGACTATAAACTGGTTTGTAATAGTAGTTAACATTTGCTTTCTCATGCTGGAGTAAGGATTACATAAGAACATAAGGGTAGCCATATGGATCAGGCCAATGGTTCATCTAGCCCAGTATCCTGTCTCTGACAGCAGCCAGTATTAGAGCTTTAGGAAGAGTGTACAGAATAGGGCAGTTTTGCAGTGATCTATCGCTGTCTTCCACACCTGGCTTCTGGCAGTCAAAGGGTTACGGTCGACCCTACCATGGGATTGCATCCCTGACCATCTTGGTTAATAGTCATTGATAGACCTATCCTCCATTAATTTTTTTTTTAAATATATTTTATCTATTTTGCAACTTATGTATAAAGCAGGCAATCAATCGGGTATCGAAGATTGATGCTTAGCATTAAAAAGGCTTGCACTGATGTGCTTGTCACCTTGAGCTGTTGTATAGTCTAGTTCACCCAGCTCACTTGCTCTGCACGGTGAGAGACAGAGGATATATAAAGATGCATATTTGACATTTTATTGTTGCTTTCTTGAGGCTTATAGCAGTGAAATTTCAGAGTAACAGCCGTGTTAGTCTGTATTCGCAAAAAGAAAAGGAGTACTTGTGGCACCTTAGAGACTAATCAATTTATTTGATCGTAAAGCTTATGCTCAAATAAATTGGTTAGTCTCTAAGGTGCCACAAGTACTCCTTTTCTTTTAGCAGTGAAATTATAACTCAGGAAAAATTCATGGCAAAGGAGTTTATACATAGACTATTCTGATGTCTGTTTGTTCAATAGACTTCACAAAACTTTTTCCATAAATAAAAGAATGCCTGCTATCATGGAGACTCCAGAGAATTACTTGATTTTGCTTTTTCTGCCTGTCTCTTGCACAGTCTTCAGTAGAGACAGAACCAAGCCACAAATTTCCAGTGTTGATTTTGAACATCCCAGAGTTTGGGGGAGTTCAGATCAGGGAGTTTGGTTCATGTCCATCTTTAGTTTTTAAAGTAATTGTATTCTGGCTTCTGTTAAATGACTTCCTAGTTTGTGCTCCTTAACTGTGGCAGTCTCTAAGAATTGCTCATCCTGTTGTAAAGATGTTTGGTAGAGAAATGTGAACTGTCTTGGGTACTTTTGTAGTGTACAGCACAGTGACATGGGATATGCTTTTTAGGTATCTTCTTTGTCAGAGAGTGAGGATTCTCAGGATTCATCAGATAGCATAGGTTCTTCGCAGAAGACCCGCGGTATCTTAGCACGGCGACCGTCTTACCGGTGAGTATCTTTGTCACATTCCCCAGGGAACAATCTGGACTTCCAAACAGCTGTTTCCCCGTAACTCTCTAGCCCGGGATGCCTCGTGCACTGCTTTGCTGGTGAACAACCACCTCAGGTTCTGCTCACACGCAGCCTCCTGCATGTAACTTGCTCCCAGCTACACAGTATTGAGTGCTATTAGCTAGTCACTCATAAATTACTTACAGGGAGACACCTGCATATCCCCAGTCCCAGCCTTGTTCCTCAGAAACGTGTGTCTTACACTGCTCAATATTCTCCTGGACAGTGTAAACTCATAGTACATCTGTCATTCCAACACTGGGTAATGATTATGCACCAGCCTTGTTATCCTAAGTAGAGATTCCCAAACACTTCAATCCAAACACACTTGTTTAGATAAAACAATAAAACAAGCCTATTAAATAGGGAAAGATACATGTTAAGAGATTTCAAGTGGTAAGTCATAAAAGTCAGAATTGATTACAAAAGAAATAAAAAGATAAAACTGCAAGCTAATACCTAAATGAAGAGAGGGGTGATGTGGAGGTCATTGGCTCTTATTTTTATACCCTCCTCCTTTCTTTGAGGATTACCTCCCTGCTGGGTTTAGACAAACAGTCCCCTGTGTATGTGAGATTCGAACCATCTCTGGGATGAAATGTAAATGTCTTGTTTATAGCTTCTCCCCTGCTGCTGGATGCCCAATTAAGCTGGTAATGGCCCTTTAGCACCTTGCTGCCATGATAGTGTCTCTTTGTCTCGGAGAAATTGGTTTGTGGGTATTACCTAGAACTACAACATATTTCAGTAACAATCATTTAGCAAAATCTCAAAATTGTACATGCAGTGATGTTACACACATTTCAACAGGATAATATTCAGCAGATTATGAGTTTTCAAATGGTACCCCACAAGGCATACTTTGTTCAAAATATATCATAATCATATAAAAGTGGTGAACATGGGGTACAGGGTGTCTCAACCTTACAGAAATTTATACTGTATTTTTTATTAGAAACTTTTAAAAACACTAACAAAAATCACAGCTTCCATCAGTTATCTCTACATATTTCATCAGCCTTCTGAATTATTTTTTATTCCCCTAAAATATGTATTGGATCTGCTTATACAAAAGTTATTTCTGCTTTTGGTGATACACAATAAACTGAATTAACTATTTAGATTTTATTTTTCCATAATGAAGAATTTTAAGTGAAAGCTAATAGCAAAACTAATGTTTTCAAACAGACTGGGCTAAATTCACTGCTGGTGTAAGAGAGTGATTTTTTTTTTTTAATACATAGAATCTGTGTGTTTGCTGTTGAAGCATAGATGTTTAGTGAGTTTAATTCTGTTGTGTGGAATCAGCTAAAGACCTGATTTTTGAAGCCAGTGTTCAACCAAAGCTCTCATTGACTATAAAGGGAGTTTTGCTTAAATAAGGACTGCAGGATCAGACTCCAGGATGATATTATATAGTGAAAAGTTGTTTTATCACTTTAACCATACTAGTTGTTGCCATTTTATTGAAAAGAGGAACTGAGTAAAACACTGTTATGTTTTCAAATGACATACAGCATAATTCCAGTTATCCAAAAAGTTTAGTTATCCAATTCCACAGTGTAGCCCTATTTTAGTTAATAGCACTTCCTTTTATGTGAATGCTTGGTTATTTCCAAGGTTCTGATGTTCCCTAGGTCATCTGGCTAAATGGGAGTGTTCTGTACTTTTCAAAGTGATACACCAAGAAATAAAAACATAATGCATCTTAAACTTTTATAGTTTTTACATGGATATTCTGAAAAAATTACAAATTAAAGCTTGCGAAGTTACCCCAAGGTCCCAAGGAGGGGCAGTTATTCCTACCTCCACCGGTGCTTCTCATTTTTTATTTTTTTACCCCCATTCTCTCTTCTATTTTCCTCTTAAATTAAATACCAAAATAAACTGTTTACATTAAACTATTTTTTTTTCAGTTCCGCACACAAAAAAGTCAGAGTGAAAAAAGAATGGTCAACAATTCTCACTTGAACACTTTATGGGAAAATACTAGGTGTGCACATAATTTAGGCGGAAGCGATACATAGCAGTGAGAGCATGGGATTGGAAGTCAAGAATTCTGCTTTCCTGTTGGACGGCCGCTAACTCGTTATGTGACCTTGGACAAGATGTATAAACTCTCTGTGCCTCCATTTCTTCTTCTGTTAAGTGGGGAGCTTTTATTCTCATAGGGTATTGTGAGCTATATAGTGCACTAGGCGTTTGAAGAGCTGTACAAGAGTTAAGTATTTTTATTAAAAAGTTTTGAGATCCTTCGATGAAATGCACTATATAAGTGAAAAGTATTATTTTGTATCACAGAGCAAAAAACCTTAATGAATAAAAAAAAATTCCTAAAGCATCCCACTTGTTTCCACTTTATTCTAACAACAACAAAAATTGACTAATTGATTTTGATTAGAGTTAGAGAGAGACATAAATCCACAGTTATTGTGAGAATCAGAGCATGAGGTTTTAAACTAGGAAGAACACTAACAGGCAAGTTATAAACCCCTGGAAAATGTTTATGGTGGAAACTCTGATGCACTCATTACTGAAGTGATGCAGCTGTACTTGCTAGAAACAATACAGAAAATCTGACATATGCACAAGTGCGTTTTATTTTGTCAAGCTGATTGGAAAGAAAAAAATTGCTTGAACCATTTTAAAACATCTATGTATGGGTTTCCAGCACAATGTTTTACTACAGGTTATTACAATGTATTGTAAGTTATGAAAATTGTCACTACAGAGGGCTTATTTCTAAAACATTTAAGGTTTTTAAAAGACAGTGATTGAAAATCTTACATTGCACTTGTATATACAAGTGGTTTAATACTGGTAACTGCACTGAATCACTCTTTGTAAGTAAAGTGGTTCAAATTTTTGAATGAGGAACAAGAAATAAGAAACTCTTGACTACAGAAATACGATTACTTGAAGTTTAGAGAAGGGAATTCCTATATGCAATTTTTATTTCAAACTTTGCCTGCTTATTTACAGTCTTTATTACAAAAGTGTGATAGTTCTATTGATAATATATTTTATATTTTGTTTACTATATCTGCTAAGAATTATTGAGAACATCTGTTTAGTAGATATTGGCTTCTCTTAAAGTAACCATCAGGATTTCTTGACCCTAGAATAATATTGACTGAAGTGAAGCCAATAATTACCCTGAAACGCAACAAATTTTGATATTTATTTAAATATTAAGTCAATATGTGTTTGGTTAAATATAGTCATCAAAATGCCTAGAAATCTCTTAATTAAGGGCATGAATTTTTTAAAAAGTTAAACAAACAGAAAAGTAGCTATTAATGCGTGATGATTCAGTCAGGAAGCAGAGATGGGTACATGCTTTCTGATTGGCTCTTCCAGAGTAAACAATAGTAGTTTTGATTGAACACAGCTGCAGCCAGTAAAGATGTACATATTTGGGTCACACTTAATATTAAGGTTCCATTTATAAAGGGTTAATAAATTATTAATAGATATTATAAGCTTGTTATAGACATGAGTGTTCTAGATAGTTATAAGTAACCTGTTGATCTGTCAGACTCTATAGCAATCTATAACAATTGATTAGCCATTAAAAAAAATCTTAATTTATTAATCCTTTATAAGATATTATAAATGGAACCTAATGTGACCCCTATTTGCATATGCAGTCCAATTGGTTAACATGGATCCAAACTTCAGGATTGTTGACCTCTGAGGAGGTCATGTTATGTAAATATAAACGCAAATTACCTCTGAGGAGGTAACAATACAAATTTACTGACTTGTGACATGACTTTTTTTCAGCCAACCACAAGCTAGGATTTATCTTTTGTATGTAACAATGTGTGTAATGCTATTAAAGGTTATCAGCTATGTGTGTTAGCAGCATGTTTCTGTAACTATGTTGGTTTTAGGTGCTCTATCTCTGTTACATTTGTAGTTTGATTAATTTAAAAATTGTCACTGGTAGAAAAGTATTTGCCAGCAAAACTTGCCTGCAACATTGTTAAAATTTGTACTCAAAGGAGTAATTGCCAACCAGTTTGCCATCTTTTTCTTTCACAAGTGCTAATGAAGAAATTTTTTTTCCATAGAAAAATCTTGAAAGATCTTTCGTCCGAAGACGCACGAGATAGAAAAGGAGATGATGAAAGTCCTGGCGTCTCTACTGTCACCTCTATGTCTGTTCCCACACCTATCTACCAGACCAGCAGTGGACAGTACAGTATGTTATATTAAATACACACCCAACTAGACATATTTCTGTTACACAAAACTATTTGGGGGAAAGTTTATATTCTATCTCATATATTTGACATGAAGATGAGCTTGTGGAAGGATTGGCAATACAAATGATAGCTATTCCAGTTATCATTATTTGTTGGAATTACAGTAGTGGCTAGTTGCCCATGGTGAGATCAAGGCTCCATTGTACTAGGTGTTGTACATCCACATAGTAAGAGACAGACCATCCTTGTCCCAAAGAGCTTACCATATAAATAGAATCAAAGAGTGGGAATAAGGTAGTAATATCCCTATTTTACGGATGGGGACGTGAGGCAGAGAGAGCTGAAGTGACTTGCGCTATGTCACATAGGAAGCTGATGGAAGAGCCAGGAATTTCACCCAGATTTCTTGACTCTCAGTTCAGTGCCTTAATCACAAGACCAACTTTCCTCTCCGATTAATTTCTTCCTTTCTAATATAACTTATTAAACTTTTTTAGTAATTGTCATGATTAATTGTTTGCTGTAGTGCTTTTCCTATAAAATCTGGAACTTGCATCCCTTTCAACTTGGTTCTCCTCCATGGTGCTTAGGTGTTTTCCTTATGCCCTCATCCTTGCAAATGGCACATCTTATTGGAAAGGACTCCTTTAGTCTGTGCTCTTCTGACTGAGAACTCAAAGTGGGTTGCAGCTCCAGACAGCCTTTCCTTCTTCTTGAAGGTATTCTCTCTGCCATGATATGCATGAAATGCCCCAAAACAATAGTCCAAGACTACAACTGATCTAATTAAAACAACATTAAGTATAGCAAAAGTAAATAATATTTAAACAAAAGAAACAGTATACATAACATAGCTGTCGTGAAACTGCAAAAAGATTAGCTAGGCTTACCTTAACTTTAGCCATTAGCTGTAATAACAGAAGATACCTCCTACTTCTAGAAAGACATTCTTCCTCACTGATCTTCTTGGTCAGATTGCATCCAGGAGACACACCCTCCCCTGTCTGTGTCCCAGGAACTCCCCTTCTTGCAAGGCCTTGGTCATTTTTACCCTGTGATTACTTTAATCTCAAAGGTGGGAGATTATAGTATCAGGGTGGGAAGTTACATCAGCATTTCAACAAAGTATTATTTGATCAACTTGGGGAAATAAATTAGTTCTCCATACGATTGTTGTCCTCTGTTCCTGCTGTCATTCCCCCTTCTAGTTCTGGAAGGATCCTTTAACTTCCTTGCTCTAAATCTAACATTTCAAAGGCCATGTTGATCTTGTCTGCCCATTAGCCAGCCAAACAAGTCAAAATGATTGAACATGCTTTGCATGGCAGCTACTCCCAGCTAGAGATGTTAGAATGTGTCTGTATTCTTTTGTTGATTGGCCTTTTAACGTAACAATTCCCCATGTCTGTGCACCTACTGCGTATGAAGTGTAAACTGTTGGCAGAGACCAAATGATCTGTCATATTACCCCGAACTTTGAACATATTTACTTGCAAACTAAATCTAGGATTACTAAAAGTAAGCATGCTGTTTTAAATTGAGTCTGATTCAAAACGTTTGCAACTTAAAAATGAATTGAAATTCTGTAGTTAAAAAAACAAAACAAAAATATATATTTTTTTCCTTTCTTTTTATATTGCATGCTATAAGAATGCAATAGTGCCAATGCAGTCTATGACTGACATGGCTAGTTTCGATCTTCAGTTCATTTTCAAAGTACATGCTTCACTTCAAAAATATATTTTGCTCCAGGGTAACAGTAGTCTAGGGGCAACTTATCCATTAAATGATTAAAACAGTAAAATGTCATATAAATCATAAATAAAGACATTTCTTTATAGTCTTGGATAAATTCTTTAATCAAATAAAGCTTGAATTTCCCCTTAAATGACATTGTAGAATTATAAACTTGTTTATTTATCCTGGAGAAAATTAATTAATACACTTAATTCTTGGAAAATATCTACTGGAAAATTTCAAGTAGTTTAGAATGTAAACAATTTGGGTAAATTAGTAAACTACATGGGGATTTAATATTTCATCTTGTTTTGATATCTGTGTTAAAAATAGGAGAAGCTTGTATGCAAGATTTTCAAAAGTGCAGAAGAGTTCAGCTCCCATGTAAGCATTTAAATAAAGTGGCCTGATTTTCAAATGTGATCAGCACCCAGCAGCTTCCATTAAGAAAAAGACACTTCTCCTCCCATTAAGAATAACAGGAGTTGCTGGTTGATGGTTTTTTGGTTTTAATCAGGCCCCTGTGGTTTTTTAGGGACTAAATGAAAATATAGGCACATATGGAAATTTTCTGTATTTATTTTTAATTACAAAAATGTCCACATATAATAGTTACAACATATGTTGCTTCTACCACCAACCTCTCCTCTAACCACTGTGTCACTCACCACTGATGTCACAATCTCACCACTTGACAATGTCACAATCTAGTCCGTCAACAGTGAGCTGTTCAGGCAGTCGCAGAGGGTGGGGAGGAGTGAAGGGAGCACTATTTCTACCAATAGTGAATTTTTCATGGGTGCAAGCCAGTCTATGTAAATGCATAAATATATATGCAAATAAGCCTCAGCCTTTTGGCTTGGCGTGCCAGTGCAGCCTATAACTGGCATGGCTAGTTTAGTCTGTATGTTCTATATTGCGGTGAAACTGAAAGTGTCAAATTTGGTCCAAAATTTAAAATGTGCATAAGCAAGGTTTTATAAAACCTGAGGCGAGTAGACATTTCCATTGTGTTGTGGGGGAGGAAGTGTAAAGCAATTTGTTAAACATTAAGTATTCCCTGAATGTTTGCAAGCCAAACACTGCAGCTTTGCACTTTTGCATGAGCCTGAAAGTGACCAGAAGCTGATGAGTCTCTTTTCAGTCTTCAAGCTATGTGAAATGCAAAACAGTAAACAAACCGCCCAAATCCTGGAAAATAAATTAGGTTGTTTACATTTATTCCCTTTAATAGCCTACTGGATGTTAGTATCATATGTAAGGACATTTTGTTATAAATATTTGGTTTTAACCCAACAGTGTCTCTGACTCCTGCCCCATGACTGTCAAATCAGTCTTTAAAGATAGAACAAAATTGGCCTTCAAATCTTGGGGCTAATTTTTAAAGTACCAACTTAAGATAGGAGATTGCCTATTGGAAGTGAATGTACTCAGTACACAGAAGGAAAACATTTTCTGTATATCTACCATATTTTTTTCTTTCTCTTTCATTGAAGTTACTATTGCCCCAAACGGAGCACTGCAGCTGGCCAGTTCAGGTACAGATGGTGTGCAGGGTCTGCAGACATTAACAATGACAAATGCTGGTGGCACTCAGCCTGGGACAACAATACTGCAGTATGCACAGACATCTGATGGTCAGCAGATACTTGTGCCCAGCAACCAGGTGGTAGTGCAGAGTGAGTATGTATTACAAAAAACTTTTGGAATACTGTCTCCCATAAACGTGTAGCTGTCTAAGATTTTTTTTCCTTTTAATTTAACTTATTCTGCTGTCTTAACAGCTGCATCAGGAGACATGCAGACGTATCAGATCCGCACCACGCCAACAACCACTTCCCTCCCACAGACTGTAGTGATGACATCTCCTGTCACCCTTACATCTCAGACAACCAAGACAGATGATCCACAGTTGAAACGAGAAATAAGGCTCATGAAGAACAGGTATGTAAGTTTCCATGTACTGTTATGTAACCAACTTCATAGCTGCAATCAGATTCTTAAACAGCATGCTAAATTATAACTTCAGATGGCAAATACATTAAAGGTATAGTCACCTTTAAAAATCACAATTCGTCTGAAAATGATTTTTACCTGCTATAGCTGAGTAACATTTAAGACTACTATACTATGAAAGACTAGAAGCTTCCTCTCTTTTCACTTAATTTTGTGTAATTAACAATGCAGTGTTGTTATAGCCATGTCAGTCAAGAATATTAGAGAGACAAGATAAGTAACTGAGAAGAGCTCTGTGTAGCTCAAAAGCTTGTCCCTCTCACAAACAGAAGATGGTCCAATAAAAGATTCACCCACCTTGTCTCTCTAATGTTTTTCTTGGTTTCAGATTGACCGTATTCCTTGATATTTAGTGAAAACTAGAATTATGTATCCAAAATTCTGAATCCCACATAAGTTTAGTAATTGTGTCACCTATGTATTATTTATCCTACACCCAGTGTCACTAGAAAATGTCAGAAAGCTAGACCCAAACATACTAAAGATTTTGTCCCAGAAAAATTGGGGGAAAACGTGAACTTTTTTTCCTGTAAGCTAAACAGTTTTTGCTTAACCAAATATTTAACACATTCCTTGAACTGCCCTGTAGTTTTTCAGTTTGCTCTGCTAATGCCCATAAGTAAACAAAACCTCCTCTTTGAGTACCCTAACCTTAATTTTGTTAAATATTCAATTCAGACTACTCGTGTGTGTATATAGAGGATGTCTCATTTTAATTTTCTTTCTGCATATATAGTGACATATGTTTTCTGTCAATCTACTTGCTCTAGAGCAAAACTTCCATTGCCATCTGCGTGCATTATCTAGGGTAGTACATGTCATTTAATTCTTGAGAAACATGAGACCCAGAACTTTCTGGAAACCAATGATTTTTGACCCCAGGGCTGCATTTTTGGTTTCTCATAGAGCCAGCTATGTAAAGTTTCTGATGCTCATAGTGAAAAGGCCATTAACTTTAGAAAAACAAAATGTTTAGGGTTTTTTGCTTTGTTTTGATCATTTTCTTTGATCAGTCAGTGCTTTCATGTGAGGTGAACAGAAAAATTAGTTTTCTGTAAAGATCTTCTTCTCCCCAGGTGTGAATGGTAGCTTCAGATGGAGTCAGTATTCAAAGCAAAACATGAGTGACTGAACACCTAATGATATACAGTAATTGACAACTTCTGCCTTTTGATTTCAGGGAAGCTGCTCGAGAATGCCGTAGAAAGAAGAAAGAATATGTTAAATGTCTGGAAAATCGAGTTGCGGTCCTGGAAAATCAAAACAAAACTCTAATTGAAGAGCTAAAAACTTTGAAAGATCTTTACTGCCATAAAAATGTGTAAGAAAAGGAGGCACAACTTTTTGTGGACTGTCTAAATTTCCATGGGGAATTTTTTTATACCGAATTTTTTAAAATTAAATGAAAGGTCAAAAATGAAACTTTTCTACCTAGATTTCACAACTTAAAGACTATAAAGATTTTATTTACAACATGTTAGTGACAAACTACAAAAAGGAAACAAGAAAACCTCAACAAAACTCCTGCTGGCAGAACTGGAAACATCATTAAAATCAAGGTTACATCGGCAATAAAAGGACATGCACATTTTATCACACAAGTGATTTGAATTTCCTGAACTACAAATTAATTTGGTAACAGCAGTAATATTTGATTACAGTTAAAATGTGGATGAGATGGAATCCTTGCCATTAGTTGAAAATTATTAGCAACATATATAACCAGTATAGGTTTTAATTTCTTACTGTTTTATGATCCTTATCTTTTCTTTCCGTTGTTTGTATGTAAATATTTTTATTTCAACCTGTAAATTCTAACTTTCAGGTGTAGAAGATAAAGAGAAGCTAATACTTTGCTAAAGTATAAATTATGTTTACTTTTCTCAGCTGGCAATCTGTTTAAAGGTGGGGTTTTTTTTTGTTCTGTTTTGGTTTTTTTGTAAAATGTTTGTTGTGTTTGTTAAAATTGGAGAGGTTTTGCAGAAGGCAATGGGAAAATTATTTTTCAGGCCTAACCCTGAAAGATGTCGAAGGCACATGAATAAGATGTTGACTTCTTAAGAGTATTCAACACATTCAATTACTTTAAAGCAACAGTTTGGCAGAATGGGTATAGCTGAACAAAAGTTGTCAAGAGAATGCTTTTTTTAAATAGTTTTGTTCTTGGTTACTGGGTGTGATAAACTATAATTGAAAAATAAATTGTGTGTTGATTATATATACAACTGAACATGCATTGCTTATTCTGTTTGGAGATCATATTATGCTTAATTAAAAAGTTTACAGACCAAAAAAAAGGAACAGTAAAATAAAAAGCTAAAGATACATACCAAAGGGTTTAATATGGTTCTAATATAGGGTTTATAAATTAAAAAAATAAAAGTGCACAATTACCAGACTAATTTTGTAAGGCAGGCAATATTTTGTGAAGTAATGGCATCTTTGTAAGAAAATGCTCTATTGAAAATAGTTAACGGCTGGTATATTTTTATAAGTAAACTATTACCTTTACAAATTCTAAAATGGAGTTTATATGCATATTTTAACAGTTTATACAGTTCCTTTTAGTAAACAAATAGATATTTTGTGTCTCAGATTATTGATTATATATTTTTATGGGTTAGCACAAAGTAAAATTAGATTCTCTTTGGAGTAGAAAATATTTGAATTACTTTTGTCTTTGTAAGCAACTGACCTGAAAAATAAACCCTAACGAATATTGTTGGGAAAAAGAAACAGATTAGCATTTTTTTTCCATATTCAGTAAAAACTGCATATGTGCTTGAACTTACCCCAAAAATACTGTTGGGGATCCTAGTATGTATCGTTTTGACCTGTTTCTTTCCAGTAAAAGTTAAAGGATGTTTGACATGATCAGGACTCTTGAATATAAATAAAATATTGTGTAGACAATGGTTATTGCATGAACAGTGAATATGTTATTTTCTGTAGTTAGGATTGGATCCTGCTTCCATTATTTCAATGAGAATTGTGCCATGATCTGTGTTACTAAAATGTGGTAAGGCCACCAGTGAGTTGTACTAGCTCAGTCCTGAATGAAATTGAAAAATGTATTTGCTCCCCTTGTATGTTGTTTATATAAGGTCTATCAACATTTATTAATTAGTCTACTATATATATTGAGCTTCCTACTGAGCAGTCAGACTCTGAATTCCACAACTAAGTTGTTAGTGGGTTAGATAAATATTTTGTATTTGCAAAGTTTAATATAACATATGTGGCTATTATGGGATATTGTTTGCTTTATAGTTGCTTTAAATAGAACTGAAATATACATTAGAATTCCTACTCATGTCAAAAAATCTTTATGAAATGTTTAAAATGCATTTGTTGCCCAGCACTAGAAAAACTTGCATGCTTGCCACTCAACCCTGCTTGGGTAAAGACAACATCCTAGGAGGTTCTGAGTGCCTCAGAACTTCCATTAAGGTCAGTGGGAGTTCAGGATAATAAGCACCTCAGTAGCACTGGAGTTGGTCAAACTCTGCCACTGAATATGTATGCACTGTTCTCAATAACTTCAAAGGGAGACAGACTTGGGTCTGCAGGCAGAATCGGACCATCAATATTGAAGCTTTATGCAATGGCTTTCCTGTAAATGAAACTAACTTGAAATTCTTCTTTGTGGTATTTTGCTCCCAACTTTGTGCCATTGCTGTTCTTTTTAAAATTTCTTTTTTTGTGATAAAGGATTTTTTTTTAAATGAAAGAACTGGCAAGTATCATTACAGTACAAAAAATGGTTGCTGATTCCTGCTCTGTTCTGCAGCTGAATGACTTTTATTACTGCCAGAGAGAAAAAATCCGTCAGTTTTACTCTATTGATGCAGTAGTGTTTGGAAAGAAGGAGCATAGGTATATTCTTTATCGTGGAAGTATGAAGTGGTCACATTGGTTTGTTCCTTGAGTGATTACTTTTCAGGAGGAAGTTATTTTGGAAAGGGTGTAACATTGAATACTATTGGTCTAGTTACCTCCAGAGCTACATATTTCATATGAATTGTAAAGACTTGTTGAAATAAATAGGTGCTTGCAACTCTTGACCTCAATAATAAAGACCCCAAAATACAATTCTAATGTTCCTCATTTATTGAATCACAACTTATTTAGTTAAAGGGCTGCTTTTGAGTAACTTTGGTCCAAAATTTAATCACTCTTAAAATCACGATGTAGAGTTTCTTTTGTGGTCCAGCTTTTTTTTTTTTTTATAACAAACCTCAACAGCTACCTGAAACTAGAAAATACTGTATGCTCTGCTGTTAGTGCTCCAGAAACTAGAAAATACTGTACACTCTGCTCCAGAAGAGGGAGCACAAGTTAACTGTAACAATCCCCTTCTATCTGTAAACACTCAACGTACTGTTGTTAAAAATCAACACCTACAAGTACTGTAATTGAAAGAGATTGAGAAAAAAGAAATGATTTTTGTTTTCTGTTTACTTTTTGCATAGTTCCTGTGACACATACTGCAATCCTGTGCAGTATCTTTGGGGACCACTGTATTGAATTTATGAATGGTTTTGTCTTATTGTGTTCTGCTCTGTGGGGGAGGGTTATCACAGCTCTTCCAGGAACTAAAAACAGTGGAGGGTAATTACCCTGGGGATTGTAAACCACACCAGAGAACCACCACCCCATGGGATGTTCGGATATACTGGTTAAAACTGGGTTTTCCAGAGAGATACTCAAACAAAGAAATGGCTTTTGTATAAAAAGCTGAGCTTGAACTGACTTAGGGCCTTCACTTGGATTCAGCAAACAGAACCCTGTCTAAAAGAGACCACAACCCTCATGGAGGAGTTGGAAAGACTTTGGCTTACAAGGGCCCCATAAAACTGATGGGTGACCTTTGGTAAGGTTTTAACATACATACAGGAACTATTATCCATTTGTACATGTTTTCTCTGGATGCTTTTTTGTTCTTACAATAAATGTACTCTGCTGAGAAAGAGCTGCGTGGTACCTGGTAAAAATGCTGTGTCTGTCCTCAGAGAGATGGCACAGCACAGGTGCTGGCCTTTAGGCAGACTGACTTGCAGTGAATATCACAGTATATGATGGGAGTTTGCAGCCCTAAAACCCCCAATAAGAAGGGAGCGGGACAAGGGTCCCTGCCCAGAGACAGCTGGAGACCTGATTGGGCGTGCTAGGAGTGGACCATACAGGGGGGGAAACAGGTGAAGTTCCCTTGAAAATTGGACTGTTCCCATTGCGGTCTGTTAGACATTTCCCCCTGTTTGTGTCAGTCTCAGAAAGAACAAGTAATGGTCTCAAGTTGCAGTGGGGGAGGTTTAGGTTGGATATTAGGAAAAACTTTGTCACTAGGAGAGTGGTGAAGCACTGGAATGGGTTACCTAGGGAGGTGGTGGAATCTCCTTCTCTAGAGGTTTTTAAGGTCAGGCTTGACAAAACCCTGGCTGGGATGATTTAGTTGGGGACTGGTCCTGCTTTGAGCAGGGGGTTGGACTAGATGACCTCCTGAGGTCCCTTCCAACCCGGATAGTCTATTCTATGAAAATAGAAGAGTATGATTGTAAAATCACAAACACTTTTAGGGGACTTGGGCATATGCATTTACCTGAAACCACTTTTAACAATTTTTATTAGCTAGATTTCAAGTTGACGGGGGTGTCCTTTTAACCCAAAACCATTTCTATAGACCTGTACTGACAGTTCTATAGAAATGGTGCACAAACTATTCTGGTGCACAAACATGCCAGCATATGAAACAGTTAAATTGTTTTTTCCACAAACAAAACAAAATCTGTATCTATCTGGGTGGAAAATACATTTTATTTTAAAGATGCTAAGATGTTACAATATTGAACAATCACTTACATGACAACGTCCCTTTAAGCCTAGACTAGAATACACATTATGATTTTCTTAAATTATGAATTTTCTGCTTTACCTTAACAAACAAGGGACCACTGTGCTGTGCCAGCCAACCGCGGTAATGTACATTTTCTTTCATGGTCCTTTATTTAATGAACAACTATAACCTTATAACAACATGCTATAAAACAGGCTGGTTTTCATCATGCTTGTAAAGTTCAAGCCCCATAGAATATACTCATGCAATTGTACAGCATCTTTCTCTATTGTGCATAGTTTTTACTTATGATACCTGTGATAATATTTTTAAAAAAATGCTTTATGGCGGGATGTGCACATGGGTGGGTTGGCTAGAGAAAAGGAAAAACCATATGCCTTTTACTAAACAAGGAGCATTTACCCACAGTCATTAAGGGTACGTATTTATAAAAAGCACGAGTGGCTGCCTGGTCATGCAGAGAATCTGAGAGAGGCCTCTGAAGTCTCTAGTGCAACCAAATGGCAGTGCGCTGTCCACCCCACCGTCAAGAGAATCAGAGCAAGTGTAGTGCTCAGGGTCCTGGTAGCACTAATAAGATGAGCACTTATCCACTTTTTATAGCGAGACACACGTACATAGATCCCAGGAAGTTTGGGTCGGCCACATCCAAATCCAAAACTGGTAATCCCTATCAGATAATATTTGCTGGTATCTAGGTGATAGCACACTAACGGTCCACCGCTATCTCCCTAACAAGACAAAAATGACACACACACACACCCCATATTGTTATTTCTAGTATTTTGAAATTCTAAGGCACAGAACATTAGAATTAAGATTATAATTATCTAACTTTTACTAATGGTAAAAAGAAAAAAGTTATATCCCAAATATATGGATGAATCATGATAAATTTGCATCTGGTAACCTTAACCAGGCCAGACTATCATACCTACAGCAGGTTTCTTATAGTCTATATTACTAAAGTTCTCAAAAATTTATCTCCTCCACAGGTCTACATTCTAGCATTCAGATCACCCTTAAGATACATATCTACAAATTAATAACAATTTAAATTCAGTTATCTATCTGAATTATGCATATATGCAAATAAGTGCTGAGTTCCACTGTATAAACAGTAATGGCTTGATCAATTCCCAAATCACCTGTTCAAAGGAAGACTGCTGAAGAAGGTGGATAGGATGGTAGACAGACTGCTTGTGAATACACTATCATCTTTAATTATAGAAAATAAACTACCCGTCTTTCACTTAATGGGCCCAATATCTGCACTCTAAGGCCCAAACCTTGAAGTCCTATTGCAAATTAATGCCCTTTGACTTGAATACTGATGGTAAAACTAGCAAGAATCAAATCAAGTTAAATACAGCTTCTTCATTGAAGAAGTAAATAAGACAGTTCTACAGCCTCTACGGTATGTGGTATGTCTTATTACTTCTACATTTCTTTGATTAAGTTTTACTATTAATGTCTTCCAGGTCCACTGTATCAGTTATGGCATGAATTGAATCGTAATCAGTGTTCTATGGCAGTAGCTTTCAAACTTTTTTACTGGTGACCCTTTTCACATAGCAAGTCTCTCAGTGCAAACCCCCCCTTATAAATTAAAAACACTTTTTTATATAACTCCAGTACAAACGCTGGAGGCACAGCAGGGCTTAGGGTGGAGATTGACAGCTTGCGACCCCCATGTAATAACCTCACAACTCCCTGAGGGGTCCCGACCCCCACGTTGAGAACCCCTGTTCTATGGAGAGGTACTGCCATGCTACAAAGCTGCATGCTGTGTACTCCATGTGGAGAGCTGGTCACATAGTGCTTGCAGTGTAAACAGATCAGTACAGTAAGTATCATCCCTAAGACTAAGACTTTTCAGCTTGGAAAAGAGACGATTAAGGGGGGATATGATAGAGATCTATAAAATCATGACTGGTGTGGAGAAAGTAAGTAAGTACGGCCCTAACAAATTCACAGCGGTGAAAAACCCATCACAGACCATGAAATCTGGTCTTTTGTGTACTTTACCCTATACTATACAGTTTTCACAGGGGAGACCAGCATTTCTCAAACTGGTGGTCCCAAACCAAAAGTGGGGTATGGGGGGGGGGTCTCAAGGCGATTCTAGGGGGGTTGCTATATTGCCACCTTTACTTCTGCGCTGCCTTCAGAGCTGGGCGGCTGGAAAGGGGCGGCTTCTGTGTGACAGCCCAGCTCTGAGGGCAGCGCCACAGCAATAAAGGAGTACCGTACCATGCCATCCTTATTTCTGCACTGCTTCCTGCAGCTGGGGGAGGTTCCTGGAGGTGGGGCTGACCTGGCCCCAGGAGAGGCCCCTGCAGGTTAAAAGGAGGTCCCATCCCGGACCAGCAGCTGGAGCCTGACATATGATAGAAGCCCTCAGCCAGGGTGCCCACAGGCCTGCCCCTCCCTGGCTCTGGGCCCAGCGCCCCGGTGCTCAGGAGTTAAAGGTGCCTTGGGCTGGCTGTGTGTGTGGGAGAGGTGATCATGGAAACCCCCCACGCACACCATGGCACCCTCGGCCGTCGCTCACCCATAAGGCCAGCCCCAAAAGTGAGGATCCCCCCATGTCATGCCACCCTCACTTCTTCACTGCTGTTGGCGGTAGTGTTGCCTTCAGAGCCAAGCGCCCAGCCGGCAGCTGCAGATCTCTGGCTGCCCAGCTCTGAGGGAAGTGCCAGCGCCAGCAACAGCGCGGAAGTAAGGGTGGCAATACTGTGACACCCTCCCATGACGTCCTTTTGGGTTGTGACCCCCCCCGCCGCCCCCCATTACAACACTATGAACTTTCACATTTAAGTATGTGAAACCGTTACATTTATGATTTTTAAAATCCTATGACCATGAAATTAACCAAAATCAACCGTGAATTTAGTAGGGCCCTATAAATAAGGAAGAACTAGGGGTCACCAAACGAAAGAAATAGGCAGCAAGTTTAAAACAAACAAAAGGAACTGTTTCTTCACAAAACGCAGAGTCAACCTGTGAAATCTTTGCCAGAAGATGTTGTGAAGACCAAGACTATAACCGTTCAAAAAAGAACTAGACAGGTTCATGGAGGATAAGTCCATCAATGGCTATTAGCCAGGATGGGGAGGGGTGCAAAACCATGCTCTGAAGTGTCCCTAGCCTCTCTTTGCCAGAAGCTGGGAATGGGCGACAGGGGATGGATCATTTCATGACTACCTGTTCTGTTCATTCCCTCTGAAGCACCTGGCATTGGCCACTGTTGGAAGACAGGATACTGGACTAGATGGACCTTTGGTCTAACCCAGTATGGCCATTCTTATTAAAATTATATAATACTAATGAGGAGTCTTGGTGACTCCACAATTGAGTGGAACTCCAACAGCTTATCATCAGACCACAAAATGTAATAATATCCTTTTATACTTGTTTGCTTATTTATTGCTTTAGTGTATAGTTTTGAAGTTAGTAAATGGTGCAAGAGATTTCAACAGAATCTCTTAGTAAAGAGTAGGAGAAGTCATAAATACTTAATTTTCTTGTTGTAATAATGATATTTAATAGTGTTATGACTTGGTTTTAGCAGCACTATGAAATGCTAGAGAGACAAGACAAGGTAATATCTTTTATTGCACCAACATCTATGGGTGACACAGTTGAGCTTTTGAGCTACACAAAGTTCTTCATCTAAGAGCTCTGTGTAAGCTCAAAAGCTCATCTGTCTCACCCACAGAAGTTGGTCCAATAAAAGATATTACCTCACCTATCTTGTCTCTCTAATAATCTGCAAGCAACTCGGCTACAACACTGCATACAATTATGAAATTTTATCAGTTTGATGCCAAAATCATAGTATTAAGACTTTGAAACATCAGGGCAATACTGTTGTGCAAATCATCACTACACCCATAGTACACACAAAATGAATTATAAACAATGGTAAATTAGAAGGAAATTAATATATAAGGGGTTCCGGTGACTTAAAAGTGAATCTTAGATGTTCATTTTGTGCTAGTAACTTTTGTCTCATTTCCTCCTTTCCCTACTGCCTTTGCTGTATTTCGTCTTTATTCTCTAAGACACATTGACTAAACTGGGGCCCATATACGCATAGGGCCAGATTTTCAAAAGAGCTCAGCACCTAGCCGCTCCTATTGGTCTCAATGAGGGGGGGTTGAAGGTTGGTGCGGTGAAGATTCTCCATTAATCTCAATGGGAGATGCTAAGATCTGAGCTCTTCTGAAAATCTTGCAACTAAACCACTTTGCTCACCAACATGTATAGGTATTTCTTGTCAAACACAAAGAAGCATGACCTTATATTAAATGCACAGATTTAGTGTGGATGTATGCTACACAGACGCATTATATTTATATAATATACATATGTGCACAGTTTGTGCATATTTATACATATAAATAAAACCTTTTGTATTTTATTGTAATCTTTATGTCAAGCATTGCATAAATAAACAATTTGTCTTGTTTTTGTTCTTCCTTCTTTCTGTCAACTTGGTCTTTCCTTCTACTGTGTATCACTGTTTTTAAATTCAGATTATTTTTCTCTAAAATCATCATTCTTTCCTCTTGTTTCTCTGATACCTTTCTCTCTTCTGACTTGACCTTTGTTTTCTGTTTATTATTCCTACTGTATTAATGCCCAAATCCTGGTCCCAATGAAGCCAATGAGAGTTCTGATGTCAGATTTCTATGGCAGAAGGCTGGGACAGTACATTTACAAATAGAAAATTCCAGTCTTACCTGACAGCTATCGATACCTCCAGATTCCAAGCCAGCACAAAACATATTATTATTAATCATCCCTGCATACCATTCAAAACCATTACAAATATCAGAAGGAATAATATCTACTTGAGCTTCTTGTAATATAGGTGAGCCTTCACCTGTAATGGAACATAGAACATATAGAAGATGAACCATTTTGCTACTACGGTTGTAGCATTTTTGTGCACATACTTTTCAGTTCAGTGCGACTACTCGTGCTGAAAATTAAGAACGTTTATGAATACGATTTGGCTTTAAGAAACTGCTTTATCACCGGTTTCAGAGTAGCAGTCGTGTTAGTCTGTATTCGCAAAAAGAAAAGGAGTATTTGTGGCACCTCAGAGACTAACAAATTTATTTGAGCATAAGCTTTCATGAGCTACAGCTCACTTCACTGACTGCATCCGATGAAGTGAGCTGTAGCTCAAAAAAGCTTATCCTCAAATAAACTGGTTAGTCTCTAAGGTGCCACAAGTACTCCTTTTCTTTTTGCTTTATCACTGAATGTCTCAGTGTACCATTTGTGTCAAGGCTGTGTTACATATCTCCCAGACCTGGTACAATGGAGGAGAGTCTTTAAATTGTGTTGATCGCCCATTCAAATGGGCCAATGGGCTGGCTGAAACTAGGAGAACCAATTTTCTCTAACTTCTCTGCAGGGGTCTGAAGGAGTGGAATTTCCCCAAAAGCAGAACAAAAATAAAAGGTTTTAGCGATGGGTTTTAGAAAAAACAGAGCCTCAGAGTGAACTAACGTGAGGCAGGGAATGGTGTACAGGTTTTCTATTGTTTAGTCTGGATCTATATAGTTCTTGTCTTGTGCTATGTAATGTGTCTGTTTGCTTCCACTATCGTGTCCCTGAAGAGGTAAACTGTAAGCCAGTTTCCTACAAGGTGGGACTCTGGAAAAGAGTGTGCTACGCTACTGGGGAGTCTGGGGGAGATGGCACTAGTCATGGAGCTGATGCAGTTAGACTGGGCATTCAGCTCAGAAGTGATGTGAGACAGAGGATCTATACCCTATGTGTGGGCCTGCAGAGGTAGTACTGGATTCTGTTCAGTCTCAAGAAGCTTAGAAGCACATGGGCCTGGAAGCCAAAGACAGTAGCCTGGTGTGTCCAGCAGGAGGATTTTTACCATGGCTGTGACAACATGCGTAAGTCATTGCAGGATTGGGGGTGGAGGTGTTATTTGACACATCTGCCTTTCTGATTCTGAAGAAACATGTGCGATACTAGTACTCAGAACTTTCAAAGCGCAGGGGCCATGTTGTGTCTCACAGGCTCATCTGACCCCCGATGCCCTTGTATTTTCCCTTAGGGAGGCAGCTCCACTACGAAAGTTACTACACGCTGAGTCTGTGCTCACTGGTGTTTAGAGAGGAGAGGAGAGAATCCTGTGCAGACCTGCCAGCCCCCCTACTCATTTGGAGCCCTACATAGCCTCAAACTTTCTATATCTAATTTACTGTTGCTAAGTATAACGTTTTTTCAAAGTGCTAATGTCTGGGAACTGAAACGAGAATCTAAAAGTCAAGTTCAGTTCTTCCTTCTTTTACATTATCCCTGGACTAAAGACTAAGGACCAAACTATGCCCTCAGTTACACTTTTTCAGCCCTGGGTTGCCTTCAGTGGGGGTATAAATGAATTTGACTTGCAGAATGATTTACAGGTGATGTACATGGAGATTTGAATCCAGCTTGACTTTCAGACCTTTTTGTGAGTTTGAGCTGCTGATGGGTAGAAAAAATAACTTTTTACTTGTACACTGAAAATTGTATATGAAAAAACACCTAACAGAGTTTCACAATGTTAACAGAACTGCACTTCAAGCAATCAAGTTTTGTGCCTAGCAGAGCTGATTCCTTTAAGTGGGCTCAGTCACACTGAAAAATACTCTGTTCTCTTCATTTTGACTTTTTACCTAAAAAAAAGTCATTCCTAATCCTAATAACCTGAGGCCCATAGGTAGAGTTTTAATGGTATTGTTATTCCAGGTACTAAAACTTTCATGCTTCATCAAATTCTCTCTTTCTCTGGATAAAATGAAGGCAGTAGGAGTACATCACGGTTTTTGTAATTAAGAGGAGGATGCATTTGGAATAAAGCCAAGGAGAGCATGAATGGCAGCAGTATCTAGGAAAGAAATGCCAAAAATAACAGATGGTTTCAAAAAAGCTTCCCTTGAAGCTGAAAACAGAACCACATCATTTAAATAATGCCTTCACAGCAAGTAAGCTTGTGTCATAAATATAAAGGGAAGGATAACCACCTTTCTGTATACAGTGCTATAAAATCCCTCCTGGCCAGAGGCAAAATCCTTTCACCTGTAAAGGGTTAAGAAGCTAAGGTACCCTTGCTGGCACCTGACCCAAAATGACCAATGAGGGGACAAGATACTTTCAAATCTGGAGGGGGGAAAAAGGTTTCTGTCTGTCTGTGTGATACCTTTGCTGGGAACAGATCAAGGATGCAAGCCCTCCAACTCCTGTAAAGTTAGTAAGTAATCTAGCTAGAAAATGCATTAGGTTTTCTTTGTTTTGGCTTGTAAATTTACTGTGCTGGAGGAAATGTGTATTCCTGTTTTTGTGTCTTTTTGTAACTTAAGGTTTTGCCTAGAGGGATTCTCTATGTTTTGAATCTGACTGCCTGTAAGATTATCTTCCATTCTGATCTTACAGAGTTGTTCTCTTATTTTTTTTGTTCTTCTAATAAAGTTCTGATTTTTAAGAATCTGATTGGGTTTTTTGGGTCTTAAAAATCCAAGGCTGGTTTGTGCTCATCTTATTTATTCTCAAGCCTCCCCAGGAAAGGGTGTGTAAGGACTTGGGGGGATATTTTGGGGAAATAGGAACTCCAAGTGGTCCTTTCCCTGTTCTTTGTCTAAATCACTTGGTAGTGGCAGCATACTGTTCAAGGACAAGGCAAAGTTTGTGCCTTGGGAAAGTTTTTAACCTAAGCTGGTAAAAATAAGCTCAGGAGGTCTTTCATGCGGGTCCCCACATCTGTACCCCAGAGTTCAGAGTGGGGAAGGAACCCTGACAGCTTGCATTACTTGAAATCAGCTATCTCTTGGATCACCAGTTAGTTTAATTAATAAAAAAAAAAAAATCAAGCAAATCTTTACCTTTCTCTGCAATACTTCCCCAACCACTTATGAAGCACTCAGTTTGGTTGTTGATGTTTAGATGAATGTGAACAAAGGGTAAGCAGATGGGCTGAATATAGTCATTGTAGTTTACAGATTTATATAGTTTAAATAATGCAATATCATTTTCAAACGTCTGTATTCTGAATTCTGAATGGACAAAAATCTCTCTCACGCTACTTTTCACAGTATGTCTCTCAGGTCTGGAAGTATCATGAAGGCCAATCACAACCCTCCAGTAGTATGGGTCCCTAAAAGAGAATCAACAATTAATTTCTTACATCTGTGGTACAATAAAGAAATTACTTGTTTGCATTCCTTAAAATTGGTTTTGTTTTGTTGGCAACTTACGCACATTTGACAACATGCTTTGAAAATCCCATATTAAATATTTTTGGGACATGTTCATGATAGAGATTGCCTCATATTTGGAAGGCAAATCCAGATCAATACTTTCAGTTAATATTCAGATTTGGCTGCCCAGCTATGCCTGTGGAGCTCAGTGGTGAGTTGTTTAGGAGAAAAGATACAAACAGATTTTTTTTTTTTAATAGAAATGTTGAATGCTTAGTGAAAGAAGCACGGCATACTGACAGTAAAAGAAACAGGCTCTTTAATAAAGAAGTCTAGAGGTGAGATTCTAAGAGGTGCAACTCAGTACTCACAGCAGAAGTGGCATTAAGCTATCTTTGCACCTTCTAGATTCTGGGCTGCTCTGGGGCTGGAGAGGTATGCATTGTAACTTAAGATAGCTCTGGGGACCTGTCTAAGGATGTGTAAGTAGATTAATAAGCCTCTTTTGAGGCGTTTATTACTGTACTGTAAAATGAAAGTTTAGCCTCTGATAGTCTTTTAGTATTTTCTAAATAAAGGTTTTACAACCTCGTAGAAAAAAGAGATGAAGTAGTGCTTACTTTAGAAAAACTGAAAAATCCCCTGCAATGTTTGCTACCCAAATATTGCAACATTTTGCTAGTGCAGTACAACATTACTGAACAGTAAAGCTGATTGGTGAAAAAAATATTCCTGGAAAAAATTTCAACATTTAGTCAAAAACCTAAAAAATGTTGGCCGAAACCTCAGTCTACTCCTAAGCCTGCCCTCTGTGTTGGCACTGTTGATGTGGAGTCCCATGCTGGGGATGCAGAGATCTCCAAACACCATTACTGTAGCTACAGACCCTCTGGTGGAGGGCTACTTATGGGCTTAAGTTGCACAGAATGTTTTAAGTTCCTCTGAGCCAGAGTGGATGCCAACACTAGGGAATATTGGGACATAGGAGTCAGATGTTTACTGCTCAGTAATTGTTGTACAACCTTAGAACCCAATCCATGCGAGTCTGGCAAAACTCACACTGATTTCCATAGTGTAGTATCTGGTCCTCCATTTTGCTCAAGGATAATGCTGATATGATTTAAAAATCACACTATGGAAGTTATAGGTGATGCATTTCTGGTCAGTTATATCTTTCTCACACTTAACTTAACAGAAGAGGATTTAGAATTTAATACATACATATGTCCTCTAGCACAATGAGCTGCTGTCAGCACTGAATACTCATCAATTAAAGATCCACCGCACAGATGTTTAAATCCTACACCATATTGGTAAACTTGGAGACTAACTTGCCACGGCCATGCTCCGAGCTGTGCATCATGTCCACCTACAATCCGAGGTCCTGATATCATATCCACCAGTACCCGCTCTCCACACTCTACAAAACAAAACACGGTAAGTTAAATTGTTCAGATTGCAATATGAAGATTTTTTGTGCATTTCTAGTGTTTTCTGCATGGGTTTTACAAAAGGTTTACCAATGTTATTACAACTAGTTTTTGCATTCCCATTTAGAGCCCTGGTTCAGCAAAGTGCTTGAGTGTGTGCTTAAGTCTATCACTTCATCTATGTTTAAGTGCTTTTGCTGAATAGGGCTCACTTTAAGCAAGTGGTTGAACTGCCTTTAAGAAATGTACAGAAAGTTGCACAGAGGTATGTATTGTAGTGGTGTCCTATACGATATTGTGCTTATATAATGTGACTGTACCAACAATTAATTAAAAAGTATTAATAAAAATAGTGCAAACTCTTCTTTAAAGCTATGCAAGAATTTTAAAATTATTTCACAGTGAAAAGTTTACGTGACTTTTAACATTATACTTTGCATTGATGTCCAAAGTCTTCAAAGAACTTTACAAAGGGTGGGTAGTATTATCTGAGGTGTGGTAAACAACATAACACAGCAGGTCAGCAGCAAGGCTGGCAACAGAACCCAGCTCATCTGCATTTCCAGTTCCCTACTCTAAACACATGACACTCCTGCCTTCTGGACTCACAGTATTTACTCTGGTGACGAAGCATTTTATCATGTATTCAGAATTACCTTCAGGCGTGGCTTACAGAGTCAGCTATCCAGGATACCTATCTATCTTAGGTATTTATGTGGCCCCCATGACCATAGTCTCTGAGCACTGTAATGGATTTAGCATCATCCACGAGATAGGGAAGCACTATTATCCCCATTTTACAGCTAGTCTCTGTGTCTCAGCTCCCTGAGTGACTCATGGATCACACATGAAGCCTATGGCACAGCGGGGAATTTAAGCGAGGGCTTGAAAGGCCCAGGATAGCACCCTAACCACTCGACCACCCTTCTTTTCCATACAGATACCAAATGTAAGCCTCGGTACTGGAACTAGGCGTCAGGGCGGGGGGCGCGGAACCCGCCGGCTTGAAGGGTTTTCTGTCATATACATGGTTTACGGTTTAGTTCAACGGCTCCCAGTACCCCTACTATACAAACTGTCCCCACACCACTGAACGGAAGGGGCTAGGTTGGGGTGCCCTCCGAGACCTTCCCAGCGCAGCGCAGCGCGAACACTTTGTCTGGCTCTGGAAGAACACTCCATCCGGATCACTGGGCTCCAGCACCCCCAGAGTCTGACTCTGGATTTCACCCTGCAGGACCCCTTCTCTAGCATGCGGCAACGCTCGGCTGAGGTGATCAGCAACTTCACCTTCCCGATTACGCCTGTGATCCCGCGGGCACTGCTCGTGGGGGCCTGACGAGTCCTGAAATACTCCCAGGGGACAACCTCCTCCTCTCCCCGGCCCCCCAGCCGCAGGCGCGGGCCAGGGGGCGAAAGCTTCGCGGCCTGATGCTCTCGCACCGCGTTACTCCGGCACCGGCGCGCCCCACGCGGCGCCCCCGATGCAGCGCACAGGCCGCGGGGGCAGCACGAAAGCTACCGGCCCCCCCCCACGGGAGCGGGCGCCTGGGCCCTTCCCGCCCGGCCCCTCCCCCTCAGGGCCCTTCCAGCCCGGCCACGGCCCCGCCCCTCCCCCTCAGGGCCCTTCCCGCCCGGCCACGGCCCCGCCCCTCAGGGCTCTGCCCAGCCGGCCCTGGAGAGACAAGGGCAGGTTGGCGCGCAGCCTCATGGGCCGTGAAACTCGGGGCGGGGGAGGGGAACTCATCTCTGCGCAAGCGCACTCGAGTCGCACCAAAGGGTAACGGAAAATTTGGTTCCGACAGCGGGCCGCGTGCGCACGCGCAGTGCGGGTCCCGGGGCTCTGCGGTGCCGGAGGAACTGCCCCCGCAAGCGGCTGCGACGGCCCCCGGCCTCCCGCAGCTCCCAGCCGCGGGAACCTTACTGCTCGTGGAGCTCCGCGGCGCCAGGAGCCCGGCGCTGCGGCCCGCTCGCAGCAGCACCACCAGGGCGGCGGCACAGAGGCTCGGCCACATCGTCCTGGGACCAAACAAAATGGCGGCTGGTTCTCGTCCAACGGTTATTACCCGCCGCCGGCGCGAGGCTGCTGGCCACGTGACCAGGGAGAGGCGCCTTGCCCTGGTCGCGTGCCGCCGCCGTGGCGGCCATGTAGAAGGGGGGGCAGAGGGGGGAGTGGGACAACAGGGTCGGGCCTGGGGCACAGTTTGGGGCAGGAGGGGGCTTGAGTCTGTCGGGGGAGAAGAGGGAAGAGGGTTCGGCAGGGGAGAAGGAGGCGCAGGGTCTGGTGGAAAGGGGAGCAGCATGGTGACTAGGCGGGGGAGGCGGCAGGTCTGTGGGGAAGGGTGGTGTGAGGGGATGGGGGTCTCCTTAGCAATTGGGCGCGAGAATTGACGTCTGTGGATTGGGGGGGCAGGAGAGGAAGAGGCAGGTATAATTCTCCAGTTAAAAGAACAAAAGCACACACTTGCAGTTTAAAAATTGCGTTTTAATTTAATTTTTCCAATAAATTGTTTCCGTCAACTACTCTAGTAACTTTTTTCCCCACTGAGAAACAATATGGTTCTATCGCAGAATAACATGGCTACAGGGTCACAACTTTTTTCAATAACACACACCATTTTTTTTTTGGCAAAGATATATCTACTGCTGAGAGGAATAAGGATTTCAGTCACTCATGCATCGCAAGAACTGGGCAGAGTAGCTACAGGTTAGTGGTTATCAGTAATGTTCTCAGTAATTGTAGAAGAGCAAAAAGTCTTAACAGAGATCAAGATCATGAGACACATGCTGCCAGAGCCCTGCACCTTTGCAGGGGTTTCAGTGATACTCTCCCATCCAAATACTAAGCAAGGCTTCCTGTTGCCTGTAAGATCTACTGCAATCATAATACAAAAGCGACATTGCTGCATATAGGGGGTGAAATCTTGGCCCCACTGAAGTCAGTGGGAAAAAAACCCATGGACTTTGTTAGGGATAGGATTTCACCCATGGAAAAATTGTACCTTTCTTTAGACCTCAGTTTTGTCAGTGTTGATTCACAGCATAATTTCTGAATCATTTGACTGGTTGGGTAATTAACAATATAAAATATCACACCAAGTGGTAGACTTTGACACAGGCTTAAAAAATCTTCCAACATTCCAGGGCCGTAGCAAAGTTATAGTTAAATTGTTTATATTACAACCTCAGCTAGCTGAATGGCATGAGATATATTGAAATAGCTCAATAACTGTTACGAAAAGAGCAGGGAAGGATTAATATTAGCGAATGTTGCGTTCTCTAGCCAATACATTTTTGCAGCTGAGTGGAGGTTATATGTTATTAGGGTCAAGCACCTACCTACCAACCTATGGTGCGTAAAAGCAAACTACTGATGCAAAACCAAGGCAGGAGAGAAAGAAGCAGGCCTTATAAGATAGAGGGTGGAAATAAAGATGTGACTTTATAGAAAGCAATTCCCACCACAGGCTTTATTTTCACAGTTGTGTCTCAATTGCCTTTTGGTGGTGAAAATAAACTAGTGATTATCTGAAGGAACTTGCTGAGATAAAACAACATACTTAGGAAGCTATTTCCCTGAATAGTTAGAGAATAAGTATTCTTTCTTGGCTTTGACTACTCCAGTTGTTTATGTGATATCTCCCACTGTTGTGTTATCGGGGCAGCTCCGCTGGTGATAACTGCTGTGGAAGCAGTAGTTTTCACCAGTATTTTTGCCTCTGTATTTAGTGTTGCTTTCAGCAGGTTTGGATGAGACAGACTGGTAAAAATGCTAGTGACCTGTCTACACTAAAGTACCTCCTTATTGCTATAAGTGGGGCAGTGCAACAGTGAGATAGACCTCTCAAAAAAGGCTAGTATAGACACAGCCTCTCTGAGACAATCTTTTCCGCAACGTCATTGTTGGTAAAACTAAGAAGAATGGTTTTCCAAATTTGTTTTTAGTGTCCACCATGCACAGTGGAAGGGACAATGGTATGAAACATGTGGCCCAGGCAGAATTCTGTTGTACTTCCATTCAAACTGGAACTTAATGTGTCCCAAATTATAGTAATTTACCTAAAAGAAAAGGAGTACTTGCGGCACCTTAGAGACTAACCAATTTATTTGAGCATAAGCTTTCGTGAGCTACAGCTCACTTCATCGGATGCTTCCGACGAAGTGAGCTGTAGCTCACGAAAGCTTATGCTCAAATAAATTGGTTAGTCTCTAAGGTGCCGCAAGTACTCCTTTTCTTTTTGCGAGTACAGACTAACACGGCTGTTACTCTGGAACCAGTAATTTACCTGCACGCATCTATAGAATGTTTATTTCTAAAGACATCTAGATACTGGCTTTGTTTCTTCTGGGATTGATTTCTGAATCAGAAATTTAAAGTGACTGAAGTATAGTCATGTTATTACTTGTACTGAGATCTCAGGATTAATGTACATCTTGCTCTTTGGTTAAGAGTGACCATTAATTACATGTGAGTAAATTAACTACAGTAACTCCTCGCTTAACGTTGTAATTATGTTCCTGAAAAATGCTACTTTAAGTGAAATGATGTTAAGCGAATCCAGTTTCCCCACAAGAATTAATATAAAGCAGGGGAGTTAGGTTCCAGGGAAATGTTTTTCGCCAGACAAAAGACTATATTTTATATTTATATATATACACACACACACATACACAGTATAAGTTTTAAACAAACAATTTAATACTGTACACGTCAATGATGATTTTGAAGCTTGGTTGAGGTGATGGAGTCAGAAGGTGGGCTATTTCCCATGGAATGCCTTACTGCTAAATGATGAACTAGCACTTGTCTGAGCCCTCAAGGGTTAACATGTCGTTAATGTAGCCTCGCGCTCTACAAGGCAGCACGAATGGAGGGAGGAGACGCAGCATGGCAGAGAGAGACAGAGACACACCATGTGTGTGAGAGAAAGACTCACATTTAAGTATGTTGACCCCACTCTAAGTACACTGTCTTTTTAAGTAGATCAGCAAGTTGAGACAGCAGCTGCTGCCAGCAAGCTCCCTCCATCCTGAGCCCTGTGGTGTGTCCCCCTTGCTCTGTGGAGATAGGGTACAGGAGCAGGGGTGCTGGAGCGAGGGGAGGGGGACTGTGACGAAGTGGGACTGTTCTTAATGTTTCCTCTGAATAGTGTGGGGGTGCCTCAGTTTCCCCTGTGCAGTTCTTAAGTATCTAGGTGGTGGGGTAAGGGTGTATGATCACTGCAGAGCCCTAGAAGGCAGGTGTGTGCAGGAGTCTGGACACAGAGAATGGCCGACACCCTGTTTCCTGGCCACTGATGGCCTGGGCCCTTCCCCCCTGTAAGGTGAGAGCTAAAGGGTTGGAGAACAAAGGAATCAGGTGACCTCCTGGCCCGGGAAAGGGACAAAGCCCAGAGGAGGTGGGGCTGGAGGGAGTTTCAGTTTGGGGCTGGCTGGAGACATGGAGTGAAGGGCAGACGTGGTTGTGTGGCTCCCTGCCCCCCAAAATGGACCCAGCTGAGGGGTCCTGTTCTCTGCACCTGCAAGCTCTGTGTTAGACCATGTTCCTGTCGTCTAATAAACCTCTGTTTTACTGGCTGGCTGAGAGTCATGTCTGACTGCAAAGTTGGGGTGCAGGACCCTCTGGCTTCCCCAGGAGCCCCACCTGAGTGGACTCGCTGTGGGAAGTGCACGGAGGGGCAGAGGATGCTGAATGCTCTGAGGTCAGACCCAGGAAGGTGGAAGCTGTGTGAGCTGTGTGTCCTGAAGACAGGCTGCTCACAGAAAGGCAACTGCCCCAGAGTCCTGACTGGCTTCATGGGGAGCAGTTCCAGAGCATCGCCCAGGGACTCTGTCACAGGGACACCCTGACATTAGCACCCCACTTCCTCCCCCTCCGCCTGCACAGCAAACAGGAGGCTCCGGGGAGCAGCTCCAAGGCAGAGGGCAAGAGCAGCACAGGGCAGTGGGGGGTGGGACAGTTGAACTGCCTGGCAATTGATAGCCTGCTGGGCAGCTGCCGGGCAGGGATCTTAGGGGAGCTGACAGGGGGGCTGCTGGTCCACCCTGGTTTCAAGTCCCCATCAGGTGGCGCTAACGGGTTGCTCTTTCTGCAAGCAGTGGACAAAGCAGGTGGCTGCCAAACAAGGTTATAAGGGGGTATTGCACAACTTTAAATGAGTGTGTTCTCTAATTGATCAGTTAGGAGTTACTGTAGATGATTTGTTTCAGAGTGGTAGCCATGTTAGTCTATATCAGCAAAAAGAACAAGAAGTACTTGTGGCACCTTATAAAAACTTATGCTCAAATAAATTTGTTAGTCTCTAAGGTGCCGCAAGTACTCCTCGTTCTTTTTGTAAATGATTTGTACAGAAGCAAACATTACAATGTGCATACGTTACAGCACAGTGAGAATTATTTTATTGCATATCCGACGATATGAGACTGAACTGGAGCCCAGTATAATGGGACTTGTATGTGCCGTAACTTTATTTCTGAAAACTTGGCCTGTTCAAGGTTTTTCCAGGGCTCCCTTGTCAGGCAGCATCCATTAAACACAAGTTTCCAAGTTGGATAGAAGACTTGCTGCCAGAAATAGGTCCAGCTTGAAGGATCTGCAGCCACATGTTCTAAAAAGTAAAATGCCCCACCCTGGGGGGAAAAAACAATTTAGAAATATTTTAGAAATGAAGGAACTGATATGCAGTTTGCATAACTTTTCTTTGTGTTCTTAAAACTCAGTTTCTGTTCCGCCTTTTCTCCCTCAGTAATTTATACACTTGGAATTGAGGCTTTCTTTGCATACATTTCAGTAAGTATCAAAATACTCCCTCCCCTCCCAAGTTGCTCTTTTAATCCTGTACATTTTAAAATAAACAGAAAATTACATATTTTTGCAGAGGTGTTTAAAATCCATACCAATAAGTTCTAAAAAAGACAAAAAATGTGCTTGCTTAGGACCTGGTTTCTTTAACTCTATTTATCTTTCACAGTAATCAGTACTTTGTGTTTTTGTTCAGAGTAAAACTACTAGGGTGTGGTTTTCAAAGGAGCCTGAGAGAGAGAGATATGCTTATATCCCATTAAAATGAATTGGGAATACTTAGGTCTCTTTTAAAAATCCCACCATTAAGGTTGAAATTTCTGTAGAGGAATGGAGCAGTTGAGAATCAGGACCAGGGAGTTTTAACCCAGATGGAATGCTTTATAGAAAGTTATGAGCAAATAAAGAAAGGGAATGGAATTAAAGGAATGGTTATTTCAACCTTAAGGATGGGATCAGCCCTTATTTTTAGATGTTAAGTGATTTGTCCAAAATAACATAGCGAGTCTGTAGCAGAGCAGGAGTAGAACCTAGATCTCCTGACTAGCAGAACTGAGATCTCCTGTCCATTGGACCATGCTGTCTAGGAAAGCTCTAATATTTCACCTATAACATCCTAAAACTTTAAACTTCACTGACTTAATATTTTATCCATATCCGGTGTAGATGAAAATGACCAATCATGGGACCAATCTCCCATGTAAAATTTAAATACTTTTTTTGGGTAGGGGGCTGTGTTAACTGACACAAGATGTTTCACCATGCTAGATTGAAAATTTGCTTTTTTCTAAAAGAAAAATCCCTTGTAGGGAAAAAAATTAAAATTCTGCCTTAAATTGCATGTGTCCCAATTGCCATTGAAGTTAGTGGGAGTTGAATGCACAAAACACAGTTGGCCTAAGACTAATGGGGCAAAGTGACCAGTATGCTCCTACTGCTTTGCACCTCTTTGATATGCAAAGTAGATACAAGTCCAGTTTAATTGACCAGATAAACGAGATTTGTGGCAGCTTTGCATCTCCAGAGTGGCAAAAAGCTGAAGGTCACTGGTGAATCTGGTCCAGTGGCTGTAGAATAGGTAATAATAATATAGGAAATATCTTTTTTTAAATACTCACGGGCCTGAGTACTCTCAAAACTTCTTTCAAGACACCCTCTATGCTTTGCACTGAGCACAGGACCAAGGTGCAAACCACTGCATCCACAGAGCTGTCAGCCACTTGATTCAAGTCCTCCCCTGGGGCCACCAGGAAGCGCTGAAACTGCAGGTGCTGGTTCTGTGCCATGCTCTTGGAGAGACCGCGCTGGAAGTTGAGGTTTGTGTCAGTGCAGGTAATTTTGCAGCCAGGTGGGTAGAATTGGAAGTTGGCGCCAGTGCCAGTCCCAATCTCCAGCAAAGTCAGTTCCCCCGAGGGGCCTGCAAACTCCTGCAGATTGCAGAACAGCTCTTGTTTGTGCCCTGATGCCCTCCGGTTGTAACTTGCAGTTAACTTCTCTATGAAGAAGGGAAAGAATATCTTCTTACAGAATGGGTCCCACATGCCCAGGAATGATAGCAGGTATATGGGCAGAGCAAGCAGCTGAATGCTAACACGGAGAACCAGGACCACTGCCTTTTCCATTCCCGCTTCTCAGTAGGACCTGCCCTGAAAAGAGCCTGCTTATTTAAAAATAAGCTCCCTTGAAGTTTAGGCAGAATGCAGAGTGAGTATCAAGCAGCTCTGTTCACTCTTGGGATTATTTTCTGCTCTTTGTACTCATCTGTTAGGCAGCTTCTACAGCCAATTTCAAAATCCAGTGTAAAGGTCCTGGCTGAAACTTGAGCAAAAAAGACCAGCTGCTCTGTTAGGAACAACTGACGCAGTCTGGAAGCTGGTTGGTTATATGATGAACTGATATAGGCTGGCTTCTGCAGTGTGGAACTTGATTGATGCAACATGCTGCAAATCCCCGAAGCTTAATGGTTAGCAAGTTTCAGATAACAGTTTCCGACCTCTCTCTTAAAACAGCCCTCTCTCATTTTCAATATTGTGGCTAAGGGTTTATCCAGAACGTGGGAGACCCTGGGTCCAGACCCATGCTCCAATTTCTCTTTCATTATTTAGCCACAGGGGAACAGCTTCAACAGGAATTCCTGTTTTTCCCTAGTCTGTGAATCACCCTGGGGGTTAGGCGGGAAAGAGATGTCCTAGTGCTTAGAGTGAAGCAGAAACTTAGGTGGCTTGGGAACTTGTACTCTGAAAGCTTAGGTGCTGAGTGAGCTTAAGTACCTACAGCGTGTTAGGGTTCTCCCGAGACCTATTTCCACTTGGTTCCCAGAGAACTCTGTTTGACTCCAGTCTCAACACTCAGGTGCTTTTATTTGGCATACAGCCTCTATGTGGAGTTGATCAGCTCAAACGTAGGAGGTGGGTATAGGGCGTACAACACATTCAAAGTTACACAGCAAACCTCTTCCTTTATATACATTACACAATACAGTGCATCACATTTTTGGGATTGGCTTGGTCATTTTGTAGGAACCAATCCCTCTTCTACAGCATGTTCTGTCCATGCCCAACTTACTCTTTACCTCATCTTGTCTTCCAGTCTTCTCTTATCCATTGTTAGCTTGTTTTTAGTAAATGATTCTCTGTGTATTCTCCCTCTTATTTTAGCTAGCTCAGACATTCTGTCTTTCAGCTTAGTGACCTATTTACTTATCTTAGTACAAACTTTCTGTTTTCAGCCTGCTGATCTAGTTACCTTCCTTATCCTGTCTTCCAAGAAATGAGGCTTCCCCCGTCTTTAATTACTCATGTTAAGCTAGGCTTTCACAGGGTTTGGCAAGAGTTTTGTGGATCACAGTGTAGCCAAAACTGGAACTTAGGTGCCTAAACCCTAGGTTTAGGCACCTAAGTTCCTTTGTGGAGTCTACCCCTTCTCTATACTCTGCATCAAGCACTGCACCAGGATTCAGCAGAGAACTTGGGCTACCACAAAATCTCAGTTTGGAGGTACTGATTCTCAGCAATTTTCCTGAAAAGAAACTTCTCAAAGTCGGGGTCTGTGCAGATCACTCGGCATCCCAACAGATAGAACTGGAAGTTGGCTCCAGTGCCACAACTGATATCCAGCAGCACCAGCTCCTCTGTGGTGTTTGTAAACTCCTGTGAGCTACTCAAGAGCTCCTGTTTCTGGTCAGAGGTCTTTCTGTTGTAAATGATGGTGAATCTTTCCATGACAGGTGGGAAAAATATCTTCTTGCTGCAGATGAGGTGTCTCAGGAACAAAAACAGATATACAAGCAGGGCAAGGAACTGCTGTAGGAGCATAATTACAGCATTGCTGTCAGCAGAGAGGAGAGTTTGGACCTGACCAAGCTAACAGTGGTGTGGAAGAAATAGTCATGTCAGATGCTGGGGGAATTCTGTTGCTCTTTTGCATTTCTTACAAGCTGTAGTCATGGAGCTGTACCAAAATGTACTTGCCCCACATCAAAGGAATCCAGCTTGAGGCAGCTATTGTGATAATGCCCTAATAGAAATTTCTTGGCTCCATTTTTGTTCTGCAGGAGGTGCTATCCCAACCCCTTGAACTATAGAAGATATTGCTGCTGCCCCCAAAATCAAGCATAATCTTTCCCTGCATGGAAACTGGTGTTATTTTTAGTAGGTTGCATTTTTTTCAAAGCACTTTATTAACATGCATCTGACGATTTGGGATTCACCCATGAAAGCTTATGCTCCAATACGTCTGTTGGTCTATAAGGTGCCACAGGACTCTTTGCTGCTTTATTAACTAGCTCATTCTTTCAGTGCCCAGGAGGGAGGTGTATAGATGGACTAATGATGGTATAGCGAAGTGAAGTGACTGGGCTTAAGGTCTTGCAGTGAATCAGTGCAGAGCTCAAAGAATTCAGGAGTCCTAGCTCTTAGTGCTTTCTGTTAACTGGTAGGTTACACTGTCTCAACGTTTTCCCTTTTTAAAACAACTCATGAGCAGAGACCAATTTTGGCATGTATATGCAGACATTTATTTAAGCAGCACTTGGAACAGTTTCCCTCAGTATGAGCCAAAATCCAGTATTTATGTCACATGCCAGCAGCCTGAATATTATTTATTGAAGCTTGGTGCTGTTTAAACACACACTCTGGACTAAAACAAGTTCCTGTTTATCTTATGTAACAATCATAGCCTTTCTTACTCATCACAGGGCCTAATAACGTCAGCCACACTATCAGAGGCTCGTTCACCTGCACATCTACCAATGTGATATATGCCATCATGTGCCAGCAATGCCCCTCTGCCATGTACGTTGGTCAAACTGGACAGTCTCTACGTAAAAGAATAAATGGACACAAATCAGATGTCAAGAATTATAACATTCATAAACCAGTCGGAGAACACTTCAATCTCTCTGGTCACGCGATTACAGACATGAAAGTTGCGATATTACAACAGAAAAACTTCAAAACCAGACTCCAGCGAGAGACTGCTGAATTGGAATTCATTTGCAAATTGGATACAATTAACTTAGGCTTGAATAGAGACTGGGAGTGGCTAAGTCATTATGCAAGGTAACCTATTTCCCCTTGTTTTTTCCTACCTGCGGGGGGGGGGTGCCCTCCCCCCCCCCCCCCCCGTTCCTCAGACTTTCTTGTTAAACCCTGGATTTGTGCTGGAAATGGCCCTCCTTGATTATCATACACATTTAAGGAGAGTGATCACTTTACATAAGCTGTTACCAGCAGGAGAGTGGGGTGGGGGGAGAGAAAACCTTTTGTAGTGATAAACACCCATTTTTTCATGGTTTGTGTGTATAAAAACATCTTCTGTATTTTCTACAGTATGCGTCTGATGAAGTGAGCTGTAGCTCACGAAAGCTTATGCTCAAATAAATTGGTTAGTCTCTAAGGTGCCACAAGTACTCCTTTTCTTCTTACTCTTCCTTGACTTTAGACTACAGTGAAACAAGATACAGCCTGGAGCTGCACAGACAAATAAATGAGAATTCAGGATAACTTACATTCCCATACACAGAGGGTTGTTGTTTTTTGTAGATGGTTTAATCATATGATCCAGGAGGCACTTTAGACTGTTTTAAGATGCTATGGATTTTGTTAATATGGGTTTTACAGAATCCTTCAATATGAAGACTTGCTACATAAGCAAAGTCTTTTCACTTCCATGAGAACATCAAATTATTAACTTACAGGCTGCAAGAAGCCAACTTTTGGTTTCTGGCAGGTAGAAAATCAGATCATTGCCCTGATTTCACAACACTTTAGTTGTCAAGTCTCTTAGATGCAGGGAGGCCATGCTGTAAGTGGGGATCTTTCTGCCTGTCCAGAGGGTGGGGAAGCAGTGGCAGGGCTTTCCCTCTAGCAGTGATACCACAGCATCCAGCATGGCCAATTAAATCTGACTGGGTCTCTTGGGAGAAATCATTTGCCAAAAAAAAAAAAAAATATTTTCAGTAAATTGTATATGTAGCTGCCTGATTTTGCATCAAGTCAGTTCCATCATGCTCACCTCTGTGAAGGGGACTGGTGTAACCAGCAAGTGGGAACAAGAGGAAAAGGGGGAAGATTTTGTTTTTGTGTTGTATGTAGCAATATAGCTGTGAACTAGATTTTGTGATTCCATTTTCAGTGCCCTTCTCTTTACATGGAAGCAGCTTCTCTCCTGGGAGGAGGGGCTGTGTGTCAATTCAGGATGGCTTTTACAGAGCAAGTAACACATATACACCATGCTTTCATATAGACTTTTAAGTTTGAGCTTTGTTTTCCTTTAACTGTTTGTCTGTTCTAAAAGATAAATCAATACAAAATGGCACTTGGTGCCTCATTGCTACTAATAAAGACGGGCCTGTCACACAAGGCCTTCAGTTACACCTCTGTAACCAGGTGTTTTACAATCATGCTGTGACATTATGAATGTAATATAATATCTCACTGAAAGGTGACACAGGGCTAGAAAGAGTTAATTAACTCACAGACTGACCTGACTCATGGCCCAACTTTAGAGACTAGTTAGGAAGATATGTAAATGAATAGAGCTTTGAAATGCAAGCCTGCATTGTTAGAGATAGAAGGATAGATGTTTGCTCAGGTCTTGTGATGTAAGCAAACAAGTCTTGTCTATTGCTATGGCTTTGATTCAAAGATCAAAAAAGGAGTATTAATATTTAGGAAGATACTTGGGTGGAAAAGTATTATTGTCTATATGTCTTTGAAGGTTGTGGTAACCTGTATCTGAACTGTTTAATGAATAAATTACCCTATGCTAATTGCCATGATGTATGGGAGGAGGAAAGTTAAGCTTATTGTTTTCTCAGGCCAAAAGGCTGCTGGAAATTTGTAAAAACCTTGGGACACGATCCATCTTCATCTCAGATCTGCTTTGGGTTTCAAGAGGGGGAGACCTTAAGCCATAAGGATTGAGATCCCCAGTCACTGACTGGAGTCACTCTGAATATGAACATTGGACTATAACCTGTGGACTGTTTCTAAAAGGACTTTTGGCAACTACAAGCTCATCTCTGCTATGTATCTGAACCTCAAGAAGTGTGGCTGCCTGATGATGCTGCCCACGGGAGCCAGCTGAGGTCACTCAATTAGGGTGAACTGCAAACAGAATGGAGCAGACAAACCCCCAAAGCTGGTGGATCTAACAGTACTTAGATTTACCAAGCCAGCACAAAACAACTTCTATATTACCTCATTGGTTGATCAGAAGTCTAAATAATGCAGTTCCCTTAAAGTGCCCAGCCTCAGGCCTCCATCCAGACACACCTGTCAAATATGATGATTACTGAAAATCTTATTATATAAAAGAAAAGGTTCTTCCAATCCCAGAGGATCAGCCACACACCCAGGTCCAACTATAACTTAGATCCTACCCAAAATACACACCTATAGCCAATTCTTATTAACTAAACTAAAATTTATTAAAAAAGAAAAGAGAGAGAGAGTTGGTTAAAAGATCAGTATACATACAGACTTGAATTCACTTCTCGAGGAAGTAATAGGGCTGCTGGGACATGAAGCAGGGCAGCAACAGGCACTGAGCTGGGACCCAGAATGCCTTCTGCTCACCCACCCCCTTCCCACAAGACCTATTGAGAGAGCTGCACGGTGGGATAGCTGCCCGACAGCGCTGCTCTCATCGGTGATGGAAGTGCTGCTAGTGTAAACACTCTCTGATGCCTGAGGAATTGAGTGAGGACACAAACCAGCGCTTTACTTTCACCAGTTCCCTGTCACCGGTTCAACTTACAGCACAAAAACTCTACAAGTGTAGACATACCCTAAGAAAGTACCTTTTTCTGTTTGTTTGTACACAGTAAAGTGCACATTATTCTACTCTGTGTCCTGCACTTGGTTATCAGCGTGATAGCACTTGAAACAGAAGCCTTAAACTAGTTAAAACCACCTGCTAAAGGGCCAGATTTTTCAAAATGGATCAGGATTAGATTTTCAAATGCTCGAGTCGATGTTTGAGGCCAGATTTTTGGCCCCCCCCCCCATATAATATCTCAGCACCAGCAATTCCCATTGTGACACTTATGTCCAGTTTTCAAAAGGGCTCAGCATCCTGAAAGGTCTTAGAAATCTGGCCCATATTATTTAGGGCTGAACTGATGGGTTACTTTATGTCTGATTAAACTTATCAACTAGCCCCGTCTAGTCTTATGGTTACTTGAAGAAGGAGGTGTTGCTAGAGCAATTGTATGGCAATGAATGTTTGAAAGAGCTTGGGAGGTGGAATGGAAGCTGCAGGTTAATATGCTTGAAGTTCTTTGTCAGGTACTAGGTTCCCCAACAGAGACTAGGGAAGCATGGACAGTGTTCTTGGTATGGAGCCAAGTGTAACCAAGAATTAGCCCAGGACTCCTTCACCAAAGTAAGTCATGTTGGTGTTAGCAGTTTGCAACTATGCGTGGTGGAGGGTGAGACCCAAGTGCAAGATGGACACCTGAGAGGCCTCTCATCTCTGTACATACAGGTGATGCATGTAAACCATTCCTGAAACAGGCTGTGTTCGGCTTTGTGTATTTGTCAGTTTTACATGTTATACTTGCTGAATTATGTAACTGCAGCCAAGGAAGGTGTGATCTGCAGCAAAGGAAGATGTTTAGGTATGGGTTTTTTATCTCTTCCTTGCGGCTAGGCCCATGTGATTGCTGTTTTTGGTGAGCCCTGTACATGATTAAGTAGATGATGAATAAGTATTGGAATGAGAACTTGCCTTCAAAAGCTGCACTGTCCAGAGTGCAGTTCATAGCCTGTTTCATCAGAGTGCATGTGTAAAGGGAAGTCTGCCCTGGCTTCTGATCTGGTAGAAGAGGTCTAGAGATTAGATCATGGGACTGGAAGACAAGACTCATGGGGTACTATTCCCACTCCTGCCACTGTCCTCCTGTGTGACCTTGGCTGAGTCACTTCATCTGTGCCTCAACTTCTCATCTCTAAACTATGGATCATATTAATCTTGCTAACTCCTTAATGAGAAGTACTAGGAAGTCTGTGGGATCAATATTTGTAAAATGCTTTGAGATCCTTGGTTGCAAGGTGCATAGTATTATAAAAGTGCATAGTATATTGATAGTCTGTCCCACCTGAAACTTTGATGCAAATTTGTTTAATTTCAGAAAATTTATTCAAGTTCGAGCGTATGGTCTTGTTCCTGTAGTTGCCTTTCTTTCTATCAATTACAGAGTGAAATCCATTTGTTCCAGTATTGATCCCCTGGGTTAGACTTAGTGGGCCAAATTCTGAATTTCGCCTTATACTAATCTGGGAAAAAACACTCTACAGGGGCTAGTGTTTACAAAAATGAGTTACCTGCTCCCCCTATTGGTAACAGAGCAGAGGATATAATCAAAGTACAGTATTTTCAACTTTATTGAGAAGCCTATGTCTCTGAAGTAACACCGTGGTTCTGTAGCAATTACAAAAGACAAACAAAACAAAAGGAATTGTATCAAAAGTACTTTCAGTGCAGCCTGAGTGGATATGTCTGGTGCTTAGTTTTTTCCTTCTATTCTCTTTCAGTAGGATATGAGCTCCCTGCCACTTGGAGACCCCAAGGTACTCTGTTGGCCTTAACTAGTGTTAATTACTCTGCTATAATAGGAGCATTTTGTTGTGCAGATTGCTGTTTCAAATCTGATTGAGACCGATGAGCCCGGATTCCCAAAGGAACATAGGCATTGCAACCCCAAGCAACATGGTGCCCAGAAAGTCACAGGAACAACACTGAGATCCACAAAGCTTGACTTAGGCACCGAGGCTCTGTATATGATGAACAGGGTATGATCAGTGCTTTAAAATGTGATCCACAAAAACTAGCAGGACAGTCAGTGAAAAATGCTGACCACTGTGACCAGAGCTTTGTCTAAAACCTGGGAGGAGCCTGACTGGCATATGGACAAACCTGACACCATAGTTAGGATAAGCTATGGATGCTCAGTAAATTTTCCCTGTTATTCTCATAAACCCAAGGCAATTTGGCTGGGCAGCTAATTGCTAAATAAGTATTGCTCTGACATTATAAGGCCACTATTCAGGGGTAAATACCCCTAGGAATTGGAAGGAACCACAGTGCTGAAGTGACCTTGTTTCTCGGTGCATGGAGTTAGTTATTTCACAGCATATCCAATTATATGGGGACGAGTGGGGTTCCAGGACATGGGGGCGTCCATGTGCCGCAACTTCAGTTCCGAGAACCCTGCCTTCTCCAGGTCCTTCCAGGTCTCTCTGGTCAGGCAGCACCCGTCTCCCAAAAACCTCCAGGTTGGGTTGTAGATCTGTTGCCAAAAGTAGCCCCAGCTGGAATGATCTGCAGCCACGTGCTCCAAGAAATACAGAGCTCCACCCTGGGAACAAAGCAATCAAAAGCTTCAGGAACAAACAAAGGCTCTTAAAATCACCCACAACACCTCCCTTCCACTTTGGAGACACAACTCTTGGATCAAACTCCCCACGTTCTGGCCATGTTTGGTTCAGGCTCACTTCTAACTATTATGTTTTCAGAAACTGCTACCCATTATCAATTATCCATGGAGGCCAGTCAGCATTCCACCATGTTCTCATTCTGTCTTATTTCACTCCTCTAAGACTTTACAAATACTATTTGGGGAAGCTACATGACTACAGAAAGGTTTGAGTTCCATGTGGAAGGGGAAGGATGCTCTTGTGACTAAGAGTCAGGACTTTCAGATTCTGTTCCCAGCTCTGGCACTACTGCCTTATGTTCCCTTGAGCAAATCACTTAACTTTCCGGTATTTCAGTTTTTCCATCTGTAAAATGGGGTGGATCAGAATACTTACCATACCCTCCAAGTGGTGAGGGTTAATTCACTGATGTTTATATAGCACGGTGAGGCAGGTGCCACTAGACAAGGATCAGGCATTAACCTCATTGGCAGTCTTGTGAGCTGCACAACTGCTTCACCGCATCCACTGCTGGAGAGCAGATCTGGTACAGCATATTCCAGTGATTAAAAACACTGGATAAGTAGCAGAGCTAGTGCTGAGAGCAAACCTGTTCAGAACATTCAAGGCTGTTTTTAGTGGAGGCTGGTGTAAGAGTTACGGATTCTGATTTGAAATTTTTCACCCCTTAGTGAGGAAGTTGCTGTACGTGTTTTTTTCCCCACCTTGTAGTTTAGCTTCACAATGAAAACAATGTTTTGGATTGCCTTAATGAATGTTCTTTATAGTCACAACCAAGGCTAAGGCCTTGTCTGCATGGGAAACTTCTACCAGTTACACAGGTTAAACCCATCTCCCCCCCCCCCCCCCTTGTGTGGACACTCCTTAGTAGCTTTTTTCAGTTGAGCTTAAACCTGTTCCCAGTGGTGAGCTGGAGCAGGTTCCCACCGGTTCGCTAGAACCGGTTAAATTTAGAAGCCCTTTTAGAACCGGTTGTTCTGCGAGGGACAATCGGTTCTAAAAGGGCTTCTAAATTTAACTGGCCAAAAGTGGCGCCTTAGCCGCCGACTCCATGGGTGCTCCAGGGCTGGAGCACCCAAGGGGAAAATTTGGTGGGTGCAGAGCTCCCAACGGCAGCTCCCCGCCCCACCCCCGGCCCCAGCTCACCTCCGCTCTGCCTCCTCCCCTGAACACGCCACCCCGCTCTGCTTCTCCGCCCCCCCCCCGGCTTCCCACGAATCAGCTGTTCGCGCGGGAAGCCTGGGAGGGCTGAGAAGCAGGCGGCGGCTTCGCACTCAGGCCCAGGGAGGCGGAGGTGAGCTGGGGGGGGGGGGGGGGGCGGGGCGAGGAGGGCCACCTGTGCCGCAGCAGATAACCGGGGGGGGGGGGGGGGCGGAGCATGCAAGGGAACTGCTCCTCGCCCCAGCTCACCTCCGCCACCCTCAGCCTGAGTGTGAAGCCACCGCCTGCTTCTCAGCCCTCCCCGGCTTCCGGCCGAACAGCTGGTTCACGGGAAGCTGGGGGGGGGGTGCATTCAGGGGAGGAGGTGACGTGAGCTGGGGCCAGGCGCAGGACGGGGAGCTGCCAGTGGGTGCTCTGCACCCACCAAATTTTCCCCATGGGTGCTCCAGCCCCGGAGCACGCACGGAGTCGGCGCCTAAGGCGCCACTTTTAATGTGATCAATGGGGGGAGCAGCCGCTCCCCCTGCTCCTCCCCAGCTACGCTACTCCGCCCCTTGGAGCCAGAGGGACCTGCTGGATGCTTCCTGGGAGCTGCTCCAGGTAAGCATCACTGGGACTCCCCACCTCGCCCCCCGGCAGGTTCCTCTGGCTCTTAGGGGTGGGGTGGGCACCCACTACAGTGGCCCACGAGACCCTCCTGCCCAGTTCGGGGGGGGGGGGTGTCAAGGAACGCGGGGGGTTGGATGGGGCAGGAGTCCTGGGGGACGGGGGGGCAACGACCCCCTCGTGCAGTGAGGAGGGAACCAGTTGTTAAGATTTTGGCAGCTCATCACTGCCTGTTCCCAAGTGATATAAGCCAAACCAGTCGTTTTCAACCTTTTTTTAAGTTGTGGATCCCTAACACATTTTGAACCCTAACCCTTTGGAAATTTTAGACCTAGTCTGTAGACCCCCAGGGGTCTGTGGAACACAGGTAGAAAACCACTGAGTTAAGCCAAAAAAGGCATTGTTACACCAGAATAAGAATGTCGTACTGGTATAACTATATCTATTTAAATTTACATCTTAAGTTATAATGAACAAAGTTGCCCATGTAGACGAGGTCCAAGGGTGAGATACTAAAAGCAATAAGCAATGAAGTTATCAGTGAATATACAGCATTAACTTAGTTGAACATAGATATTACAGGACGCAGAATAGTGCAGTCCAAGGGATATCTACAAATACATTAGTAATGCTGCAGGGTCCAGAGCATCTGGCAGGCATGTGCTGACAGGCAATATTGTTAGTAAAGAGAGAGAGTGAGTTTGGGGAGAAGAAAAGCTGGCAGTGAAAGAGGAGGAGTGCTGGGTAATTTAAACTAAACTTCCTGCTCAGCCTTGGATTCCACCCCCTCAAAATGCACAGCCACCCACCCTTCCATTCATTGCTCTACTCTTGACAGATGTGTCCTATGTTATCATGAAGTCCCTATAGCCTGCTTGAGAGTCCCTGAAATCACACACTCCTGAGCTCTGTTTGAAGTGAGGGTGTTCCTTCAGAATTCCTCCTGAGTTCCCGCCTTTTGCTGAACAAAGGTTCAGAGAACAGGAGTACTGGAAATTCTGGGCTATTGGATGAACAGTGAGCATTGCAGTAAGAACACTTGGGGGTAGGGCACCAGAACAGCCATCCAATTTCCCTCTAACAAGTGGGTTTCATGTAACAAGGCTGCCAGCTGTTCTAACCGTGAGGTTGTACTATAGTTCTGCCGCTCCTGCTCTGCATGGTGACAGAATTCAACTGCCAGAACTACAAAGGCAAGGGCTTATTTTTAATTCCCTCTCACCTTAATTAGGAAAAATAGCAAAGGCTCAGCCAGGTAGAATTCCAGCCTTGGTTGCTGCTCAGCCTGCCAGGTAAGAGTGGGATAACTTTCATCTTAATGAGAAAGTTACTTGCAGTTTCACTTCCACATTCAGACAATGGCAATTGTATGAGCCCACTCTTAGCTATGTGTTATGAGATCCATGGACTAGAAAGATGACACATTTGTGCTTGATTCTTAAGCTTAAAGGGGGGTGGGAAATAAAGGGTAACATTTCAGAAGCACTGAAATAAGTTAGGTGTCTAAGAGGAACATAGGTCCTGAAGTCACTTAGGTGCTTCTGAATATTTGACACCAAGTCCATTAAGGGATATAGTCGGATAGTTTGGGCTTCAGATAAGATGCTTTATGAATAATTTGTAGCATGCTTGCATGTTTTAACTAAGCTAAACTATCTAGTGCTTTTGTGGCTTAAAAGAATTTTAAGCGAACAGCTGTTTGAATGTAACTATCCCCCTGCTATATAGGGTTTGCACTCGAATCATTGCAGCATTGTGCTAGTGCATGTGAACCAAAATTTGAATTGCCTGTTAACAGGAGTGGAGCAGATGAGCCTGTTTTCATTATCAGCATCATTGTGATTTTTTTAAAGTTGATTCAGTCATAGCTAAGCCTAAGCAACTCACTAGCTGGTCAGGTCTGTCTCCTTACAGGAACAAGGGAGAGAATGTTGTATTGGCTTTTATTTGGATGTTAGCCACATAAAGTAAGTCAAGACAGCCCAATGATAGCCATCTTATAAGTGTGTGTGATAAACACTGAAATGGTGTTAAGTGACACAGCAAAGGAAATGAAGGTGGGTGGCTTGGTTCTGTCTGTTTTCCTTTCTGTTCAGAAAACTGCTGGCTTCCAGGCAAACACATACAAATAAATGCTGTAGGTGATGAAGGTTTGGATTGTGACTAGCCCATCCGGTGGGCATTTGGAGTCTCTGCTCGTAGGGGAACAAAGGGATGTCTCCCTCTCTCTATCCCTGCAGCATATATCTCCAAAGGGGGAGGGGAGAAGGTGGGTCATGGCTTTACCCCTGCACACTAGGCCACTCGGGGGAGGGATGTGTCTCTGGGCAGGTGGCTCCCCACACACTCCCACAAGGCATTTCTTTGCATGGCACAGCTTGGCCCATAAACAAAATAGCACCCCCCCCCCCAATGGTACTCATACTCACCAGCCTGAGCACTCGCAAGACTTCTCTCAGGACCTGCTCGATGCTGCGCACCGAGCACAGCACCAAGGTGCAAACCACCACATCCATGGAGTCGTCAGCCACTGGGTGCAGGTCCTCACCGGAGGCCACCATGAACCGTTCAAACCGGAGGTGTGGGCTGTCAGAAATGCTCTTGAGGAGGAACCCCTCAAAGTTGGGGTTGGGATCAGTGCATGTCACCCGGCATCCGGGTGGGTAGAACTGGAAGTTGGCGCCTGTGCCTGTGCCTATTTCCAGCAGCCTGAGCTCCCTCGAAGGGCCTGCAAACTCCCCCAGGTTGCTGAACAGGTCCTGTTTCTGCTGGAAGAGTTTGCGGTTGTAGATAGTGGAGCACTTGGCCATGACATATGGGAAGATCTTCTTACAGAGGGGGTCCCATAAGCCCAGATACCAGAGCAGGTAGACAGGCAGGGTGAGGAGCTGGATGCATCGCTGGAGGAGAGGGATCAGCACCATCAGTGCAAAGAGGAGAATGCAAGAATCCTCAATCCCGGCTGTAAACACCACCAAAGCTACTGCTGTGTTCCAACTTTACTGAGCATTTCCTTCTTGCTCTCCTGGCCAACTGACTCACGCTGAACTGGTTATATCTGGTTTCTCCAGCTGGCTGCCCTCCTAATTCTATCTTAAAGAGACAGAGCGTTGTTTAGTCATAATTCTTCCTACAAGCACAACTGAAGCGGGATGCAGTGAGGATAGAAATCGATTTGTTTGCTTACATAATGTTGGACTCAGTCCTTCAAGGTCCTGGGTGCTGTGGCCTGGTGGAGCAAAGCACTTAAGTATGTGCTTAACTTTAAACATAGGAGTCGTTCTACTGAAGCTAATGCTACTACTCACGAGTTGAAAGCTAAGCACGGGTTTAAGTGCTTTGCTGAAGTGGGCCAGAGCACTCACCACCTTGCAGGACTTAGCCCATTGTCAGTAGGAAGCAGCAATTCCAGACCTCAAGCACATTCTGGACAAGCCTGTATGGAGGGTGCTGTATTGTCATAACACTGCCTACTTTTAGAGCACCATTATATTGGATACACTGTGGCATGAGAACATAGTGTCCTCTATTTAGTGGGGAAAGAGAGCACATGCAAAGTACTTAAAAAGGAAAAAATAAAAATGGAGAATAACTGTTTTAATGGTAATACTGCCAAAAAGGATCTGGGGGTTATAGTGGATCACAAATTGAATAGGAGCTGACAATGTGATGCAACTGCAAAAAATGTTAATATTTTGGTGTGTATTCAAAGGAGTATCATATGTAAGACATGGGAGGTAGCTGTCCTGCTCTACTTGATACTGGTGAGGCCTCAACTGGAGTGGTGTGTCCATTCTGGGGGCCGTGCTTTGGGAAAGATGTGGACAAATTGGAGAGAGTCCAGAGGAGAGCAACAAAAATGATAAAAGATTAGAAAACCTAACCTGACCTATGAGAAGAGTTTAAAAAAGCTTGGCATATTTAGTTTGGAAAAAAGAAGATTGAGGGGGGATCTGATAAATCTACAAATATGTTAAGGGCTTCTATAAAGAACATTGTTCTCTGTGTCCATTGAAGGTCGGACAAGTAATGGGCTTAATCTGCAGCAAGGGTGATGTAGGTTAGAGATTAAGAAAAAGTTTCTAACTATAAGGGTAGTAAAGCTCTGGAACAGACTTCCAAGAGAGGTTGTGGAATCCCCACCATTGGAAATTTTTAAAATCAAGTTGGACAAACACCTGCCAGGGATGGTCTAGGTTTTCTTGGTCCTGTCACCGCACAGGGGGCTGGACTTTTACTTCTTATGTCCCTTCGAGCCCTACATTTCTATGATTCTATGCAGAGGTTACACATAACTGTTGATAGGGTGTATGTGTGTGGGAAACATATTTTGAACCCACTCCCCCCAAATATATATATGAACCTTGACAGAAATTTTCAGGGAGGGGGTGTGACCCCATATGTTCCCCACCCCTCATGCATCGCCTCTGATTCTATGAATACACCAATCCTCCTAGCCCCTCACATATGCTAGGTATCCTCATTTTATAGAGGGAGTGGAAGGCACTGTTTGATTAAATGACTGTTCCAAGGGCATATATGAAGTGTTGTTATAGCCATGTCAGTCCCAGGATATTAGCAAGACAAGGTGGGTGAGGTACTATCTTTTATTGGACCAACATCTGTTGGTGAAAGAGAGAGAGACAAGCTTTCAAGCTACACAGAGCTCTTCAGGTATAGAAAATGTACTCAGAATGTCACAGATAAATACAAGGTGGAATGGATTATTTAGCATAAGTGAATCAATTAATTAATTGATAGCATAAGTCAATCAATTAACACTTATGTCAAGGTACCATTCATGGTGAAGTGGCCTGTTAACACTTCTCCAGTCATGGGGGAGGTGGGACAGGATGGTGGAGAGGTTTAAGTGGGTTACAGATCGTTGTAATGAGCCATAAATCCAGTGTCTCTGTTCAGTCCATGCTTCTTAGTATCTAGCAAAGTTATGAATTTAAGCTCTGTTGGGTGTCTGAGTTAATGATGACTCATGATTGTCGAATAACAGGCTCAATTGGAATTATTTAATCAAAGATTTGTACCACACTATACAGAAAGAATAAATACATTACCATAATTTGTTGTAAGATCAAGAATTAGGTCTCTCTTCTTCACTGGAACTGGAGAGACGCGACAGTTTTCATTCCCCAACTAGGTTCCCACACCAGTGTTATTACAGAGGGTTTTGAAACAAAGAAAGCTCTCTTTGCCGGAAGAAACATACGTTCTGATGTCATTTCTGTACATTCTCAGTGTACTGATGTATGTGTGAAGGCATGATTATTTACAGCTGAGAGGATTAAAAATTCTTCAAGATAATATATTTCAGTGGGTCTTCCTTACCCCATAATCATTCTGCCCTGTTGACTGCCCAACAGAAAACATCTGTTATAACAATAATCTCTTATCAGTTTCCCAGCTACATATATGTGCATGTGAATATTATATTTTTATATTAAGGGGATGGTTTCCCAGATTATCTGGAGTTTTATAGACATGAAGACGCTATAGATTAATTCCTGAATAGGGTTACTTATTGGACAAGGACCAGTGTTCTGGGCCTTAGAATTCAACATATTCTTTTTTAATATAGCAATTCTAAAGAATAGTTAATATATAAATGAATCATAAATACAGAAAAAAGGACTCAGGGTTACCATTTACTAACATACTAACAGCTCCCATGCATGTCTTTTGAAAGTGTTGTGCAGGCTTCCTTTGAGGAAAGAGACTGTGAGGTCAGATATAGGGCACGTCTTCACTGGCAATGCTAAAGCACTGCCACGGCAGTGCTTTAACATGGCTTGTGTAGTCGCAGCATAGTACTGCGAGAGAGCTCTCCAAGCACTGTAATAAAATCACCGACACGAGGGGCATGGCTCCCAGCGTTGGTGCACTGTCTATACTGGCATGTTACAGGACTGACACTTGCAGCACTCAGGGGAGTGTTTTTTCACACCCCTGAGCGAGAAAGTTGCAGCGCTGTAAAGTGTCAGTGTATACAAGCCCATAGAGTGATTGCTTTGTGAAAAGTGTTCACCCACAGGTGTTATGATGTGTTTTTATCTTTAATCATTTTTCTGTGTGAGTTCATTTGACAGCACTCAGCATGTCTGTATAAGGACTCGGAATTACACCCAGGAGTTCAAAGTGCTATTAGAAATCTGCTGGATTACAGCAATCTCTTCAGATATCTCTAGATTGTATAACCTGTCCAGCCATGAAATTTTCTATAGCTTCACTGTTTCCAGCATCTGGCATGACTGTGGATAGGGGCCACTTTGTATCATCTTGTTGCTCATTAGACTTTCTCTTCATGGTCCAGTGACTTTTTCTGCTCTTCTTGTTTTGTGTATTTAGGAATGTAAGTGTCCCATAGGATTGGTCACTCGTAGTTCATGCAGTTCAGCTGCTGGACTCCAAAAGTGCCTTGTAACTGATGGGGAAACCACTTCCTTCTTTTTTTGCCATGAAGAGAGCTTTCTTTTTTACCCCTGCTGGTGACATGAACAGCTTTCAGTATTTCTGTAACTATCTCTTTAAATATATCATAGTCTTCTTTAGTTTTCATGGTCAAGTCTCTTTCTATGTGTTGCAGCATTTCTTTCTTGTCCACTTCTCCATTTTCATAACCCTCAATGTGTGTTTCATGCCTAGTTTTTCTTGCTTTGCTGACATTAAATCGTTCACATTAGTCTCTCCCCTCTCCAGTCCTCTGTATAAATTTGATGTGTGCATTCTCCCTGTGGAGAAAAATCAGATGTTCAGTTTGTGCCCCCATATTCCTCAACATCTCTCCTATCTTTAGGGTTAATGCAGGAGAGGTATCTAACCTTTCAAGAACACAGTTTTGGTATCAGCCATTCCTTGACAAATCATAACAATAGCAAGGAGTTTCAAAATGATGAGAGATAATGTGTTGATGTTCCCCCATAAATGAGTCTCAAAGCAATGAAGTTCACCCTCACGGTTAACTATGGAATTAAACAAAGCTAGCTTGTACAAACTAGGGTCAAGCTTGTATTGTTAGAGGGAACATTAGTATAAAAACTGGGGCAAATGCGCCCCCTAGTGGGAAATGAAGAAAACAATACACATGATGCAGCAGTGCTGATTATTTCCCCCAACTTTATAAGTTTCAGAGTAGCAGCCGTGTTAGTCTGTATTCGCAAAAAGAAAAGGAGTACTTGTGGCACCTTAGAGACTAACCAATTTATTTGAGCATAAGCTTTCGTGAGCTACAGCATGAAGTGAGCTGTAGCTCACGAAAGCTTATGCTCAAATAAATTGAGGAGGAATTGGGTGGGAGGAAGTTTTGTTTCATGGTCTCTGTGTGTATATAATGTCTTCTGCAGTTTCCACGATATGCTATGCATCCGATGAAGTGAGCTGTAGCTCACGAAAGCTCATGCTCAAATAAACTGGTTAGTCTCTAAGGTGCCACAAGTACTCCTTTTCTTTTTACGAATACAGACTAACACGGCTGTTACTCTGAAACCTGTCCTTTTCTTTTTGCAACTTTATAAACACATTTTGTATGTCTGTAGCATCACCATATAAAATGTACCCAAGGGAATCTAAAAGAAAACGGGAAAAAAACGGCAAAATCCACTTTTGGTCCTGACAGAAAGCTGTTTAGGCTAAGGAAGTTGCAGTACATGAGAGCAACATATTTGAGAATGCACTATATAAGCATTTGCCATGGGACGTGACATTAGTAATATAAAATATCTGACAGTGATTTTTAACCATCAGAGCAAAGCAGGCAATTATTATTCCATTTTTAAAGCTATGGAAACAGACACAGAAGTGAAGTGCCTTGCCTGAGATCACAAAGGTAGTCTGTGTCAGAGCTATCATGGGAACTCAGAAGTTCTGTACTCCTGGGACCTGAAGTTGGTGGAAAGATTTCCTTTAATTTCAGTGGGCAATGAATCAGGCCTGTGCTCCGACCACATCTGTAAAAGAGACTGGCATCCTTGCTGATGGCCAAGGATTGGATATGCTAATTGGACTTGTGTTATGGATAAGGAAAAGACTTATATTCTCCAGGGCTGGCAATGCTGTAACTTTAAGTTCTCATCTTCTTCATCCGGCACCCTTGTTACCATGAGCATCTGTAACCCATTGGTGAGAATATGTCACAGGTCCCCATTTGGCTGGATCCCAGGCTAGAGAGTGTCAGCTGTAGTAGTTCATGCTGAATTTTATAATTACACACAAAAAGTTACGACTCCTTTAGTGCGGGTGATCTAGAGTTTGTGATGGAGACTTACAAAGTAGCACAAGTACATTATTCTTCATCTATTAGAATAAAATCGAATTAAACAGGGATGTGCAAACCTCAGGCAGGATGATATTTTCTCCCCTGAAGGCAATGGCTTCCTTTTTGATGATGGTTTTGGAGCCAAAACACTGGTCAGGTGATCAGGAGATGTGGTTCCAGTGTTTTGAGTCTGCATAATTTGGGGCATTTTGGTCCACATTGTAACAGGCAAAGGCTTAAACCTGTAAAAGTGACTAGTGATCTCTTTTGTGTGTGTGTGTGTGTCTGGTTTTGGCTGCTTAGTCTGAGGCTCCTTAAAGGAGCCTGGTTTTTGCAGACAGCAATGAGCAGCCATCATTCTGAAAATTGGGCCATTTAAGGTGTCTTAAGTTGGGCAACCAAAAACCGAAGCACCTAAAATCACTAGTCACTTCTAAAATTTTTGGTCAGAACCATTCCCATGAATTTCAAAGGGCAGTTTTAAGTTATCATTGTCTATTTATTTTGGGCCAGATTTCCAAAGGAGCTGAACTCTCCCATGTTCTGAATGAAGCTGCCAAGTGCTGAGCTCTTCTGGAAAAGCTGGCCTTTAAATGCAAGATTTTTGGCCATTTTAGATGAATTATCATCCCTCTAAAATAAACCACAAGGAATTAAAGTAACTTTTCAAGGTTGAATGGTGAGGAACTGAGAATATTCCCCTCCTTATAGCCTATCTCCAAGAAGACATTGACTGGCTTGAGTATTAGTAAAACTTCTTTCAGCACCTTCACTACACAGGCACTGAGGACAGCACCAGGATGCAGACCACTACAACTACAGAGCCATCAGCTACGTGGCACAGGTCACTGAAAAGTGCTTAAACCTAAGGTGCCAATTCTCAGCAATACTTCTGATAAGAAACTTGTCAAAGTTGGGGTTGGGGTCAGTGCAGGTCACTGCTGGTGAGCAGGTAGAACTGGAGGTTGGCTCCAGTACCACAGCCAATCTCCAGCAGCGCCAGCTCCCCTGAGGGACCTGCCAACTCCTGCAGGCTACTGAAGAGCTCCCATTTCTTGTGGGCCATTTGTGGCTGGTCTTTGCATGAAGCAGATTAATCTTTTTTTGCATATTGGGTTCCACAAGCCCAGGTAAGACAGTAAGTATATGGGCCACCTGAGGACTTGGATACATGCGCCGAGGAGAAAGCTTGTGGCCCCCATCAGCTTGCACTGCAGGAGTTGCTCATGTTAGAATGATCCCAATGATGAGGCAGGTTTCTGCTGAGTGCTGTCATCATAAACTTCTTAAGGTGTCAAAATCTAGTAACGCTCAGCCCCTATGCAGAAATGTGAGCAACTGTGATCTCCTTTGCCCTGGTGAACCTCCATTCAGCTCCAGCAAGGACTTCCCATGTAGAACTATACTCCTTAGTTGATCTCCTGGTCATGCAAACCTGACCTCCAGTCATTTTCAGTGGGCATCATTAACTGCTGATGACTTTCTTGAAAAGGTTCTTGATGCTAAAGAAATTCAACTGTGTAGTATATTGATGCCCCTGCTCTATGGCCATGCACGCAGGGAGGGCCAGGAATGATCTTCTGGGGCTATATTTGCCTCTAGAGAAGGTGGGCAGCAGTTTGGCCCACTATATAGGGCACTGGTCTGGGACTCAAATCTCTTCCTGCTGTGTGACCTTTAGCAAATCACTTCTCCTTCCATGCTTTGTCTCTTTAGATTCTTAGTGGCAGGAACGGTGTCTAACTAGAGGAGTGTTCCCCAGTGATTACGAAGGAGCCCTTTAGGCCCTACCATAATACAAATATAAAATATGAGGAATGACAGGGTCATGTGAAGGAGTCTGCAGTGCTACTGTCAACATTACACTTATTCTGGGTATAGAGAGAGGACTTGTATTCCAGTGGTACCTGGAGCCCCCAGCTGACTTCAGGACCCTATTGTTCTGGGTGCTGTACGTACATATAGTGAAGGACCGTACCTGCCCTTACAATTTAAGTAGACACGACAGAGAAAGGGTGGGAGAAAGGAAGAGCAACTATCCCAGTTTTCGCAAAAAGAAAAGGAGTACTTGTGGCACCTGAGAGACTAACAAATTTATTTGAGCATAAACTTTCGTGAGCTACAGCTCACTTCATCAGATGCTCACGAAAGCTTATGCTCAAATAAATTTGTTAGTCTCTAAGGTGCCACAAGTACTCCTTTTCTTTTTGCAAATACAGACTAACACGCTGCTACTCTGAAACCTATCCCAGTTTTGCAGATGTGGAACGTGACTGGCTCAGAGTCACACAGGGAGTCTGTGATTCAGCCAGGAACTGAACCCAGATCTCCTGAATCCCAGCCCAGATCATTAACCACATGAAACTCACAAATCATTGTGAATAGTGTGATTTTTTTTTAAAAAAAAGATCAAATATACATACCATAAATGGCTGAATGCTGCAAAACTTTCCTATGAGAAATCACTTGATGATTATTTTTTTAAATGTATTTACTTTTGCCCATACTGATGTCCCTTTTTCTGTTCAGCTCCTGCAAATGTTAGCTTTGTTCATATGAATCTAAATGGACATGGGCACTGGTTATTCCTACAGTACCATAGACATAGGGTATAAATGACATGTCCCTGCCTACAGGAAATTATAAACTAAATTAGACTTAATTCCACATACGAGGACAAAGGGTGTGGGGAAGGGAAATGAGGGTTATAACAATGAGATCAGAAGAGATGTTTGTTAGGGGTATTGCACATATTTGTTTGCACTGCCCAGCTGTGTGTTCCTTAAAGAGGTGATGCATCGTCAGCCAGTTATTACACCAGATCAATAATTACGGCATTAGCTTTTTTCTGTTTCCTATGTAATTTTACCAGGGTAGTTTTTTCCCAACCTCTGTGATAACAGGTAGACCATACAAAACCTAGACTGATACTGTGTGCCTGATGTCAGAGCTGGCAAGTGCATATGAAGTGACTGGCCTTGTCTGGAGTCAGAGCTGAGCTGGGCTGGACAGTGAATTAATCAATCCTGCTGCTGTGAGGTCACACAGGATTTAGCATAACTGATTCTTGATGTACCCTAACTCCAGTTCCTCAAGGCCTCTCTGATCAGGCAGCATCTAGCTCCCAATTATCTGCTGGCCAGATGATAGACTTACTGCCAAAAGTTGTCCCAGTGGCTACAATCTGCAGCCACAAGCTCCAAGAAAGAGAAAGGCACCACCCTAGGAAATAATTGGATTTGTACCAGACATGCTAGTTCATCGCTGGGTGCTTTTACCACCCAGTGCAACATGTAGCAGTAAGAGGGCTCCATAATCCTGCCAGCACAGAAGAGGGAAGTGCTGTCAGGGTTCTGAGAGGACCAGGTTCAGGAGGGAGCCAGAGGCTGTGTGAGATCAGGTGTAGCAGGTCATAGATGGAATGGAGAGCCTGAGAGCATGACAATGACATGCCTTGTAGCTGCAGGGAGCCAGCACTAGCTGCAGCTGGAGCGCAGGAGGTCTGTACAGAGTGGCGTCACTGGGGAATGATTGTGACTGTTAAAGCCAAGTGTGCTGTGAGAGTGTTTGCACTATTTATTTCTGGTAGCCCCCATACAAAGGAATCCTCTGTTACACAAAGTGTGTGAGTAGTGTTTTGGGGAATATGAAGGGCTTAGTGCCTGAAGCACATACAGCCCTAGCCTCCGAGCTTGTGGTACAGCCAGCACATTACCATACCCACTGAGGACTGGTGTGCCATGGCATTGGTGCTCCACAGCCGTCGATGCATTCCTTTGCAACAGGGGCGGTTACAATACCAAGCCATTTAGGGTCATGGACACTGCTGTCAATGCAAAGAGGCTGTTTGTTCAGCATTAGGGTTTGATGGTTTAAACTTTGATTTTTGGAATTTTTAAAATTCTTTCTCTGGGAGCTGTTGCCTGATACTGAGCAGCAGGTTACACCCATTTTAATCAATATTTTGCTATCTTCATTCCCTCTTTATTTCAAATCCCACAAGAATTTAAGCTAGAGAGAGACCCAAGCTGCAAAAGGTCACACTTTCTCAACATCTGGGCATTTCCCATTTAGGGTTTTAGTTTGGGTGACTGCTTATTTAAAATGAGTGTGATGGTGTATACTTCTGCACTGAAGCATCTAAATTCTAGAGGCCAAATCTCCCCTTATGTTACAATAGGGCAGCCCCACAGAAGTCAGCAGTATAACATGATGGCAGATTTAGTTCATGTGTCTGTTTCAAAGCAAGATAAATGAGCCGTCATGTGTAATACTCTGTGTCCCAGTGGCTTGTCTGCTCAGCACATAGATTTCCTAAAGCTGCAGCCAGAGGACAAGGATTCAAAATCCTGAGGAGAGGACACTTCTGCAAGGTGCATATTTTTAAAAATAGTAATATAAAAGGGTATTTCAGGTTGTCGTCTCAGCAGGTACTTTCCACAGACACAATCCTGTTGTTGAGGATTTACACAAATCAAAAAATCTTAAGGTTTAGACTAACAACTCAAATAATCAGAGTAAAACGTTCTTTAATAGAGATGGGTAACTTGGATCAATTGCTATTACTCTCACTTTGTTTCAGGTTCACTTATTTGATTGGGAAATGCAGTTCTGCACCCGGAGGTGTATGGTAGTGATGGCCCCAGTACAAGACCCTGAGGTAGATCATAGTCCATGTGATGAACTTCTGGGGCTTGGTTTCAGAAGTTCTTAGCACCCAGCAGCTTTCAGAGGGCGGCAACTTGAAAACTCCATTGCTCGTAGCTCACATTGATAGGTGATGAACTCTGAGCCCCTAGTTTCCCTAAACTTCACAGCTGCTTTTCTGCAGAGCTTGAGAACTTCTGGATGGTGGATTTATTTTCTCAGAAGTAATAAATTATTGTTGATTTCAAAGGGAACGTTAGCCATCACATAAGTAAAAAGATTTTTCATTTGGGTAAAGTGTCTTTCTCATCTTGTGAAGAAAACATAATCCTCATGGATAGAGCAGGAAGTGAAAACATTTCCTCATTTCTCTTCCAAAATCCTCACTGGCCTGAGCCTTTCTGTCACGGCTCTCTCTGCTTTCCGCACAGTGCAAACCCCAATGACTGCCAAGGCATTTGCATCCTAGTGTATGTTCTTTCCTGAGGTTACCACGAAGCACTCAAATTGGAGGAGCTGATTTGCAGCAATGCCCATGAGGGCGAGCTTCTCAAAGTTGGGATAAGAGTGGATGTGTGTTTCTGCAGCTTGGTGAGGAGAACTGGAAGTTGGCGCCAGCATCGTATCTGATATCCACCACTGCTGGGTCACAGGAAGGGCCAGTGAACTCCTGCCAGGGGTTGAAGAGCTCTGTTTTTTGTCAGACATTTCTTCTTCTGTGATGGAGTACACTTATACACAGAACATCTTGAATAAGCTCCAGGGAGATGGGCAACTCTTCTGAGAGGTATTAACAAAGCCATCATCAGCATGGAGCATAGGAATGCTCACCAGCAACATGACTAGCTATAGAACTCTCCTAGGGACAAGATTGGTTTTGCTCACTGCTGTTGTCCTCATAATTTTTTTTATCAAGTTAGCTAAAGTCAGGTAGAAAACTTAATGAGCTTTGGCACAGAAAAAAATGCAAGGTGACCACTTTTATCCTGATACTGGCATCAGAACTCTGCCTCTGCACTGGCCCCTTGGTTACATATCGCAGTGTAACCTGCGCCACCTCCTAAACTAAGACTGTGATTCCTGTAATCCCTAAAGCTGCATGCGCCATTCTAAGAAGAGGATATTTCCAGCTAGAGAATTTAATGTTAAGGTTTCCTGATATTCTGGGGAACTCACCTCCTCAGTGTAGACATGTGCTAGCTCAAGTTATCTACACTTAAGTCAACTCCTCTTAAGTTAGCCTTACTCAAATGAGAGTCTCTGCACTGTGAAATAACACTCAAGCAACACATAGCGGTTGTGTTAGCAGATGATGAGTTGTGCTAACTCGGGCTGTAGCCTGTACCCCCTCATTGACCAGCCAACTCAAGGGAAAGCATCACTACACTCAGATTAAGGGTTTTTGCATATGGACAAGATTCAGGTTATAACTAGAGTTAACTTTGCAGTGGGGACAAGCTCTTAACACCTTTCAGAAACAGGCTTAGACCTTGCGCTTATGTCTTCAGTGCCAAAAAGAGGTGAGGCTTTATAGTGAGATAGCAAACATGTGTCAGCTATCTCACTGTAAAATCCTAGTGGAGACAAGGCTCAGGTAAATTTTACTGTAATGTAACAAAATGACGTCAATCTCAGAGGCGGGTTGTATTGTTGACCTTGCCTAGGTACATCACAATAAAAACTACTTGTGCCTTATCTTCAGTAGGATTTAACGAATGCCCATTATCTGTCTTGATGTTCAAAAAGAAATGTCAGTGAAGACGTAACCTCTTGTCATTGGATTCATGGCTATAGCACTGCGACCGTGTTCAGGCCCTCAGCAGTGTTCATGATACTCAGATACCATAGTATCTGGGGGGAGCAGGAGGGATATCTCAGTGGCCTGCTAAACCCAGAGTTGTAAGTTCAATCCTTGAGGGGGCCATTTAGGGATCTGGGGCAAAAATTGGGGATTGTTCCTGCTTTGATTGAGCAGGGGGTTGGACTAGATGACCTCCTGAGGTCCCTTCCAACCCTGATATTCTATGATTCTAATAGGGGCACCATAAATACTGGAATGGAATGGTTGAAACAAGGTGATGTCCCTTTGACAGTGAAGGAAGGAATAAAAGTTTATCAATGTCTGGAAACAACCAGGTCTCCCAATACAGTAGTATCTGTAGTGTAGAAAGCAATCTCTAAGTCAATTTGGCCTGCATGGCATGGTCTATTATTCAGGCATTCACCTTTGATTGTGTGCATCTGGGGGAATAATTTTGAGCCTTTTTTGGGATGGACAGTCAATTTAGCTTAACATAATAAGCTGACTATTGTCTCTTATCTTTGTACTGGCATTGGGAGTTTGTTGGATCAGCATATAAAAAAAAAAATCCTCACGTCTGGACAAAGCACTGTCCTTGCAGCTTTTCGTCAGCAAACAGTCCTGCATTTCCAGGCAAATGGGGAATATTAGTGGATTTCAACGTTTTCAGACTGTGACCCCATATTACAACCAAAAAAGGTTTCAGAACCCTTCCCTGCACCGCCATTCCTATCCAATAAAGAAAGGGAGGGAGATTGTAACCCTAAATTTGAGAACTCATGGACCCTATTATTATTATTTGATGATCAAAGAGGACTTTTCTCCATCTCTAAATTTGGTCCACTGAATAGGGTCATGGGAGCTGGGAGTCCTGGGTTCTATTCCCAGCTCTGTCACTGCCTCCCTGAATTTTGAGTGAGAATTTTGAGTGAGTCAATTCTCTGCCTCAGTTTCTCCATCTGTAACATGAAAATAATGATACTGACCTATCTCTGCTGAGCATTTTTAACACATTCTCTTCATGTGTCTATCTTAAGTATTTTAGTACTTACAGCAACCTGGCATTGTAATGTTGTCTTAAGTATCCTATTTGACTAGGTTTGGCAGCCTTCCTTAAAAAGGGTTCTTGACCCCTGTTACAGAACACTGTGTAACCTCTGAATAGTTAAGCACTTCTAAAGCACTGTAATTTACCACCAGCATTGCTGAGCTGAGTAAACTGCTGTGCTGGCTATACCATTGTGCCAGAGTTAAAAGATTTGCATAAATATCTCTGGTGTACAGTGCTCGTGGCTTCCGTTTTCAGGCAGAGAGCCCTCATTACTTGAAAGGCATGTGGTAAACTTGCTAACTTTAATATTTTCTGAAGATCATTTATAGTTTGCTTTTCTTGAGGAAACTAGATTCTGGGATGTATAAAAGCTCTCTCAGGCTTTACTGAATTCACTTTCTTTAATCTATTATTTATGTGTATGTGCAGCCTACGTTCTCTTCCACTAACCTGCTTGCTTGCTTATTTATTTATTTAAATATTTATTTATTCTACAAGTGGCTACGAGTGGCTGTCCTTGTTTGTGATTACACCTGCAGTGGTGCTGGTGATCCATTCACTATGTTGCTGGGATTTTATGTGAGAAGTGAGGTGGCTGGTGTAATATGTAGACAGCAGAATGATCAGCCGCAGCCAAGTGTTTTAACAGCAGAGAAACAGGCACTACAAATACTTGGATTTTATTCTTCTCTTGATGCTTGCCTATAACCCTCACAATAATCCTAATGGGAACTTCACACTTTCAGCAAGAGGAAACACTCTGCCCCTTGATTAATTAGATACTCAAAAAGGGAATGAGAGAAAATGTGTAGCAGCTGGCATGGTTACAAATCTACCAGTGATTTTTCCCCATGCGATGGAGGGATTTCTTTTTTTTTTTTTTTTTAATCATCACCCAGGAAGGGTGCCAGGTTGATGTCACTGGAGACAGACGTCATCTCCCTACCCATGGAGCAGGCAAGGAGGGCAGGTCAGGAGGGTTACCATAACCCCCCTGAGTTATTATCTGTGTTGCGGTAGCACCTAGGTGCCCCAGACATGGACCAGAACCCCCCTGTGCTAGATGCTGTACAAACACAACACAAAAAGATGGGCTCTGCACTAAAGAGCTTCCAGTCTAACTATAAGCCAGGGGGAAAGTGCAGACAGATGGGGGTGCACAAGGAAACAGAGACCATGTTGGTCAGCATGGTAGACTGCAGTCTCAGCACACCAGCTGCCTAGCTCCTGTAAAGTGTTTTGTAGGCATCATGACAAAGGAGAGTTTTCAGAAGGAATTTGAGGGAGGACAATTGAGTAGCTTTGTGTGTGTTAATGGGGAGCTTCTCCCAAGTGTGAGGGGCAGCATGGGAGAAATCATGAAGGTGTTTGCTTAAAATGTTGCCTGTTGGGCTTTGCAGATGCCTAACCTGGCAGACAAAAGAAACGGGATGGGGGTTTAGCGTGGAACTGTGCTTAGTCTGGGCAGCTGACCTAACTCCACAAGAGCAGAGGTGTTTATGAGGATGCAGTGAGCCATAAAGGAATGAAGTTCAGTGTTCTGGGCATGCTCTCGCATAGTTGTAGCACCTGCCTATCTGTGCCAAGGGGGAGGGTTCTCCTTTCTATGCACCTGGTGGGGGAAGCATGCTGCTCACATGCTGCCGCTATCTAGGCTGCATCTCCTCTGCTGGGCCCACCTGTCTTCCCCAGAACAGCTCCTCGAAACCTTCAATAAATCTCGCTGCCATCTGTCCCTTGTCCATGCTGAACTGGCAATTTTGGGAAGAACATCTCATAAATCCACCTTTGCCATCATGGATCTTACTGTGCTTTTCAAGATGTTCCCTTTTTAAATCCCTCCCCACTGTGCATGTACCCAACCCCCATCCAAAACAAAAATTCTAGCTTTCTTTCTAATAGGGCTGTAGCTCTTTCTTCTGTCCCTTTATAGTGGAGTGGGAAAAAAGCTGGGGTTACATGATCAGTATTATAATGAATTGGCTAGTTGTGTGGGTAGAATCAGCGTTGCTCAGCTATGAGTCATAGGCCCTATACTGCTGTCAGGTAATGGTGATTCTTCATAAGCTTGAGTGGCAGGAGTCTGTGATTTGGCAGCAAGAAGATCCAAATTCTGTCTTTACTCTGTATGAAGCTCCAAGTAGTCATTGGATGTATCTTGTTGTTTATATTACAGTAGGTCCTAGAGGCCTTGTCTAAGCTCAGGGCCCCATTGTGCTGGGCTCAGCACAGACACATAGTGAGAGACTGTCCCTGCCACAAAGAACTTATAATCATAATAGACAAGACAGATAAAGGGTGGGAGGGGGAATAGAGGCACTGCGAGTGAAGCAACTTGCCCAAATTCACACAGCAAGTCAATAACAGAGCTGGGAACAGAATCCAGGACTTCCAATTCTCCATTCAATGCTCTATCCCAGGGGCGGGCAAACTTTTTGGCCTGAGGGCCGCATCAGGTTTTGGAAATTGTATGGAGGGCCGGTTAGGGGAGGGGGTCATGGCCCGGCCCCACCTCCTATCCCCCCCCTCCCCGGGACTCCTGCCCCATCCAACCCCCCCCATTCCCTGAGGCCCCCCCGGGACCCCTGCCCCATTCACACACCCCCGCTCCCTGTCCGCCCCCAGACTCCTGCCCTTAACTGCCCCCGCCGCCCCATTAAACCCCTCCTTCCTGACTGCCCCTCCGGGACCCCTGCCCCATCCAACCACCCCTTCTCCCTGTCCCCTGACTGCCCCCGGAACCCCTGCCCCTGACTGCCCCCTGCCACCCCACCCAACCCGCCCTCCTTCCTGACTGCCCCCCCCCAGGACCCCTGCCCCCATTCAACCCCCTGTTCCCACCCCAACCCCTATCCACACCCCCGCCCTCTGACCACCACCCCGAACTCCCCTGCCCTCTGTCCAACCCCCCTCTACTCCATGCCCCCTGACCACGCTGCCTGGAGCACTAGTGGCTGGTGATGCTAGAGCCGGGCCACGCCACCGCGCAGCACAGAGCACCGAGTCAGGCCGGGCTCTGCAGCTGCGCTGCCCCAGGAGCTCACAGCCCCGCTGCCCAGAGCATTGTGCTGGCAGCCAGCTGAGGTTGCAGGGAATGGGGGACAGCTTCCCTGGCAAGGAGCTCAGGGGCCAGGCAGGAGGGTCCTGCGGGCCACAGTTTGCCCACCTCTGCTGTATCCCCTAGTCATGTTTTCTCTCATTCAGTTGGATTGCAAATTCTCTGGGGCAGGGATTGATTCCTGGATGATGATGATGATGATTTATTATTTTAGGTTAAAGCAGGGGTCGGCAACCTTTCAGAAGTGGTGTGCCGAGTCTTCATTTATACACTCTAATTTAAGGTTTCGCGTGCCAGTAATACATTTTAACGTTTTTAGAAGGTCTCTTTCTATAAGTCTATAATATATAACTAAACTATTGTTGTATGTAAAGTAAATAAGGTTTCTAAAATGTTTAAGAAGCTTCATTTAAAATTAAATTAAAATGCAGAGCCCCCCGGACTGGTGGCCAGGATCCAGGCAGTGTAAGTGCCACTGAAAATCAGCTTGCGTGCAGCCTTTGGCACACGTGCCATAGGTTGCCTACCCCTGGGTTAAAGGAAAACAAAACAAAAAAGGAACTAAAGTAAAATCTTCATGAGAGAGAGCACAGTGAATGTGTTCCCTGCATAACAGCCTGTATCGAACAGAACGCAACATAGCAGCTATTCCCTGTTGACTAGAAATTTAGAGATGGAGTACCCAGAAATCAGAATCCTAATGAAAGCTTCTTTGCAGGAAGAGGGTTGGTACTGAGGAGGAATATGAAGTAGGAGAGAGAAATGGTGTGGCATCCGTGGTCCAGGAGGGAAACACTAGGGATAGATGAAGTTTTTATGCAGAATTAGTTAAGTACACCATGTGAGATAAACTAACAACTTTAATTGAACATGTTCTTTTATTATTTCTATTACATTAGTTCTACAGGCAGAAACTGAGATCAGGGTCCCATTGTGCTGGGCACTGCCCATGCACATATTAAGAGGTGGTCCCTGCCCTGAGGAGCTTTCAATCTAAATAGAGAGACAAAGGGTGGCAGAGGGAAAGAGAAGCACAAAGAGGCAAATTTATTTGTCCAAGGTCACACAGCAGAGCTAGAAATAGAGCCCAAATCTCCTGCTTCCCAGGCCAGTGTTTTTGTCCTCTCCATATAACATTTCCTCTCCATATAACATGCTGCCTGACCACTGTCTCAGGCATGGTGAACTGTGCCAGGCCATCAGATCCCTCCATCCATCTGACAGGCATTTATTAATGCATTTTAATCCCATACTGCCTTATAAAAGTGAATTCACTCTTCTTGTTTCCTGCACCAACCCTTGCTGGAGGACCTTGTAAAAGGCTCTCTTGGGAGTCCCATCAATGCTCAGTCTGATCTGCTGGCAATGGCTGCTTTTGAGCTTCTTGAGGATTGTGCTTGGACTCAGGAGCAATAAGTCAACCCCTGGATTTGAAATCTGACTGCTGGTGCTACTATTTCTGGCATTGCTACTAGCCCGTAGATAGAGACATGTCCCAGACATTACATTGCTACCTGAAAGAAAGGCCACTTGTCTCCATTTCACTACTTTAAAATAATTTTCAATGAGTTAGACTTTTCAACACAACTTTTGTATTGCAGCAGCACCTACAGGTGCCAGCTGAGTTCATGACCCCGTTGTGCTCGGTGCTGCACAGAAATGTGGTGAGAGATAATCCATGTCCTTAAGAGCTATAGTCTATATAGACCAAGAAAGGGTGGGAGGAAAAAAAATTAAAATCAAACTTTCTGAATAGGTATGATGTGCTGTTACAAGTAACATCTAAGATTCCAACAACTGAAAGAGATTGGGGGAGGTGATAATTTATTTCTTTTTCAGTTTATTTATTGTGTAATTTGCTAGCTAACAACAACAAAAAAGGCTCCATTGGTGATGACCGCTGTACTTACAAATAAATTTCCACCTCTCTCCTGTTAACACAAGTTAATGTTCTTGAGATGGACATTACTGTGTGGTGAAGTAGTTCTCTGTATGACAGCTTGGTGTGCCTGTGAAACTGGTGTGCTTGGAAACTGGGCTTCATTGGCAAGGCATGTCCATAAATAATATATTGGGTTTGAAATTGGGTTGTGGAATCTATTTTGAAGATGCACTGAATTATACATAGACAAATAAATTCCATAACTCTTAGAATCCTGGGGAGTGAAAGCTTGTCCTTGGATTACAGCATATACTATGCTTTATACCTTTCTTCCAAGGATCTGGGTGTCTTGTAAACACTGAGCTGCCTTAGGTCTGTGAAGAGGGAAGGATTGTGTCAGTTTTATAACTGGGCAAAGTGAGTCACAGAGAAGCTCAGTGACCGAGTCAAAATCTCATTGGCCGTGTTGGGAGTAGAAGCATACAACTCCCAAATCTATTGATCCCACTCCTCTCATTTGAGGCAAACCTAAGATTGAGAAGTTGGCACTAAGATGACAGGCCACTGAGAACAGGCACAGACCTACCAGAGGATTTGGGGTCAAATCCTGCCAAGTGCTGAGAACCTCCTGATTGGGGCTGAGTCCCTTCAACTCACAATGAAGTCAGTGGGTGCTCAACACCTTAGAGGTTTAAGGTGAAATCCTAGCCCTACTAAGTCATGGGAATTTTGCCAGTCTTCAATAGAGCCTGGATTTCACCTTTGATCCTTTAGCCATGAGGTACCTGAACTTGGGGACCTCCTTCAAAAGGGGACTTGGGTGCCAAGGCCCTGACCCTGCAAATGCCCATGCTTACCTTCACTCACGTGAGTAGTCCTATGGAATTCAGTGATAAGCAGCTGAGTGTTTGCAGGACAGGGCCTGAGGGTGCTTGGCAGTGGCAGCTGGCAGTATTTATTAGCGCTGGTGAAAGGTGTCTTTCACACACTGGGAGCTCTCCTTTGATTCATTACTTTTATAATACAGTTGTCAGTGTTTATTTTTCTCTCTCTAAACTGGCTGTGATTCAGAGAGGTATCATGTCTGAGAAACAAAGCCATGCTGGTATCTTTTAGAGCAGTGGTTCTCAACTGTGGTCCACTGCTTGTTCAGGGAAAGCCCCTGGTGCGCCGGGCCAGTTTGTTTACCTGCCGCGTCTGCAGGTTCGGCCGATCGCGGCTCCCACTGGCTGCGGTTCGCCACTCGAGGCCAATGGGGGCTGCGGGAAGGGCGGCCGGCACATCCCTCGGCCTGCGCCGCTTCCTGCAGCACCCATTGGCACAGCATACTAAAAATATCACAAAAACATCTTCCCCAACTGACCTTAATTGCCATCATCACTACTAGTTATGAGATTGCTCTATAGAAGAGAGATGTCTGTATATATGTAGCTAGTTAATAGACAGTGATACATATGGCACTTTATAAGTTAGTAGGTTCAAAGTTTAGTCTAATGGAAATCCAATAGGATTTAAGGTCAAAAGTCACGTAGTAGCTTTTGAAAATTTAACTCTTTAGTTTTAGAGAGTAACTTCAACAACAACCCAGACCTGACCTTTCTAAGGATATGTCTACACTACGAAATTAGGTAGATTTTATAGAAGTCGATTTTTAGAAATTGATTTTATACAGTTGATTGCGTATGTCCACACTAAGTGCATTAAGTCGGCGGAGTGCATCCTCACTACTGTGGCTAGCATCGACTTACGGAGCAGGCACTGTGGGTAGCTATCCCACAATTCCCGCAGTCTCTGCCGCCCATTGGAATTTTGGGTTAAGCTCCCAATGCCTGATGGGGCATAAACATTGTCATGGGTGGTTTTGGGTACATGTCGTCAGTCACCCCTCCCTCAATGAAAGCAACGGCAGACAATCGTTTTGCGCCTTTTTTCTGTGCAGACGCCATACCCCTGCAAGCATGGAGCCCGCTCAGCTCAGCTCACCGTCACCACTGCTGTTGTGTCCTGGGTACTGCTGTCAGTAGATGGTGCAGTACGACTGCTAACCATCATCATCCACCACTTCTGCTGCAACTCTGCTCTCCTGCTCTTGTAAATGAGCTCAGTCTCAATAGCAAATTTCTCCATGTTGTCGTCATCCACCGCTTCCGCTGCAACTCTGCTCTCCTGGTGCCATGAATCCACCTCGCAGGTCCTCTCATCGTTCTGTATAAATATCTATTCTCATGGCATCCGTCGTCATCCACCGCTTCCGCTGCAACTCTGCTCTCCTGCAGACGCTGTACCACAGCAAGCATGGAGTCCGCTCAGCTCACCGCTGCTGTTGTGAGCATTGTAAGCACCTTGCGCATTATCCTGGAGTATATGCAGAACCGGGCTAAGAGACGCCAGCATGAGGACGATTTTGATGAGGATGTGGACACAGATGTTCCTGAAAGCACGGGCTGTGGCAATTGGGAAATCGTGGTGGCAGTGGGGCTGGTTGACACAGTGGAACGCCAATTCTGGGCCCGGCAAACAAGCACAGACTGGTGGGACCGCATAGTGTTGCAGGTATGGGATGATGCACAGTGGCTGCAAAACTTTCGCATGCGTAAGGGCACTTTCCAGGAACACTGTGAGTTACTTTCCCCTGCCCAAGATGAGAGCTGACCTGACAGTTGAGAAGCGAGTGGCGATAGCCCTGTGGAAGCTTGCTAAGCCTGTCTGCTACCGGTCAGTCAGGAATCAATTTGGAGTGGGCAAATCTACTGTGGGGGCTGCTGTCATCCAAGTAACCAGTGCAATCATTGGCATTCTGTTATTAAGGGTAGTGACTCTGGGAAATGTGCAGGTCATAGTCAATGGCTTTGCTGCAATGGGTTTCCTTAACTGTGGTGGGGTGATAGATGGAACACATATCCCTATCTTGGCACCGGACCACCTTGCCAACCAGTATGTAAACCACAAGGGGTACTTCTCAATGGTGCTGCAAGCACTGGTGGATCACAAGGGACGTTTCACCAACATCAACGTGGGATGGCCGGGAAAGGTGCATGACACTTGCATCTGTAGGAACTCAGGGCTGTTCGAGCAGCTGCAAGAAGGGACTTACTTCCCAGACCAGAAAATTACCACTGGGGATGTTGACATGCCAATAGTTATCCTTGGGGACCCAGCCTACCCCTTGCTCCCATGGCTTATGAAGCCGTACACAGGCAGCCTGGACAGTAGTAAGGAGCAGTTCAACTATAGGCTGAGCAAGTGCAGAATGGTGGTAGAATGTGCCTTTGGATGTTTAAAAGCTCACTGGCGCTGTTTGCTGACGAGGTCAGACCTCAGCGCAACCAACATTCCCATTGTTATTTCTGCTTGCTGTGTGCTCCATAATATCTGTGAGAGTAAGGGGGAGACGTTTATGGCGGGGTGGGAGGTTGAGGCAAATCGCCTGGCGTCTGATTTTGAGCAGCCAGACACCAGGGTGATTAGCCTTAATTATAACCCCCAGATCCTTTTGTGCAGTACTCCTTGCTAGACAGTCATTTCCCATTTTGTATGTGTGCAATTGATTATTCTTTCCTACGTGTAGTACTTTGTATTTGACTTATTGAATTTAATCCTATTTATTTCAGATTATTTCTCTGATTTGTCAAAATCACTTTGAATTCTAATCCTGTTTTCCAAAATGCTTGCAACCCATACCATCTTATAGTCCATAAACTCTATAAGTGTTCTCTCTATGATATTATCCAAATCATTTATGAAGATTTTGAATAAAAATGGACCCAGAACAGATCCCTGTGCTACCCCATTCAATGTGCCCTTCCAGGTTGACTATGAACCGTTGGTAACTACTCTGAGCATAGTTTTGCACCCAGTTGTGCCTCCATCTTATAGTAGGTTTGTCTCTAGGCTATATTTCCCTAGTTTGTTTATGAGAAGGTTACCTAAGACAGTATCAAAAGCATTACTTAAAGTCCAAATATATCACATCTGCCTCCCCCGCTTCCCCCCACCCGAAAAAAAGTTTGTTACCCTGTCAAAGAAAGATATTAGGTTGGTTTGACATGATTTGTTCTTGACAAATCCATGTTGACTGTTCCTTGTCACCTTATTATCTTCTAGGTGCTTGTAAATTGATGGTTTGATTATTTGCTCCATTATCTTTCCAGGTATTGAAGTTAAGCTGACTGGTCTATAATTCCCTGTGCTGTCCTTATTCCCCTTTTTGTAGATAGGTACTATATTTGCCCTTTTCCAGCCCTCTGGGATCTCTTCCATCCTTCACAATTTCTCAAAGATAATCACTAATGGTTCAGAGATCTCTTCAGACATCTCCTTAAGTACTCTAGGATGTATTTCATCAGGCCCTGCCAACGGGAAGACGTCTACCTTGTCTAAGGCTATGTCTACACAGCACTTTTGTTGGTAAAACTTTTGTCAGGCAGGGATGTGAAAAAAACACATCCCTGACAGACATAGGTTACATTGACAAAAGTGCCAATGTGTACAGCGCTAGGTTGGTGGGAGATGCTCTCCTGCCTACATAGCAACTGCTGCTCATTGGGGGTGAACTAATTATGTCGATGGGAGAGCTCTCTCCTGTCGGCATAGAGTGGCTACACGGGAGCTATTACAGTGGCGCAGGTGCATCGGTACAACCGCTGTGCTGCTGTAAGGTCTCTCGTGTAGACATAGCCTAAGTAATTCATAACTTGTTCTACCCCTGTTTTAGCTTCAGATCCTACCCCATGTACACTGATGTTCACTATGTTGGTCATCCAGTCACTGCTAGCCATTTTGCTGGAACAAACAAAGGCATTTAACACTTCGGCCATTGCTGCACTTTTTGTTGTCTTTTCCTCCTCCATGAGTAATGAGCCTACCCTGCCCTTGAATGTATGTATATCTGGTTAGAACCAGGGTTAATATAAAGGGATGAATCCCGCTCATTTTACTCTCTGAAGTTTTGCATGATAATACGAGAAGCAGGATTTGTGGGAAAGGTGAGAAACTGGGAGAGTTTTTCAACCAAGTATGAAAAGCACAGTTCTGCTTTCTAGATAGGCCAGGGGAGGGATTCCATTGGCCTTTGTCAGTTAGTATGTGCACACCAGCTGCACATGGGACACAGTGAGGGAGATTTTGACAGGCACAAATTGGGGTAGGTGCCCCACTCCCATTGACTTTCAATGAGTACTGGCACCTAGTTTCCTTTTCTGACTTTGCAGATCTCCTTCCAATACTGTTAATAGGGCAATCCAGTTTTTCTTAGTGTAGCCCTGAGCCCCAGGTCCAAAGTGTGAGTGTGCATACATGGTGCATGTTTTGTACAAGCACATGTCATGTGTGCACTGCTGTTTTTGGGAGCCACAATGCTTATACAGCTCCACTCCAGTCTGGCTTGCCCACACTTTCCAGCCATGAGGCATGAGCCCTGTATGTCTACACTGCAGCTGAGAGCATGCCTCCCAGCCTGCGTAAACAGACACATGCTAGCTCTGCTCAAACTACCATGCTAAAAATAGCAATGTGGACATTGCAGCGTGGGCTAGCTGCTGAATTATAACCTACCCCCACCTGTCCCCTAGTCTGTACTTGAGTGGCTAGCCCATGCCTTGGCTTCCACACTGTTTTTAGTGCACTAGCTTGAGCAGAACAAATGCGTGTCTGTTTACCCAACCTGGAAGGCATGCTCCAGCTGCAGTGTAGACATATCCCAAGAGGCTCCACTTCTTGCACCACCAGCAGCACTGTTATGGGGAGGAAAGGCAGTGAAATCTGTGTGGGCGTTGTGGGGGGGCATTGCTATGGGGATGGCCAGGACCCGTTCATCATGGTGGAGGGACGGGATTTGTCTTGATGTGGAAGGGGAGGTTAGGGACACCTTTGAGGTAGAGTTTGGTTTGTTCAGCCATCTTGATGTCTGTGAGGGTGAAAGCCATACCTGGCCAGAAAGGGCTAGAAAATGTAGCTCCCTTCCTGTCAGAGGGTGACAGCCTCAGAAGGAGAATGTTTGTTCTGATCTGGGAACTGATTGGGAGATCTCCTTGGAAGTGAAATATTATAGGGTTATGAAGGGTTTGGGTTGGTAGGAGGTCCTGTTTGGGTTGGTCTGGTGGTGTTGGGATTAGGTTGGTCTGTTTAGTGTGGTGTGGGAAGGTTAATGCAATTGAAGATGAATTTTGCAACCTGCCCTGGAGGTCCCTATTTCGGTGCCCAGATTCATCTCTTTAATGTTTGTACTTAGGTTGGCTGAAAAGGTAGCATGGTGCAGGGCCACTTAGGCAGAACTGCAGGTTCTCAATGCGTAGATGAGACAATGGTATTTGGAGGAGGGATTTAAGCTTATTAGGAACTGAGGAACCTTTCTGGAAAGGAGGAGCTTATGCAGGAAGGATGGCCTCCACCTATACCAAAATGGAACCAAATTGATGGCATGTAAAATTAAAAAGATCATAGAAGAGTTTTTAAACTAAGGGTTGAAGGAGAGTCAACAGGTACAGAGGTGCACCCAGTTCAGACAGACACATCCCGTAGGAGAAGATTTATTAAAGGGGATCCCCTTTGTCCTGCTAAAAAGGAGAGGCTAGAAGTCTGATAAAGTACTGGTAGGAGCTGAAGAGAAACAATCAAATGGAAGAGGCCCATTAAATTACATCCCATGAAGGCAAACAACTAAATATTGACATTTTATAAGTGCTTATAGACAAATGCAAGAAGTCTAAATACTAATATGGGTGAATTTCAGTACCTGATATTAAATGAGGATATTGATATAATAGGTATTGTAGAAACTTGGTGAACAATGATAATTAATGGGACATCATGTTGCCAGTACAAAGTATGTACGAATGGTAGAGTAGGTTGCATTGATGGGGAAATGGCACTATATGTGAAAGAAAGCAGAGTCAAATTTAGTAAAAATCTTAAATGAATAAGTTAGTACCATAGAATCTCTATGGATAGAAATTCCATGCTTGAATAATAAGAGTATAGCAGTAGGAATATATGATCGACCATCTGACCAGAATGGTGATGGTGACTGTGAAATGCTAAAGGAATTTAGAGAGGCTACAAAAACAGAAAATCCAATAATAATGGGGGATTTCAACTATCCCCATATTGACTGGGAACATGTTACATTAGGACAGGATGCAGAGAGATAATTTCTTGACACCAGTAATGACTGCTTCTTGGAGCAGCTAGTCCTGGAACCCACAAGGTGAGGGGCAATTCTTGATTTAGTTTTAAGTGGTGCACAGGATTGGGTCCAAGAGGTGAATGTAGCTGAACTGCATACATGGTGCATGTTTTGTACAAGCATGCATGTATGTAACAGTGACCATAATGTAATTAAATTGAAAATCCTTCGGGGGGGATATCAAAGGAACCCACCACAGTAGCATTTAACTTCAGAAAGGGGAACTACACTAAAATGAGGGGGGTAGTTAAACAGAAATTAAAAGGAACAGTCACAAGAGTGGAGTGGCTGCAAGCTGCTTGGAAACTATTTAAAAACATAATAGAAGCTTTAACTATATGTATACCCCAAATTAAAACAAACAAACAGTAAAGGACCAAAAAAAGGCCACCATGGCTAAACACAGAATAAAAGGTGGTTAGAGACAAACAGACATTTTTTAAAAATTGGAAGTCAAATCCTACTGATTTCAGAGTAGCAGCCGTGTTAGTCTGTATCCGTAAAAAGAAAAGGAGTACTTGTGGCACCTTAGAGACTAACAAATTTATTAGAGCATAAGCTTTCATGAGCTACAGCTCACTTCATTGGATGCATACAGTGGAAAATATAGTGGAGAGATTTTATATACACAGAGAACATGAAACAATGGGTGTTACCATACAGACATCCTACTGAGGAAAACAGAAAGGAACACAAACTATAGCAAGTGAAGTGCAAAAGTATAAATAGGCAGGTCAAAAAAGAATTTGAAGAGCAACTAGCAAAAGACACAAAAACTAACAGCAAATTTATTTTAAGTATATCAGAAACAGGAAGCCTGCCAAACAATCAGTGGGGCCAGTGGATGATCAAGGTGCTAAAGAATTACACAAGGAAGACAAGGTCATTGCAGAGAAACTAAACAAATTACGTCCGTTGGTCTTCACTGCAGAGGATGTCAGGGAGAGTCCCACACTTGAGCCATTCTTTTTAGGTGACAAATCTGAGGAATTGTCCCAAATTTAGATGTCAATAGAGGAGGTTTTGGAAAAAAATTGATACATTAAACAGTAATAAGTCACCAGGACCCGATGGTATTCACAGAGTTCTGAAAAAAATCGAATATGAAATTGCAGAACTACTAACTGTGGGATGTAACCTAATGTTTAAATCATCCTCTGTACCAGTTGACTGGAGGATACCTAATATAATGCTCTAGAGGTGATCCTGGCAATTACAAGCCAGTAAGCCTAACCTCAGGACCAGGTAAATTGGTTGAAACTATAGTAAAGAACAGAATGATCAGACACATAGATGAACACAATATGTTGGGGAAGAGTCAACACGGCTATTGTAAAGGGAAATCATGCCTCACCAATCTATGAAAATTCTTTTAGGGGCTCAACAAATGTGTGGACAAGGTTACTTGGACTTTCAGAAAACCTTTGACAAGGTCTGTTGCCAAAGGCTTTTCAGCAAAGTTAGCACTCATGGGATAAGAGGGAAGGTCCTCTCATGGATCAGTAACTTATTTAATGATAGTAAACAAAGGGTAGGAATAAATGGTCAGTTTTCACTGTGGAGAGATGTAAACAGTGGGGTCTTGCAAGGATCCTTACTAGGACCAGTCCTGTTCAACATATACATCAATGATCTGGGAAAAGGGGTACACAGTGAGGTGGCAAAGTAGCACAATCCCTGGGTGTGGCTGCAGTTGTATCAATATAAAGATGCTTTTATACCAGTGTAGCTATTTCTGTATGGGTTGGGAATAAGCTATACCAGCATAAGGCATCTTTATGCCTCTGTAACTGCATCCATACTAGGGGTTGCATTGGTATAACTTTTTCGGTAAAAAAGAAAAAATCACACCTCAAACTGAAATAGAATCATAGAATATTAGGGTTGGAAGAGACCTCAGGAGGTCATAGAGTCCAACCCCTGCTCAAAGCAGGACTAATCTGAACTAAACCATCCTAGCCATTGCTTTGTCAAGCCAGGCATAAAAACCTCTAAGGATGGAGATTGCGCCACCTCCCTAGGTAACCCATTCCCAGTACTTCACCACCCTCCTAGTGAGGTAGTTTTTCCTAATATCCAACCTAGACCTCCCCCACTGCAACTTGAGACCATTGCTCCTTGTTCTGTCATCTGCCACCACTGAGAACAGCCTAGTTCCATCCTCTTTGGAACCCCTCTTCAGGTAGTTGAAGGCTGCTATCAAATCCCCCCTCACTCTTCTCTTCTGCAGACTAAACAATCCCAGTTCCCTCAGCCTGTCCTCATAAGTCATGTGCCCCAGCCCCCTAATCATTTTTGCTGCCCTCCGCTGGACGCTCACCAATTTGTCCACATCCTTTCTGTAGGGGGAGGGCCCAAAACTGGATGCAGTACTCCAGATGTGGCCTCCCCAGTGGTGAATAAAGGGGAATAATCACTTCCCTCGATCTGCTGGTAATGCTTCTACTAATGCAACCCAATATGCCATTAGCCTTCTTGGCAACAAGGGCACACTGTTGACTCATATCCAGCTTCTCGTCCATTGTAATCCCCAGGTCCTTTTCTGCAGAACTGCTGCTTAGCTAGTCAGTCCCCAGCCTGTAGCAGTGCATGGGATTCTTCCGTCCTAAGTGCAGGACTCTGCACTTGTCCTTGTTGAACCTCATCCTATTTCTTTTGGCCCAATCCTCCAGTTTTGTACTAGTTATACTAGTACAAAAACTGTGTAGACCAGGCCTTATAGTCGGACACCTTTAGGCCAATTTATAGACACTTACTGATGTGGACTAAGGCCTTGTTTTTGCACACCCAAGTTGCGCTGGTTTAACCAAAATCAGTTTTAAAATTGATTTAGTTGAACTGGTGCAAACACACTTAAATTGGGTTACAACTGGCTCGTATCAGTTTGGCTTAGTTCAGTGAGTTACTGACAAGCTAAATCAGTAACTGTAAGTTATACTCAATCAGTGTCACTCTCCATTTGGGCCAGTGAGTTGAAAGGGGTCAGAGGAACCCCTTGTGAAATCAAACTAACTTAATTCCGCCCAGTGCTGCCCTAGCCTGGCTGAGGGTCTATGGTAAGTCCCCAGTTCAGGAGTCAATGAGTGTTTTTAGAACCTGTGAACTGAGTTTATGGGATGGTGGCTAGGGGAGAGAGCAGGTGCATTATTGTTACAGCTTGTTTGAGAGCTGGGGTCCTCAAACTTTTTTCCATTTTGTGGACTCTGAGGGACACTCCCATCCCACCAGGGCCTCTCCTCCACTGTGGCTTCAGTATCCTCTATTCCTTTGTTGGTTGACTCCCTCTATCCCCATACATCTATCCAGGGATTCATCTCCATCTGCTTAAGTGATCCACCAGCTACACAAGGACCCAGTACTGTGCACACCTAGGGAACCACCCCTATTGTCACAGCAGTGAACACTTGGTGGGGAATTTTACTTGGAGAGATGGGGTTCCCCTTACCCTCCGCATCCCTTGGAATCCCCAGTCCTCCCTCCACTCCAAGTTCTGAGTTGCTGGATGCATGATCCCTGGGCTGCCAAGGGGGGAGGGTGTGGGGAGGGAGGCGAGCGCGGAGATTTTTGACACGCTCCCTAGCCATTCTGCTGAGAGTCATCAATTATGCAAGGGAACTGCACGCTGCACGGGGGGGAAGGCAGGGGAGGCAGCGCGCTAAGATGGCGACAACCGCAGTTTCTCCTGCAGCTTCCCCACCTCTGCAGTCCAGCAACGCCTTGCGGGAGTCACGCTAGTGCAGCCCCACAGTAAGTTGCAGCCCCAGGCCGGGACCCCCGCGAGGCGCGCAGCTGGCGCGGAGGGTCTCGCAAACCCCTGCCCCTGTTTGCTCTTTTTGCCACCCCCTCTCTTCCCCCCTGCAGGTGGGGGTTTTGCCGCAGAGCGATTTTCCAGCACCGGCAGCTCCTTGCTTGCCTTTGGGCCAGTTTCTCTCCCGCCTACCGAGCTGGGGCGCCAGGGTGTCCCCCCTCCCCAAATCTGTCTGTCCCAGCAGCACCATCCCCTCGGCTGCGTTGGGGAGCGCAGGTCCGCTTGCCAGCTGCCCGTGTGGGTCTTTCCCCTTCCTCCAGGTGGGGGGTCGTTTCCCTGCGCTGCACCCCTCTTAATCCGCACCTGGGGTCTGGGGCTTCTGGCCAGCTGTTGTGTGTCCCCAGCCTCCATCCCCTGGTCCCCGCAGCCTGGGATCCTAGCCGGCACTGGGGCGCCCGGCGCTGCGGGTTAGCGCCTTTCCCTTCCCCAGCTGCGGGAAGCCGGGCCTCCTTTGCCCAGCCGCAGCTCGGCTCCCCCGTCTGCACTGGGGCAGGGCGAGGGCTGCCGGTCAGCCCCTGGGCCGGGGTACTGCTCCGGTAGCCGCGACAGCCCCCGCCCCACCAGCGGGGGACCTGGTGCATTCCCCCACCCAGTCCGCCCACCCTCAATCCTACCAGCGGCCTGGGCTCCATCTAGGCCCCTTCTCCATGCCAGTCCCCCTAATCTGGGGAGCCTGCCCGTAGCCCAGTGGACTCCCCGCTCATTCTCGGTTCTTTCCAGCCCCCCTCTCGCTGTGGAGCTGGTCCTTCCCTTCTGCACTCCCCTTCAGCTCTTAGCAGCTGGAGGGGGGCCCCCCCCCCATACTCCAGCCGGGGGCGAAGGGGAGAGACGCGAGGGGTGGTCTGGAGGTTTTAACCTGATACAGGGCTTGGTACCCCAGTTTTTGCCTTTGGGCCCCCTGTGTCACTAAGGTTTTTGGGAGGGGGATGCAGGGTTTTTAAGTGGAATGGGTTTGTTGTGTGCATGTTTGCAAGTCTTAAAGACAGGGTGTCAGTCCCCCCCCCCCCCTTCCTTCCTGGTGCACATTACACCCAGCTGATGTGGGGGTGGGGAAGCTGGAAGGTGCACTCCACAGTGAGAGCCGATGATGACCGGAGGTAAAGTCTGAAATGGGGTGGGGGGGCACTTTGCAACACTTCTCTCAAGTGGCTAACTCCAGGAATTTTGGGAAGAGACTGCGGGCGTGGTAGGTTTATATGCTGTTTCCCCTCCATATGCTCTGTGTGTGCTGCACATACCCGGCATGACATTGCTTAGGAGTAGTTTTCCGATGGGATCATTGTTTGGGGGGTGGTGAGGAGCATATTTCCATTGCACGTTGACTCCTAACCTGGTCCTTGTAACGCTGCAGCCGGGGACGCAAGACCCCTACGCCCTGCCCTTTACACTGGAAAAAGGATTTGGTTGGGGAGAGGAGGAGCAGGAGTATCCTTTGGGGGAGAAAGCAGAGAAAATATTAAAAGTTTTCTGTGTATTCCCCACACCCCCTTTAAGATTTGATCATCCGTATATAAATAGTGTGTGTATATTGGAGTGGGGGGAAGGCGGTGTACCATGGTAATGTGTGTATTTTCTGTGCTATGGGATCGAAGCTCTTGTAAAAACAAATCAAGATACAGGGTATGTCTAACCTGGTGTGTGTGCAATGCTAAGCAACAAATAATAATTATAGCCTTATTTTATTTACTTTCTTGGTGACTGTTCTTAGGGGTTTGATTTCCCCTTTGCTAGTGACTGGTTATATATGTATAAAGTATCTTTAAAGCTTATTTATCTTCCTTCTTGCCCCATCTGCTGGGTTTCTGTTGTACTGGGACAGGGGGGTGGTCCGTTATGCTTTTTGGGTTTGTTGTGGGCTTCAGGTGTGTGGTGCTGAAATGGACAGTTCCCTGGAAACAGAAACGGGCTAGTGAATCTCTTCATCTTTCCAGCTGCATTGCTCCCTACAGTGTGTTTGTGTAAGCTGGGGTCATACCCGGGCCCAGTTATTGATCACTAATTCATACCATTTTAGGTTTTTCTCCTTTTCTGAGGCTAGTGGAAGCTGCTCACAGTGACATTATGCTACCAGAAATTCTTATCTAGAATGTAAGAACGGCCATACTGGGTCTGGGTCAGACTAATAATCCATCTAGCCCAATGTCCTGTCTTCTGACAGTGGCCAGGGCCAGATGCTTAAGCGAGAGTGAACAGAACAGGGCAATGATGGAGTGATCCATTCCTGTCTTCTACTGCCAGCTTCTGTCAGTCAGAGATTTAGGGTCTCCCTGAGCATGGGTTGTGTCCCTGACTATTTTGGTTAATAGCCATTGATGGACCTTTCCTCCTTGAACTTATCTACTAATTTTTTGAACCCAGTTATATCTGTGGCCTCATTACACCCCCTGTCAATGAGTGCATTGCGTGAAGAAGTTTTATGTTTGTTTTAAATCTGCTGGCTGTTAATTTCATTGGGTAACCCCTGTTTCATGTGTTATGTGAAGAGGTAAATAACACTTCCTTATTCGCTTTCTCCACACTATTCATGATTTTATAGACCTATATCATTTCTGCCCTTAATCGTTTCTTTTTTTAAGATGAACAGTCCCAGTCTTTTTAATCTCCCCTCAGGTGGAAGTTGCTCCATTCCCCTAATCATTTTTGTTGCTCTTCTTTGTACTTTTCCCAATTCTAATATATATATTTTTGAGATGGGGCAACAAGAACTGCACACAGTATTCAAGATGTGGGCATACAATGGTTTTATGTAGTGGCATCATATTTTCTGCCTAATTATCTATCCCTTTCCTAGTGGTTTCTAACATTTTGTTAACTTTTTTGACTGCTGCTGCACATTGAGCAGATATTTTCTGAGAACTATCCATAATGACTCCAAGCTCTCTTTCTTGAGCGGTAACAGCTATTCAGAACCCATCATTTAATATGTATAGCTGGAATTATGTTTTCATTACTTTGCATTTATCAACAAGGAATTTCATTTGCTATTTTGTTGCCCAGTCATCCAGTTTTGTGAGATCCCTTTGTAATTTGTTGCAGTCAGCTTTGGACTTACCTATCTTGAGTAATTTTGAATCCTCTGCAAACTTTGCCACCTCACTGTGTACCCCTTTTCCTAGATCTTTTATGCATATGTTGAACAGAATTTATTCCAGTACAGATCTTTGGGCGGCCCCATTATGTACCTCTTTCCACTGTGAAAACTAGCCATTTACTCCTAACCCTTTGTTTCTTGTCTTTTAATAAATTACTAATCCATGAGAAGACCTTCCTTCTTATCTCATGTGTGCCTACTTTGCTTGAGAGCCTTTGTTGAGAGGCTTTATCAAAGGCTTTCTGAAAGTCCAGGTACATTATATCCACTGGGTCACCCTTGTCCACATGTTTGACACCCTAAAGGAATTCTAATAGACTAGTGAGACACAATTTCCCTTTTCAAAAGACGCGTTGACTCTTCCCCAACATATTGTGTTCATGTGTCTGATCCTTCTGTTCTTTACTATAGTTTCTACCAGTTTTCCTGGTACTGAAGTTAGGCTTACTGACCTGTAATTGCCAGGATCGCCTCTGGAGCCATTTAAAAAAAATAGGCATTACATTAGGTATCCTCTAGTTAACTGGTACAGAGGATGATTTAAGCATTAGGTTACATCCCACAGTTAGTAGTTCTGCAATCTCATATTTGAGTTCTTTCAGAACTCTTGAGTGAATACCATCTGGTCCTGGTGACTTATTACTGTTTAATGTATCATTTTGTTCCAAAACCTCCTCTACTGACATCTCAATCTGCAACAATTCCTCAGATTTGTCACCTAAAAAGAATGGCTCAAGTGTGGGAATCTCCCGCCCATCCTCTGCAGTGAAGACCAATACAAAGAAGTTGTTTAACTTCTCTGCAATGACCTTGCCTTCCTTGAGTGTTCCTTTAGCACCTTGATCATCCATTGGCCGCGCTGATTGTTTGGCAGGGTTCCTGCTTCTGATATACTAAAAAACAAAATTGCTGTTAGTTTTTGCATCTTTTGCTAGTTGCTCTTCAAATTCTTTTTTGGCCTGTCTAATTATACTTTTACACTTGACTTGCTAGAGTTTGTTCCTTTCTAGTGTACTGAGTAGTAGAAAGCTGCTTAAAATGATCTTAATGCTTCTCTGAGATATAATTTCAATAATGTTGACTTACAGCCTTGGGGTTGCTAATGTAATAAACAGCATGACAATATTTATACAGGTCTTTAGAAGATCATATTATGTGTAGCTGCGATAAGTAAAATGCCAGGCATCTCAGACGAACCTTGGATATCAATAATTTCAGTCAAACATCCTTCAGGGCGTTCAGATAGGATTGTTAATTATAATTATAAGATTTGTACACTTGATCTTTGTTTATAGGTTGCAACACCTGTAGTCTGGTTAGTAGTCAGTGAAAGCAGTGTTTCCCAAACTTGGGATGCCGCTTGTTCAGGAAAGCCCCTGGCGGGCCCGGCCGGTTTGTTTACCTGCCACGTCCGCAGGTTCAGCCGATTGCGGCTCCCACTGGCCGCGGTTCGCTGTGCCCAGCCAATGGGGGCTGCGGGAAGCAGCGCAGGCCAAGGGACGTACTGGCTGCCACTTCCCGCAGCCCCCATTGGCCGGGCACAGCGAACCGTGGCCAGTGGAAGCTGCGATCGGCCAAATCTGCAGACACGGCAGGTAAACAAACCGGCCCAGCCTGCCAGGGGCTTTCCCTGAACAAGCGGCGTCCCAAGTTTGGGAAACACTGAGTGAAAGGACTAGTCCCATCACAAGTAACTTTACCTGTTGTCTAAATTTCTATCTGTGGACGATAAGCAGATCATGATACAGATGTTGTAATTTTCCTACAGTATTGATCCAGTGTGGTGCAGGGGTAACCATGTGGGGACTTCCCAACAAAGAAACCTATGCCTGATAAACAGTAGCAGGAAGAGTGATTGGGTGTGTTTAGAAATTAGAAACATGCATCCTCATTTCATTCTCAGTTAAAATTTTAAAAAAATCAAGTAAAAAAGTAGCGTATGATGAGAGAGAGAGTCATGAATAGTTCAAAATTCTGAAAACATAAAATCCCTCCTCCATATTCTTAGTTGCTTTGTTTAAAATTGAGTTGTTTGACTTATGTGCTTTTTAAATATGAGTTGATGTGACTCTTCTGTGAATATAAACTGATGCTTACTATTCTTCAATGGCTTAAGATGTAATCATCACTGAAGGTTGTATGTAAATCCTAGGGCATACATTACCCATGCTGGCATGTGACTCCCATTCATTATTGATTACCTTTCTGCTGAGGAGGTTGCAATGGTCATTGAAATAAGCAAATACACTAGAATCAATGAACCTATTGATTTGTTCAAAGAAATGATCTAGGTTAAAGAATACAAGGTGAAATCAAAACAGAAGCATTTAAAAATGAAAGTCAGGTTCTTTGCAGGTGGGAATTCACATGCAGATGGTTACAGAAAACATCCAGTGGACTGGCCTGGATGGCTCAGGTGATTGGTATTAGAAACATAAGAACGGCCATACTCGGTCAGACCAAAGGTCCATCTAGCCCAGTATCCTGTCTTCCAACAGTAGCCAATGCCAGGTGCCCCAGTGGGAATGAACAGAGCAGGTAATCATGGAGTGATCCATCCCCTGTCACCCATTCCCAGCTTCTGGCAAACAGAGGCTAGGGACACCATTCCTGCCTATCCTGGCTAATAGCCATTGATGGACCTATCCTCCATGAATATCTTTTTTGAACCCTGTTATAGTCTTGGCCTTCACAACATCCTCTGGCAACGAGTTCCACAGGTTGACTGTGTGTTGTGTGAAGAAATACTTCCTTTTGTTTTTTTAAAACTGCTGCCTATTAATTTCATTTGGTGACCCCTAGTTCTTATGTTATGAGAAGGAGTAAATACCACTTCCTTATTTATGTTCTCCACACCCCAGTCATGATTTTATAGACCTCTATCATATCTCCCCTTAGTTGTCTTTTTTCCAAGATGAAAAGTCCCAGTCATATAGAAGCTGTTCCATATCCCTAATAATTTTTGTTTCCCTTTTGTTTCCCTTTTCCAATTCCAATATTTTTTTTTGAGTTGGGGCGACCATATATGCACGCAGTATTTAAGATGTGGGCGTACCATAGATTTATATAGAGGCAATATGATATTTTCTGTCTTATTATCTATCCCTTTCTTAATGATTCCCAACATTCTGTTCGCTTTTTTGACGGCTGCTGCACACTGAGTGGATGTTTTCAGAGAACTATCCACAGTGGCACCAAGATCTCGTTTTTGAGTGGTAACAGCTAATTTAGACTCCATCATTTTATATGTATAGTTGGAATTATGTTTTCCAATGTGCATTACTTTGCATTTATCAACATTGAATTTCATCTGCCATTTTGTTGCTCAGTCACCCAGTTTTGTGAGATCCTTTTGTAGCTCTTTGCAGTTTGCCTGGGACTTAACTCTCTTGAGTAGTTTTGTGTCATCTGCAAATGTTGCCACCTCACTGTTTAGCCCTTTTACCAGCTCATTTATGAATATGTTGAATAGGGCTGGGCCCAGTACAGACCCCTGGGGGACATCACTATTTACTCTTTCCATTCTGAAAACTGACCATTTATTCCTACCCTTTGTTTCCCATATTTTAACCAGTTACCAATCCATGAGAGGACCATCCCTCTTATCTCATAACAGCTTACTTTGCTTAAGAGCCTTTGGTGAAGGCTTTCGGAAAATACACTATATCCACTGGATCCCCCTTGTCCACATGCTTGTTGACCCCCTCAAAGAATTCTAGTAGATTGGTGAGGCATGAGTTCCCTTTACAAAGACCATGTTGACTCTTCCCCAACCAATTATGTTCATCTATGTGTCTGACAATTCTGTTCTTTACTATTGTTTCAATCAGTTTGCCCAGTACTGAAGTCAGGTTTACAGGTTTCTGTAATTGCTGGGATCACTTCTGGAGCCCTTTTTAAAAATTGGCATCACATTTAGCTATCCTCCAGTCACTTGGTACAGAAGCTGATTTACATGATAGGTTACAAGCCACAGTTAGTAGTTCTGCAGTTTCACATTTGAGTTCCTTCAGAACTCTTGGGTGAATACCATCAGGTCCTGGTGACTTATTACTGTTTAATTTATCAATTTGTTCCAAAACCACCTCTAATGACACCTCAATCTGGGACAGTTCCTCAGATGTGTCACCTAAAACTAATGGCTCAGGTCTGGGAATCTCCCTCACATCCTCATCCATGAAGACCAATGCAAAGAATTCATTTAGTTTCTCCGTAATAGCCTTATCATCCTTGAGTGCTCCTTTAGCATCTCGATCGTCCAGTGGCCCCACTGATTGTTTAGCGGCTTCCTGCTTCTGATGTACTTAAATTTGTTTTTGGTATTACTTTTTGAGTCTTTGGCTAGCTGTTCTTCAAATTGTTTTTTGGCCTTCCTACTTATATTTTTACACTTCGCTTGCCAGAGTTTATGCTCCTTTCTATTTTGCTTACTAGGATTTAACTTCCACTTTTTAAAGGATGCCGCCTTGCCTTTCACTGCTTCTTTTACTTTATTGTTTAGCCACAGTGGCACTTTTTTGGTTCTCTTACTATGTTTTTTAATTTGGGGGTATACATTTAAGTTGAGCCTCTATTATGGTGTCTTTAAAAAGTCTCCATGCAGCTTGCAGGGATTTCCCTTTTGGCACTGTATCTTATAATTTCTGTTTAATTAACATCCTCATTTTTGTGAAACCATTGTCTATAACCCCTAGGCTACTGGTTTGAATGCAGCCTGGTACAGAGTTGATTGAAAACTTTTCCAATCTGATTGCTGCTTGGCCTGTTGGAATCAACTTGTGATCACAGTGCAGTCCCAAGTGAGAAAACCTCCAGGAAAATTGGCACCAACTGTGTCCCCTTTTGGAAATCTCAGAAGAGAGGGCATCAGGACTAACTTCCCCCTCCATGCCTAAACGTGTTTCTTGCTGCACAGGGTTGAGGTGCTTGGCAAAGCTGCATGGGGTAGTCTGAGCTACCGCTGCTCGTGACTCTTTTTCTTTGGAGAAATAGAACATAAGTCTCCTCATTTCAGTGGGAGGTACTTGTATCCTGCTGTGGGGAGGGTTGGGACACCTGTGTCATCAACCTGGTACCTTTAAAAAGCATGAAATTAGCAATTTTTAAAAAGCTAAACAAGGAAGAATTGTGCCTTCATTCTAAGACCATTGCTGACCATTTTGTGGAGAGGTTAAATGACAGTTTGGCTAGTTTTTTCAAAAGTTCTTAGCTGCCAGCAGCTCCACGTTGAGAACGACGGAAAATCCCCCATTTCACAAAAACACACCCCCACCATTGAGAACAATGGTGACTGTTGGGAGCTGATATTGATTGAAAATATGGCCATTTATTTCAGTGCCTAAATGGGAACTGTTGGGTTCTGAGCTCTTTTGAAATCTGCTCTTTCCCAATAGACACAATGAAAGTCTCAAAGCAAAATATATCCCCAAAAGAGTTTGTGTGATTAAACTGCCTCATTTTTGTAATTTGCTGGCTGTGATACTTTGGGATTAGCACACTGAAGAGTAGCATGATAAATCAGATGCACAGTGGCGTTTGGTGAAGAGAGGTGCAGATAGCAGTCATCATGTTTAGACATTCCATCTTACTTTACTTACTGCATGCTGAGTATTTTTTAGAATGGAAGCTGTAGAGAAGTTCTGTACAATTTAAAATAATTTATCATTATTTGTGAATAAACATTTATAGTTAATTAGTGCCCAAAAGCCTCAGTTAGTGGTTGGGCCCTGTTCTATGTAAACACAGATAAGAGACAGCCTCTGCTCTGGACATGATGGACATAGCGTGATTGGTTTATTGCTTAGGAATAGGTGGAGCAAAATGCTTCCTTGACAATTCTCCATTTCTGCATCTTCTGACAATAACTATTTCAGTGTTTGATCATGTGAGGATATTCACAAACTGAGAACTGAAAGGCTCAGCTCCATGTTTCTCCTACTGCTTTTGTGTTAGCTTGGTATGCTACCAGACAGGCCTCTGTAGTGTGGAAGCTTATTACAGCAACTGAAGGAGTAAATCCACCTCTCTGAGAAGCAGTAGCTCGGTCAACAGAAGTGTACGCTGGGGCTTAGGTCAGTTTAACTACCTCACACAGGGTGTGAAATTTTTCACAGGCCTTAGTATCTATAAGTATCTCTGTATAAATTAACCTGATTTCATAAATACTGGGCACCTGGAGTTCCCCTCATCTTTAGCTCTGCATTTCTGCAAGTGCGTGTGCGCATGTGAGGTGTGTGTGTTGGATCATGGCTTTGAGGTTTCCTAGTGTTGTGTCATGAAAAGAGCTTAATTTAGGCTGCTATAGTCCTCTTTCAATATCTGTTTATAATTTTAAAAGCCTTCCATTAGATCTCTCATAAAGTATAAGTTGTTAAGGCATTTGAAATCAAAGCTGAATTTCTTTTATTGAAGTTTACCCACAGTTCGTTTATACCTGTCAATTCGACTATCATTCTATATAAATTTTAAGGCAGGATAAAACTTTAAATAAAATAAACTTTAAATGTGGCACCTTAGAGACTAACAAATTTATTTGGGCATAAGCTTTCGTGGGATATAACCCACTTCATCAGATGCATCCTGCTTATTGTATTTTCCACTCCATGCATCTGATGAAGTGGGTTATATCCCACGAAAGCTTATGCCTAAATAAATTTGTTAGTCTTTAAGGTGCCACAAAGACTCCTCGTTGTTTCTACAAATTCAGTCCTTCAGGATGGTGGTTCCCTATAGTAAAATAACTCCTCTAGCTAGTTGAGGCAATTCTGGCAACATTTGGTTTTTTTGGCCAAAGAGAAGGTGGCTTTGACATGGGACCTTGAGGGAAGATGTTTGGAAAACAAGAAAGAAGAACATTTTAAAAATAAAACATATCACAAACAGTTTAAAATGAAAAATTGTGGCCAGCTCCTTAGCTTGTGCAAACCAGTGCAGCTCCAGAGATGCTGATTTACACTGGCCGAGGATCTGGCTCAGATGTAGGCTAAACTGTTCAGATGTGGAGGCCTCGTGTTAGTCTCCTAAAATCCATAATTAGGTACCTAAAATAAGTGTCTTGATTTTTTCAGAGATGTTGAGTACCCACTACTCCTGTGGAAACCTAATAGGGCATGTCAGTGCTTAGCACCTTTAAAAATCAGGCCACTTATTTGGTAGCCTAAATATGGATTTTAGGAGCCTAACTTCACAGCCAACAGTTGTGAATGTGGGGGCCTGTTCTTCAGTGGATCCCTGGATCCTGTAATCCGTGATGACTTAAATGAGAATTGAGTGTTTACTATTTGTATTATTGTAGCGCTGAGGAGCCTAGTTATGGACCACAGTCCCATTGTGCTAGGCATTGTACAAACATAACCAAAAAGACAGTCCCTGCCCCAGAGAGCTGACAATCTGAGTAAAGTGAGTGGTGTGTGGGCACTGTGCTGGCTCTCCGCCTCGTAGTAACTTTCGCCTGAAGTGAGCATGGTTCTATCCAATTGAGTAAGCTCTGACTATGAACAGAGGAAGGGATGAAAATGGTGGTATCATAACGGCTAGCGCTGCTCAGCCAATTTAAACCCAACGCATCATTAGCCTGCATGGCTCATGCGCAGAATGTATGGGAATGATGAGGATCTGGCAACCACTGAGGATCTGGCATAATAACAGAGGATTGGAAGGCGGCTCATTCTCCCCTTCCACTTCTATTTGTTGCATATAGGGCCTTTGTTGCAATAGTAGTGAGCACCTCATGTTCTTTAATGTGTGTATTCTCACAGTGCTTCTTGTAAAGTTGGGTGGTGCTGTTGCCCTCACTGTACAACGAATGAGGCACAGAGAGGCTAAGTGACTTCCCAAAGTCACAAAGAATCCGCAGAGCACGGAATTGCACCTGGGTCTTCTGAGTCCCAAGTCAGTGCCCTAACCACTGGCCATCCTTCCTCTATCAGCCTTTAAAAAGGGGGAATGTGAACCATAAAACTTTAGTTTTGTGCACTTCCTGGACACTACAGTGCTAATAAGCGATGGTCACATAAACACCACCCTACACCAGAAACCTACTGACTGCTATTCCTACCTACATGCCTCCAGCTTTCATCCAGACCACACCACACGATCCATTGTCTACAGCCAAGCTCTACGATACAACCGCATTTGCTCCAATCCCTCAGACAGAGACAAACACCTACAAGATCTCTATCAAGCATTCTTACAACTACAATACCCACCTGCTGAAGTGAAGAAACAGATTGACAGAGCTAGAAGAGTACCCAGAAGTCACCTACTACAGGACCGGCCCAACAAAGAAAGGAACAGAACACAGCTAGCCGTCACCTTCAGCCCCCAACTAAAACCTCTGCAGCGCATCATCAAGGATCTACAACCTATCATGAAGGATGATCCCTCACTCTCACAGATCTTGGGAGACAGGCCAGTCCTTGCTTACAGACAGCCTCCCAACTTGAAGGAAATACTCACCAGCAACCACACACCACACAACAAAAACACTAACCCAGGAACCTATCTTTGCAACAAAGCCCATTTCCAACTCTGTCCACATATCTATTCAGGGGACATCATCATAGGACCTAATCACATCGGCCACACTATCAGAGGCTCGTTCACCTGCACATCTACCAATGTGATATATGCCATCATGTGCCAGCAGTGCCCCTCTGCCATGTACATTGGCCAAATCAGACAGTCTCTACGTAAAAGCATAATTGGACACAAATCAGACATCAAGAATTATAACATTCAAAAACCAGTCAGAGAACACTTGAATCTCCTTGGTTACTTGATTACACACCTAAAAGTCGCAATATTACAACAGAAAAAACTTCAAAAACGGACTCCAACAAGAGACTGCTGAATTGGAATTAATTTGCAAACTGGACACCATTAAATTAGGCTTGAATAAAGACTGGGAGTGGATGGGTCACTACACAAAATAAAACTATTTCCCCATGTGTATTCCCCCCCACCCCGTTACTCTCACCTTCTTGTCAACTGTTGGAAATGGGCCATCCTGATTATCACTACAAAAGGTTTTTTTCTCCTGCTGATAATAGCTCACCTTAATTGATCACTCTCATTATAGTGTGTATGGCAACACCCATTTTTACATGTTCTCTCTGTGTGTGTGTGTGTGTATATATATCTTCCCACTGTATTTTCCACTGCATGCATCCGATGAAGTGGGTTTTAGCCCACGAAAGCTTATGCTCAAATAAATTTGTTAGTCTCTAAGGTGCTACAAGTACTCCTCGTTCTTAAAACTTTAGTGCTTCATCTGAATTAATCTCCAGGTTCCCACATGGGATTGGGGATAACTGAAAGGCAGCTCTGACTATTGGCTAGGACAGGAGACAGGAGTCCAGAAGTCTGGGTTCTGCTGTTCTCAGCTCTGTTGACGCTGGGCAAGGCACATTGCTGCCAATGTGTATCTTTTTAAAATTGACTGATTAGTTTCCTACATGTTCACATCTCTGATAGAGCCCCCTTTAAATAGCAGCCCCAGGATTTTTTAAAGTTCCTCTTTTTAAAAATATAGGGGTTTTTCTGCTCTTTTTCTGATAGCTAGGCGGTGTTTGTGCAGGAGCTACACTGCTCCCCCCCTCCCCTTCTACTGTGTGTGTGCTTCTGCCTGCTGCTTGTTCAGTTTCAGCTTTGCTGCGGCATCCTCTTGAAAGCCCTGGGCAGAGCCTGCAGCTCGGCTCCCCACAGAGCACATTGCAGGGGAGTCATGTCATCATGCTCCTGCATGAGACAGGGAGTGCAATTGACCATCAACAGAACACTGATTGCTGTTTGTACTTTAGATAAGCTATTACCAACAGGAGAGTGGGGTTTGGGGGGTGGGGAGAAAACCTGGATTTGTGCTGGAAATGGCCCACCTTGATTATCATACACATTGTAAGGAGTGTGATCACTTTAGATAAGCTATTACCAGCAGGAGAGTGGGGTGGGGGGAGAGAGAACTTTTTGTAGTGATAAACACCCATTTTTTCATGGTCTGTGTGTATAAAAACGTCTTCTGTATTTTCCACAGTATGCATCCGATGAAGTGAGCTGTAGCTCACGAAAGCTTATGCTCAAATAAATTGGTTAGTCTCTAAGGTGCCACAAGTACTCCTTTTCTTTTTGCAAATACAGACTAACACGGCTGTTACTCTGAAACCTGTTTGTACAGTGAAACTACAAAGTGCTGTCAGATACACAACATGAACTGGCTTGGGGGGAAAAACAGAAAAATATTTTACTTCTCATTAATCTCCTTCCATTACAGTAATCTTGGAAGATATTTGTAACAACTGTGGGTATACATTTTCAGAGGGAAATGTGGTTTTCAGGTTGCTGGTGTCTCTGGATCAATATTATTATATCTTTGTATTTGATCGCACCTAGAAGCCCCAGCTGAGATCAGAGCACGGCGCAGTCCCTGCCCCCTATGAGTTTACATTCTAAACAGGCGAGACAGACACAGGGCGATAGGAGAGGAAACAGAGGCAGTAGGAAGTGAAGCAGTTTACCCAAGGTCACGTAGCAGGTCAGTAGCAGAGCCAGGAATAGAGTCCAGATCTGTGGACTCCCAGTTTAGTGCCCTAAACACCAGACCACACTGTTCTGCTTGGATTCTTGACCCAGCTGGGGGCGTCATGTAAACAGAACTGAGATTGGGTTGTAATGGGAAGAAGCCGATACTGGAAACACTGTGGTGGGGCTGAGACTCTTCAGCATATTGATTACTGACTTGAAACAAGGCCACGTCTGTTGAGTATCAACATTTGCTGAAGCCACCTGGATGTACCATTAAAAGCTTAAGAGCAAAAGAACATCTTCAGAAAGCTGCAGACAAGCTAGGAGAGTGGCCCGCTATTTGCAGTAGACAGGCTAAGGACCCCATTGTGCTAGCCTTTGTACATGTATATAATGGAAAGATGATTGCTGCCCAAAGTGACCCCCAGTCTGAGGTCTGTGAAGTGATTGGATTTGCACCTTTGAGGTTCATGCACTACTAGATGAAGACCTGGATTGCCCTGGCAAGGTGCGGCACCTGGGGATTTAAAGTAGCAGCAGTATAGAAATGGAAGTGATTGGTTCAGTTTTGGCAAAGCAGGAGGAATGGGATTACAGGCTGAATTTAAAGAGGTGTTTATAAACAGGATCGGGGAAGTTATTCATCTTGTATTACTGTACCAGGATTCAGGAGCCTGCTCTGAAGCCCATTAGAAAGACTCCCAATACCTTCAGTGGGCTTTGGAGCAGGCTCACAGGTAGGTCCAGCCTGGTGCTCTGCTTAGTCTGTCTTGGGCTAGGATAACCAAACTCACTGGGACTTCATTGTTGACTCAGCCTTTAAGAACATAAGAATGGCCATACTGGGTCAGACCGAAGGTCCATCCTGCCCAGTATCCTGACCGTGGCCAATGCCAGGTGCCCCAGAGGGAGTGAACCTAACAGGTAATGATCAAGTGATCTCTTTCATGCCATCCATCTCCACCCTCTGACAAACAGAGGCTAGGGACACCATTCCTTACCCATCCTGGCTAATAGCCATTAATGGACTTAACCTCCATGAATTTATCCAGTTCTCTTTTAAACCCTGTTATAGTCCTAGCCTTCACAACCTCCTCAGGCAAGGAGTTCCACAGGTTGACTGTGCGCTGTGTAAAGAAGAACTTCCTTTTATTTGTTTTAAACCTGCTGCCCATTAATATTCATTTGGTGGCCCCTAGTTCTTTCATCCCTGAGAAGTAAATAAACTGAGATCTACACAAGTTACTATAAGAGAGATGGGACCTGGTGAGTAATATTCTGTCTTCCTTGTGCAAGCTTAAAAAAATTATATGGCACATGACATAAAAGTAGGGGTTTGTCCAAAGTTCACCTTAGGCTCTTGGTCATGCAATGTGCTGTGTGCCAGCTGACCACATGGCCACCCCTCTCACCTTATAGGTAGCTTCATTACCTTGGTAGAGTATGTATATATTATTTACTGGAGATGGAAAAGACATTTTAGGTCCCACAGAGGTCGTCTCCCTGACAGAAGAGTACTGTCCCCTTCAGTTTACTCCTAGTATCTCGTCCAGTCTAATTTTAAAGGAGTAGGCCATAGGGTGTGTGTGTGCATACGCGTGTGTACACTGATACATAGATGCATGTGTCTGTATGAAGTTGTGAAATATATACAACTTCACTCAGGCGGACCCTACACAAACAACAGGGAGACACGTTGTGAATGACTGAATCTTGCAAATTAATAAACGAACAAATGCATTGAAACAAGGATACTGCCTCAAAATATGTTTTAATTTATTTTATTGACTTTAATAATTTATGATAATGCTTCACAAGGCAGCTGTGAGTGGACTGTAGGGAGCGCTTGTGAAAATAATGAACTTTTGGTAACTGAAGACTTCACCGACAGTGCTCTTCTTTCTTGTTAAATCTTCGAGGGGGGAGTGTGTGATTGGTCAGACAAGGCGCAGGGCAATAGAGAAACAGGCCCAAGGGGAGGTGTTTTGTATGTTAAATGTGAAATCCTGGCTCCATTCAAGTCAATGGGAGTGAAGCCACGATTTAACCCCTGATGTTTGATTATTCTCAATAAGGAAAATTCAGACCATTCCCACTGATTCCACTGCACAGGCCACGTAGCCAAGGGTACTTTGCTAGAATTTGCAAGATATTAAATTCTTCATCCTCCAGCAGTAGAAACATTGATGCTTTCCCCTTTTCTACCACAAATTCCAGCCTCTGTTCTGGTTAATTTCTTTAGGCCCCAGCCAGAGCTTGTTGCTTTTAAAATAAGGCTTCTGGCTGAGTGTTCTTATAGGTTTTGTCTAGGCTGGAGAAACTTACCAGGCTACGTGCAAATTGGAACGAGGTGTGCTTCAGCGGGACTAGATACATATTGGGTCTGAACTATTTTAGTGCCGGTCTGAGTGCAGATTAGTTGATTAGTTCAACTAGTCCTGCGGCTGTCTTCCAAGTGGCTATTCAAAGTCTCCCAGAATACACTGCTTCTGGGAGTTGTGCTGTGAAACTGTGGGATAGATACTTGTGGGCCATAGGAACTGCTGAACTGTATCAGACCAGTGGCCCATCTAGCCCAGTATCCTGTTTCTGACAATGGCCAACTTCAGAGGAAGGTGCAAGAAACCATGCAGTGGGCAGGTATGAGATAATCTGCCCCCATACCTAGGGAAGCTCCTTCTCTAACCCCCATTAATTAAAGGTGGCTTGTTGTTTGTATTATGGTAGCACTTAAGAGCCCCAGTCATGGATCAGGATCCCATTGTCCTAGGCCCTGTACAAATGCAGTCAAAAAGGTGGTTCCTGCCCCAAAGAGTGAAATCTGCCCTGAAGAAGTAGGGTTTACAGCCCCTCCAAAGCTCTTGATTTTGCTTTATTAATATGTCTGTTTTGTCTCTAAATGTGTTCATTATCCATATAAATGTTCAGTCCTTTTTTGAACTCTACTAAACTTGTAAACTTGTAAACTAAACTTGTGAGATGAGATTTTCAAACGCATTGAAGAGAGTTGGGGTGCATCTCCACAGGAGTTGGGAGGTGTCATTCCCACGTCAGGTAAACGTACACATGCTAGCTCAGCATGTGAGTGCAGTCCTGCCCAGCCCTCTGGGTACGTATTTGGGCAGCTAGGCCTGAGCCCCTGCCTGTGGTGCTGCAGCCACGCTATTTTTCTGTGCTAGCTCAAGCTAAACTAGTGTCTGTGTGTCCACCTGACCTGGTGATTCCACCTCCAGCTGCTGTGAAGACCTAATCACAAATCACCTTTCAATGGGACTTGTGCTCCTAAATCACTTACTCACTCTTGAAAATCTTGACTGGCCTCTCAAATAGTTCAGGCCCATAAAGAATAAAATTGTGTAGGTGAGAGCTAGCCTGGATGCAGGGCAGCCCACAGGGATCATTAACACCATTCAGGATGGGTTATGTGCTTAAATCCATGTAACCCAACTCACTCAACTATGAATAGTTCAGTTTTCTAGTGTAGACAAGGCCATTAGTTCTCTAAGTTAGATTTGTGGGGAGGGGTGGAGATGTCTTGGTTCATCCAGTCCAACTTCCTCCATGCAGGATTGTCCCCTGGTTAAGAACTATTTTGTCACATCTGCAGCATGTTCCCACTGTTAATGGCCTGTTACCTCTCCCTGCACAATGGAGCCATAGTGGCTCTATGTACTTATATGTGGAGTGGGACATTCAAAAGGAAACTTTAGAATTGAAAAGTCCCCAAGCCACGCAAAAGTTGGGCCCTTAATCCAAGATTCTGGCTGCGCTCTGCTCCACTAGAAGAGACTAGCTGTAGGGCAAGTCTAGGAAGGAGGGTATCCAACCAAAGATGAATGCTGCCTGCCTTGCCCACAAGCCAAGGATTCAGGCCAGACACTTTGCAGGTGTATCTGTTTCTACCTGAATTTGCCCCAAGAAGGTTGAGGGACCTAGGGGATGGTAGAGCCAATAGTTATCTGTCAACCTGAGTCTGATTATAGAGAGTCCAGAGCTGTGTGCAATTGTGCACCTTATTTTTAAGTACAAATAGTGAATTTTTGCTTTAAAATGGCCATTTATCAGATTAGCTGGTTAGTTCCAGCTACCATTGGTGTAATTGTGTACACAAATCAGGCATGCATCTCTATATATTATTTTATTTTAATTTTTTTTTTTTTGGAAGAGGCCTGAGTTACCATGCTTTTTTAAAATCAGGCCTTGTATATTTATCTGCCACTCAAGTAGACCAGATCCTCTCTGCCGCTGTACAGTTTCATGGTAGTCAGTAATGAAGTGCATACAAATGTTACACTGTCGAGTACATTAGAGGAGCTTTTGTTTTTAAAACATGAGAATGCTTGTGTGGTTCTATAAAGGAGGCTTGGAAAAGGCTAAAATATTGGGTTTGCACTTTTTTGCTTCTTTATGATATATAAAGAAGCTCTCTTTTTTTTAAAGGAGTCTTTTCTTATTTACCTGATAAATATCAGAAATGTCGAGTCCAGTTTGGTTCGAAGGCTACTTGGAGGTCTCTGATATGGACTATGAGATTTCTTAGTGCTCAGTTGAATGGATGTGGGTATTTGAATCTGTTTATAAAAATGTCTTTTTGTCCAGCATGTTTTTCATTCGTTTGAGCTAAATAGCTGTTTACACAAAAAAGAAAAACCAGCAACCTTCTCCCTACCTCTCCCACCCCCAAGTTTTAAACAGTTGGAACAAAAATCATTGCTGCTTTCAATTGCTTGGTGTCGCTGACGTTATCAACTTCCTGGTTCTCCAGTCTCCCAAAAAATCTTCTAGACAAAAAGGATAGACATGACTTTTAGAATTTACATTGTGTTTGAAAAATAAACAAACAAATAAAAACACACCTAAGTAACTTTTTCTTTTTTTAAATGGGGAAAGAAACTTTCTCAGACCCTCTATTTAAAGAAGCAAAAAAAGATCATAACCCCGCTCCTCCTCTTCCCCACCTCCTTCACAGATCACCTTGAAATAACTGTTGAAATCAATGGAGCTATGATGATTTACCCTTGAAGATCTGGCCCATCTGGGAAGGGCTCAAATGCTAAGGTGACTGGGAAGCTACGTACATATCTAGACACAGTATGACTAAAGAGCTGGAGGATATACAGGGAGTGTACAAATACTTGCATGGTGTAGGGGAGGGGAATTGTGTAACATGTTGCAAAGAGGGTTGTCACTAAGAGTAATGGAGTGAAATTAAGAAAAGGAAAATAGTAGGTTGAATGTCAAGGAAAAATATCACTGTTAATTAGATATATTAGTCTGGAGGAAAATTCTTCTAAGGGAAACAATGGGAACACCACTGCTTGAAAGTAGTCTTGGACAAGTTGGTACCATGGGAACCAATCCTGTGCTGGCAGGAAGATAACTGGAAGACCTGATACCTTTGACTTTTATGATTTGATACAACTCTGTGCTGCTCTCCTCTGTGGGCTCCATTCCAGAGGACTCTCACAAATCTCTCTCTCTCTCTTTTTTTTTTTTTTTTTTTTGTAAAGATAGATGCCTGATTTTTCATCACCCTGTACTTTGTGCAGACACAGCAGTGCAAGGTGGGTGCAAAACACTACCAAATTAAAGTGGTAGCATTTTATACCCAACTTGCACCGGTGCGGATGACTGCCTGAGGGGCAGGGCAACGGAGAGTCAGGCCCTGAGCACTGTTCCCTCTAAGCTGTGCGCGTGTGCGTGCGCACACACAGATCCTAAACCCCATGCACACGGCGAAACACCGTGCACACAAAAATTTGCACAGAAGTACAAAAATTTGCACAGAAGAATTTTTTGTGCACACAGCCTGTCAAAAATTAGAGGGAACATTGGCCCTGAGTGTGGTGGTCTCTGAAATAACATGAGGCAGAATATTTAATCTTCAGATTTTGGACCTGCAGCTGAAAACTGAGGTGGGGTTGGGAGATACGTTCAATTAACTTCCTCATGGGGAGGGGGTTTTAGGGTCAAATGAGATCTCTGTTTACATATCCAGGTACTGGTTTCAGAGTGTAGGAAGGACGAAGAGGCAGGGTGAAGTAAGTAGAGGAGAATGCAGTCAAAGGTGGTTGGAGAGGCATGATGCAGCTGGTAATGCTCTGCCTTACTGAAATGCACTTAACATCCTGCTGCAGGGGATTTTGGACCTGCATAGGCTCATTTTACAAGGGATAACTCTCTATATTTGTAAGTTGCATTTAATTATGAAGATACTTTTCATCGAAACCCATAGAAAGTCATGATCCTAGGCCAGATTGTAAGTGATGCATTATTTATTTGTGTTGTGATAGTGCCGAGGGGCCCCCACTGGGCTAGGTGCTGTACATACACATAACCGCCTGCCCAAAATAGCTCGCATTTCAAGTATAATATGACAGATGAAGTGAATACAACACACAGATGGTACCAACAACAAATCATGGTAACAATGAGATGAGCGCACTTCCCATGATAAGCTCCCGTTGCAGCAGACCACCTGCCAAGCTGTCCCAGATATCTCAGTAGAGCTGCGTTGTGGGAGGATAGAGCAGTGGCTTCGCAGCACTGGCCCATTATTAGATTTGGGCTGGGTAATGTGCATTCACTTTGCCCACTGTCCTTCTCTTAACAGTCGCAAGGAGGTGCAGGTCCAGCTACCATTGTAGGTAGGGGAACTTAGGGAGGCGGAATGGAATGACCCATGCTGGACACCTGTGTCAGTGCCCCGTCTCCTACAAAAAGCACAAGAGACATTTTAAGCATGAGTATCTAGCTGATGGCAAAGTATGTATCCTCTCCTGTGGAAGGGAATTATAGAATACAAGCAAGCCCAGTGGGAAGGATGGAAGAGTCCAGGGAGTTTGTAATGAAATTGGTTTGGATTTAGGCCAGGCAGACAGTGCCTGAGAGGCCTTGCTATCTCATAGATATCAGTGGCCTATGTGAAAATTGTGGGTGGCTGAGTTGTTTCCAAAATAGAAATGTTCCTAGCACAATCAAATCCCTTTGGGAGGAGTGGGTTAGGCAATGAGCAAGTCCTGTAGACCTTCCACTCTCTTTATCTCTAGTGGTGGTCCTTGCAGAACAGATGGGGAGATGCACTAATGTGGCAGCCTGGTAGAAGAGGGCACAGTTGCTACTTAGGCAGCACCTGTCCACCTTTCTGTCTGATCTTTTAGTGGCGTACTTTTCACTATACCATCTAAATGTACTTTGGTAAACAGGCTCCTGGACTGATGGTCTAATATATATATATATATATAAAAAAATAAAGGAAGGCTTTGTGGTTAAAGTACTGAACTGAGACTCAGGATATATGGGTTCTGTTCCCCAAATATATAAAGGAAACAGACCCCTACTTTCTATATATATAAAAGGGAAGAACATTTGCACAGAGCTGCTGGCCACTCTGCTATTTGTACTGCACTTGAGCAGAGCTAGTGTGAGTCTGTTTATTCACACTGAGAAACACTCCCCAGCAGCTGTGTAGACATACCTACCCTCTGTGCCTTAGTTTCCCATATGTACAATTGGGATACTAGAACTGCCCTGCCTTACAGGGATGTTGTGGGGGTAAATTCATTAAAGATTGTGAGGTGCTAGGATACTGGAGCCATATAAGTATCTAAGGCCTGGTCTACACACATTATTATACCCATCTAAGTATTTGTTAGGAGTCGGGGTTTATACCAATGTGGTTAACTTGGTATAGCCCTTAGCATGGACACAATTTTATATGTGGGTCAGACCACTTAAACTATGTCTGTTGCTAAACCAATATAGCAGTACAAAAAGTGTGTGTAGCTGAGCCCAAAGTTAGAGATCACAGCCTAATTCTCTAGTGGGTTGAACCAGAACATTGAATCTTGTCTTAGATTGTAAGGGCTTTGGGAAAGGGACTATCTCTCTGTGTGTGCAGAGCCTAGCCCATTGTGTTGTGGCTGTAGGCATTTCTAGAATACAAATAATAACTGAATCTGAAGTTTGTGTCAATTTCTGAATCTGAACCAAAGTTTTCAAACTTGCCTCGCTCTAGTTTAAAGCACTAAGGTGAAGTCTGTTTCTCTGCTGTTACAGTAGCATGAGCTACTTAGTCCCCTAATGATTTCCATTGTAATATACTAATTACTTCAGCATCATTAAGAATTTGATTTCCAGTCTCCCAATTCCTCCAGGTTTCTAATGGATAGACCCAGTAGATCCTTCTTGTTCTATGTGGAAGTGAAAAGAAATTGAAGAATTTATTTGCATGCGTTGCTTTTGTCTTGAGTGCAGCTTCAAAGATCTTGAAAATAGCCTTGCTGAGGGATGAACAAAACTCAGGCTTTGTGCAATTCATAACACTAGCAAAATGCTTATTGTGGAAATTGGTGTGATTCTATACACACAAATAAATGAGCAAGAAAGAGTTTTTGTTGTTGTTTTAAAGATGGTGCTACATGTGTAGTCAGAAGAAAGATCCTGCGCAGATACTGTAACCAATACATGGGCACAAATTCATGCTTGTTGCTATGCTGCTTAGCTACATTGAATTTCACAGCGATGACAAGGATAGAACTGATTAAGCCTGACCCTCGCCCTCTGCTCCAGAACACAGGCTCCTGCCATGTGAACTAAACAAGAATCTCCATTAGCTATTGGTTGTATAGATTATATGACACACATTCTATTTCTGAGTGCCTGCAGTCGAGGTAATTAGCAGGTAATTAGACACACAAACACCCCAGATAATATCCTTGTAGGTCCATGCACTAAAGCCTATTGCGCAAAAGAAAACAATTGCATTAAGTAAGGCAGCCAAGTTAGTTTTTGTTCCCATTACGTTTGCGAGGAGGGAGTCAAAAGCTGGTGTTGCTGAGTATGGTGGGAGGCAGGGTGGGTTTGGGATGGTAACAGCGGTTTTAAGAACATATGAAGGCTCATATCTGGCCTCTCAGTTTTCACTTGACTTGATTTTTCCAGCCTCAAGCATATTAGAAGCATGAGATTGGCTTGCCTTTGTGAGATTTTCAAAATTAATACATACGGGGTTCTTTATTTGCCTTCTGTTTTTTGAGCCTTCACATTTTACATTTGCAAGCTTTTTTCACAACCAGAGAGCTAGAAACTAACTTTTTTTAGATGAAAACTGAGGTTCTCGTTTAACCACAGGACTTCAGAAGCTGGAGCTTTAAGGTGTACACCAAATAACACACGAGCTGGCAACTTCAGCCATACAAATACTATTATATCCTGAGGTAAAAAGCAGGAGCTGCCAGAGAATCAGATGTTGTAATTTACTCAGGAAATTGTTACCTCCAGCTTTAACTACTTGGTAAAATCTCCATGATCAGTGAACCCATAATTGGTTGTACACATTCTAGGTTGGTTTGTTTCTGTAAGTGACAACACTATCAAAGTAGGAAACTGATACTCTTATTATTTAACTCAACATTGCATGGCTGTGCAGAGTAGCGTGTGTGAGAAGAGGGTGTGGGGTTAAGGATTTCCCCTCCCATCCTGGCCTAGCTACCTGCATCCAACTGCTGAGGGAGCACATGGACCGTGTGGCATATGCTCCTGGCAGGGAGGGGTGAGGACTACCTGGAGCCATGTCTCACCAGCCAGGATTATGCTCCACCCTGAAAAGGGCTTTATCTGAGTATACTATTTCCTTCCTTCTCCACCCCGCTGCATCTCCCACTCCTACGACACTCACTTTCCCTGCAGAAACCCCTTAAGGGGCATTGTGAGAGTGGACCTTGCTCAGGGCTGGACACAAAATGCTCCAGCCTGCCCTTTATGAATAAGTACATTCCACCATCTTGATGACCTCATTGGATTTGAGGGAATCTTGCCAGGATGAAGTTATTCCAGGTACATCTTCAAAGCTGAGGACTGCGTAGGCTGTCTGTGACTGACTTCATGCTGGAATAGCTGAATCATAATGATTCGGCCCTAAAGCAATCATTGATTTCAAGGAACATGAAAGTCATTCTTTATTCAGAGGTCCCTGGCATTAAATATCTACTGTAAAAAAAACTCTGTGTGCGCGTGTCTCTGGGTAACAAGATCTCTGTCTTTTCCTGGGCAATCCGTTGTCTTTAAATGTACAAACCGATAGTGTGCATGACTTTCATATGTAAATCTGTGTCTGACATCCAGTGACAATTTTGTCTTTCCTCTTGAAACTCTATGCCCCTTCAATATTCAGGTTTCCTCCCTTAAGCACCAAGCAGTGTCTGTGCTCTGTTGTAGTCCAGCCTGCAATGCTGCAGTGCTGTTGCATCAGTGCAAGGTTTCTAGAATTCCTCTGCCCTCCTCTTCCCAAGTGTGAAAAGCTGGAATCAGTGACATCCTCCCCTTATCTCAGAATTGCAACACATTCTTATTGCTCAATCTCAAACAAAGGACTGGCAAAAGGTGTAAAACTTCAGGGGTTTTCTAGGAGTGCTGGATCCAGACAAAATGATTTTCTAGCTACCCCCTTTTATTTGTCTGCTTTTAAAATGGAGTTCACTTAATACCTTATAAACGCTCTCTTTGTGGGGACAGTGCAAAACCTACTGAATACAGGATTGTATCTCAAGGCAAATCCATCTGACAAACTTCACCAATGCCCTTGTGGTATATTTTTGTAGTTATTTCACAAATTAAATTTAATAGTCATCCTAAACACTTTAAAAAAAAAAAAAAAAAAACAGTGGTGCTGATTTGTTTTGTTTTTTCCACAACTCATTCAGCTTTGCACATGGCAACTTGATTAGACCCTGATCCTACAAGCTGCTATGAGCAGGTCTGCTGGGGCTCTGTGTGGGTGCAAAGGGTTTGCTCCCCACCGTAGCAGCTTGAGGGTTCGGGGGCCTTAGTCAGTTGTGCTTCTGTACTTAATCTCCTTCACTTTTCTTGTTCTCATGCACCGGCACAAAACTGCAATGTTTGGGCTGAAAATGGTGCAGTGGGGATGTTTTTGTCTAAACAGCTGCATGCTTTTTTAAAATTATGATTATATTTTGTAAAGTCCTTTTTTAAAAATGAAAAACTTAATTTGGGGGGCATAAATGACAATATTTGCCCCCAAAGCCCATTAATTGAGTGTATAATTAAAGGGTTTATAAGATTTGATCTTGCACAGCAGAGGTGTGGAGTGTTGCACAAATAAATACATAATAAGAAGTAATAAGCATGTTGAGGAGTGTAGGAGAATTCAATCCTGCGTTAATGAGCATTGCTGAGTACTCCCTAGGGGCCTAATCCAATGCCCGCTGAAATCAATAGGGAAACTTTTCATTAATTTCAGTGGTATCAAATAGGGCCTGGGGGCCAGGCTTTCAAAAGAGCTGAGCACCCAACGTGCACCCAACAAGCTGAGCTTTTGAAAAGCTGGCCCCAATTTACTCCTGCTTAGACTCATGAGTGAAGATATAGAGGGGTGCACATAGCTAAGAACTTTGTTAGCATGATGAGAAACTCACTTAAACCCATCCATCTTTAGATCTGTCCAGTTTCCCACCACCATTTTCTGCCCCTGTGCACTTGTGAATGTGGGGTCTGACATGCAGCAGACTGAGACAGAGTGCCTGCCCTGATTTGCTCCTACTCGTGGCTTTCACTTGCATTGGAGTGCATCAGCCTTGTACATCCTGCTGTGCAAGGGCTTTTAGGATCAAGGCCAAAATGAATCATCATTGGTTCCCCATGAAATGTACTTGTCCATCTCTAGTGCAGTGACTTACTATTTGTTTTGTAAAAAGAAAAGGTGCCACAAGTACTCCTTTTCTTTTTGCGAATACAGACTAACACGGCTGTTACTCTGAAACCTATTTGTTTTGTCTGTGCTGTTTTATCCCATGCAGAGTTGACCTGTCCTGGGTGCAACATAACTAAAGAAGCTGCTGCAGGATGAAAAGATGGCAGCACAGCTGCTCGCACCACCAGGCCCTGATAGTTTTAAACCTTTCACCCCAGAATCTCTGGCTAACATTGAGAAGCGTATTGCAGAGGAAAAGAAGAAGAAGCGTCCAAAGCAAGACAGCAGCCATCGGGATGATGATGACGACAGCAAACCAAAACCTAACAGCGACCTGGAGGCAGGGAAAAATTTGCCTTTCATCTATGGGGACATCCCGAAAGGCCTGGTTGCTGTACCACTGGAGGACTTTGACCCTTATTATTTGACCCAGAAAGTGAGTCTGCAGGAGAGATGTTACTAAAATCACCTTTTTCTTAGGGAATTGCAGGTTTGGGTGATGGAAGCCACCTTGGTAATGTGGGTGAGGGGGAATGGAATCTTTATGCCAGGCTTGTGGTTTTTTAAACTTACTGTTTTGACCTTGTGTTTAACCAATATTGCTTTTGTCCTTCATGAAGCTTCAGAACAGTTATCCATCTTATCAAAGAGAAGGTTAAGAGGTGACTTGATCACAGTCTGTAAGTACGTACATGGGAAGGTTTCTGACAGAGGACTCTTTAATCTAGCCGACAAAACAGAATGAGATTCAATGAAGCTAGATGAATTCAGGCTAGAAATAAAGTGCAACTTTTTAACAGTGAGGATAATTAACCATTGGAACAAATTATCTAGGGACCTGGTGGACTTTCCATCACTTTAAGTCTTTAAATCAAGATTAATGTCTTCTCTAAAAGATATGCTTTAGATCAGTTACATGACATAAACTTGATGCACGAATTACTAGATGAAACTCTGTGGCCTGTGTTATGCAGGAAGTCAGACTAGCTGGTCCTAATGGTTCTTTCTGCCCTTTAAAATCTATGTATATAATATTTGGTGAGTGGTCTGCTTCTCAGGTGGCTCTGAAAACTCACACTTGGGATGATGTTGGCACCTTAACAGATTTCAAAGCAATGTGAGTTGTTATTGCAGTAAATCCAATGGCAGCTGCTACCCTAACGCAGGACAGTAGAATTCATGCAGAAAGCTGTGTTGTCTCGATTAAAGAGGGGTCTGCAAATGGTGGTGGAAGAGACTTTTTCTCTTGGGGATAGGTTTAGTTATTTGTATGGGATACAGTCAACCTTTGATCTGAATGGAATGGTGGGGCAGAATTGTGACACCCCAGAAGAAGAGGAATTCTTTAGGTTGATTTAAAAAAAAAAAAAGTAGAGTCATAGGGATGAAAGTAGGAATGGGAAAAATGAGGGTTATAAATCAGGAGGGGCTTCCTGATGGTGGACTCAGCTAGGAAATGGAATAGTCTCCAAAGGGAAGTCGTCATAGTAACTGTACAGCACTGCAGAGGTGCTGGTGCTGGGAGGGCTGCCACACCCCCCTGGCTTGATGTGGTTTCCATCATTGGCAGGGTTTACAGTTCGGTTCAGTGGCTCTCAGCACCCCCACTACAGAAATTATTCCAGCATCCCTGCAGCAGTGAACAATCCTGTTCAATGAAGGGGACATTGCCATTGGCTTGCATGGGGGACTAGATAACATAATACCAAGCATCTTTTCTATCTCTGATTTCTGTGACTGTCTTACGTGGAGGTCAGAGTTTGGATAAACTGGGAAATCTACAGGAAAGATGCAGGTTGGGATTCTGATTTCACCTGGGAAGATGGAAATTTGACTGTTTGTATCGCAACTGCTCGAGATAAATATTGGTCAGTGATTTTACACGAGTTTGAGGTGATCAGTTAACTGCCATGTAAAATCAATAACTTATTATGGGCTACTTAATACATATTTTATAGCTTTTGTCTTAGTGTCAGATCTTTCTTACCTGTCTCATGTGAGTGGTCCTGTGAGCATAAGCACACTACTCACATGTGTGTGGTCAATTGGATTTGGCCCTTAAAAATTTGATACACCTCATAATTTGTCTTGCATCTACAACAGCAAGTTTAATGCTTGCTTCTGTGCCGCAGTTGCTAATAACAATACAAGCGCTAGTGCAGAGCAGAATATGGTACTGGGAATATCTAGGTCCTCTCCGCACTAGTGCTTGCATCGGTGCTAGCACCAATGTAGCTGCAGTGATGCTGAGAGCCAGGCACGAAGTTTGCAAGTGTTGATGCAGCCCTTACAAAATCTTCCTGAGGGTTCTGCCCTGGCAGGTAAGTACGAATGTACATAATCGTTGGGAAATATTTCCAGCTGTTTGGATTTTTATATTCCAAATACACAGTGCTATAACCTCATCCTGTTGTGTGGGAAGAATCCTTAAAATACATAATCCAGGTTTTCCTCCCAAGTGGTGGAGCTTCTGTCAAATAGTTTCAGGGTGGAAAGTTTGGAAATGTGGAAGCATGCATCTTAGGGGCTCCGTTCATTATTCCCTGTGCCTAGTGCAGTCATTTGATCTGGGCAAAGTGGGTAAAAATGCTACTAAAAACCTGAACAATGGGAGCATTTTGTACCAATTTTTCACTGGAGTGAATGACTACACAAGGCGCAGGCCAACAGAGAATTGATTCTAGGTCTTCAAGTGAGATAGAGGTTGGAAAGGGATGCATTGGAATTGTGGGGTAGTGTGTGAAAGTGTGATGTGGACTTCCACCCTTCAGAGCTTTGGGAAAAACCTTGCAAGCTGTCCCAGTACTTCCCCAGAGGAAGGAATCGCAGATGAGCACCACAAAGAAAACATGTTTTAATAATCTTTTAAGGTGGGAAACGTTAATTTTTTATCTGAAAAGGCAGCTTTGAAATAACATTTTGTCTGGAAATAAATCTGGAGATGCTCTGTCATATCCCCAAAAAGAAGCTGGGATTTCTGTGCATAGCCACATACAGAGTTTCTGCAAACTCAGCATACATGCCATGCAGAGAATGTGAACTCTTTTTGCAACGGGAACAGCTGCAGATGTTGGAGGGGAAGGTTCTAGATATCAATGACAAGCTTTTACAGCCCAGCTGACCTCATGCTTATTGCTCTGTACAAAGAACCTTTCTCTCTTCCCATAAATACTAGAGCAGCCTATTTATTGGCTCTTTTCGTTTGCATCCACTTCAGCATGTATAAGATTTAGACGTGTATCATTTCTTCATATAGCCAAAGACTCTAGAGCTTCCCACAGAAAAAGTTTTTTTAAGTCCATTTAAAAGAAAAGCCCTCTCAATCATCAGAAATTGCAGATCTGTTTGAATAGTGGGAAGTTTGCCCAGATTACATTCCCCCCACTCTCCAGCATTTGCCAAACAGTTTTAGAACATGGATTTTTTCTTTTAATGCTAGGTACACAGGATACATAGGCACCACAGTGGATGGTTGCTTTTCCCTTGTGTTAGGAACAGCTGTAGCTAGTGGTAATCTTGATTACTGTCAGCATTCAACTGAGAATCTTAACTTCTCATTATCCAGTTGGCTAATAGTTATAGGCGAGGCACTGGGAGTCAGAACTCCTAGGTTCTGTTTCTAGATCTGTGAGTAGCATTCCTTGGCCAAATCACTTCACCTTTCTGTGTCCCAGTTTTTCCATTGTAAAATGGGGATGATGATTCTTACTAGAACTGGGTGAATTATTTACTCATAAGCACAATTTATTGGACCAGTTAGTCCCTTTTTCCCATTCATGCAAAAACCAGTGAAGATTTTATCTGAACAAATTGCAGTTTCTGGGACTCTCCATGAACTGAGAACTTTGAGTTGTGTGTGATTGGTCACTGGAGGAATATGAAGTTTCCATTTTCTGACTGGATGTTTTATACTTTTGTTCATGTGTGCATACAGGGATTCAGGCAGGTAACATCATATTTCCAAACAGTCAAAGGGATGAACACAAACTAATTTTAAGAGAAAACAAGTTTAAAAAGGGCAGTAATATGATCAATCTGAATGGTGAATCAGAATTTGCAAATGCGTTTTCCCATTGCTTGGCCAACTTTATCACTCCCACCCACAGGGATGGAAGTGAGAAGTAATTACTCTTTTTATGAAGAGTTTGAAGATCCTTGGAAGAGAGATGCTATAATAATGCACATGGTTATCTCTACCATGAGAGGAAGCACCAGGTCATTAAGTTGCATTGTCCCTGGTGCCCTTTCTTCTCAATCCTCCACAGGATTTTAGTCACAAGAGGGGAAATACTCCTTACCTAAAACTGTCTTGAAAATACCCTTTCCCATCCATGCTCTTGAGACCCCAGACACGGCCTGTATATCAAATGATGTCAACAGCTGAAATGAATGAGGAGAAACTGAAAGCTTCCCCACATGACAGTATGTATCATGTATGCAGTGTCATTGTAGTCATGTTGGTCCCAGGATATTAGAGAGACAAGGTGGATATTACCTTTAGCAGAATGTGGGCAACATGGAACACACCCAGAAGCACTGCAGGAAGGAGGCAGAGAATCAAAGAAGGGAGACAGAAAGATTGTAAAAGAAAAAATGGTCTACCTGCTTTGGATAGGTCCACTTTGTGTCTTCTGAGCTTCTCTGGGTGGCCCTACCTAATATATAGCTTGGGCTTCCCTTTAAGCTAGAAAAATGCCACCCTGGGGAGGGTGTGTGGGAAAACATGGCTTAAAATTATATGAGGGGTGAGATTTTGTGAACTCACAGTTGCTTTTCAAGGTCCCAGTTCAGCAAGGGACTTCAGTAACTGAGTTATAGGCACCAACTCCATGGGTGCTTCAGGGCTGGAGCACCCACAGAAAAAAAATTATTGGGTGCTTAGCACCCACTGGCAGCCAGTCTACCCCCCTGCCTCCCAGCGCCACCCACCGGTGGCCCCGCCAATCAACTCCTCACCCTCCCTCCCAGAGCCTCCTGCCTGCCATGATCAGCTTCTGCGGGAAGAGATGAGGTGGGGGTGGAGCGGGGACAGAAAGAAGCGGGGTGGGGGTGGAGGCTTGGGAAAATGGGTTGGGTGGGGGCGGGCCTGAGGCAGAGCGGCGGGTTGAACACCCCTGGGGCCCGGAGGAAGACAGCCTGTGAACCGAGTAGTCCCACTGAAGTCAGTGGGTGAAGTCCTGGCCCTTTTCAAGTCGATATGTCTACTCAGAGGGTTAATGTTAAGCATGTGCTGAAGTATCTTGCTGAAATGGGGCCTAAGTTGCAAAACCTCAGAGTCTGAGTTGAGCCCAGGTCTAAGACCTCTCAGTGAATAATGGGATAATGGAAGCGAGTTCAGATTCTGGAAAACGTATCCTGTTAACAGGGAATAAGTCTGTGGGTCTTTTTTTTTTTTTTTTTTAATTATTTGCCCCTCTCACATGCCCCTTCTCCAATGCAAAATTTGGAGGCATTTAGCTGTCACTTGAATTAATGGTTGGTTGTGTTTTATTTATGCAATCTTTGCCCATCAAGTTTGGCTGGAGAGTTCTTATCAGATGATGGCTCTTTTGGAGGCCATGTTGTCCACTGTATTCGCACGTCCCATGGGTGTTTTTTTATAATTGAGCATGATGATCGTGGCTTGGCTCTAAGGGGCTGTGGACCCTGTAGGCCACTGGCTGGGAATAAAGAAAAGAAATACAAATCCTGGTAATGTCCTTTCTATTTATAAATACTTTGGTACTATCAGGATGGGGGGACCATATATGAACCTATATAGATTGATATCAGCAGGAGTTATGGGTGCTCAGCAACTGTGAAGCCCAGCCCATGAGAGTCGGGTGGCAAAACCTAATGTATTGGCTAAGGTCACCTGTGACTTGAGGGTGTGCACCTGAGGATCTCACTAATGTGCATGGGCCACTAAAGTGATTTGCATCTGCATCAAGTCACATGCCCTGTTGGAATGAAGCCGTCCTGCCCAAAATGTCACCATGAGTGAGTGTATGAAACTGGGAGGTAGTGAAGGGATATGTGAGATGAGTCAGGGAGGCCTGTCCACTTGCAGCATGTGCTTCAAGGACCCTCCTCCTATGATCTCCATGCTGGTGATGGCAGAAAAGACTCGAGGTGCTACCGCTGGGCTCTCCATGCCTTGTGGGGGATGCAGTGAAACGTTCAGATGGGGAGATGTATGAAGCATAAGGTTTGAGCTGGTCTCTTGAGTTTCCAAAGAAACATCCCTTCCCAGGGCTGTTGTGTTTAATGTGTTTCCCCAGGGTCTCTCTGTCTGACCCACTTTAATTTGGGAAGCAGAATCCAGGTCCTGGACCAGTCGTCACTATCTTCTCATAATCACAGCAGAGGGAGGGAGACTGGTGCCCAGTTAACCTAGGCTGATCGCTTCTTCCCAGCTTGCTTTGGGAACGGGGCTAATGGGAGACGAGGTCATATCTGCAATGTTTGCCTTTTATATAGCTGTTCATGAGACATTATTGTTCATATAACAATTATATTCCTACTAGTGCAGTTGCACCTAGAAGCTCCCAGCTGAGATCAGCGGTTCCTAGTGCTGGGCACAGTACACACACATGATAAGAGACAGTGCCACCTTTTTAATGTCAACAGACAAGACGGCAGGTGGGACAAAGGACGGGTTGTCATCCATGTTCTACAGATGTGGGAATTGAGTTCCAGACAGATGAAGTACCTTATGCAGGGTTACACAAGGCGTCTGTGGCAGAACCAGGAATTGAACCCAGGTCTCCTGGGCTGCTGTTACTCAATGTTGCTTTTATTTTGTTAAAATCTCTCTAGAGAAGCATTTCTTTGAAAGGCAAAATAATTTTAAACATTTCACGAGATCCTCCCCCTCTCCTCAGCTCCGCCCCCGCCCCAAAAATCCCCAACCCTGTGCTCTAAATAAGGTTAGAAGAAGCACAAAATGTGGCAGAAGATTTGTCCTTAACCCTTACTGAGGAACAAAGGGACAAATGCTGTGCCTGGAAAATGAGCTGTCTGATGTATACAGGAACCACATCATTCAGAGCCAAAAAAGGCTTAAAAAAAACTTTTGTAGAAATGTAGGGCTGGAAGGGACTTCAAGAGGCAGGACCAAGTAAACCTAGACCATCCCTGACAGTTGTTTGTCTAGCCTGTTCTTAAAAACCTCCAGTGATAGGGATTCCACAGCCTCCCTTGGAAGCCTAATCTAGTGCTTAACTATTCCTAGAGTTAGAAAGTTTTTCCTAATATCTAACCTAAATCTCCCAGGGTGATGTCATGTGCAGATTTTATAAGTGTATTCTCCACTCCATTATCCAGGTTGTTAATGAAAATGTTGAGTAGTACCAGACTTAGGACAGACCCTTGCTGAATCTCCCTGGATGCATCCTCCCAAGCTGATAGTGAGCCATTGGTAACGACTGCCTGAGTATGGTCTTTCAACCAGTTATGCACTCATCTCATAGTAACTTCATCTGGACCATATTCCCCTCATTTGCTTATGAGAATGCCATGTGGGACTGTGTCAAAAGCCTCTAAAGACTCTTGCATTTTCTTTTCACTTTCTGTATCATTCCCCAGCCTGTGGGGTGTCAAAATTCCTCTTAGTACACATTTCTAGATAGACTTTTTTGAATACAGATGTGGTAGAAATACATACACAGGCATTGCCACTAGAAGGGCAGCCCTTATCACTCACTCTTGGTAAAACTTGACATTAATGTCAACCGCTCTATTTTTACCTGTGGGAATGCAGTTCCATGCGTTCTCCACACTCTTCATTAAACCTTTCTTCCTCCCCTAAATCCTATCCGCCTGCGCTTGTCCTGCTTCTGTAGTCCATCCTAGGAGTGCTTAGTTTAAAACCTGCTTAAGCCTAAAGTAATTTAAACCTGCATGTAACTGGAATTATTTTTTACCATCTTATTAATCTTATCTCTGCACTGTAATATAACACCTATCATGGGCTGTACTGCAAATCACTAAAGTTATTTTAAAACAATTAATGTTTTCTAATGAAACCTGTTCCTATGATACCATTCCTTTTACATCAGAAATGTCCAGTTTTCCCCCATATAATATAATTTCCATCCCTAACATTAAATAATTAAAATGGATGGTTCCTTTTAAACCTCAAAAAATGAACAGCTGAGATTTTTGGGCAGTCAATTTTTCTATAAGGTACCTCTGTGCAAAATGCCTTTCTCCAGATGACTCTTGTCTCTGAGCTTCACCTCTGCAGATCGTGAGGCAATGAGCATTATGGCTTAAAAGGTCCTAAAGATGTTTTTGGAACTGAACCAGAAACCACTTTAAGTACATGCAGCCATTTTGAAATTGATAAGTTCTAATAAGTCAGCACTATTAAAAAAAAATTCAGACTAGTTTTTAAATTACCAAACACTTTGGCTTTCCTTTCCTTCACCCTACTCACTGCACCATCTGGAGACTTACCTAAGAGTTCACCAGACACCCTGTTAGAGCTAGTAAATTACAGTAGGGCACCTGGAATCATAAATGTAGACTCCCCAGTGACCAGGGTTTATTATTATTGATTTATTTATTATTAATTATTTGTATCATTAGTGTACCTGGAGGTCCCATTGTGCTGGACACTGTGCAGGCACACAATAAAGCAGAGTCCCTGGCTCAGAGAGTTTCCAATCTGAATAGATAAATGGAAGGGAAAAAGAGGGGATGTGATTTCTCCAAGGTTACAGAGAAGGTCATTACCCAGGTGGGAATAGAACCAAGATCTCTAAACTCCCAGTCCAGGGCCCTGCCAGTAGTCATCATGGCCTCCCTTGCCAATACTGCATTTGATATCTATTGGTTTGGTCCTTTGTGTCATTTTCTCCACCCCCTGCATCAAGCTGGAAAGGTTATATTAAAGGAGGTGTGGGAAAATTCTTTTAAAAAACTAGAAACTCAAAAATTTGAGGTTTTTCGTTTTTGAAAATGGTCCCATTTTGTGTGTGAAAATAGGGTTTGTTTGTTTATTTATGATTAAAAATAGAAATTGCCTGTGCTGGGATGTCTGCCCCTCATAAGGCCTGTCTAGGTTCAAAGGGCCAATTAACTCTGTGATAGTCGGCACCTGGAGGAGGGTCAGGGCTGATGAAGCCAGCTGGGGGAGGCACAAAGAAAAGCAGGTGGTGGTAAGGGGTGGTGGTAGTGAGAAGCCTTGCAGTTATTCTCTGGGTTTGAGAGGGAAAGGAGAAAACCCAGCACCTGGAGCCTGGCCTTGAGGGAAAGGCGTACCCACAGAAGGATAAAGAAGGAGCCTTGTAGAGGCAAAGTAGGAAGCAGCCCAGGGATGTAGCAGCAAGGGTTGAGACAGAGCAGATTTTGGCTACTGGTTGTACGGTCTCTGGGCTGGAACCTAGAGCCGGGGGCAGGCCTGGGTTCCACTACCAGCAACTGGGCAAGTAGTACAGACTGGGCAGTGGAGCAGAAGATTTCTGGGACAGTCATCCAATGGGATTTCGATAGCCTGGAAGGGGACAACTATAGTGACATGGCTGGAGGGCCAAGACACGAAGAGGGAGCACCCTGAGTCTGGAAAGAGAGAGAGACAAACAACAGGACAAGTGACTGAAGGAGGGGGTGCCAGAGCAGTGGTGAGCTAATTCTCAGGTGAGCCACAAAGAGGTGTGCCAGCGGTGAGTAGTGAACCCCAAGATACTGCCCCCCCCCACCCCACCTTTGTGGCTTTTTTCCATTTTTCAATCCAGGTTTTGTAGTTCAGGGATTCACAAAAGAAATACAAGAGTAAAAACTAAACTAAGAAATTCACTTGCCTCCTACTAAAAATAACCACCCCAGGTTAGCAGACACAAATCAACCCTTGCTGGATCAATCCTGTTGAAAAGAAAATGTACATTTACACCCAAATTACTCCATTGTGTTGGGACGTTATTGATTGGGGGGGTGGGGGAATCGAGTTACATGGTTACTGAGTTACATGGTTACCCAGCAAGAGTTAGAAGAGCATGTGTGTGGTAGGGAGGGCAAGTAGGAAGACCAGAACCTGCTACAGTTATTCACAAAAAGAGATTTCCCTAAGCTCAAGTAGTGAAGGCCTGTATTTTGGAACTCAAGTGACCGTCGCCACATGATGGGCCCTTCCCACTGTTGGAAAGTAGGAGACCTGGAATTGGCAATAGAGTCTGTGCGTGAGTGAACGGAAGAGGAAGCTTAAAAACCTGCTTCGCTGGGATCCTCGTTATACCCCGGCCGAGTGATGGTAACGTCATCTGCCTTATCCGCGAGAATCTCGTGGGAGTACAAGCTGGCACTTGCTGTTTCTTTAGGATGGAGAACAAAGCAAGTATGGAGTGTGTATGGTTTGATTCAGAGCTTTCAGGTCCTCCAAAATGGAAGTCGCAAAGGGAGTTTAGGTAAAGTGCTGAGTTGATTCCAAATTAATCCTGCTGGGTTCCAAAGCCCGTAGGAGCAAAAGCCCTGGCTGAAACAGTGTGGCTTGTGGATAAGGTATAGGTGGGGAGTTGAGAAAGCTGAGGCCTGGATTCTCATGCAGTGTACCTTGTACAGTAATTTCAATCAATACAAAGTGATTCTAATTAGGTAGCATTTTACACTGCTGTAAATGACTGCCCAAGATGCAAGCCAGTGTTGAAGCGGGCCTCTTTTTTTATATTAATGCAAATCATAATTTTTTTTTATTTTGGGATCACAGTCCATAAATCAGCATGCACTGCTATGGCACCATATAAATAACAGTTTGGGTTCTGGCCCTGCATTCTAAGGTTGCCATGTCTGAAATAAAAAAAACTCAGACATCCAGGAGAATCATCCTGAGGCCCTAAAACTGGACAGCTGGTGGTTTGTGCTGAGCACCCTTTCTATCCTGACCAATCTGTTACCTCAAAAAAGGGACCATCCTTGGAAAAACCTGGACAGATGGCAACCCTACTGCCTTTTTGTGCTTGGGTGAGTCATAGTGTCTTTGTGGCTCAGTTTCCCCATCTGTAAAAGGGGAGGTAATAAAATTTACCCACATCTTTAAAGTACTTTTGAGAGCCACACACAAAAACCACAATGTATCTATTATCCAATCTCTCCCGGTGCTTACATGGCCCTCATCAACCATCATATCTGAGCACTTTCCACTGCTTAAAAGGTATCAGTGTGGCAAGGGTTAAATGTTACGTTAGAAGCCCTGTGCTGATGAGAACCCAGTATTACACTTGATTGTGTATTGAAATCCACTGGCTCTTGTTGAAGAGGTTAGAATAGGGGGTGTAGAACATGAAGGGCCTTGATGGAAAAATGAGAAGTCCATCAGATTGCAGCTGAATGGGCTGGGCCTTTGCAAATGAGGCATATCTGGCAATGGATAGAATTATTGTCAATGGTATGCAGCCTGTAGATTGTAATGCCTTCCCTATTGCCTCTCTGCTGGCTGTGAACTTTGTGACAGATCTCCCACACAGGGGCCTGCGCTCGTGACAGTAAGAAAAGACAAGAGAATGGTTTAAAACCCTGTAAAGTTGGCTGTAGTGTGGCAGGCAAGTTCTCAGCGTCGGGATGGGGCTGAATCTCCCAACTTAAGCCCTCCCTCCCCCTGCGTCTTAGAAATGGGAAAAAAAAAAATGGCCTTTCAAAACTCTCTCATATGCCAGGACAAGCTATTTATTAATACTTGATGCTGTGATTTGTCAAGAGTCATCCACGGTACTTTTAAAGTGCCTTTTGCTGGGAGATGCACGTTCATTAGCTGTTGTGCTAACAGATGCTTTCCCCTGGGGACTAAACCACAATCCAGTTTTGATTTCTCCTCTTAACTAATTTACTGCTCTATGGTCTAATTTAGCCAAAGGAGCTAAAATATTTTGTTGCACTAGTGAAATGGCGAATTCCTTAAGAGAAATTATTGCTGGGAAACAACATCCGTCTTGGCAGAGGGCCCTTATGGATTCTGTTGTGTTGGGCTCCGTGAGGCTAAGGGCTGGGCCAAAGGGTAGGTTAAATACTGAAGAGGGAGTGTTTAGGGGGTTTTAGGCAGTTTATAGGCCTTGTGCTGGCCCTCTGTAGGGGGTGAGTTTCATTCTAATGCATGGGTTCTGCTGCATTTGGTCTGTAATGTACCATAAGAAACCTTTCCTGATGCCTGTAAGAAGATATGGTGCATGAGAGTTTAAACTCTTCAGTGCATACTGGCTGTTCCCTTCCTTTCACTTGAGTGGGAGGAGCCAGTGTGTTTTGCTATTGAAGGACTGTGTTCTGGACTCACCTCTCCAGTTGAATACACGTGAGTCTCACAGTGATGGTTTGTATGTGGTCTGCAGCCCATAGATACATTTTACATTCTTTGTGTTGGATTGTCCGCTTTTCAGGCAATGGGTTATCCTAGATTGTGCCCCGTTAGAATGCTGTGTACATTTGAATCATGACTGACAATAAACACTCTTAAGGGAGAGCCCAGAACAAAACCGCCGTGTACCTGAACATCTGAATTCTGCAGCTTGGGCTCTTTGCCAGTAGTTAAAAATGTTCATCTGTTTAACATGGCTCCAAGAACACTTGACAAGGGACAATAGCTGTACTTTTCTGGGTGCATTGCAAGGTAGTCTGAGGCCAAGGAGCAGGGGCCATGTGGCTCATCTTGGAGAGAAATTTACTTAATCCAAGAATCCTGGGGGGATTGCTGAAGAATCTTAACTTTACTTTTAGTAGGTTTAAATGAAACAAACGAACTGTCCCTTCTTGTGACAGAGACAGTGTAAACTGGTGCATTGTTACTTTACTGAGCTGGAAGAACAATCTGGTAAGTGATACACACTGGGGGAACGTAGATCCATATTTGGCAAAGGCTGAGCTTGAGTTAAATTGTACGACCCTGTTTTATGTGGTCCCCACATGTTGCTTGATTAACAATCTCCTGGAAACATTTTCCTGTTCTTTCTTCTCCTGGATTGTACTGTGCTTCCTTCTAGGCTGTAATTTCTAGCTTGTATTTGGCTTGCGCTGTTGAGTACAACTCACTGTTGGTACAGTGAACAGCACAGCCTATTAACCAATAATGAAACCCAAATAAATTATGATCCACTTGGTTTTTTTCTCCCCTCCCTCCACTTCCACTTATCTACCAGGGCAATAACATCTTAAAAGAATATTAGCAAGGATGTGGCGTGTGATCCTCTGCTTGCCGAATCCCTGTGGACTGTTCCTCACTTAATTATACATTTCTGAATGTATTGTAATCTTGTTCCCAATCAGTGCTTCCAATATCTCTCCCCCACAACTGGGGTCAGACTAGCAGCTTCTCTTTTGAAGTTGGCAAGATCCTCCCTTTCTTCGTTGTTAATTATTGGAGCTTTCTAGTTTTCTGTGTAAACCTGACCCTTATGGCTTTCCTCTGTCCTACTTCCTGCAGGATTTGAGTATACAATTCCCCTAGGCCTGGAGTCTTGTCAACTGTGAATAGTCTCAACTGCTGCCTCACCTGCTCCAGGTCCATGGGGAAGAACCTCTCCAACATCTTAGCAGCTCATACCTGTCACTGCCCACACAGATTCCCAGTGTTGGTGTGAACAAGTCTGTTTAGACTGGAGAGTTTTTCTTTGTGCTAGTGTATGAGAGTAAAAGTGTTCACATATTATGGGCCTTACCCAACTCCTGTTGAAGCCAATGATAATCTTGCTTGTTGACTCTAATGGGAGCTAATCCTAGCGCTCTAAGGTCTGGTCCACATACAGAAGTTGGACTGGTTTAACTCTCTTATTTTGGTGGTTGCCACATGCGTGCACATACTCCTTCATTGATGGCTCTCTGGACTTTGAACTCAATGCAGTTCATAACTGCAGCACCTGTGAATCATCTAGAGTTAAACTAGTAATCCAGTGCAAGTAATCCTTCCACTGCTGTCTTACAGTGCATCAGTCGCTGCAGAATTGACCTGTCTGCTCACCTTTCTGAGCTTCACCTCTTCAGGCTCTGGCTGGGGGTGCGGGCTCTGGGGTGGGGCTGGGGATGAGAGTTTGGGGTGTTAGGAGAGTGCTCTGGGCTGGGACAGAGGGGTTCGGAGGGCGGGAGTGGGATCAGGGCTGGGACAGGGGGTTGGGGTGCAGAAAAGGGTGCAGGCTCTGGGATGGGGCTGGGGATAAGGGGTGTGGGGTGCAGGAGCGTCTGAGCGTGGCAAGCCCCTGACCATGCTCCACAGTGGGAGCTCGAGGGCCAGCTTAAAATGGCTTGTGGGCCGTAGTTTTCCCACCCCTGATCTAGGCCCAGATCTACAGCAATAGCCAATGAGTACTCAGCACATCTGTGGAGGGAGAAAGCAGGCACTGCATTGCTGTGTGGAGACTCAACATGGATCCTGTTGAGTCCACTGGCTTTTCTGTAATTGGGCTCGTTAACGGGCCCTCTGCGGGATGGGGCTGTTGCATTCAGTGTATCCCATATGAATGTTACGTTGCATATACCTTTGTAAAGCAACCTTGTCTAGATATGAAGCCGGTAAACAGCAGGCATGAAGGCTTCCTGCAGGTTGTACAGCTCAAACAGTTCAGCTTTTTATTTTTTATTTTTTTTATCGTGGTGATGCTGGGGAATTGTGTGGCTTTTGTGCTGCAGTGAGAGCTCTGGTGATGGAAATCCTCCATGCACAGAAGAGCCCTAGCATGGGCAGCGGCTAGGGTGACCAGACAGCAAGTGTGAAAAATTGTGACGGGGTGAGGGGTAACGGGCGCCTAGATAAGACAAAGCCCCACATATCAGGACTGTCCCTATAAAATCGGGACATCTGGTCACCCTAGCAGTGGCACTAAAAGGTTCTCTCTACTGCATGGCCAGCGTGCGGGAACTTAGGCCCAACAGAACCACCACCTTCTCATAGCCCTGTCTATCCTTCGCTTCTCTGCTGAGGTGTCAACAAGAGGGCCAGTTGTGGTTTATCTGTTTATCATAACTCATTACCACAGGTGACCCCTCCCTCTTGTGTTTATTTAATCAGAAATTCCCCCTTTTATATATACTGCTCCTTCTGTAAGCCTTTTAGCTGTGGAGTTGGTTCCTTCCTCGCTGTTTGTGCAAGAGAGACTTTCTTGAGTGGCCAATAGCTAATTGTGAATTGAGTAAAACAAGGATCCCTGAGTCCTGAGACATTCTTGCTTGATGCTGGCTGTAATCACACTGCTGCCTTTTAACTCATCACTCTTGCTCTGGCTCCTGTTGTGATGGAAGGGACAAGCAATGTTGCTCCTGAATGGTCTCATCCACATACACTAGACTGATGGACAGTGCATCTTCAGTAGTTGTCATGAGGGATTTTTTCCCTTTACAGGGGAGGGGCATGCTTTATATACTTGGATGGGCCTGGATTGTAATTTTTTATAGCTTCTGCAGTTGTCAGGTCAACTGTTGGGCTTTGTTCCTTACCCTTCAAGGGAGCAGAGCTCGGGGAATAAGGTTTTCACAACTCCAGGTGGGACAAGAGGGGCCACGTGTGAGGGGGAGGAGAGAGGTCAGTCTGACAAGGGAGGCCCCACACATGGGGGGAGAGGGGAGTGTCTGTCTGATGAGGTAGGCCACCATGCACTCTCTGGTGGGGGGGATGGGGAGGAGGGATGGATCGGTTTGACTAAGGAGGCTGTGCAGGGTCGGTCTGATGAGGGAGGTCACACAGGCTCTGGTAGGTTGATGAAATGGGTGATTTATATTTTGGGAGGTGAGGTCTGAGTAGGAAAAACCTGTTTTTCCCCAGTGGGTATTTACTTATCTAGTGTATTACACAGCTTGTATAAGTGCAAGGAGAGAAGCCCTGCCTGGCCCTTCCCAATACATTTTTACAAATATCTAACTGGGGAGGAGGAGGTAATGGCAGTACATGGTCATGGCTCGGGTATGTGCAGCATTATGCAGTGCGCTCAGCGCTCTCGGGGAGCAGCTTGCATGTCTGGGCTGGACACCTGGCTCTGCTCAGTTCTGCCAGGGCTGAGCTTCGGGATATATTTTTTTCTGCTTATGTCACTTTTCCCTCCTCCTTTGCAGATGATGAAGTGTGCTCTTGCACAAAACGATGCAGGGTGGCAATGTAATTAGCAGAACTGGGAGGGAGTCAGAGATCTATGAAACCCTGTGTCTGCCATATTTGAGATGAAGGATAGTCTTAGGTTAAGGTGCTGAACTAGGTCTTGTGGTCTGGGTTCAGCTGCTGGCTCTGCCACTGACTTCCTGTATGACCTTGGGCAAGTCACTTAGCATCTCTGGGCCTTGGTTCCCCGTTTTTAAGAAGGGGGATAGTAATACTTCCTTTTTCCCACTCTGTCTGTCTTGGCTGTTTAGATTGTAAACTCTTGGGGCCAGTGACTCTCTTCTGTTTATATAGTGCTTAGCACAAGGGGCTCTGATCTTTGTTTGGCCTCTAGATGATACCGTAATACCAGTAATAAGGATACTCTGGCATGCACATTCTACCATGGGGGCGGGGGGGACTTCTTAAACACTGTTCTTCTTAAAAACACCAGGAAATGTAATTCTTGTGTGACTTTTACATTCTTGCCTTGAAAGTTGTTCCATTTTTTCCTGTACATATGTTTCATATTTTGATTTTTCATGCATTAACTCTCTCTCTCTTTCTCTTTCTCTGCAGACCTTTGTAGTACTAAACAGAGGGAAAACACTCTTCCGATTTAGTGCCACACCTGCCTTGTACATTTTAACTCCTTTTAATCTTCTTAGGAGAATAGCTATTAAGATTTTGATACATTCATATCCTTTTTTATTAATAATTGACTTCTGTGCTGCTGCTGTTTACTGCTTGAAAAAAATCAATGACTTCTCCTACTACTTACTACTCAAAACTTATTTATGTAGGACACGATCCAACACTCAGCGAGGTCAGTGAAGGGGATCCCAATGGATTGGGCTCCAAGTGTATACAGTAGTAATTATTTTGTTTATGAATAAGTAATTATAGTTCCTATAGGCATGGCACATCCAGTAACATTTCATTTACAAAGATCCACGCTACACTGTGTATATGCACATCCATTCTTCCAGTACCCAAGGACCAGTAAATATGGGAAAAGAAATAGTCTACAGCTATGCTTTACAAGAGGAGTAAAGGTTTATCTAGCTGGTGAAACCATTAAATAAATTATGAGCCGGAGGTGCAGCCAACTGTGCTTTACTTATAATTATGTTCCTATTCATCTTTAAGTCTATTGGTGTCTCTCAAACCTCCCTCTATGGGCAGGTTTATTCCATAATGATCCACTTTCTCTGAAGCATCCGATGCTTGTGTTGTAAGAGAGAAGATACTGGATGAGATGGCTCTATCTAGTCTGGCAATTCCTAGTTTTCTACTCTGTAAAATAGACCTTGTGGAGTCCCAAGTCTGTGGTATCTCAAAAGCTTCCATATCAAATTGGCTTGGCTTACAAATAAAATGTGTGTTTTCTAGCTGCTAGTGCTGGAAACTTGATCTGGGAGTTGAACTGGGTTCTTTCTAGGTTATGTCTTGTTGCTGGTAAAAGTAGCTCTCACAGATGGACTAAGGTGCAATTGCGGGGTATGCATCTGACCATTTTGAAGCAAAGATTTTGCAGGTAGAACTGAAGCCTGATCCCAAGGTAATTGAAGCTGATGAAAACAGTTCCCAGTGGCTGTGGATCAGGTTCTTGGTTAGCAATTCTGTTGATGCCTGAGCCAAAATAGAATCTATCTCTATCTGCTGCAGCTGTGTTGCTCCTGAATCACTCTTAACAGTAAAGAGTAATACATGCTTATTTTTGTCTTCAGACCCTGCATATATGACCCTGAATACGAAAAAGGATCAGACTATTAGTAAGAAGGTGTCTGTTTACTTACACATTTACTTTTGATGGTAACTGCATTTTAAAAATATACAGAATTCATTTACGTATAAATATAAGTATATTCACATTAAAATCCTGTGACCTTATAAATAATAAAACATATTTACTTAAGAAATTCTCAAATTTAAGTTTGTGTCTAAAATATTCTAATCTGTGTGTGTATCTCCATCCATCCGTCCGCCCATCCATCCATCCATCTATAGGACTGGCAGTTTGGAAGCATATAGAGAGAAAAGTTATGTTTCGGTTTGATGAAGCTGTAATCATAATTGTAGCGATAAGCTGTGCTTCATCTTTCTTTCAGTTCCCTTGAATATAACACATGCATCCAGCACCAGGTAACCCTTCACTTTTAAGAAGAAATTATGTATGAAGGAATCTTTAGAAAATACAAGATTGACATATTGATGTTGCAAATGGAATTCTTGTGGTTATTTTTAGATTCTGTCCAGTAGGCTGTAAATCCTAGAAGGGTCCTGGTAAAATTGTTATATGGTAGGATTCTCAAAAATGCATCAGCATTTGAAATCAAGGCATAACTCTGTCCCCTTTGAAGACACTGGGAGTTTTACTGTTGCCTTCGGTGGAAGCAGAATTAAGTTAATGCTGACCATTTCTGAAAATCCCACCCTGCATGTATGAGTTCATGTTACTTTGGCAATGGGTCATTTCAGTGGATGTTAAGAGTGAGTTGCAAGTTGTCTGAACCAGATTATACATGATGGAGTTTGAAAGGGGCAGTTTAAGAGCCATAGGGATTTTTTCCCCCCGTTTCTTGTAGAAGAAAAACAGTATAAAAACCATGTGCTGCCTATGACAAAAACACCTTTCATTTTTTGAGTAACACATTTGAGACTTGTTCGCTTTTTGCTCATACAATTGATTGCCCCTGCAAAGGTGAGCAAACATATCAGGGGACTCATGCCAACGGATTGGACAGCTGGTCACTTGATGACAGCAGCTGGTGCAAGGTGGGCATACCTTCCTCCTTCAGCTGAATGCACAAAATCAGGAGAAAAAATGAAAATTTGGCTCCTAAGATGCTAGACTCTACCTGTCCAGTAGGATTCACTTTGCAGTTATGCATATCATATCAAATGCACCCCATGTTTCATGCAGTTGGAAAAACCCCCAAACTGAAATCCTAGCCAGATTTCTGACTGACAAGTGATGTAATACGATGCTGCTCACTCATTTCATTTACCAGCAGATTGTGTTGCTATTCCTGAATGTCGATGGAATTGTCTGGGGGGAAGTTTCACTTAAAGGATGAATGTAAATTGTTGTGAAGTACGAGACTGGGACTCTGTTTTATTTACAGGAGCGGGTCGGTGAGTTTCTCTGGCCTGTAATGTGCAGGAGGTCCAACTAGATGGTCATGATGGTCTCTGCTGACCTTAGTCTGAGTCTATTCAATGTACGTTACAATTCTACAGCCTTCATGATTAGTTCTAAGCCATAAAATGTCTGTTAAGGAGATGAGGCAGTATTTTTGTTTGGTTGCAGAACATGAAGCACATGTGCACCTTCTTCTGGTCAGTGCCTGGAGGCAGGACAGAACTGTGTTAACTTGCCATAAATATTAACTAAGGTGAAAACTCTGTGCTCCCTGTGCGTGTGCGCACTGCCCTTGGGAGAGCAACATCTCTCCGTTCACTCTTGCTCTGTCCCTCATGCAGTCATCTGCACAGGTATAAAGCGTATATAAACTGCTACCAATCAGAATGCAATGGAGAATCAGCCCCGTCGTGTCCAAGAGATCAGAGAATTGTGGGGAAACCAATGAGATAGTTAAATGGAAAAAAATTATATGAAAAAATGTCTCTTTTCTCCATCTCCTGTGACTGCTGGATGTTGTCTTGGCTCTTGTCCTATCTAGCTGATAGTGAATAGATCGCGGCTGGAAATTATTCTCATTAGAATTGTCTCTATATTGCAGTGAATTTTACAAAGATGTTTTCATACTGAAGTAAATAGCCAATTTAGCGTGTCCCTTTCTTCCTTGACTTCACCCTACATTATTTAGCATGATCATTATGTGCACTATTTTGACCAACTGTGTATTCATGACTTTTAGTAACCCACCTGAATGGTCGAAGAATGTGGAGTAAGTAGCATTTTTTTTTATCTTTCTCTTTTTAAATACTTCAGAAGTTTTTTTCCCTCAAATTCTTGCAGAATTTTGTTTCATTTATTCAATAAGCCTACTCTTGCTTCCGTTTAAGTCAGTGGGGGTAGGGTAGGGGTTTTATAACCTCTTGATTTCTTAAGGCTAATATATTTGAAAAGATTTTTTTCATGACTGAAATTATATTTTTACCACATTGTTCTTAGCAGAGTTCTGTTTTCGACTTCCCTTTTAACAGGTACACATTCACTGGTATTTATACATTTGAATCACTTGTGAAAATTATTGCAAGAGGTTTCTGCATAGATGGTTTTACTTTCCTTCGTGATCCATGGAACTGGCTAGATTTCAGTGTCATCATGATGGCGTAAGTTGCATTTACAGGTTATTCCTGTTACCGATTCTGTGTGTGTATATGAAATGTGGGAGGGGGTTGAATCTTCTTGTGAGACAGGTGCATAGGAAAAAAGAAAAAGTCAAGGAAATCTTTAAAGTGGACAGCAAAAAGATCAAAGTCTAGATTCTGTCTCTTATTTTCAGTGCAGTCCTGAGATAAAGACAGAGCTAAATGTAACTCCGCTAAAATTAGTGGAGCTGCATCTGCTTACAGCGGCTTTGACTTGGACATGTTTTGGGCAAATCACAGCTTTCTGAACATGCACCTATGGCAGCAGTGCCCAAACTTTTCTTGTTGCGCCCCTGCCCTTGCCAGTAATGGAATCTGTTTGCGCCCGTGCTCCATTGCTGCACAGCCAAGGCTTCCTCAGCAGAGGAGCTTGGGCTGAAGGCAGAGCTGGGGGCAGAGCTGGGGATGGGGGCAGAGCTGGGGCTAGAAGTGGAGCTGGACTGAGGGTGGAGAGGGAATGAGGGCAGAGGAGGGGCGGGGTGGAGCTGCGGCTAGGGGCAGAGCAAGGCTGGGTGATGCACCCTCTGCACCCCCCACGGTTTGGGGGCCACTTACCTATGGTGAGGTAGGGTTTTGTAATTAGTGTCCAGCATTCTAGCTTTGCCCCTATGCCAGAAAGTTGGCATGTTCTGGTGAGCTGAGCTCGGGGATGGGAACTAGGAATTTCTAAATCCTGGCTCCACCACTGACTCCCTCCATGGCTTTGGTTTGCATGTTAGGATTTCTTGGGCTGCATTTTGGATACTTGTGGGTTAACGGGTAGATATTAACCTTTTGCAGCTAAAGATTCAGAATCCCAAAAAAGGAAGTCCACCTTACAGTATTTTATTTTGTCTAGCTCATTCTTTTCCCCTTTTGCTGAATCCACTTATCTTCCAAGTCTAATAAGCAGTGAAGTGCCCAGGTGTCTTACAACATGTAGACTACTAAATTCATTTTCCTAATTAGAGATGAATTCTAAACGTTTGGCACCTTGTATCTTATAAAAATGTGTTTCACCTCTTGGCCTGTTCTAATGCACTCTTACAACCCCTGCTATCGTCAATGGAAATATGTCATTGACAATCTGACCAACGCCTGGGAGAGGAATAATTGTTTCCCTTCCATATTTGCTTTGACACATTTTACACCTGTCCATGTTCTGGGCTCCCAGGGCCAACACTGGCTACTGAAATCAGAGAGATGATTGACTGAAGGCGTGGGGGTCTGATTTTCAAGGGTCCAGGGGACTTGCATGTCGCTGGAGTTGTGCGTGTTCCGCTTTTCTGAAATATCAGGCCCCAGTGCAGAGGCTTAGGGCATTGGGTTTTTTGGGTGCCAGCACTTTCACTAGTTGTCCTTTCTATATATTGTTTATTAAAAGATGCATTGTTCAAGAAATGCAAATGAGGCCTTAAATTCAACTAGTCAACACCTGAGATTTTCATAGGCGCCTAAAGGAGTTAGATGCAATTTATTGTGAATTGGGAACCTAACTCCTCTAGGCTCCTTTTGAAAATCCCATCCAATATCATTTGTTGTGCAGCTGGATGGTAAGTTAACAAGCAATGCAATATCAACATTGAAAAGACTGTCAGGTTCTCAAAAGCATCAGTACCAAGCATTGTGGGCTCACTCATGTTATAGCCATACAATCACCTTACCATCAGTGGGGTTGTACTGCTGTCATATCAGGAGGATTTGTCCCAAATTCACCAAGGCCTGGGGATCATTTAAATCCCACTCACGAGGCTTAGGTGATGTCTAGCTAGTTCTTCTGCACACTGGTGAATTTGACCTGTAGTGCCTGGAAAGCTACGAAATGTCAGACTTTCCCAAAACAGCAGAATTATTTTCAGAGGCAGTTTGTTTAGTGGTTACAATAGGGGGTCTGGGAGCCAGGACCCTTGGGTTCTATTCCTGGGTTTGATACTGATTAACATGAATCTGTTCCTGGCTTTGATACTGATTCATTTAACCTCTCTGTGCCCCAAGTCTGGCCATCTGTAAAATGGTGATAATACTTAACTGTGCCTCACAGAGAGGTGGCGAAGAAGACATTACTGAACTAATGTCTGTGTGGCACTTAGGTGCTGCATAACTGCAAATGTTGATGACGATTAAAAACAGGAAGGAAAGTGAAGTAGCTCTGATTGACAACATACCCCATTGAACTGAGGAAACAGTCTCTCCGAACATACCTGGTTTCTTTTGCCAAGTAACTTTTTTAAATTGCTTTGCACGGGTCCATACAGTATTAAAACATTAGACTCCAAATTTGGGAAAGCTCAAAGAGCAAAACATGCTGTTGTTGAGACCTTTTTAAACTGGTTTTGGCTTTGTATCCTTCTCTGTCTCTCTCAATGCCAGTTCTAAAGCATTTTAAATTAAAATCTGTTTCCTACAAACGATTATATTAAAAGGAAGGTGACCCCAATGGTGCCATTAACTCTGGTTTAATTCTGCAGGTATATAACAGAGTTTGTAAACCTAGGCAATGTTTCAGCTCTGCGCACTTTCAGGGTTCTGAGAGCTTTGAAAACTATTTCTGTAATTCCAGGTAAGGCGGCCTCCGGTTGGTGTTAGCTGTTGGGTACAGGCCTCTGTGAGTGATGTATTGCTTTGTCTGTAGTTGTTTTATTGGTGTGTGTTTTGTCATTGTGTTTTTTGTGTATGACCTCCCTCATTACAGATATGTCACAGAGTTTGTGGACCTTGGGAATGTCTCAGCATTGAGAACTTTCAGAGTTCTCCGAGCTTTGAAAACTATCTCTGTTATTCCAGGTGAGGAGTCTTTTAAGCATTAATGCTTATCTTGTGTATGTCTCCCTCTTTCTCTTTCCTCCCCCCCCTTCTCTCACCACTTACCTTTCAAAAATGGCACTGGGACATTTTTGATGGGCTTTGCAGTCTGTATGAATCAACAGTGATTTAAAAAAAATAATGTAAGACAGTTGGATGAATACTGATAATTGTATACCATCCTCTTAAGTGCATGTCTATCAATATCTAGCCTCTGTGTGAAAACCCTGAAGTATAATTCAAAACAAATAAAGGGCCAGCTACTGCCATTCTTACTCAGGCTGAGTAGTGCCTTGCTCCAGGAGTCATCCAGTTCACTTCAGGAACTTTCGGAGTTACACTAACGGGGATTTTTTTAAATAAAGAACCAGTCATTCTGGGAGGGTTATGAACCCTACTGTGTCAGGGCATACAGTACTTTTAACTTTATCCAATTGTAAAAATGAGGCCTATTGGATCACCTAGCCCATCCACTACGCCCTGCAGCCAGTGCAGAGAAGCCTTCGGCAATACTGTATCTAGTATATTGTCCAGTCTGGTTTTTAAAGTGCCAAGTAATGGAGCTTCCTTCACTGTGGCTTTCTGGCTTAGTGGACGAAGCATGTGATGAGGCGCCAGAAGTTCTTGCGTTTTGCTCACCATGCTGATCATATGTGTGGCCTCTATTTTTGAGTATGTGAATTTGTGGACACCCAACTTTAGACACCTAAGTAGAGCCTGGTTTTCAGGGGTGCCGAGCAACTTTATCTTCCAGGGACTTCATGTTAGAGTTTTGGGTGCTCAGCACATCTGAAGTTGGGCACCCAAAATCAGAAGCCACTGGGGGGAGAGTTTTGGTCTTAACCTCCTTTGTTTTGTCTTCTGATCTGGAAAATGGGAGTGAGATTTGCTCACTTGCTTCCCAGATATTAGGTTTAGCAAGTTGATAGTTTGTATAGTGCTTTGGGGGTGGAAAGTGCGGAGTGTTTTTATGTTGTTTTTTTCTGACAATGTACTGAGGGGATATTTTTGAAGGCTTTAAGTGCACTGAAAATACAGATTGCCTTGGAGCATGAGTTGGTCTATTCCAGGGTTCAGGGGAGAAGTGACGTAAAATTGTTACCTCAGGTTGTGTATTTTTAGTGATGTCAAGCCCAGCCTACCTCTTTCTCCATCTCTCCAAAATGTAGCTCTGCTCTGGAATGAGCAATAGCGCCATCTTTACTTGTTAAGTAAACGATGTCCAGCAACATCCTGCTATTTTCTCAGTGTGCTATTGCATGTATGTTTGCAAAAAAACAAACTACAGTGTTCTAGGAGGCAGATGCCTTTTCCCTCCCTCCAGACTGCCAAGCCTACCATATTTATAAACCCTACCTGCTGCATGATGCTTTTAAATACCACCTGCTTTTCTTGCACTGAATGATAGAGAATTGCTCCTTAATTAGAATGCTCTTACTTAGCCTTGTCGGATGGTTGGCTGCACAGCTTAAGATACACACATAAGGAGGAAGAACTATCTGATTATCGTTGATGATGATGCACTGCTTGGAGAGCAGTTGTGATGCTGTCAGTGCACTGCAGTTCTTACACCGCCTTGGTAAAAGAAGAAGTATGCTGAAACTGCTTCAGGATTTGCTTCACATTCATCAGTATAGCAGAGTGAAATAGTGTAATCAACTGCCTAGTTAGTGTGTAAACTTGCCATTGACCTCGCATGAAAAGATGTGGAGCTGTTCAGCTGCATATCCTAGGCCCCATGCTCCTAACTGCTAACAGAGATTCCTCTCTAGCTCAAGTGTGCTTTTGGAGCCAGGAGAATCTAAGTTCCATCCCACCCCGCATTGTTAAGTTCAGCATAGCCAGTTTGCAGCAAAGTGAGGGTGGCTGTTACAGTATTGAATGCATTGAATGCGAAGGCTAGAATTGGAAATGGGCGGAGCTTTGGTCACTGACTTAAATTAGAGCCTAGATCAGAATCTCCCCTGATTGTGCAGCGCTGGGGCCCAGTAGAGGCTTTGCAAAACAACCCCCTGCCTTCTGGTCCCATCACTAGCAAGAAATGGAATAATTAACCTACTGGTTGATTGTCTTTAGGGTAAGCTTGGAAGCGCTAGTTGTGGGGCAGAGAGCTAGTGTATTACTTGGTGGCTTACTGTACACACAGGGTAGAAGTGTACTTTTCTCAAGGTAATGTATTTGAATATGTTAAAATCTAAATGTTTTCTCTTGTTTCTTCAGTGCATGCAGTGGGATGGGAATTCCAGTGTCACAATGACCTTGAGAGAACCATTTTATCATTATGACAGATGTTAAATAAACCTTTTGTAAATAATTAGAATTGGCCTCTTCAGATGAGCAGTGGGTGTTTAGATGAAAAGTATGCAGGACTGGAGACATGCTGCTGGATAAAGTTTCAGGTGAGGTGCAGGGTTTGCATGGCTTAGTGGATCACTAATAGGATATAGAGACACTCACCTCTACTTCACCAGCTCAATTCTAGTCTATGCTAGCAGTAATTCCCAAATATGACCATCGTAAGATGGCTTGGTGACCTGTGCTAAATGAGTTGTTGGTCTTAGTGCAGTTCCTGCTGGGGAAGAGAGCGCATCACACATGCAATGACACAGCAACTGCCAAGTGGCCCCAGGCACTGGAAACCTCAGCAAAGAGGCCAAATACCAAATAGTGCCAGGGGAGTGAGCTTAATCCTTCACATCTAGAGGTGATTCCTCCAGACATGCAGGCTAGAGGGCTTACATGGTGTGCATATATTGTCCTGCGACTAGAGAAAGGACTCTTCTGCAGGGCTGTCAATCTGCCACCTTTCACTGACATGCAGGTGCATATGCGCACACAAACTGAGGGGCAAGTGGCAGTGCACGCTGCATCTCTTAAATTCTGAAAGAGGAAAGTAGTGGTGCTGTGAGTTGTCTCCTGGGGCCTATCTATACTGGGGAAATTTAAAAACCAATTTAGCGGAACCAATTTTAAAACAGTGTGAGCCATAGTGCAGAGCTGACTTAAGGAAGGCAGGTCCCTTTTTTAATGAAATGGAGTAGTCTTGAAAGCAGCTCAGTAAAAATGGGTCAGGTCACCTAAAACCAGATCTACAATACTATTCTAACCAGTTTGAAAATATCCCTAGTATCAGTAGACCGATAGTGTGGTTCTGCTTTAGGCTGGGAAGGCAGACAGCTGAACATCTCACAGGCAACTTTTAATAGTTGGTGAATTAAGCACAGAACTCACTCTGCATCCTGTTGTATAGAGCCAGGGTCACATTATCTGACTTGACAAATTGTGTGAAGAAACACATGTTGAGTCCATCGCAAATGGAAACTAAGCCCGCATCACCCTGAAAACTTAGTTTCCAAGACAATTGCAACCCATTGATATCTGAACCAGGACATTCCTTTTAACTATGAATTGGTAAAGCAAAGCAACAGTGAGGAATCAGAACGATATTCCAAGCCCCCAAGTGACCAAATCTTTCAGTGATACAATTATTAATGTTTTTAAGAGCCTAATTTTCCATGGTGTCTCATACAGTTCTTTACACCAGTGCACAGCAGGAATAATGATTGCACACTGTCAGAGCAATAGAGAATGGGAGCCTAGAGGCACTGAAGATTAGCAAACAACAACTTAGAGGGCTGAAGGGAGCAGGGTGTAAAAATTTCCAGTTGTGTCTGGAAAAATGAATAGCAATAAAGCTACTTGGAAATTGACAAGAACTTTGGCGTTGATTAAAAGCTCTGAGTTTAAAAAAAAACATTTTATTCCTACCTGGAACTTCCTTTATTGGTTTTATTTTACAGTTTCATGTGCCTGCTACCCTAAGGCCCCTTTACATCAGCCTGGCAATGTAAGGGGTGCTTCGAGGGGGTAAGACGCTTTTATACTGATGGAACGGTGTAAAGAGACCTTAGAATAAATGAGAATCAGGCACAGGTTCCCAAAAGATCACTGGCTCCTCTCTTTTGCATTTTTCGTCTGATATTTATATTCAAGCCTAGATTTTTGTTTAGTTACTCAAAGTGCTTAATTCAGATAGATAACTGGTGTGTACTAAATAACACAGCCTTGATAATGAAATGCCTTCATTTTAGCATTTCTCTACAGATGAATTGCCACTGATTCAGACTGTTCTTTAGTTGCATGGTCCATTCAAGGTCTAAGACATGGCATGAACCATGGCAAGGTGCAAAGTAGAGCTAAACTTTAAAATTTATCTGATAATTGCAAGGATCAATCTAAGTAGAAGCCCTCTTGAATGTCACAAAGCGTGAAAATCAGAAACTAAATCTGCTCTGCTGAGCCTTGCAGTTATATTGCATGATGTAGTATCCCAGCTTATTCTTGATTCCTGCTTATGTAATTCAACTTGCTTCACATTTTTGTTTGACATGTGATAAATTATGGATGGTTCAAATGTGTTTTGGTCAATGTTTTTACCATTTGTTTTCCTCCCCAGTTTCCCTATTTGCAAACTCACTTTTTAGAAAGTCAAGACTCCATTGTCATGTCACATGCTGGCACTTACATTATATAACTGAAATAGTAAAAAGGCTTTGAGAGGATGTTACGTGTCAGTGGATCTGGTAATTCTTGAAAATGCATAATTTACATGACTTTCTCTTGTAAACTTAATGTTTTGGGTTTGTTTTTTTTTTAATTCCAAAATGTAGAAGGGTTGGGACATAAATCCAGCTCTCAGAAACCTACAGAAATTCAGGTTCAGTTCTGGGTCAACATAAAACATCCCAGTACAAAACTTCTATGTTTGTAGCCAGTGCAACTGGTCAAGAAAATGGTTTTGGTGGTTTTTTTTCGTGTCCCCTCTATGAAAAATGTTGATGATTTAAAAAAAAAAATTCATCCAACTTTTTTTGAGGGGGCTGCTGAAAAAACAAAGCTTTTCCAGTTTTCAGCTAACAAATTTTTATGGCCAAAAAAAAAAAAAATCTCATTTTTGTTTTTGTTTGTGTTTGATGAAAGGTAAAAAAGTCTCCTTTTAACATCTGATTCGCATCCTGCAATTTTTTCTGCAACATAAACAGGATGCCATAAACTTGTCTGGGTAACTAGGTTGGCCATTCTGGCTCCTAGCTCTTTGTGGTGCAAGACACTCTAGAATTGATTGCCCTATGTGCTACTGGTGTTGCTTTATGGGCGTCACCTACTGAGACACCATGGGATAACTGCTCAGATTTTTCCGGTATGCTGTGACAGCAGCCATGGTTACAGCAGGTGGCATGAATGGTGGAGATGCACAAAATGCTGAAAAGAGCTGCTGTGTAGACATGGCTCAGCCATGCTTGTTGCAGCTGAGTCAAATAAGTGTAATGAACTGGTTACAAAAACATAGGTGCACCTGGAGTGTAGCTCCAAGTGTAGTTGCAAGTTCCAGATATGGGGTGCTAGACGGGGCTGAGAGCTCTCACTGATTCCAGCCAGTTGATCAGGAAGGGCAAGCTTGCGGTTAAGGCACTGGGCTGCGATTCAGGAGATCTGCATTCAGTTCCCCACTCTGCCACAGACTCCTTGTGTAACCCTAGGCAAGCTGTTTACTGTCTTTGTGCCTCATTTCCCAGATGAGCATCTTCAGTCTTCATTTGTCTTGTCCATTTAGATGGCCATTTAGATTAACTCTCCAGGACAGGGGTTGCCTCTTATTCTGCATAGACACAGCATCTACCCCAGTGGGGCTCCACTCTCAGCTGGGGCCTCTAGATGCCACTACTAGTAACATACACAATAACCTATCTATAATTCTGAGATACAGTAAAATACTGCATCGTAGAGTCTGGCCATTGAGCAGATTGTCCATACAGCACATCCAAAAGGAAGACATTTGGAAAACAAATGGACACAAACTGTAGGTTGCCAAAGAAACATTTTTGTCACTGGAAAATTTTCCCCCTAGAGCGTTTTCTGCCCTGGAATGTACCATGCACAGAAGCAACTGCATCGAGCTCTCCCTGAATGTGGACACACACGTACATGGCTTGATAAATCTTTCAGCTTTGTTGCATTATTTACCACTGAGATCTGCAGAAGGGCCATGTAAATCTATGTGGTCTAAAAAAGTCCTGGAGGAAGGAGAGGATCGTATGACTCAGCTCCAGCCCACTTGCAGTTTAATGGTATGAAAACATTTGAGGCAAGTTGATTATAAGTTGAAGTGGAAACATCCTCGTTGCTTAGAGGGAGCAAGCTGCAGTATGAGGCTTTTTCCTGATGAACAAGCATTTCTGGACTGAGAGGTTTTAATGCTTAAATTTTTCATGTGACTTTCCAGCTGGTGACTAGAAAAAGTTGGCCCTGGCAACTGAAGCACTGTGTCCACAGAACAGGAGCAGCATGATCAGTGCTAGTTTCCACATGAGGTTTTGGACCAATGTGCATAATCCCTGTCCTGGAGGACCGATTCTTCACAGCTCATTTAATCTTTGGGCTCCCTACTGAGACATCCATCAAGGATGTCTTATGTTCTTATGATACCAGTTGTGATGCTCACCAAAGAAACTCACCAGTCCTATTTCACAGAAGAGGGTTGTCAAGCAGCCATTGGAGGATAAAAATGCCATGCAATCTTTAGCAACCAAAAGTGGCGGGAGGCCTCAATTTTACACTTCATCCAAAAGGCGGCACCTTCAGTAGCATCAGTCCCGGTCATCAGTTAAGTAGTGATGCAGATAGGAGGAACTCCCACCGAATCATCAACACTTCCCATAGCAATCTGATTTTCTGTAGAATTCTCCCATCCAATTACTGGCCTGGCCTACGCCTGTGAGCTCCAATGAGGTTGCACTACAAGCTGGCTTCACTTTGCCCAGAAATTTAAAAATAAAAATCACCACGTCTAATCTTGCTTCACAAGTTTTTGCTGATTGCTGGATTTTGGGGCAGGTCCAGAAGTCTGCATTGTATGGCTCTAAAAATGAGTGCCATTTATTCAGATTTTAAGGCCATGAAGGGACCGTTATGATGATCTAATCCGACTTCATGCATTACACAGGCCATAAGGATTTCACCCAGTCAAAGCAGTCATAATACTAGGAGTGGGATTTGAAACCAGGCATTTAGGGGAGACTGCGACCTTAACTTCGTGCTTGGCCACTTCTGCCAATTACAGTGTTGACCACTTGGTTGAAGATGCAGACAAACTTCAGCTCCTTCTGATCTCATTGTGGAAATGAATTACTCCAGACTTACAATGTGGTCTCAAGAACCATCACACCAAAGACCAATTTAGCTATGTATTCTAGGTCTGAGCATTCTGCAACACATAGATCATACAATAAAGATGGATCGGAAGCAACCAGCTAATTCTGTCAAAACAAAGAATGCATGGAAATATATAAATACTTGCATGTAATATCTAGGCAGAGAACAGTGACTAGGTGCAAAGACTTCTGATCTGGACCCTGATGCAAAGTTCATTAGAATCAATGGGAATCTTTTAATTGACTTCGGTGGGCTTTGGATGAAGCTGCTGGTAACCTAGGAGGGTCTGACAGCTGACAGTTGAAGGCTGGTGTGGTGATCTGAGCCAGAGCTTTGGGTCTGATCCAATCCTAGCTGAAATATTTACTGCTGGAACAGTTGCACACTCTCTCTCTACTTCAGAACTAGTGCCTATAGACAAGCATAAGAGGGGTTGATTGCCCAAGAGGTTGTTATAGAAGGCTGGTGGTGGTCTGAGGAAGCATCTTAAGCCTGGAATGACTGCTTGGGCTTAACAAGGCTAACATTTCTGGAGTTTTTAAACCTAAAGCCCTCTTGGGAGGTAGCTAAAGCAGTGATGAGGGGGAAGTTAATATCAATTACAATTGTGTGGAAGCACTGATGGATGTGGTGAGGTTTTGGGAGGCAAGGGATGGAAATCCATACATGGTCTGGGAATAATAAAGTGTATCAAAAGTGCTCACAGCTAACAGTAGATTAAGGGAGTAAGAGATTCATAAAGCACAACATTTAATGACTCATTAAATGCCTCCTTCTGAATATGAATTAAAGGGATAAGTTATCATTGTGGCTGATGGAAAAAGCACTTCAGTAAATATGTTAAAAGGAAGGATGCCAGTCTCATAGGAGTCTCTCTTATCGGATCTCTAAAAGGTTAGGTAGGGATTTCTTTTCAGAAGTTGCATATGATCCAATTCCCTGGGCAGAGAGTAAAGAAAGGTAAACTACATTTCTTATCTGGAAAAATATTTTGGAGGACGAAGTTTGGAGATGGTTCAGGAGTGTCCAATAGCAGTAGGGGCCTAGATAACTTTTCTATGGAATACTATGCAGTCAAGGCCAGAGCTAGTGATGGGACACCAGACTAAATCCACCTGTGACATGATCTGGTATGGCAAATGTTTTGTGACACATCTTCCCCACTTGCTCTGGAAAGGATGTAGGGGCACCCGTGCTGAACTCTTATGGGAAAGCTGACCAGCCTGTACGCACAACCTGCTTGCCCAGCTCCGACAGGATGAGGAGGAGGATGAGAAACTAACAACATTTTATTTGTTTGTCAAAGACCAAAAAGTAGTTGCTGTGTGAGTAGAATTTTGCAAGGCATGAAAGGGTCTGATTTGCCGAAGCAGAAGAAGTGAGACAGAACAGACAAAGGGAGTAACTTTGTGTTCATGGATGCTTTTAAAAGTTATCAGTACTGTTTATAATATGAATAAGGAGGTGGAGGGCTAAGCACGAATTTCTAGCTGAAACTGAGATCTAATATTGGCAGAAACATTTGATGGTCTCTGTTGTGTCTCGTGGACATGGGGCTTAGAGCTCGAGGGAGAGGTGAGGGATTTTGTTGTGGTGAAAATGTTGCTTCTCTTTCTTAGTCAGTCAGTAAGCAGGATGAAGGTGGCTTTTATTTTAATTTACTGAAGTGGTGCTTGAGTTTGTGGGGCCTGGCAGTTTTGTGGTGGGAAAACCGTTTTGGCCTTTGTAAACGGAGCAGGGTTGAGTTGGAAGTTGCCATGGGAGGGAACATCCCAGGATTATTTTCCAGAGTCACTTATGGCCACCCTTAGAAATTCTGTCTGAAATCCACGTGCAGCAAAGCTCTTGTCTGCTTTTCCTCCCTTCATGCTATAAATGCAGAACAATCCCGCTGGACGTTAGAGTTGTTTGTTTTTTAAGGGTCTACCCTTGTTTTTCTTCTACACTCTAAATTCCTGTTGACTTCTGACTGGGTTCTGCATACCTTTCATGTAGGTCTGATTGAAGGTGTTATTCTGCATTCCTTGCTCATGCAAATTGTCCACTGAATTGAAGGATGGTACCTGGGCAGATCAGACTGAGCTTGGAAGATCCCTTTTATTTCTTGCCTAAGACATGTACTGTCGTTCGTATTAAACCACATACATCAACTGAATTTGAAGAACAACTAGCCAAAGACTTAATAGCAAAAAAATTTTCAGTACATCAGAAGTAGGAAGCCTGCTAAACAACTAGTGGAGCTACTGGATGATCAAAATGCTAAAGGATCACTGAAAGACGATAAGGCCATTGCAGAGAAATTAAATGAATTCTTTGCATCGGTCTTCACGGCTGAGGATGTGAGGGAGATTCCCAAACCTGAGCCAATCTTTTTAGGTGACAAATCTGAGGAACATATTATTAATAATTTGATCTGCAAATGTTGCCACCTCACTGTTTAACCCCTTTTTTCAGATGATACAAAACTACTCAAGATAATTAAGTCCAAAGCAGACTGCAAAGAGCTACAAAAGGATCTCTCAAAACCGGGTGACTGGGCAACAAAATGGCAGATGAAATTCAGTGTTGATAAATGCAAAGTGATGTACATTGGAAAACAATCCCAACGATACATATAAAATGATGGGGTCTAAATTAGCTGTTACTACTCAAGAAAGAGATATTGGAGTCATTGTGGATAGTTCTCTGAAAACATCCACTCAATGCGCAACGGCAGTCAAAAAAGCAAACAATGTTGGGGATCATTAAGAAAGGGATAGATAATAAGGCAGAAAATATCATATTGCCTCAATATAAATACATGGTACGCCCACCTTTTGAATACTGCGTGCAGATGTGGTCACCTCATCTCAAAAAAGATATACTGGAATTGGAAAAGGTTCAGAAAAGGGCAACAAAAATGATTGGGGTATGGAATGGCTGCCATCTGAGGAGAGTTTAATAAGAGTGGGACTTTTCAGCTTTGAAAAGAGATGACTAAGGGGGTATATGATAGAGGTCTATAAAATCATGAGTGGTGTGGAGAAAGTAAATAAGGAAGTGACATTTACTCCTCCTCATAACCCAAAAACTAGGGGTCACCAAATGAAATTAATAGGCAGTAGGTTTAAAACAAACAAATGGAAGTATTTTTTTTTCACACAATGCACAATCAACCTGTGGAACTCCTTGCCAGAGGATGTTGTGAAGGCCAAGACAGGGTTCAAAAAAGAACTAAATAAGTTCATGGAGGATAGGTCCATCAATGGCGTCCCTAGCCTCTGTTTGCCAGAAGTTGGGAATGGGTGACGGGATGGATCACTGGGGCACCTGGCTTTGGCCACTGTTGGAAGACAGGATACTGGGCTAGTTAGATGGACCGTTGGTCTGACCCAGTATAGCCATTCCTATGTTCTTAACTGTCTTGTGCAGCTTTGGCTCCAAGTTTATAGAGTCCCAAAGAGGCAGTTTATACTGGAGAAAATCCTAACACTTTTCGTGGAATCCTCTTATGCCAGATTGAAAGAGTAAAGGCCAGTCTAAAATGGAAATTTACACAGGTTTAACTAAAGGTGTGTGTTTTAAACCAGTTTAAACAAATGCGACTGTGTATGTGGACAATCTGATATCCTTTTAAACCTGGCTTATATCTGTGTAGCTTGCACCATATGAACAGGGTTTAAACCCAGGTAAGACTGTCCACATAGGGGTTTGCATCAGTTTAACTAAGTTAGATTTTGCACTGATTTAACTGGGTGTAACATCCGTGTGCAGACAAGCCCTAACATTCATCTCAGAGGCTCCTATATATGCGCTGTCACTAGAGAACAAAGATTTTGAATGGTGACCTTTTAATACACCGGACCCCTGCTAGAACGCGGGATTTGGGATCCATGCCCGGTACCGCGTTAACGCAGGGTCTGCGTTAGAATGAACTGCAATTAAAGTAATTAAATTTGGGATCCATGGCCGCGACCGCATTATATGCGAATTCGTGCTAGATAGACGCGCGTTCTAGCAAGGGTCCGGTGTATTTTAATTTGTTTTAAGACACTGGGTCAGATTTATTCCTTTTCCTTCACTGAAGTCAGTGGAGTTATACCCAGGATTCATTTGGCTCAGCTTCCCTCCCCCACCCCATTATACTTTTTGCTTTAATCAATGTACGGTAGGGGAAAACCTGAATAGATCCAGTGCATCTTCGATTTTCCATGGACCTGGCTGTCCTTAAGCAATGACCTTTTGCCACTATGTTATAGATGTAATGTGCAATGTATTGTCTGTGTGATAATTATATAAAAGTTATTTCTAGCCCTGTTTTCTCTCTGCAGGCTTGAAGACCATTGTGGGCGCCCTAATTCAGTCTGTGAAGAAACTGTCAGATGTAATGATTTTGACAGTGTTTTGCCTCAGTGTCTTTGCTTTAATCGGCCTGCAGCTGTTTATGGGCAATTTGAGGAACAAGTGTGTAATATGGCCAATTAACTTCAATAAGAGCTTACTAGAGAATGGCACCAGGGGGTTTGACTGGCAAGAATACACCAACAATGTCTGTAGGTATTTCTGCAGCAATGCTCCCTAAAGTCTGTTTCCTTTTTACTTGACGAAATGTTGTTGGCCAAGATTTTCAAAATGACTTGAGATTTTGGGTGCCCAACTTCAGGCACCTTAAAGGCCCTGGTTTCTCAGCACTTTCTGGAAATTGGGTCTCTTTAAGGTGTCTTAAATTGGGCATCCAGATTCACTTTGGAAAATCATGGCTTTGTCCATTTCAGCATGGTGAGTGCTGTTCCTAAAATAACCACTGTCCACTGGACTGGCCAGTCCTTGTTATAACGTTGCAGATCTGGAGAGGCCTGTGCAAAGCTCTGTAGATCTGTGCTCAACCTATGTTATTTTGTTTAGATCAATGTGACTTTTGCTTTGCAATTCGAACCCCACAAAATGGTGGTCCTGTCCACCTCCACAAAGTAGCTAAAACACAATTCTGCCTTGAGTGTAAGTGGTACTGGAGAGTGTGTCGTCCTTGACCCTGGAGTGTGCTGTGAGCACCAACCATGTTTTAATTACATCAGAGGATGGTTGTGTTAGTGTTCCATAGTGCTGGTTCTTTTCCAGGAAAAGTGGAACCAAAAACTCCAGAGAAAAAATTAGTTTAAATCACCAAGTTTCACCATTGTATTAATTTCAATGGAATGAATAAATGGTTCCAAAGATTTAAAGGTGTTAAATGACCCTGCCACTGTCCAATGTTAAGCAGTTTTACTGGTATACAGAGACCTCAACCTGCTTAGTACCATGGCAACACATCATTAAATTTCAGTAAATTTCAAAATTTGAGGATCAGGATGACAAAGACCAAATGATGTCCCAGTAAAGCCAGGGGTCCCAGGAAATGTTGCGGGTGGCAGCCATGATAGTGAAGCTCACTTCTTTTAGTCAGCAATTGTGTTCACTTTTGCCTCCTCGCCCCCCAAAAGGACCCAAAAAGGGAATGATGAGCAGAATAACCTATCCTCTCATTATTTTGTCTACAGATTAGGTCTAATTTCTGACAATCCACCTTTGGTTCATTGATTTCCAGTCCCTCACTTTTCTTGTTTATCGGCATGATCTTAACACAGTCCTTGAATTAGATCAGTTGGCCTTTTTGTTTAGACTAATTCAGCCTGTCTCTACCTTTTGCACTTTTCCCCATCTATATTTATTGTTATAGATTGTCACACCTTATAAACTTTTATCTCCTTTCCCACAGTTGGGCTCACAAATGGAGTAGGCCTACTAGGCCCCAATTATCACTACATCATCTGGTTTCAAGGACAAACCCTACCCTGTGGCCCATGGTTCAAGGCTCACTTGATACTTGGCCCAGGTTTGCAACTTGTTTGTCCAACCCACAGTGAGTTCTGTGCCTCCGAGCTCACAAACAAAGCTTTTTACAGCCCAGTCTGTTTAGTTTTAAATGTAGAGTTTTTGAAAGCTACTTCCTTGCTTCAGGGATTCCTTCTCTCTGGCTGTGTCTTATCAAGTGTTATTCATGAGTGGTCAGCCAAGATTGCATACAACTCTGGAGAGAGGGCTTTAGGGATTGAGAAAGTGGCTCATGTATTTGATTCTTAAATCCTAGTTCTATAGCAGGGAGGCTCCCAGCATCAGGGCGTGGGGCACAATAAGCTTCTCTCTATCCTCCACTGAGCTGTACATGCTTTCTTTGTATTAAGCCTTGACCTGACCCCCACTTTCCCATTATATCTATGTCCAGCATCCTCTTCCAACTGCCATTCTTGCATCCTGGCCTCCTGTCTCATAAAGCCTTATCTTTGTGTGTCAGTCAGCATTGATTTAGAAAAAGACCAAGCATTTGGAAAAGATATGTGCAAAGAGACCTACGGAGCATGTTGAACCATTTGTAACTAATAGTTTAGTTGTAAAACTAGGCCTGGTGTCCTTTCCTTTCCTACTTATTTATTTTCAATCACTCTAACAGTTCATGCAAATTAATTGCAACCTAGGAGCTATTTGATTATTCTCTATTCATGACAGGTTTCAGAGTAGCAGCCGTGTTAGTCTGTATTCGCAAAAAGAAAAGGAGTACTTGTGGCACCTTTGAGACTAACCAGTTTATTTGCGCATAGCTTATGCTCAAATAAACTGGTTAGTCTCGAAGGTGCCACAAGTACTCCTTTTCTTTTCTCTATTCATGGTGTGCAACTGGCAACCTTTATTACCTGATATCAGTTCTTCATCCTGACTGGTTGACTTTTATACAAATGGGGATAATGAACCCTAAATACTTGTGTCTGTGCCCAAATGCCATGTAGATACAGGTACTAGCTCAAAGAGCAGCCTATTCCCCAAACATTAACAAGAGCAAAAACGTGTCCCCGAATAAAAACAAGGTGTAAACATGGTGAGCGGGAACAGCGAGGAAATGTCTGTGAATGCTGTTGGCTCCGCAGATGAAAGCATCGACCTGACTCCTGAGCTCCGTTATTTGGTTTTCGCTTGGTTCTCACTCACCATATTTCCACTTGAAGTGACTGGGTGCCTGATTTTTTTGCTGCCTTGTATCTCCTTTTGTACTTGTGCAAAGCAGGAAAACAGGCTAGTAGGGCTTACACAGGTGTAAGTGACAACACAAAGCGCAAGGTAGTGGAGAATCAGGGTCCAGCTCTTCGCAGCTTCTCCCTTGCCTCCCCACTCTTGAATTAACTTGCTCCAGTGTGCCAGCGATTCATTTGTATTTGCGCTCAAACGGCTGTATTAACTTCCAGGAAGAACCTAGATGACTGCTCTGTTAAGGCTTCTGTAGTTTTGTAATATGCTGAGTCCATTAAGTGTGCAGTGTGCATACATACGTGTTTTAACATTTTTTTTTCAGCAAACTTTTACGTAATCCCTGGGGCCCTTGATCCTTTGCTCTGTGGTAACAGCTCAGATGCAGGGTAAGTGTTGGACTTTATTAAAAGTAAAGAATGTCTTTCTTCTCCAGTGGCTTTCATAGAGCTTAGCGGTGGCACAGGCTTAGAGGTGATTCCATGTAGCCTGTTCTCCTTTCATTGAATGTACCCCATTAGTAACTGTCTCTCTACTCTGCATGTGTCATGCCTGACACCGGGTATTCGTGTAGGCTTGCTGGACTGCGGTGTCATATGTAAACAAAAATATAACTTCTGTTTTAAAAAGACAAATTCATTATTTGTGGTTCATTTTGCACCACTTAAAATTAAGCAACTGATGTGTATGGAATGTTGCAGGCTACATTCTCCCAGTTCACTAGCAAATGGATCGTAGCCGTACTAGGATGGGATTTTCAAAGGAGATTTGGGAAGTTAGAAGCACTGTTCTCATTGCTTCTCAATGAGAATTGTCCTAAATCATTTAGGGCTTTGGGCGCCTAACTACTTCTAAAAATCTGGCCCTTGGACACTTGAAATCCAGTCCTGGGTGCCCAGCTGCCCATAGCTCTTTGAAAACCCTGTCCCTAAACTTTAGCGTTCATATTTAATTACCTTGTTTAAAATCTGTGTAATGCATGCTGTAAATACAGATAATGGTATTTCCATTAGCATTAGTAAATTAATTCTGTTTAGTCAAAAACTTATAGTTGCTGGTTAATTGGGGTCACAATAGAAAACTTGATTGGTATAAAAGCAAGAGAACAAGAAAATGAATTTATGGGGTCCTTGAATTTCAACCTCAAGTCATTTTAGATTATTCAGGAGGCCTGAAAGGCTCAGGATGGCTGGGAATGAGATCTAGAGCTTTTCACTTTTAGATTGCTGGTTCCAATCCAGCCTTGGTCAGTAGTAACTGTTCTTACCTTGTGATGGCCATTCGTTGGTCAATGTTAAGTAAGTTGGTGGTTCTTAATCTAGATCCCAATGGTAGGTCCATGTCACATCACCTACCATCACCACAATTGACACTGGCTGGCCTGCAGCAAGGCCAAGGATTGAGGGCTGATCCAAAGCCCACTGAAGAACATGGAAAAACTCCAATTGGCTCAAGGGGGCTTTTGTTCAGGTTACCAGTGGGTATGAAGATTGTAGTAGGCTCTTACCCTTGTAGCTAGCCCGTCCAGCTCAGGTTTGGTCAGGCAATATGAATAACCTTGTACTGCTGCATTCTGTGGATAAGGGCTTCTGTCTCCATGGTTGTCAACTGCCCTGTTTTTTTGCCAACCGCTTCGTCCCCATGAAAATAAAGCACATATGAAATGTTGCACCTTGCTGCTGTGAAAGTCATCACAGCCTTTGGCAACAAGCCTCCTGTTCATCTGTCCTTATGGCTCTTACAATATTGATACCCTGAAACTGCTTTCATCTTTTCTGCAGCCAATGTCCAGAGGGTTACACATGCATGAAAGCAGGAAGGAATCCAAACTATGGCTACACAAGCTTTGACACTTTCAGCTGGGCTTTCCTAGCCTTATTTCGCCTTATGACTCAGGATTTTTGGGAAAACTTGTATCAGTTAGTAAGTAAATGCATTGCTTCTCTTTTGCTTCCAATGTTTTGTTGCCTGTAATTTCATACACATTTGTGGGAGGATGGGGAGTTTTTTAAGGGTCTGAGGGAGCCACCCACAAGTGTATGGTTGTGTGACTTAGGAGGAGTTGTATTTTTAAGGAGGGGAAGAATGGCACCAGGGAGAGCGCATGTAGCATTCTTGACTGTTTTCAGCCTGGAGGCTGTTCTGTTTTGCTAAATCTTCTAACTAAGATTCTGTGGTGAATGCTGCAGAATTGTCATACTGTACGTTGTGCATATGCTGCGCACCTGAGCTTTGCTGATACTCTTGTAGTATAACACAGGGCATCCAGGTGCTTTGAAGGGTAAAGTGTATCCATGTTGTCTAAGAACAATTCAGACTTCTCTAGCAGGTTGGCATCATGCTGAACCAGCATTGTTTCAAAAGAATCTCTGTGCTTGGCATTGAGTTTCATACTGTATTTCTGAATCCCTGAAAACTTCCATCCTTTGGTCAGATTTACAACCTTTACTCTTGCCTGACATAGCATCAGGTTTGTCCTTAAAGGAAGGAGAAGAGTCATTTCACTGCTTGGGGCCCAAGGTTGTTGGGTGTGCTGTGTATCCTAATTCTTTGGAATGGATCCTGCTAAAAAATTAGATAACACTTCGTATGTATGGTACCGATGTATTTTTCTTTAGAATCATCCATCAGGAGAACTGTGATTGGCTGCTCAGATCCATATTGTAGACAGTCTCTTCTGAATCAAAGTGATAGGGAAATTGCTGTCTCTTTTTCAGACCTTGCGAGCAGCAGGAAAAACGTACATGATATTCTTTGTCCTGGTTATCTTTGTGGGTTCATTCTATCTGGTCAATCTGATCTTGGCTGTGGTAGCCATGGCTTATGAGGAGCAGAACCAGGCCACGCTGGAGGAAGCGGAGCAAAAGGAAGCAGAATTCAAGGCCATGTTGGAACAGCTGAAAAGGCAGCAGGAAGATGCGCAGGTTACAGTTTTGATTAATACTTTTTTTTTAGGTTGTTATAATTTTTTTTCTGAACCATTAATTACAAAACAGAGTCATATAAAATTATGAAAATACAGTAATGAACTGGGTGGAGTGTCTGGGCCTCACTGCGCTCTGTTGGATGGAATTAGAATTGCTCACCCTGTGTTCCTATGCCCAACATATTGCTAACATTTTTTACGGAGTTTCTCCTTTAGCTAAAGTGGCAGTGGCCTGCGTTTTTGTTGCAAGACGACCTGGGTTCTGTCTCTGCTACCTCTGTGACAGTCCAGGTGGATAGCACAATGGTAATTGCAAAGTTCTTAGAAAGCCAGAGATTCGTTCTATTATTTGCATTGCACTGGTTAAAGCATCTTTCACCAGAGAATGTCAGAACAGCTCTCTGTTCTAGCTGAGCCTTGCCACACTCATTTAAGGCAGATAAATATTATTTCTACTCATCAGAGAGAGGACTAAACTGAGGGACAAAGAAGTGAAGTTACTTGAACCAAGGGGAGTCTGCAGCAGAACCCACAAGCTCTGGATCCCAGTCCTGTGTTCTAACCATTTGCACAAAATCCCCATTTTGAGGAGGAAGCAGAACTTAGGAGTCTGGTGTCCTGATCCGGTGCGCTAAGCATTAGACCACACAACTTCCCAGAGCAGGAAAGAGAGATGTGGATTCCTAGCTCAGCCCCCCATGCTGTAACCATTCCACTCCACTGCCTCTGCGAGATGACTGTCATTTTTCTGTCTTACCCACTTCCTTTCCCTGTCCACTAAATAAGGAACAAATTAGTTTTGTCCCTTTCCCCTCAGGCTGCTGCCATGGTCACTTCGGCAGGGACGGTCTCAGAAGATGCTGTGGAGGATGATGGCAGGGGGAGGGTGTCTCAGAGCTCTTCTGAGATTTCCAAACTCAGCTCTAAGAGTGACAAGGAGCGGCGGAACAGGAGGAAGAAACGGAAGCAGAAGGAGCTCTTGGAAGGAGAGGAGAAGGGTGACAACGAGAAGGTGTTCAAGTCTGAATCGGAGGATGGAATGAGGAGAAAAGCTTTTAGGCTGCCAGACAACAGGCTGGGAAGGAAATTTTCCATCATGAATCAGGTAACATTCCTTTGCATTATTAAGAGTCACATTTCCTGTCTTGGGGCCTCATCCTTTGCCCTTTGCAATCCAAGGGAATCTTTCCGTTCCTTTTCAGAGTAACAGCTGTGTTAGTCTGTATTCGCAAAAAGAAAAGGAGTACTTGTGGCACCTTAGAGACTAACCAATTTATTTGAGCATGAGCTTTCGTGAGCTACAGCTGACTTCATCGGATGCATACTGTGGAAACTGCAGAAGACATTATATACACAGAGACCATGAAACAATACCTCCTCCCACCCCACTCTCCTGCTGGTAATAGCTTATCTAAAGTGATCATCAAGTTGGGCCATTTCCAGCACAAATCCAGGTTTTCTCACCCTCCGCCCCCCCACACAAACTCACTCTCCTGCTGGTAATAGCCCATCCAAAGTGACCACGCTCTTCACAATGTGTATGATAATCAAGGTGATTATGGATCAGGAGGAAACTTAGGGCCCAATCTTGTAGTGTTTGCTTACACAACAAGTCCTGAGTGTCCCTGTGAGCCTAGTGGAAATCAGGAATAACTCTGAAGTCAGGGCAGTTACACAGGTGACTTTCAATTAGACTTATGCGCATAAGTGCCAGGTCGCTTTTGAAAATGGAACTAAGGCTTCTAGGTTACTGAGGTCCTTTTGAAAAATTTACTCAACATGCTTGGGTTCGATCATTTTTCCTAAAATTTTCTTTGTATATTAAAAGTGCTGGATTGAGGACCAAAGGGAGGAAAGTCCTCCCCTAAAGCCCAGCACAAAGGCACCAGCTGGGGATGCTGTCTCCCACACTGCCACCCAGATATGGTTCAACCTTGGTTTTAGCAGCCCCCTTTAGGGGAGTGCAGTCTCCATGGCCTGTTCATTCCTTGGCCTCTTTGCTGAGCCTGCTCCCAAGGATCTAGCTGTGATTGTGATTTGTATCTGTATTACAACAGCACCTATCGACCTGGATCAGGGTCAAGACCCCATCATTAGCAATTATCTTTGAAAAGTCATGGAAGACGGGAGACATTCCAGGAGATTGGAAAAGGGCAAATATAGTTTCCATCTATAAAAAGGGAAATAAGGACAACCCGGGGAATTACAGACCAGTCAGATCAACTTTTGTACCTGGAAAGATAATGGAGCAAAATAATTAAGCAATCAGTTTGCAAACACCTAGAAGCTCATAAGGTGATAAGTAACAGTCAGCATGGATTTGTCAAGAACAGATCGTGTCAAACCAACCTGATAGCTTTCTTTGGCAGGGTAACAAGCCTTGTGGTTAGGGAGGAAGCGGTAGATGTGCTATATCTTGACTTCAGTAAGGCTTTTGATACTGTCTCGCATGACTGTCTCATAAACAAACTAGGGAAATACAACCTAGATGGAGCTACTATAAGATGGGTGCATAACTAGTTGGAAAATCGTTATCGTTATCAGTGGTTCACAGTCATGCTGGAGGGGCATAACGAGTGGGTTCCCGCAGGGATCGGTTCTGGGTCTGGTTCTGTTCAATATCTTCATCAGTGATTTAGATAATGGCATACAGAGTACACTTATAAAGTTTGCGGATAATATTAAGCTGGCAGGAGTTGCAAATGCTTTGGAGGATAGGATTAAAATTCAAAATGATCTGGACAAACTGGAGAAACGGTCTGAACTAAATAGGATGAAATTCAGTAAGGACAAATGCAAAGTACTCCACTTAGGAAGGAACAGTCAGGTGCACACATACAAAATGGGAAATGACTGCCTAGGAAGGAGTACTGCAGAAAGGGAGCTGGGGGTCATAATGGATCACAAGCTAAATATGAGTCAACAGTGTAACGCTGTTGCAAAAAAAGCAAACATCGTTCTGGGATGTATTAGCAAGAGTGTTGTAAGCAAGACACGAGAAGCAATTCTTCTGCTCTACTCTGTGCTGATTAGGCCTCAACTGTAGTATTGTGTCCATTTCTGGGTGCCACATTTCAGGAAAGATGTGGACAAGTTGGAGAGAGTCCAGAGAAGAGCAACAAAAATGATTAAAGGTCTAGAAAACATGACCTATGAGGGAAGATTGAAAAAATTGGGTTTGTTTAGTCTGGAAAAGAGAAGCCTGAGAGGGGACATGAGAACAGTTTTCAAATACATAAAAGGTTGTTACAAGGAGGAGGGAGAAAAATTGTTCTTCGTGACTTCTGAGGATAGGACAAGAAGCAACGGGCTTAAATTGCAGCAAGGGCGGTTTAGGTTGGACATTAGGAAAAACTTCCTAACTGTCAGACTGGTTAAGCACTGAAATAAATTGCCTAGGGTGGTTGTGGAATCTCCATCATTGGGGATTTTTAAGAGCAGGTTGGACAAACTCCTGTCAGGGATGGTCTAGATAATTAGTCCTGCCGTGAGTGCAGGGGACTGGACTAGATGACCTCTCAAGGTCCCTTCCAGTTCTGTGATTCAATGCTGGGCACTGTACAGACCAGAACAAAAAGGCACGCTCTGTCCCAAAGAGCTTTCAGTTCAAGTGATGTGGTTTATGGAATGCAGGTAACTACCCTTTCGGAACAGTAGTGAGGCCACTTGGACCAAACAGACAATTGCACTGACTTGTCCAGTGTAAATGGGTGGCCCTAGATCCAGGGATGAGCGTGGCCTTCTGTGAGATCGCTTTGCTTTTCTCTCTGCCATTCACGCCGTCACTGTTCGCTCTTTTCTCCCTCCCAGTCCCTTCTCAGCATCCCAGGCTCCCCTTTCCTCTCCCGGCACGACAGCAAGAGCAGCATCTTCAGCTTCCGAGGGCGCTTCCGCGATCCCGGCTCCGAGAACGAGTTTGCTGATGATGAGCACAGCACGGTGGAGGAGAGTGAAGGCAGGAGAGACTCCCTTTTCGTCCCCTTCCGTGGCCGGGAACGGAGAAGCAGCTACAGTGGCTACAGTGGCTACAGCCAGGGCAGCCGGTCCTCACGGATCTTCCCCAGCATCCGCCGGAACGTGAAAAGGAACAGCACAGTGGATTGTAATGGCGTGGTGTCCCTTATTGGCGGCCCGGCATCTAATAGGCCCGTGGGACGCCTTCTGCCTGAGGTGAAAATAGATAAGGCAGCTACTGACGACAGTGTAAGGAAGTCAATGAGTAGATAGTCTAGGCATGGCGGTCTGCCCTTTTCTGCTTTCCTGTATGCCGCCCTCCAAGCCAAATGGAAACCCTGATGGAATGAAAATTGGTTTGTCTAACCGCAGACTATATAGTCTGTATTGGATTCAAAGACTGCCATGCTTCAGTTACCCCCTTCCTTTCTTCTTGAGTAACCTACTGACCCACATCCTCCTCCTGGCTTCCTGGGGGAGAAAAAAAGGCTTGGAATTGAGATTTTCATGAAGGATATAACAATAAACCTGCCATTAGTAATGGCAATTCTTAGGAACAATTTATTTAAGAGGTGTGGGAGGGGAAATAGACCAAGATTTGCTGGAAAGTTTCTCCCACCAAATTTAAAAAAAATTCCTTTATGGAGGAATAATTTTAAAAACAAATGTAAACAGGCAGAGAATTTTTACGTTCGAAGGCCACGATCCTGCAGTCAGGTCTAGATGGAACAAAGTCTTACTTCCTTACCCACTGAAGTTCATGGAACTCCTTTGGAGTGTAAGTGGAGCCACCCTCCTGCCTGGATCAGCTTGCAGGATTTGGGTCTTGGAAGCGAAGGGAGGAGAGTGTGAGAGAGCAATTTCAAACAAGGAACCAAATCAGGCACCAGGAGTGACAGCTTTGGGGAAGACCAGACCTATGAGAAGGGGGATCTAGGTGAAATATGAAGCTTAAAAGGGAACACTGACAAGAAATTTAATTCCAAATATAGGTTTTGTTCTTTTTTGTAATATATATTACAAAATCTAGTAAGGAAGAAATGTTTTAATGGAATTAAGAAAATAATTTCAGTGAAAACAGTGTCATTTTAGATTTAAACTTTCTCAGCATGGCACTAGTGCATGGGAAACAGGTGGTGAAACTGACTATAAACAGAGCAGAGACTCTGACCAGTCTAGTTTCACTGCCCAAGTTGAATGAAATGAAACCATCAGTTTAGATGGTTGGGAAGTAAACTCAATTTAATTTTTAAAATCCTTCCATTGTAATCATCTCATCCTTCTGTGTGAAATCCTATAGAATTTAACAGAGACAAACTTACGATAGAATTTTAAAAGCCATCTTATGGAAGCCTAGAGGATAATATAATTATCAGGCCCCAATCCGGCAATCTGATTTATGCATATGGATCTATGCAGTCATGCACACTGCTGTACATCAGTTTGGCTCAGGTTGCCAAATCAGGGCCTTTACAGTCTATAAATTGTTTAGGGTGATATCTATTGAATCATATTGATTTAATCTCCCTCAAATTCTACAGGAATTTTCCACAAGGGAAATTTTTAACACAATGGAGGAAAATAATTTTTTCTTTTTCTTTGTAGTTTTTTTAATATCTGATTTTTCTCTTGACAGTGACCTTTTAAAACAAAAGGGTTGAATGAACTTCAGTCAAAAAATTCATTTAAAAATATGCCAACAAAACAAGTTAGTCTAGAAAGCCAGAGAGAGCCTGTACTATTATGTGCTAGTTAGAAGGGATTGTTTGGCCTTCGATAAAAAGAAAGGGTAGCAAGATCATTTGTGAGCTGTCTAAAAAAAATAGCTTGTGGGGGAAATCCAGCTAGTGTGTGTGTAAATTCCAAGCAGTTTTTTTTTAATTTTTGCAACCTGAATTAATACCCTCTAATCCTTGATTCATCCTTGAGACTTTATTGACCCTTCTTTAGTTACGTTAAACTTTAGTTCCTACCTTCTTCCCCAGTTAGCATGTTAATATAATGTGTAGTTTGAATATTTTGTTCTCTTTCTAACACAGCATGGAAATATTAGAAACTGTAATTAGCATGATGAATGCATGAAAGACACCTGAAGAGAGACTTCTGTATTATGTGATACTGGATACACTGGTTACTTGGCAGTTCTTTTTGATAACTGGCTATACCTGTAGTTAAACAGTGCAAATACCAATTAGCCATCGTGACCACTGAGGAATCACATGGGTTATGCAGGATACCTTAGTCATTCATAGAGTAAGTATCTCATTTCCTTAAGAAAGGGAGACAAAAGGCTGTTTAAGGCACATGTGTTCTTTTCACGAGCAACTGATGGCAGACTCCTCTATCGAGGGCGAAGCAATAAACCGTTGGTAGCACACACAGATCTCTGGGCCTAGATTTGCTACCATTGGGTACGATTAATCCTTTACTAGAGCAAAGCCTAAGAAATGATTACATCTGTCTTGTATAACAAAATCCAGATTTTGGCTGTCGACTTGAATGGGAGTTGAGAGCGCTGGGCTCTCACACTGTAGTCTGTCCTTAATTACCAGCAGCTCACATTGTTTTCTATGGGCTGGACTCTGCCCCAAAGAGTTTACAGTCTAAATAGATGGGGCAGACAAAGGTGGTAGAAAGGCAGGACTATTTTTAAGTGACTAGCTAAGTCACACAGGGAGTCTGTGGCAGAGGTGGGAGCTGACCCAAGATCTCCTGTGTCCCCGTTAGTACATTAGCAACAATCTACCCTTCCTCCTATTGATTTAAATTAGGCTTCTTGCAGAGCAAAGGACTATGCAGAAATTGCCAAATTTTTAAAACTCTCCTTTTGGTTGGTCTTAAATATGCAAATACTCTGCATTAAGAATATATCGGAAATACTAAGCTTCCAGTAACCACATTTTTTTAAGCAGTGCAAACTACTGCTGCAGCCTGCGGAAGCAGCGTCCATAGTGTTACGTAAGATAAACGCACCAGGCTCGTGCATAAGGAATGACGTCAGTATGGAAAACCCCCATTTTATTTTCTCCCTTGGGTGCATGCTATCTATCTAACGTGACAATATGCAGAGTTTCAGACGGATCAAGAGTCTGTTCTAATTAGACATGTGAATTTTGCAGGGTACTACCGAGGTGGAAATTAAAAAGAAACCTACCGGGTCTCTCTTGGTCTCAATGGATCAACTGAATGCATCCTATGGAAGAAAGGATCGAACCAACAGTATAATGACTGTTTTAACTAATACCCTTGTAGAAGGTGTGCACAATGCCATGTAATTTAGTGTGTATGTCTGTATTTATGTGTGTGCCTAATGACGCCTTGGCTGCCTTGGAGAAACTAGAAGACCTATTGCTGGTAACTAGAAGGAGATTCTCCCCTTGGCTGATGTGTTATGGAGTTGAATGTGGTGGGTTTGATCCCTGTTGTTTCTGCATCCAGTTTGACTCATGCAGCAATGTGTTTGTTACTGTATCAGTGTGACAGTTTTGGGGGTTGTGGTTCTTTTCCCCCCTTGTTTGGATTCATATGATAATTTTCAAACCTTCCCTCAACTGAAACCTCAGTGTTTTGGGTGGGAGATGTGTGGAACTGGAGTTCTGCCTGGCTTCTACTCAGAACCACAAATTCCTCCATGTTCTGTTGAGCCATGGCTCAGTCTTGTGAACTGGGCTTTGTAACAAACTCCAGACTGAGAGAGAAAGCACTAAGCATTTTACACAGCTGTATTAATTCCCCTTTAGAACAATGCAACACACTGCTATTACCGTACAACAATGTATATCACCTTAAGGAGATTGGTGGAAAGACATTAAAGGAGGGAATCTGGGCAACACAACTACTTGTAGGCAGCCATGGAAAAGGTGGTTTTTGTGCTGTGTTTAGCAGAGATGAAACCACAAGAGCCAGAGAGGTTGGTGGTCGGAGCAGAGGGAGGCAAGTGGATTTTTCTGCTGAGCTGCTGTGAAGGCACCAAAGAATTGATGCTTAACTTAGTGGTGATTCCTCCCTTAGAGAAGTACAGTGCTTACTTTGTGCCACGGCTTGCCAGGGCTGAGCCCTGGCACCTCTAGGCTTGGCAGTTCATAGCCCTGGCATCTCTTTCATTACAAATTAAGCACTGGAGAAGTACTTGTGCATTTTGTTTGAAGAGGTGCAGATTTAGGTGCAAAGACTCTCATACTCCCAGGTGCGGGGGAGTAAAAACAACTGGTGTATGTTCTGGTTCCAATAACAATATGCAAAAGGAAAACTATAGTTGTCACTCAATCTGAATGTATAGGTGTTCTGCACAAATGGGGAATGGAGAAAGTCTCCTTTGCCTGAAGCCCAAGAATAGAGAGATCTGAACTGCATTGAGATCTTGGCTATGTCAGCTGTCAATAGAGAGTGACCTCCTTGTGACAAATGCTGAAATAAACAGTAGATCGAGATGAGCAAATGACTCTGATTTCCAAATATATTATGCAAGAGGCTGTAAGAGTTTGAGAATGACAGACGTGTGTGGGGGGGTGTTCTCTGATTCTTACAGGATCCTGTAATAATATATATGAAAATTATATATACTTTGAAAATAGAGCAAGGTTTCTGTGTGGCTTTCCTCCCGCACAAACTCCTACAGCTCCAGTGCTGTGGTCCTTTTTTAAACTTTCAGAAAACCAAGGCAACCATATTCTTAGTAACCAAAAAACAAATTGGAGTTGGAGAAGTCCACCAAAGCATCTCTCTCTTCCCAAGCAAAAATACAACGACCACCTTGGACAGTTGTGTGAAGCTTAGATAGAATAACCGGAGGCCAAAGAATGGGCAAAAAGCAACCTAAGTTTCCAGGAGAAATGTAAAAATATCTTAAATAAATAAAGCCACTTAAGTCACGGGTGTTGCGTTCATGGTGGCTTTCTCTAAATGGACAACATTCATTTTAACCAGGCTTGTACCAGTTTATCCCAAATTGATTCTTTACTAAGTGTGTCCACACCACTGTATTGCATAGTTTAAAATGGCATCTTTAGGTAAACTGGTGCAACTTTGAATATAGGTGAGGTCTGAGGGCCCGATGTGTGAAGTCCAGTAGATGGAGTCCCGTTAACTGCAGTGATTGTTGAATCACATCCTAAACCCACAGGTTGGGCTCTTGGGTAAAACAGTTATGAGATCCATTATCGTTGTTGTAATTTGTATTATGGGATCACCTAGAGGCCCCTGCCCCATAGTATTGGGGACAGTACAAACATACAGCAAAGAGACTCTGCACCAAAGAGCTTAAAGCAAAGTATAAGCAAAGACGCAAGGTGGATTCAACACCCCCAAGGGGAGCCGTGAAATGATACTGGAGCCATGTTAACAGATTAAGGCAGATCGAGGAGGACAAGACCTGATTCTTTGCTATTTTGTTTTGTAACTGCAGAGTTGGAAGAATCCCAGAGGAAGTGCCCCCCCTGTTGGTACAAATTTGCCAACACCTTCCTGATCTGGGAGTGCCACCCACACTGGATCAAGCTGAAGGAGATAGTGAACATGATTGTCATGGATCCCTTTGTTGACCTGGCCATTACCATCTGTATTGTGCTGAACACTGTCTTCATGGCGATGGAACACCATCCCATGACCCCTGAGTTTCAAGATGTTCTGACTGTAGGAAATCTGGTAAGAGTGCTTTGGGAAAACATGTTGTAGGGGGTACAGACTGTTCGTAAAACTCTGAGGCTTCGTGTTAACAGTGACAAGCAGATTCACGTTTACAATAATACAAATAAATAACAGTAAGGGTAAATGAACTAGCTATCAATAGTGTCATGTCACCCTTCTGTGTACAGATCCTTGCAAATCCTTTTAGAAGGTCTGTGTGTTTTCCCAGACATCTGGGCACTGCCTGAAATAAGTGGCAAGATCCTCTACAATGCAGATGCAGGTGGGGGACTGATTCAGTGCCCACTCAGGTCAATGGAAGTCTTTCACACTGGCTTCAGTGGATGTAGAACAGGGCCTACAAAGCACTAGATGAGCTGGAGAGGGAGTGCAGGGGACACGACCCTGTATCACTGAGAGGGATCTCTCCTCTCAGCAGGCGTGAGGTCCAGGAGGGGAGTGGTAAGGTGTCTCTTTGGCATGATGAACACACTTCAGCTCATCAGAAGGAGGCCGTGTGCCTTCTAGAGGAGAGAGCACTGGCCTGGGACTCAGGAAACCTGGGTCCTGTTCCCAGCTCTGCCACTGGCTTGCTGTGTGACCTTGGGAAAGTTAGTTCTCTGTGCCTCAGTTTCCCCATCTGTAAAATGGGAATAATGATGCTGACCTCCTTTGCAAAGTGTTTTGAGATCTACTGATGAAAAGCGCTACATGAGTTAGATATTTTTATAATTAGACCGGAGCGCACCACCCTTTTTTTAACCGTGTGCACTTGTGTGTGGTTTCACATTCTTGTTTGTGGTGTTGGGAGATAGGGGTGCTGTTAGATGCTAGCTGCAATCTCTTATTTACTCCCGAATGTCATCTTTCTCTCCTTGTGATTTAGACTGTCTCCTGTTAGTTCCCCTCTCCCTACAGCAGTGTTGTGGGCAGTCATGTTGCTGGCTAATAATTAGCCATCCTGCTGCCAAAGGAATGGCTTAAACTGCAATGTATCTGCAATTAGCAGAGAAGGGGCCATGACTTACCATGAATAATTACTGCCTTAAGTTACTGCCTTACTACCAGAATTCCATGAGGGAGATGTTTCCTCTGGGAAGCAAACATTACTAGGGTCACAGCTGTAGTGTGGACTGCCCACATGGTGGGTGAAATGGCTTCCAGGTTAAGTGACTTTCCGTGCAGGGCCCATATCAGTAAGGTAAGAAGGGGGTTGCTTCAGGAGGAGATGAAGGAGCAGGGGAGATCCAGTAATGCTGCAGGCCAGAGGTCAGAGCACAGGGCTAATGACTAATTCTCTGCCGTTCTCCAGTGGGCACAAAGGTCCCCAAACGGAGCGATTCAGCTGCTCATGGGCGGTGCAATGAGCAATCTTTCTGGTCAGTGCAGGGGTTGAGGATGGGAAGAAGCAAAAGGAAGCCCAGTGGATCCTCCGCTCTGCGGATCCACTGACTAATGCCCAAAACTGATGGAGAGCACATGCTCTGCAGAGGCCTCTGTGGCCCGAAGGCTGCTGTAGCAACCAGGGAGCATGGGGGGTGTCTGTGCTCTTCAGAGGGAGGAGTACAGTATCCTGCCCAAAAGGCCCTTTTACTCAGGTTTTGCACCGTGGTCACATGACTTTGCCCTGCACTGTACGAAGTGATTCTTCACTCTAAAAGGGCACAGATCCAGAGCAGGCGCAGAGTTCCTTCTGCAGCTCATGTGAAGATCAGTAGGGTTTGTGGGTGCCTGGCATCTCTCAGGCTCACACCCAAATACTTGCTAGGCTGATATTTTCACAGGTGACTCTCAGAGGCACTGTGCACCTGCTTCTCCAACTGCAGTCCCTGTGAGCTGTAGATGCTCAGCACTTTTGGGGCCTGATGAACATAACTGAAATCAGTGGAGCTGTGCTGGCTTATACCAGCGGAGGGTCTAGCTGTACCTGCCTCAGGCCATGATCCTGTGACCACTGAAAGTGATGGCAAAGCTCATATGGACTTCACCGGTGTGGGACCAGGGTGAACCACAGCTGGAGACCCTGAAGTTTCAATCACTTCTGAAAATTTGTCTGTAAGGTCTTGATAGGAGAGTGATTACCAGGGAAGCCAGTAAGGGTTGCACCAGCGCAGCTATACCAGTGGAGGGAATAACCCGTTGTACGCAAGCCCATGACCTTGCCCAGGCTGTGCATTTGAACTGGTACAAGGAGCATTGCAGGGTCCCCATTCTTAGTTCACTGTTAACCTATCTTTGAGATGTATATCGACTGTCTGAAACCAAACTAAGGAGAACCTTTGTGTGTGTGTGTATCTGTGTGTGGGCGTGTGTGTGCGTGCTCTATTTTTGTCTCCTCTCCACTCCAGGTTTTCACTGGAATTTTCACAGCAGAAATGTTCCTGAAGCTCATAGCCATGGACCCCTACTATTATTTCCAAGAAGGTTGGAACATTTTTGACGGATTTATTGTCTCCCTCAGTTTAATGGAACTGGGTCTAGCAGACGTGGAAGGGCTTTCAGTGCTGCGATCTTTCCGATTGGTATTCCATATTTCTCCCATTTCTTTTTGAAGTTTCCTGTCTTGCAGCTACTAGAAAACCTTTTACATAAGTTATTCTGGTTAAAAATATTCATTGGTTCTGTTTGGAGGAGAGGGGGAGATTCTATGGTTGTGAGTTGTTGTTTCTCTCAAAAAAATTTTTTTCTTTGAGTGCTGCTCCCTATGTAAAAGTGGCAAAGAGTCCTGTGGCACCTTATAGACTAACAGACGTATTGGAGCATAAGCTTTCGTGGGTGAATACCCACTTCTTCAGATGCATGTAGTGGAAATTTCCAGAAGGCTTCCTATGTGTATTCCACACATGGATATGCATGCGCACCTTACACCCCAGTCTGGAAATGCTAACCAGCAGTGTCAATTGGCCTGCACATGCTCAGTAGGTCTCCTCTTGCTCCTGACCAAGGGTATAAGACACAGTGTGGGCCAACACCTCTCCAGTTCCTTCTTACCACTGCAGGGCCTGAGCTGGAATCCTGTGTCCTTAGATTTCCCCAGCTTTTTATAGAACCAGTAAATAGATTTGTAAATAGTTTTTATACTTCTTAGCCTGTTAGTATAGTTAGGTATCATAGCTTGTTTTCCCTGGCTGGGGACTCACACTCCCCATGGTCAGGGACTATGCCTCGAAAAACTACATCTCAATGGGACCTCAATCTCGTCCTGTCGACACTCACCAGACCACCTTTTGAACCTTTGGTGACATGTTCCATGCCTCATCTGTCCATGAAAATTGCATTTTTAGTGGCTATTACTTCATGCAGGAGGGTCAGTGAGCCGGAAGCCATCATGGTAGACCTCCTTATACAGTTTTTCACAAGGAAAAGGTATCCCTTCACCTACATCCTAAATTTCTCCCCAAGGTTGTTCCTGAATTCCATGTCAACCAAAGTATTCACTTACCTGTCTTTTTCCCAACCCCCCCATGCTTCTGCCAAAGAGAAGAGACTTCATTGCCTCAATGTCTGATGTGCCCTGGCATTCTACCTGCAAAGAACCAAACCTATCAGAAAGTCACCAAGACTTTTTATTTCCATAGCAGAAAGATTGCGAGGTCAAGCTCTGTCCTCTCAGAGAATCTCTAAGTGGGTCTTGGGGTGCATTGAGTGCTACACGTTAGCACACACCCCTCCTCCTGGCAGTGCCACAGGTAACTCCACAAGAGCACAGGTCTCCTCTACAGCATCCCTGCAGGAAGGGCCCAATACAAGACATATGTAGGGCAGCCATCTGGAGCTCCATCCACACGTTCGCGAGACTTACTCAATAGTGCAGGCCTCTACTGCGGATGCAGCAGTGGGGTCTATGGTACTGCAAGCATCTTTGCTGCTGGCTTTCAGGCACTCCCCCCATCCCCTGCCCAAGTGTGAGCTCTACTTGTCAATCACCCATGTGTGGAAAACACATAAGGACCAGCACTTAAAGAAGAAATGGAGGTTACTTGCTGTAACTGGAGGTTGTTCGAGATGTCTGGTCCCTATCTGTATTCCATTATCCTCCTCTGCTTTGGATCCTGTTGAATTTGCAGTAACAAGAGGATCTGGACAGGTGTTTGCTCACCCTGCCTCTTATACCCTTGGTCTGGAGCAGTAGGAGACCTACTATGCATCTGCAGGGCAATGGACATTGCTTGCTAGAATTTCCAGACTCAGGCACACCCATGCATGGAATACAGGTAGGGACCACACACCTCGAAGAGCCTCCAGGTACAGTAAGTAACTTCCATTTTAAAAACGGATCGTTGAATTTTCATGAGTAAATTCTGCTCCATTCCAAAACAAGAACTTTAAAACTTGTTTTTTCCTCTGACTAAAATCCAAATGTAAAGTTTCTTTAAAATTTCAAATCAACCAAATTCTTAGTGCTGATTCATTGCACTGTTTGTTATAACAGAAAGCTAATAACTTTTTTCACTTGCTAAATGAACCATTATCGAAATGGGTAAAAGTCCTTCTGGAACAACACTGGCACCCAGTAAAATAATAATTTCAGAGACTAAGCTCTGCAAAGAGAAACATTTGTGTTATAAAAGCTTATATTGGTAATAGCCTCTGGTTTTCAGTTTTAATTTATACTGATTTTCAGTGATTTTGTCTACTTTAGTGCCTTGTAAAGAAAACATTTTCTAGGACATTATGTTTTATAATCTTGCCTGAATTGTGTCTATAGATATCTGAGCAGAAATTGGTGGTTTCATTAGCAATTAAATTAATGCACATGTTGACAATTTTTTTAACATGTTGTAGGCTAGTTTCTGTTATTGTTTGCATCCTATATTTTACTAGCCTGAGTGCAATCACACATGAGATGTTGAGTGTGACCAAAACATGCACTAAGCAAAGCATGAATAGGGGGTGGGACAGGCTGTAATTTACAGTGTAAACACGAGGCTGCTAATTTAATTGAAAGACCCCTTTTTGTGTGTGGGATGTGTATTTCCCTCCCCCACAATATTTGTTTCTGAAGTTAAAATGGGTGTCATTCTACCAATCTTTAAACCAAGTTTAAACTGAACTCTGGAACCCTTGTTATTGTTTGTTTGTTGCTGGAAGTCTGTAAACGCACTCAGTGCTAGTCATCCATAAAGGGTGAAGCAGACTCTGCCCTGAAGAGCTTGTGGTGTAAGAAACTGAAAAAGGTGCAAGGTGCTGAGCACCTGCAGGTCCCACTGATGTCCGTCATCTCACAGGATCTGGCCATAAGGGTTATATACAGCTCTTCTGAATTAGGACCTCATCCTGCTTGCAATTAAATCCAGGGGAATGTTGCTAGTTGGCTTCACCAGGAATGAGATTGGGCTCTTATATTTTAATAGTGCTGTTCAGGGCCCAGTTCTATAAGCTGTCTGTGCATGGCCCTCATATCAAAGCAATGGGAGCTCCCCAGTTAGCAGGCAGTGCAGTGGTGGCTGGTAATTGTGAATTGTCCTTTGCTGCATCTTCCTTGTCTTTTGAGGCAGGTTTCTTAGGCTGTGTCTACACTGGCAAGTGAAAGACAAAACTTTTGTCATTCAGAGGTGTAAAAAAACACACACACACCCCCGAAAGACAAAAGTTTTGTCGACGACAAGCACCAGGGTGAACAGCACTTTGTCAGCAGGAGAGACAGCAAACAGCAGCTACACTGCGCGCCTGTTAGCAGCCCGGCCGCAGTGGCACAGCCATGTCACTAAAAGATGCATACTGTAGACATAGCCTTAGTCTTCTGCCACTCCCCCTCCCCAATCCACTCCCATCATTCTACATAAATGACTGAGAGTGGACGGGTACTGACTCCACTCAGCTCCTGTATTGCATGAGACATGAGGTAGCTCAGCTGCACGTTGGGAGAGGAAGAATAGCTTTTAAAGGGTCCACTTCAGTGTAAGGTTCTGAGCTTGGCATTACAACAAAATAAGAAGTCCATTCTAACCTGGGCCATGTACTTTGTTCAGAGGCAGTCCTCAGTTGTCCAGAGGACTAAAAACAAACAACCAAAAGGCAGTCCAGTCTGGGTGTATGTTATGCTGTAGCAAAGTGAGATAATTGGCATGTTAGGGCCTGATTTTCAGAAGCATTGAACACCAGTAGCCTCCAGCAGCTTAATCTAGAGCTAGGGGTGCTCGGATTAAAACTGTGCCCTGGCGGTAGGGCCAAATGTTTGAAAGGGCTGTGGCCCAGCATGCTCAGCCTGGTGCTAGGCATGCCCAAATGGGGCCAGATTTTCCAAAAAATTCAGTGCTCAGCAGCTTTCATTGTGACACTTAAGTTCAGCTTTTGAAAGTTTGGCCAATTATTCAGAGGCCTAATTGGAAGATGAGCTCTTTGGAAATCTGTCCCCAGTTATGAATGCTGAGCACTCTGGGATATCAGGCCCTTCTTGTCCAGAGGGAAGACTGAAAGGCATTTGTAAAAAGATATTAACCTTTGGGCACCTGATTTCATGTGGCTCATTTCATCCATCTCTCAAGAGTTTCCAAAGCAAGAAGGAAACTTGATTTTTTTCTTTTCAAACATGAAATTAATTTGGGAGCATGATGGGAATTGAATACAAAACATACAAGGCCAAATTCAGAGAGGTGCTGAGCATCGCCCACTCCCATTGACTTCAGTGGTAGAGGTCTGAGCTCCGCATCCCTTAGAATCTAGGACTTGTCACCATAATTTCTCTCTGGATTTGTCTTTTTGTTTTTGAAGAAGATGGATTAAGTGTGGTTTGTATCTCTTTGTTTTTGGTTTCTTTATGTAGCTGAGAGTCTTCAAGCTGGCGAAGTCCTGGCCCACTCTGAACATGCTGATAAAAATCATTGGTAACTCAGTGGGTGCCTTGGGAAACCTGACCTTGGTGCTGGCCATCATCGTGTTCATCTTTGCTGTGGTGGGCATGCAGCTCTTTGGCAAGAGCTACAAGGAGTGTGTCTGCAAGATCAACGTGGAGTGTGTGCTACCCCGCTGGCACATGCACGATTTCTTCCACTCCTTCCTTATTGTCTTCCGCGTGCTGTGTGGGGAGTGGATTGAGACTATGTGGGATTGCATGGAAGTGGCAGGACAGGCCATGTGCTTGATTGTCTTCATGATGGTCATGGTCATCGGGAATTTAGTGGTCAGTAAATGATTTGCTTATTGTCTTATTGATTGCTTGTGGGTGGGGAGGCCGTGGTGAGACCACAGGACTGTGACTGGGTTCTACCATGGACTTTGTGTGGCCTTGGGTACAAATCATTTAGGCCTCTAATTCTGGATGCCCAGCGTTAGAGACCCTTGTGGCTTGTGTTCAGAGGTCTGGAGCAGCTGCATGTTGGAACTTGGGGGTGCTTAGAGCTTCTGAAAATCCGGCAGTAGATCCCTAAAGTTGGGCACCCAAAGTTAAGCTCTGATCCTGTAAGGTTAAGCATGTGTATAGTTGTACTTTGTTGCATGATTGGGGCCTTAAAGCCCACTTTTGAAAATATGGACTTTAATCTCTCTGCCCTCAAAGTCTGCTCTCATTTACCTTGCTGTAACTCCAGAATAGTCTGGATTTAAACCAGGGTAAATGGGAACAGAATTTGGTCCTCCATTTACCCATTTGTAAAACGGGTATAGTAAATACATGTCTGCCTCATAGGGCAGCTGTGAGGTTTAATTAAATGTTTATAAAGTGCTTTGAGATTTTGTGGTGAAACTGGTCCTGCTTTATGGAATAAGAAAAACTTTAAATTTTGGATAAAAATCAGTTTTCACATCAATCATTCAAAAATGTGAATTTTCACATACTGGAATGCAAACCCTGTTTCACAAAATTTCAGACAACCCCCCACTCCTCCTGACCTCAACCCCATTTTTAAATCATCCAAAACAAGATTTCAAATAATTTTTTAAACAATTTTGTACCACAGCCTTATGTTTAATATATGAGGTTGTATCCAGAATTACTTCCTAAACTGACTATGAATTAAGTAGGTAAAAGGATAAATTAGCCCTCAAATGTCAGTTCATCCTGAAATCTCTGTTAATATTTAAATTGTTGGTGATGGCATTGTGACCTCAGAGTATTATTTTACTACTTTAACCCATTTATGCTCCAATCCAGCAAAGCACTTAAGCATTTGCTTAATTTTAAGCATGTGAATAATCCTATTGAATTTGATAAGACAGCTCCATGCTTAATTGCTTTGCAGGATCAGGTGCTCACTGGGTGCCCATCACAAAAGCATCCAGCTACTCTGTTATAAAAGCCAGTGGTACAAAACTATCAGTCAAAGGAGATTGACCCACACATGCTATGATGGGCTAAAGGAATCTGACAAGAAGAAAACCCAGTTTTTGCACGAAAACAGAATGATAGAGGGGAAGGAGGGGAAAGCAGGGGAAGGGCTCCAAAGCTTTTTAAAGTCTCTAAATCAAGATTGGGAAGTTCCTTTCTAAAAACTGTGCTCTAGCTCAGTCATACAGTGTAGGCTAGATGAAGATCAGTGGGTGAAATTGCATGGCCTGTTATGTGGGAGGTCAGACTGGATAACCATGATGATCCCTTCTTGCCTTAAATTCTATGAAAAAGTTGATGGGGGCGAGAGAAAAGACCAAGGACAGACCAGTGGAAACACTCATCGTGTCTTAAAGCAGCCAGCAAGAGACTCCTCCTGGACTTCCCCTGCAAGGACTTGTGCCAGCAAAGGGTCTTGACAGAGAAAGTCGTCCTCTTTGCTTTGCTCTAGGGGCTGGAAATAGACAAGGGCAGAGACTAAGGCCACGGTGGTGACTGATCGAATCCTTATTTTTAATAGGCTCCCTTTGAGTTTGAGATGGGACCAAACGACAATGCTAGATCTAAATCTCTTGGAACTTGGCAGCTCAGGGCCCATCTCTAGCTTTTATACCTTGACCCCCAGACACGCATGTCACCAGCTTGGCATGTCACCAGCATGACACGCATGTCACCAGCTTGGAATCAGTGAGGCCTGGTGCCTGTGCAGGGTAGCCCTGCATGCTGCATGCAGGGCTACCCTGCACAGGCACCAGGCCTCACTGATTCCAAGCTGGTGACATGCTGCTGAGGGCTCCCATGCACGGAGCTCATTGCAGGATTGGGGCCTTGGTGTTTTAAGTTCTGGATTTGTCAATAGATTTATCGGGTACCAGCACTGGTTTTCAATGTGGTGCTTGTGGATTTTGTTCTGCAGCTCCCATTAGTGTCAGCGGCTCAGGTGGCTAAATGCTCATATGCAGCTTTGCTGTAATGTGTCGGCACAATGTCAGAGCTCTGCCAAACATGATCCCTTCTCCTTCAGGTGCTGAACTTGTTCTTGGCTTTGCTGCTGAGCTCTTTCAGTGCAGATAACTTAGCAGCAACAGATGATGATGGGGAGATGAACAACCTGCAAATAGCAGTCATTCGCATCAAGCAGGGAATCGCCTGGATCAAGGTGAAAGCACATGAGTTCATGCAGGCGCATTTCAAGCAGAGAGAGGCGGATGAGGTCAAACCCTTGGACGAGTTGTATGAAAAGAAGGTGAACTGCATCGCTAACCACACAGGGGCTGATATCAACAGGGACATTGATTATCAAAAGAATGGCAATGGCACCACCAGCGGGATTGGGAGCAGTGTGGAGAAATACATCATAGATGAAGACCACATGTCCTTCATCAATAACCCCAATCTGACCGTTCGGGTACCCATTGCTGTGGGTGAGTCAGATTTTGAAAACCTCAATACAGAAGACTTCAGCAGCGATACAGATCCCAATGGCAGCAAGGAGGTAGGATGGGTGCTCAGTATTTGCCTTAACCACATGTCCATTTCACAGCTACAGGTAACCTCTATTGAGAGAGAAGCATTGCAAGGGAAGAAAGGCTGGTCTCATGGCTCAGGCACAGGATTTTGCAGCTGGGGAGTCTGAATTCTGTTCCCTGCTTTTGTTGTTAATTTGTACTGTGATAATGCCTAGGAGCTCCAGTCGTAGATCAGGACCCCAGTGTGCTAATCCCCATAAAAACACAAAACAAAAAGACAGTCCCTGCCCCAAGGAACTTACAACCCCAAATATAAGACATGAGGCAGCAAGTAGATACTGACAGACAGCTCTTCCACAGATTGTTCCAGTGTGATCTTGGGCAAGGGGGGCATAATTCATTCATTATAGTACAGAGATCTATAGAAGCTCTATTAAATTGAGCAGAATAGAAGACAGTCCCTCCCTTAAGGAGATTACAGTCTAATCTCTGTATTGCACTCTCCTCCTCTATAAAATAGGGATAACACTTAGATTCAAATGCCCAGCCATTATCAACATGCTTTTATTCTCCCATCAGTGATGTGTTTCTCTTGGCCTTGTGGCTAAAATCAAGTGCAGTGGTGTGTCACCTGCAGTGAATTAAATGAAGAAGAAAAAATTTGGCTACAGGGGAAAGATAGCTTTCTGGCTGATGCATAGGACTAGGTGTCAAGGCATCTGAGTTATATTCTTGACAGTGTCATAGATTGCCCTATGTGATCTTAGGCAAGGAACAGCACCTGTCTGCCTCAGTTTCCCTGTCATTAAACTGGGAGAATACCATCAGTTCACAGGAGTTGGTGGTTAAGGATTCAGTAACTATCTTCTGTAAAGTGGTTTGTGGTCCTAACATGGAAGATGTCACACATGACCTAAATGTTTATCATTGTTGTAATAATTGTTGTGTTAATGCACTGCCATTCAGTCACTATAACATTGCATTTTAAGGGGTAAAGATGGGTTTGAAATGTGATTCCCACCCCCACAAAAAATTGCAAAAGTTCAGTTTTGATTCCCTATCTGCACTACAATCTTTAAGACTTGAAAACTGATGACTAAATATCCTAATCAGAATGCCTGATTCACAGTTAGTGTCCCAGACATCCTGGCAACAGCCAGGAAATAGATGTTCTTTGAGGCAGATTTGGTGGGCAAATTGTTAGTTTCCTCTGCTAAGAAGCTAGATCCCATATAGAGTTGCTGTGAAAATTCATCTTTGGGTTTACCTGACTGAGGTGGTTGTTGGGGGTTATTTTTGTGTTAAAGAAACTGGATGATACTAGCTCTTCTGAGGGCAGCACCATTGATATAAAGCCAGAGGTAGAGGAAGTTCCTGTGGAAGCACCAGAAGAATATCTGGACCCAGATGCATGCTTCACAGAAGGTGAGTTAAGCACAGATGTAGATATGGGCCTCTGAGTTGGTGTTGTGACCCATATCTAGTGTAGGCTTAGCCTAGAGTTTAGGTCTGGGGCTGGATCAGAGCTAGGGGTGCTTAAAGCTCTGCAGACATGAGTAAATTATAGTCACACTAAGGATTTGCAGGATTTAGGCCTTTGGAGACCAGGTGTTGTTGCCACGGTCTAGACTGTTAACAGCTCAGGAAGGTTCTCCTTCAGGGAAAGCTGCTGGCACCAGGGATTTTGAAGCAAGAGAATTTGGGTTTTATTGCTGCTGCTGTGAGGATACTTGTGGCCACAATGTTTGACAGAGCCATCATGAAGTCATACGTGGCCACTGATTTGTTAGAATAATTCCCATAGCAAAGGTATTTTAAATGGTTTGAGGTGATTTTATCACTGAGTTCTCTCTCTGTTGCTTTCTGGTGAATTGTGGCTGCCTCGCTGAGTATAATTATTTTAAACTGGCTGCTAGTAAACTGATGTAAAGCTAGGCATTCAGATACTACAGTGACAGGAATTAGCATAAGGACCTGGAAGAGGGGTGGATTGATTGGATGGATACATTTTACTTTTAACTGAAATGCAACCAGCTTAAGATTTTAGAGGAGCAAAGTCACTTTTATGCAAAGACCCTTCTGTTCTTACAATATCCTGTCTCCCACCCCCAATAAAAATCCTCTCTCTCTCTCTCCTTTCCGCGTTGCCCCCATGCAGGTTGTGTGCAGCGCTTTAAGTGCTGTCAGGTCAGTATTGAAGATGGGCTGGGCAAATCCTGGTGGATCTTGAGGAAGACCTGTTTTCTGATTGTGGAGCACAACTGGTTCGAGACTTTCATCATCTTCATGATCCTACTGAGCAGTGGAGCCCTGGTAAGTGAGTTTTGGAAGTCTGTGAAGCCAAATTACATTATACTGGGGCTCTTCTCCTAGTGTACTGAGAGCTATTTATGGGCATTTTGGTGGGAAAATGCTATCTCTCCTTGGAGAGGTTGGGGAATGAAGAATAAACTTGTGATTTATTGTTAATGATTTGTATTGCAATGGGCCCTTTGTGCTAGGTGCTATTCAAAAACCTAGCGAGACATGGTCACTGTCCTGAAGGTTTTCCAATCTAACTTAAAGTAAGATGCAAAACTAGGAGCCTTGAAATCCGAGTTCTAATTCTTGCTTTGCCACAAACTCAGTGAGTGACCATTGGCAAAACCACTTCACCTTTCTGGGCCTTAATTTGCCCATGATGCTGTTGGGATAGCAATACTTTCTTTAACATTTGTTCAGCTCCTGGAGACTGTTAGGGGGCTTATTCCTTCACCCACTCACTTCCCTGGTCCTTCTCGCATGAACAGAGAGCAACAATACCCGAAGTCCAAAGGTGCAAACAATTCGATGTTTATTGGGGTGAACTTCCAGCAAGCATGATTCCAGTTTCCTTCGTTAGTATCCTCCTTCCCAGCTCTGACACCACAGAGCCTTACACCTGTGTCCCTGTTCCCATTCCTGCCCTTAGCCAAACATGATTCCAATTTCCTTACTCCCATTCCCTGTTCCCATTTCCCCCTTTAGCAAAACATGATTCCAATTTCTCCACCCCCATTCCCTGTTCCCATCTCTCCCACGCCCACCCCCTCCCACCAAGGCCCCCTCCTCTACTTCCTGATTAACTGCAGACTATATAGTAAAACTTGAGTTCTGCTTAGCTATACCTTAACCAATCATTTTCCTGAAATTTAACTAACCAATCCTAACATATTGTAACATGATTATGTAACCAATTATATCCCACCACCTTAATTAGTTTACACCCAGCAAAATTAATTATACAGCAGACAGGAACAATCACAGAACCAGACAGAGATTATACAGACAAACAATAACAAAGTGGGAACTATAATGACAAAACAATACAGAAGTGAGGATTTCACATCCCAGTATTGATAAAGTGAGTTTGTGCCAGACAGGATGCTGTTTCCTTTTACATTTTCTAGGCACTTCCCTTTCTCTGGAGGTGATAGGCATTATCAGGACAGGATTGTATTCCTAACAGCCCAATAGCACCTTCTTTCAATGTGACTAGTTTGGAATGTGAGGAGGTGACCGGTCGCTTCCTAGCTTATGGCTGCCTCTGCTGCTTAGCCAAAGGCCTTAGCTTAAGCACAGGGCCTCAGACTGTCACAGTAAGAAAAGGCCCTTACACTGGCAGACAGTGATTTTGATTCTCTTTTGTACCTCTATAACTAGCCAAGTGATAAGAATACACCAAAATTCTTAGAGTATAGGCCTTTACAGACAGGCCTGAATATCTATATCCTAACAGAGACCTTCAGATTGGAGGCACTGTGTGGGTGCAAACTGGGATGCATGGTTCTGATGCTGCAGCCATGTTTCAGGAGAATGAAGTTCTCCTACTTGTGAAAGACCTCATCTAATTTTTTCCCAGATCTTTGATGAGAATAAGCTTCTTGGGTATTTAGTGGATTGTGCTATACAGTGAATGAAAAAATGCAGTACATTTAAGCTGCAAATTCCAGTTCAACAGAATTCCCGTGCTTCTCCAGCTTCTCTTTCGTACCTTTGGCCAGACTGCTCAGAGGGTCTCTGCACCCATAACTGGAGCCGGATTTTTTTTTTTTTTTTTTAAAGTGCTCAGCTCCCATTTAGGCATCATAATAAATGGAAAGATTTTCAGAAGAGCTCAGCACACGAGATGCACGTTGAGAGCTGAGCTGTTTTGAAAATCTGTAAAAGCATCACAATAGGAGATACTGGGTGCTGAGCACTTTTGAAAAACTGTCCCTCCATTAGGTGCCTAAAAGGAAGCTGAGTTCCTTTGAAAATCTGTCTCCATGGGCTTGTCTACACTAGACTTCTTTGCATCCGTGCAAATGTGCTGCCTTGGTGTAAAAAATGACTTCCACTGGTGCAGCTTACCCTCACTTAAATGAGCTGCTGGTTTGTTGCACATTCAGTGGCAAGTCTTATGTAATGACAAGTGACATTTGATTATTTCCCAGGCCTTTGAGGATATTTACATAGAACAGAGAAAGACCATCCGGACCATGCTGGAGTATGCAGACAAGGTCTTCACCTACATTTTCATTCTGGAGATGTTGCTGAAGTGGTGTGCTTACGGATTCGTCAAGTTCTTCACCAACGCCTGGTGCTGGCTGGATTTCCTCATTGTGGCTGTATGTATTTTCTGCTTCTGATCTCTGGCTGGGAAAAATAAATTTTACCTGGGGGGTGGGGATGGGGGTGTAATGCTGTGCTCATGAAAAGGGTCCAGTAGATGATGTATCTCACTAGGAAGTGGGTTCAATCCCATGTGTACATAGCTCTCCAAAACTGGGAAAAGGACAGAACCATCCAGACAAGCAGAGCTACTGGGGATTGTTCTATGCGACTGCGGAATTTCTACACCACAGGTCTTAACAGATACGTACAAAGGAAGGGTTTCCATCTTCTGGCTCATGCTGTGTTAGCATTGCTCTTTCTGAAGGACCTGTACATTGAGGAAGTTATAGAAAGAGTTCAGTAGAGTGTAAAGAATTTGTGCTACAAATGAACATACCCTGACTCCAGGCCAGCTGAAGCGACATCTTCTGTCTCCACATAGTTTGTATGAGACACCAATGGGAGAAATTTCAGCCCGTGGAATCTTTCAATGCTGCCACCTGGTGACATCCATGCACACTCTGGATATTGGGTGCTCGGGCCAATGGGTCTGTTCAAAGCTTTGTAGAACTCCAGGTACTTTCAATTCAAGTGAAGAAAAACCTTACAAGGCTAGATAAAGTTTGTCTTTATTCCTCTTTGCTAAAGAAGATCCAATACCCAGAAGAAAAGGGCTGATCCTCACATTTGGGGATATGGACAGCAACTTGGTGTAGGGTAGATGTAAGTTGATCAAAGGGGTAGACCTTCAACATGGACAAACTAGCATAGAGACCCACATAGAGAGAGCTGGTTGAAGGAATACACTGAAAGGATAAAATGAATAGGAGAAGAAGGGAAATGTTAGCAAGATAATTTATGGAATAGAAAACAACAAAAGTATTTAAAACATGATAGGTAACATTTTCAAAAGCACCTACATGACTCAGCCTCTGAAGTGCTAGAGTCCCTTCTCAGAATGGGATTTTAGGCTCCCATGTTCCTCAGGTGCTTCTGAAAATTGCATTTGTGTGCATTCAAAACATCCATCTGTGAGGCAGTGTCCTAGCTGAGGGCCCAGAGGACCTGCTGCACCAATCAGCCCAGACAATATTGATAGAATATTAAGCCGAGAAAAGGCCTTTCTGAGTCTCTTGCTGGGAGATGGAAAATTCTTCTTCGAGTGATTGTTCACATCGATTCCAATCAGGGTGTGCGCACTCCGCGTGCACGGTCATTGGAAAGTTTTCCCTTAGCAGCTCCCGTCGGGTTGGCTCTGAAGCCCCCTGCAGTGGCGCCTTCATGGTGCTCAATATATAACCCTGCCAACCCAACCCCCCTTCAGTTCCTTCTTACCGTCCATGACGGCCATTGGAACTGCGTTCACTTGCCTTGCAAGTGCTTCCCTTAGTTTTCTTCTTTAGCCTGTAGTTTTCTAATCTACATCGAGCGCACTAAGCCTTTCAGGAAATGGAACCAGCTGTTTCTTACGGTGGCAGACCGGATGAAAGGGCTCCCGGTCTCTTCCCAATGCATTTCTTCCTGGATCACACACTGCATCCGCACACGCTGCAAGCTGGCTAAGGTCCCAGCCTCGGTTATTACAGTACACTTCACAAGGGCACAAGCCTAGTCAGCAGCTTTCCTGGCCCAGATCCCCATTCAGGAGATCTGCAGAGCGGCAACCTGGTCATCAGTGCATACATTTAACACTCACTATGCTATCACCCAGCATTCCAGAGATGATGCGGCATTCAGCATAGCGATGCTCCAGTCAGCGATTCCTTAACTCCAACCCCATCTCCGGGGGAGAGCTTGGGAGTCACTTGATTGGAATCGACGTGAACAAGCACTCGAAGAAGAAAAAAATGGTTACTCACCTTCTCGTAACTGTTGTTCTTTGGAATGTGTTGTTCACATCCAGTCCACTACTCACGCTCCTTTCCCCTCTGTCGGAGTAGCTGGCAAGAAGGAACTGAAGGGGAGGGGGGCCGGGTTGGCAGGATTATATATTGAGCGCCATGAAGGTGCCACTCCAGGAGCTGCTAAGGGAAAACTTTTCGACGACTGTGCACGCAGCGCGCGCACACCGTGAATGGAATGGATGTGAAGAACACATCTCGAAGAACAACAGTTACGAGAAGGTGAGTAACTTTTTTTTCTGAGTAGGATTTACTTGTGCTGTACAATGGCTATGGGAACTCTAGAAATATCTGAGTAGATGGAAGAATTTTCCCTAGTGTGTTGGGGAACTGCTAACGTGGAGCCAAAAGTGGGATCAAATTATCTGATATTTACTGTAGTAAAATGGATATGCAAAGTTTCCTGTTTGCTCTCTGCTCACTTGGGTGCCCCTCCTCTAAACACAGATCCTAAGTAACTCTTCTGACCTGTAAAGTCTAGTGAATCTGTAACTCTCTCTTGTTTTACTATATAGTGAAACACAAGACTAAAATGAAAACTCCAAGACCAGACCCTTAACCCCTCCCAAAATGGTTGAGCAAGATTAAACGGATTAGATATACTTTAATAAGAAAAGGCCTGCAGTTAAGCTAGGTAGGAGACAAATTGTAAAGGTTACTCTGTCCTCATGCTTCATGGTGTGAGCTAATTCCAGCTGGGGTCAGGAAGTGCAGTATTGCACAATTGGCAAATGCAGTACAGATTTGTTCACTTCTTTCAAAGCATCAGATTACCGCTAGAGTAAGGATCTCTGCCAGAGCAGATCCTTTTAAAGCCTCTAAAATGGCAGAAGTGGGGTTTGAGTTGAATCTCATGATGGGAACAATAAATAAGAGGAAATAAGCATTTAAATATAACAATATTCTTGAATGTTATTTTTCAGGTTTGGTAGCATTGGTAAATAACCCTCTTCCTCTGATTCCTAAAGCTTGCTGGGTATACATGTGAAGAAAGAGTCTTTTTCTGGGTAATAATAATTAAAGCTTCTGCTTTTCAGTCCATCGGGATTACTTTTGGCATGTACCAATGCCCACTAAACAGCCTATTGAAGTTTCCAGTGAATTGAGTATATAATACTGAATAATGCCATTGAAGGTTGAAATATTCTTTTGTAAGTTCCACTATTTCTTGTCTTGTTCACATTAGGGACCAGGGCATTAATCTAAGGGTGAGGGGCTCAGTGAAGTCTTGGTTGTTTTGTACTTGAAATGCTTGAATTACTTCTGCATTGTGAGTACATTAGAGATGATCCTAGGTCCAGACACTCCCACCCATATCCTGAAGTTTGGATCTGAAACCCCTCACTTGGTCTTTGGTGATGAAGCAGGGCTGTAGATTTTTTGATATGAGCAGCACGTCCAAGAGCTGCTCTGCTTTGGAGCCATTTCTAGCCTTATTCCTTCCTCCCCACTAGGCAGAGTTACAGTAGGCATCCCTCCTAACAGCACAGCTTGCTACGTCCTGTGATCATTAGAGGTTTTTACCTGCAGATCAAGGTCTCGCTCAGCACGAGTCAATTCTCATGGAAGCTTATAGCTGATGTCTTTTGATGCACAGAGCTGTTTCTCTGAATCTAAGTTTCTAGTCAGTAGGCCAGGCTGCCTTGAGCTCATGCCCAGGGCTGACAACACTGCTGTGCAGCACTGGTTGAGATGGGTTAGAAGAACTTGAACTTAAAACTATGTTGCTTCTGCTTGTCTCTGATATAAACTAAAGCTCCTATGTGAGGCATTTCTTTGACATTAGTGAAGAATCCCTGTGTGTTCTCTCATGTAAGAAAGCTCTTTCTAATGTAGGATGGGAGCAGAGGCTAAGGCAATGGACTCAGGCTCGTGTCTGAAATACCGGCACTTGCTGGAACAATGGTTCATACCCACCAGCATCAGTGCAGCCCTGCGACCTTCCAGAGTAGATAGAATGTGTTCCATGAAGGCCACTGTGAGGCTAGTAAAGGTCCCATGGCACTTCTTATAAGAGTAACCAAGGGCATATGGACAAACGCTTAAAAATGTCCCTCCTGCCCACTGCTGTGAACCAGCTGGTGATGGTCAAATCTGAAGATGGAGAAAAGCAGGAGTCCTATTCATGAGCAGTAAAATGAAATTGAACCTTCATCCTACAATGTCAGCAATCCCACTTCCTCCATGCCCCCTTACATACGCCTCAGGAAGCTCCTCCTACAGATCAGTTCAAACGCATGTCCCCACACCACGCTCATTTTGGGGCGTATTTGAAACACTGAAATGCACCTGCTTTTTCCGAGATACCAAAGATCCTGATGCTTCTCTCAGAAAAAAGTGGGCAGTGGCTGAGATTGCTAAATTCTTTTCTTGCTTTAGTCTGAGATTCCTTCACTCCTAAATCCCTTAACCTTGGTGTCCATCTCCCTGTACCTGGCAGGGTATGTGACTCAAGCTCAAATGTATGTGACTATGGTGAGGGAAGAGGAAAATAATGTGTCTCATACTGGGCAGAGTTACTGTTCTGGAAAACTTTGATAGACCGTGACTATGTAACCCCCAGGTCCATGTATTGTGTGTCCCCTTCTATCCCTGATCTGTTACGGCCCCCTTCTGACTCTTCACATCAGGAAGTACATACTCATACTTTCAGCTCTGACAGTCCCTGGTTCAAACCACTGCATATCAAGCAAGAAGACAGCTGTCATAAATATGACAGAGGATACATCTACACAGCAACCCCCTCCAACCCCTACCTCCCTGCAGCAGCAGTCTCAGAGCCCAGGTTAACTGACTCAGGCTCGCAGGGCTTGAGCTGCAGGGCTAAAAACAGCAGTGTAGATTTTTAGGCTCGGGCTGGAGCCAGGCTTCCACGACCCTCCCCCCTCACAGGGTTTCAAAGCCCAGGTTCTAGCCTGAACATCTACCCTGCTATTTTAGGCTTACATTGAGAGCCCCTCCCACCTTCCCAAGTCAGTTGACCTAGGCTCTGAGACTCACTGCTGCGGTTTTTCGCCATGTAGATGTACTCAGAGAGACTTGAATCAATAGCCCAGACCAAAGCATCCCTGAATATTGGAGCATTAGAAATCTGGTCCTGAATTTGGTTCCTTGAGCCCATTTCTAGAATGAACTGGCATCATCCTTGAAGTTCATTTACCGCTGAATGCCTCAGTTTGTCCGTGTTTTAAAGGAGGATAAAAATTCACTGTTAGGAACTGTGTCCTGTTATGAGGATTAACTAGCTAATGATTGATAAGGAAAATCGCTGTGTAAGGGCTCAGTGATTTCATAATACATAATGATCAACTGACATTTTTAAATGGTTTAGATATTTGTCCTTATGTGTCTCTGTAGTGTAATAATGGTTGATTTTAAATCACAAGCGCTCTCATGGGAGGCCGATGAATGTGTTGATGGTGAAGGACAGTTATTATACAGGACCCTGTCCACATCCCAGTGTCATAAACAGGAGTCTTTCCAGTGACTGAAATGAAAATTGGATCATGTCTGTAGCGCCATTAAGCGTACATGGTACTTTACGGGCAGAAGGTCCCTTCGAATTCACAGGATAAGGACCCAGTCCTGCAAGAGGCTTAGTTGCTCTCAGCACCTACTGAGGACATTCCGTAGCTCACAATAATGGACCCTAAGTTATATTCTAAGCCATGATCTTTAACAAAAAAGGATGGCTTTGGGGTTAAGGCAGAGCACAGTGGACTTAGGACGTCTAGATTCTATCCCCAGCTCTATCATAGCCCCACTGTGTGACTCTGAGCAAGTCATGTCGTTATCACGTGCCTCACTTTCCCCATTTGTAAAATGGGGTGATTATACTACCCCTCCCTCAAAGCAGGTTGTGATGCTCAGTGATGATTAAGCTCTGCATCCTTTGCAAATCTTTGTATGGAGATGCTAGAGAAGTGCTGGGTTAGCAGAACCAAAAAGTCAGGTTTAAAAGTGATAGAAATTTGAAACGGAGTGCTTTAAAGCCAAGGGTGTTCAGTATTTTATGATACCAATCCACACCCAAAATTATTCTTATGTTTTTGATATTAAGTAATAAACTCTATTCCTCAATGGTCACTGCTGTAGAAAGAACACCGCCACCAGGAATGAGTGAGGCGACTGCTCTTTGAATAAGCTGAGCAGGACAATTTGTGCAGTGTGTGTATTTATCTGTATTCTTTCTCACAGGTACCTTTAAAATTTGTCTGGCTTAATTTAATGGGAGCTGCTTGGACCCTGCAGACAATAAAAGGGCCAGGGTAAGGTTCTTGTCATCCGTTTGGGCTCCTCCTTCCAACAGACCCTGTTTCCGTCTGTGTGTCTCTGCCTCTCTCTCACTTCTTTTTTCCCCTTTGTTTTTTTCTTATGCCTCTCTCAACCGCATTATTTCCTTTCAGGTCGTTTCAGTCAAGTGAAGTAGGCAGCTGGTGTCATGTCTTCGGCATTTATCTATGGGGGCCCCAGACCTGCAGTCTGGGCTGGGCAATCAGTGCTAGGGGATTCGTTCTAACAGTTTGGAACCTTTTTTCTTTTTTTTTCTTTTTCTTTTTGTTTTCTGTGTAGGTCTCTTTAGTCAGCCTTGTAGCTAATGCCCTGGGCTACTCGGAACTAGGTGCCATAAAGTCCCTTAGGACACTAAGAGCTTTGAGGCCTTTAAGAGCGTTGTCCCGATTTGAGGGGATGAGGGTAAGATGCCATTAGCAGCTGACCCTTCTGCATGCCTGTGGAGCGGGTTTTTTTAAGCATGCTAGAACTGATCAAACTGGTGGAAAGATAATTCCAGGCAGAATCATGATGCAGCTGCTAACTTGATCACACACCCCTGTTTATGTCCCCTTACCCTGCCCTCTGCTGCACACTCCCCTTTTAAAGAAGGGAGATGCATTTAGCTGCCTCATTACATTAATTATTGGCCCAAACCACATGCCATTCGCAGAACATGTTCAACACTTGGCTGTTCTCATTTGGCCTGGCTTTTACCTCTAGCATCCGAGAGGGCTTTTCAGCTGTAACTTTTTTTATCTAGGGAGAATCACCAGGTGCAAAGAAGCAGAATTCGAACCACCTCAAATGTCTTCCCCCTCTCTCCCCCAAGGTGTTGGCCACAGTGGGAGCTGGTGGGATTTAATCAAAGGAGAATTTAAAGGGTTTATAAAAAAATCTAATGTATGTAAGTCAGTAAAAAGCTGCTTCTCCTTCTTGGATAACTCAGGCCTTTAGTCCCTGCAGGAAGGAAATGTGGGGGAGCTCAGCTGTTTCAAAAAAGCTTTTGGTTTAATTCCTCTTGTTGCACCTTGTTGTTCTCAATCCAGTCTGGTGATGACTGGAAGCCTTGTCTGATAGTGAAGCTTTCCTTTCCCTTTTACCATGCTTTTATGGTACCCGGTCCTGTCACTGTGATATTAGCAACAAAGCACAAGCAAAGCATTGAACTTAACAAGCTTTCCTGAAATTGTTAGATGGCACCAATGTCATGGGGATTCCATTTGAAATGATTGCAGTGTCTCGTTACTTTGCCACTGATTTTATATTTTGGTGCTTTTCCCCCTCCTTTTGTATTGAAATAATCATGTACAAAAAAGCAAAACAATCCAACAAAACATACCTTTCTGTAGGTAAAGGGTATGTTGGACCAACGGATTTTCACTGTTGCTGTTGTGAAAAATGTTAATTTAGGTCTATTGCACTAAAGATCAAGAAAGTGCACACTGAAATTTAAAGATATCATAGAAGAAATGGAATAAAACAGCTGGGAGATCACACTCATCTCTAAATTTACTCCAGGGCACCTCTGGAGTAACTCCATTGGAGTCAGTGGAATTACTCTGGATTTACACGGGTGTAATTTAGAGCAAAATAATGGCCTAAGGCATATAATGGCCTGTTAAAGGAATTCTCAAATAGATCTCTAGGGCATGACATAAACTACAATATCTAAAAGGAAAATCCAGTGGAAGCAATAGTTTGTACTGAGGGTAGTGATGGTACAGTCGCTGTTGGCTACATACACTAACCTCAAATTAGCTACACACCATGGCCATATCAGAGTTGTGTAGAAAGCACTAGTGAGACCTTAACTGTGCAGAAATGATCCTGATGAGGCTAATCCTATAAAAATCTTTCTGCAAATTTCTTCAATAGCACAGTCACAGTACAGCCCCTGAAAAGCCAGTCCTGCTCATCCGCCCTCAGAACCACAGTTCCAGTTTTGTTATAGTGGAATGAAATCTGTGTCAATTTAAAATAATTTAAATAGCTGAAGCAGAATTCTCGATTCCCTTTTCCCAGTGCCAAAAACATTATAATTGTTTCATGCAGTTCATGGCTGTTGGCACATACAGCAAACTCAATGGTTAAATTCACCCCATGGCTACTTATATCCCATTTATTCTCAAATGTGAGGGGTTAGTGGACATAAGCTGTGTGCTCGCATCCTGTGCAGGAGCACATTTTACCCTAAGTGCATGAAGAGGCAGCAGTGTCTTGTTGCTGGAACCAGATACAGGGAGCTGTGATTCTGCCTCTGATTTGGGAGTGACCTTGTGCAAGTCACTTAGCCCCTTGGTACAGGGCACAGAGAGGTTAATAATACTTCACAAGGGTGTTGAGACGTTTAATTACTGTTTGTAAAGTGCTTTGAGATCCTTAGGTGTAAGGCATTATACAAGTGCATGGTATTAATATGAAGTATCATTACTGGAAATGGCCTTTATCTGCTAAAACAGATTTCAGGTATTGACCATGTGTGTTTTTATCTTAACCTTGAGATGCTCATGGGACATTCACCTGAACTGACACTCTTGGAAAAATCCGTAGCCTTTCCACACTAAAATCCTGGCCCCATTGACATTAATGAAAAATCTCCCATTGACTTCAGTGGGGCCAGAATGTCACCCTAGCTTTGTCTACAGCTTGATACTGTTAACATCATTTGGGTCATAATAAAGGTGTGGATTAAATATCAATATCCCAAAAGCTACAGATTTAGTATATTTAGCAGGATAGCCTTTAACTTAAATTCCTGTCTGAGATTCTTATAAAAAAGCATAATTGTATGATTAAGACTTAAAATCTAGGTTGAGCGAAGATGGCTTGTGTGAACTACATGCTAAATACAAACAGGGTTGATTCCTCTCTGGGGCTACATTAATCTGCTTTGGGGAGAGGGGGTTTCCCCCTTGCCAGTAGGGCTTTTAGTTTAATGCTAAACAGTGGCTTACAGGTTACATAGCACAATCACAAAGGGTGAAATTTGTTCCAGTGGCACAAAGCCGGAATGATCAGGCCTTGTTCATATGGAGTCTGGCAAATTTAGGGGTCTAGAGCACCCCCTCCACAGTTGCTTCTCCAGCCGACGGGCCCCCAGGACCCCCCACTTTTGTGTACACTTCTCCAACAATGGACAAATGTGGAGTTTGTGTGTTATGAAGGGTCCTTCTGCACTAGGATGAATTTCATCCAGATAGAACCAATTTGCACCCTACTGCAACGTCAACACAATGTTCTTAATTTTTTTTTTGGTCATTAGGACATATGTTCTTTTGCTAAAGTTTAATGCTTAAAAGTGGTTTATATAACGATATAACATGGTCACAGAGACTAGTATAATCAGAAAGGAAAAAGAACTAGTATGAAGTCCATAGATAATAAATGTCATTTTAAAAAATAAATGTAAATCATGCTGGAGAGAATGATCTCCCCACCCCTCCCCCTCCCACTCCCACTCCTACCCCCACCCACCTGGAGATTTTGAATTGTACCTGGTGTGAAATCGAGAGGTTCACACGTACTTAAAATTGGGAACCTGTTTCACTTCAGCAAAATTGATACAAAGGGGTTAACTGTAACTGTGCTACGTTGTAACTTTCTCCATTCTTTTTTGTTGTGACTTTGATATAAGTGTACCAAAACAATCCCTCCAACCCCAAGGACAGTAATTTGAAATGCCTTTGCAAAGGAAACATTACAAGTAGTTCTTTGCTTTTCTCTACTCCATAGTAATCTGCATTTTAAAGAGCTTGCTCTGCTCTTAAATTATTCAGGAAGTATGACAGTAATGCTATGAAACATGCATGCACTTTTGTCAATTGCCAATGCACAGTCTGCACACAAAAGCCATGTTCCCTCTCTCAGATTTTTTGAAAGTTGGTTATGGTTATAATGATCAATTTAAACAGTGTGAGTTGATTCCGTTTATTCAGGTAAATGATTACAGGAAGCGAGAGCATTTGTCCAGTCAGCATACTTACTCTACAACTAGTCAGGGGTATATCAGCTTTCCAATATCTGAATAGTTGTAAAATACAGTAGGTGATCACTATGGTGTGTGCGCTTAGGGGAGTAGGTAATTGGAAGGAAAGGTGTGTATTTAGCATCTATTTAAAGGACCTGATGCTGATCTCATACCAATGTAAGTCAGTGGATTTATGCTGGTGTAAAACTGATTAGTGATTAGTCTCAAACCCTGTTAATCATTGCAGGGAAAACTTCATTCAGTAGAAGTACATGTGTATTTAACCCTTTTACTGCCACATTGCCAAGTTGATGGGGCATCTAAAAGCTAAAATGGCATCCTGGTCAATTATTATGCTGAATTTAAATTATCTGTAGATTTTGTATGAAGTTATTGAGGGGTAGAGATGGGGCCAAGCCATGAAGTTTGGAGTTGGGTCTAAATTTCTGGGATGCGAATCCAAGATTCTGGTTTCAGTCCATCTCTTTTCAGGACCAGTATAATTTTCAGTGAGCATGTATAGGGAAATCCCATTGGATTACAGAGTGGAGCCACTTGAGTCAACATGAAACATGACTAAATCATTACTAATTATTTTGTTACATAAAACATTTAAACATGAAATAATGATGCAGAAAGCGACCAGTTTGAGAGTCTGATTTAGACATTTGTCACCAGGGAGGTTAGCGTTCCACCATTTGTGACTGCTGAGATACTTTGGCATTTTGCATGAAGTAACTGGTAGAAGGGACTGGGATCATTCAATGTCTTAATTCCCATAAGTGATAGTAAGAGCATCCCAAGAGGGCAAATCACTGGCTTAATTGATCTTTTTTGCCAGGGAGGACTAGGAGGGCTGGTGTAGTGACTATTTACTACCTAGGGCATTTTCATTAACCGTGACTTCTTTTGAGGAACAGCTGTGATCTGGTGGTTTAAGGAAGAGCTGAAACTTGGGTTCTGTACCTGACTCTGACACCTCTATTTTGGGTGGGGAAACTGAGGCTCAGAAAGGCAAAATGACTTGCTCAGGGTCGTGGCAGAGTCAGGAACAGAAGATCCGATTGCCAGTTCTGTGCTTAGGCCACCATCACCATTTCAGTGATAATGAAAATGCCTTAGGAAGCAAAGAGTCACTGCAACTCCCACCCCAATTGCTTTTCTGACTCTTTGTAAAGTACCTTGAGACCTGTCTGAAAAGTGCTATGAGGAGTCCACATTGTTATTAATTGTCATATATTTATTGTTTAAACCCTGAATTACAGAATGCCTGAAACCAGTGTATTTGACTAGAACGTTGATTAATGTTCCTCTTTGACACTAGACAGAAGGGATGAAACAGTTTAAAATTTTAATTTACTAAAGGAACCTAATATAGGAGAATTGTAATAAAAGATTTAATATCCCACTGGCCTGGCTATGTTAAAAACATGAGAGCTTAAATTCTGCCATGTGTTTGTCAGGAGAGGGCTTGGGGAAACACCACTCCAAATTTCTGAGACTCAAATTAGGAAATGGTGAAAAGATGAGCTGTGACCAAACAGCACACCACTTCCTGTTTTATATGCTGCAGTTTGGAGAAGGGAATATGGCTTTTCTTTCTTCTTGAGCTTGCAAACCTGCATGCTCAGCTATTTGCCTGAGACAACATGGTCGCCTTGCTTAGTCACAAATATTATCTTGATGTTTACACTGACTCATGGCTTAGTCTTAAGAGAACAATTTTAGGGCTCGATCCAGCTCCCATTGAAGTTAATGGCTCAGAATTCCCCACTGACCTCAGTGGGAGCAGGAAGCGGGTCTGTAAGTGACCACAGCCTTGTTTTAAAGTGGGGAATGGCCATAAGGACCACTGGCTGATAAATTCCTCCAAATCCATGAGCAATGATATCCTTGGACCTGGCTTTGAGCAATTAGTCAGGTAGGAGTCTATTGATTATTGTGAAGAGAGTTTGAGCCCAGCCTCACTCAGTAACATCATTTTTTCCCTTTGGCAATCAAAATTATTTAAAAGTAATTCTTGTACACATGCATGCACAAACACACACCCACACCCACAAAAAAACAAACTCAAAGTCAGCAGATCCAAAAAGAACTCACCCTGTTTTTAAAATAAACAGGATCTCAACAGATGAACATAAGAACAGCCAGACTGGGTCAGACCCATGGTCCATCAAGCCCGGTATCCAGTGGGCTTCTAAACAGAACCTTTAGCCACTTGGAAATAATTTACTGCAAACTCTAGTCTAGACTAAAAGCCACGGACCTGTCAGTGGCCTCGCCTCCTATTCCCCCCGAAAAACAGCTGTATTGATGCTTGCTGCCTACTGTCTTCTGTTTTATACTAAAACTTTCTCCCACCCCTTCCAACGCAGGTGGTTGTCAACGCCCTGGTTGGCGCTATCCCTTCCATTATGAATGTGTTGTTGGTCTGCCTTATCTTCTGGCTGATTTTCAGCATTATGGGGGTTAACCTGTTTGCTGGGAAATACCATTACTGCTTTAACGAGACATCTGAGGAGCGCTTCGAAATAGAGATAGTTAACAACAGGACCGATTGTGAAGCACTGATGCCGCCCAACTCCACTGAGATCCGATGGAAGAACGTGAAAATTAACTTTGACAATGTTGGGGCAGGATACCTGGCTCTTCTCCAAGTTGTAAGTTTTGCCTTTCCCACCTCCAAGCCCACAGTAGATGTTAGATCTTCTAACAGACCATCTCCATCTCTGGGTTCTTCCCTCTTACGCCCCTAATTCAACACTCCTGTTGACTTGTGAATGTGCATTGGATCAGGCCATTGAGCCTCATTTTGATATAAGTTGCACATTTGCAAGTTGCAGTGGGGGAGGTTTAGGTTGGATATTAGGAAAAACTTTTTCACTAGGAGGGTGGTGAAACACTGGAATGGGTTACCTAGGGAGGTGGTGGAATCTCCTTCCCTAGAGGTTTTTAAGGTCAGGCTTGACAAAGCCCTGGCTGGGATGATTTAGTTGGGGACTGGTCCTGCTTTGAGCAGGGGGTTGGACTAGATGACCTCCTGAGGTCCCTTCCAACCCTGATATTCTATGATTCTATGATTTGGCCCTGCCTGGGGTGCCTCTAACCCTGTATTCCCAGAGAGCTCTATCCAGTCTATTTTTTAAAAAACACTTTTAATTATGCAATTTTTAAGACCCCACCAAACCCTGGATTTAATGAGGCAACAATAAAATGTCTTTAAAAATGTATATGAAGTTCTCCACTTCATGAGAAAAAGGCAGATTTAAATAAATTGCCCATAAAAATCACAGATCTGCAACAGGTGAAATTAAATAGTGCCTTATAAAGGGAAAGCAAGAGAGTAAGTGAGACCTCCCCTCATGCAGTTCTGTACCACACATCTAATCTATCCAGGCTCATTTTAAATTACTTCCCTCTAAAAGAATATGTGCTTTTCTTCACTAGGCTACTTTCAAGGGCTGGATGGATATCATGTATGCAGCGGTAGATTCCAGAAAGGTAAAGCACGTTCCCCACCACTCCTCCTCCAAAATTCCACTTCTTATTCTTAAATTGTGCTTATTGTTTTTATTTATTTGCAATAGTGATCATTCGGTTGCATTTCCTGCAGTTACAGCATTGTTATCCATTAAAGGATGTTGTACAGAACCTAAAAGAGTGGGTTCACTTTCGGAGAATTACAGCGGAGAAGGAGTGCAAGGGGATGTTTATTTCATCTTTGGACACGGGGTGGGGGAACACCTTGGGGAGGAAGGGGATATAGCTGCTAGGTCTGCCATTTCACGGATTCTTTGGCCACATCTTGGCTCCTATTCCAGTCCAATGGCAGGAATATTAGCTGCATAGTTGCCATGTACCCCTGCCCAGGCTTAGAGGTAAATTCTAGCTGCCTGGCACCCATGATGTACCTGCATGGTGCCAGGGTAGAGTAAACACCAATATTTTCTTCTTCTTCATCATCTTCTTCTTAGTTTCAAGTAAAATGGAATTTGGAATTTAAAAAACTTTTTTTCAGTCAGTGATGGGACCCCAAATGTGCTGTCCTCAGAACCAGAAAATGAAACTGACTATAAAAAGAAACAGAAGAAAATGACTACTCTGATTTCACTGTTTCATGTTGAGTGAAAGGCAAAAAGGCAAACAGCATGAATGGGGGGGGGGGGAATATTTAAACTGTTTTTGTTTTCACTGTTTCCTCGTCTGAGGTTCTTACTGTTTTTAAATGCAAGATATTAACCTTCACAGTGTGCGTTCCTGCCCTGATTTTATGGTTCCTCTCTGATTTGCAAATCACTGGATATTTTATGGGCTGCACACCCAAAACTCCAGTTGAAGTTGAGGGGAGCTGTGAGTGTGTCACACTTCCAAAATTCAGGGTTTTTGGCTTTACTAATGATTTGAAGGTGGGTAATCAGGTTCATTTAAGAAGTTTGTGTATTACCATCAAAGTGACCTCCAGTTGCACTGAAGTGGGATTTAGGCCGGTGTTCTCCTCCAGGTCACTGGAAGCTCCTTAAATCAAGAAAGATACTAAGGCTCCATAGTGAAATAAATAACTGAGTCAGAGCTGTGACTAACCCTTCCCCCAAAGTCCTGTCTCAGTAGGCACTGGCTTCAGTGCATAACCAGGGATTGGTTCTCTGATGGCATTTTCTTGGTTGCTCCAGAGCCCTGGTTAGAAATATGCAAAAGGGAGGGCTCCAGGACCTTAATTATAGAACCTGTGTTGGGAAGGAGATAGCTCAGGATTGGTAAAACATTTACAGATGCTTTCTCCTCTAGGTAACCAGCTCAAGTCTGGCCCAGATTGGTTGTGATCATAAATTCATCCTATCTGATGGCTATTTGGTGCCCCCTATGTGAAAAGATTTTGGGTGGGACTGGGTCCAGTTCCTGCTTATCACATCATAAAAAACACCATCCAAGCTGGCAGCTCGTTGCAGCCAGAAGTGTAAAGGTCTGAATGTAGGTGGAGACTGAACTCCTGTCTTCATCAGAGCTCCCCTGGGATGTGCTGATGGGGAAGCTTGTACTGGAGCTCTGCAGGTGAGCACATGCTGCCAGTGAGGCACATTTCACCAGCACAAAATTAACCAAAAAAAAAAAAAAGGTAGAAAAGTTCCAGAAGAGCCACATGCCACCTTCCTAGTCTAACACAGACACTTGAACTGAGACAACAGCTCTTTGTACCAATACTTTATACTGTCTTTGCAATGTCTCTTTCTCTCCCCATCCCCACATTCAGCAAGAAGAGCAACCCAAGTATGAGGACAACATCTACATGTACATCTATTTTGTAATCTTCATCATCTTTGGCTCCTTTTTCACCCTGAACTTGTTTATTGGTGTCATCATTGATAACTTCAATCAACAAAAGAAAAAGATAGGTCCACTTTTTTTATTGGTTAAAGAGGCAGATCTGGGCTATTTGCCGGACAAACAGATGAATGGATTTTAAGGTTGGGACACTCCTGCATAATGTCACCATAGAACTTCACTCAGTGATTCCGGTGTTGAGCCTCATCGCTTAGAATTTAGCATCACAGACTGTTTGTGACTCTTAACAACCCTTATCGACTTGCCCCCAGCGCCTGTTTAAGGAAGGGGGCTGGGCAAACAAGTTGCAATAAAACAAGAACCAACTTAATCTTTGCCCAAACTTTAGTGAGGTTCAGAAAAGTTGTAGATTCCCCTAAACACACCTTGATTTTCATTCATGTCTCTATTTTGTAGTCATGTCTTTATTTCAGACCTTCAATTCCAGCAAAGTACTACACTTAGGAGAGAAAAATCAATGGCACAAATACAGAGTGGGGAATAACTGGCTAGGCAATAGTACTGCAGAAAGGGATGTGGTGGCTTATAGTGGATCGATCGCAAACTGACTATGAGTTGACAGTGTGGTGCTCTGTTCAACACTGATGAGGCCTGATCTAGAGAACTGTGCCCAGTTTTGGGCACCACACTTGAAGAAAGATGTGAACTAATTGGAGAGAGTCCAGAGGAGAGTGACAAAAATGACGTTAGAAAACCTGACCTATGAGGAAAGGTTGAAAGAATTGGGCATGCTTAGTCTAGAGAAAGCTGGCTGGGATCATAATGTTCAAATATGTAAAAGGTTATTATAAAGAGGACAGTCATCAATTGTTCTCCATATCTACTGAGGATAGAACAAGAAGTAATCAGCTCAGTTTGCAGAGAGATTTAGGCTAGATATGAGGAAAAACTTATTATAGGATGAACACTGGAACAGGCCACCTAGGGAGCTTGTGGAATTCCTGTCCTTTGAGGTTTTTAAGAACAGGTTAGACAAACACCTGTCAGGGATGGTCTAGATGTAGTTAATCTTGCCTCATTGTGGGGGATAGACAATATGACTTCTTGAGCTCCCTTCCAGCCCTATATTTCTATGAGTCTATGAAATTCCATAAGAGAATGGAAGTGGGATATGCCAGAAGTCTCGGCCACTCTCTCTGCCTCTTCTTTCACTCCAAGCCTGAAGTGAGGGAGTTGCACAGGTAATGCAGCCACCACACTGTGTTAGCAGATGGTCTGCGAGCCAGGGTAATTTGCAGAATAACTTCAATAATTTTGGAATCTGGTGCAAATTATTTCTATCTAAAATAGTTACCACCAGTTTGCCCCACGGCATGTAGCCTAGTAGCTGAGCCTGTACTGTGATCCCTTTCCCTTAATGTGCATGGACTGATTATAACCAGCTTTTTTTTTGCTTCTCCTCTTTTACTTTGGAGGTCAGGATATCTTCATGACAGAAGAACAAAAGAAATACTACAATGCCATGAAAAAACTTGGCTCAAAGAAACCTCAGAAACCTATTCCCCGGCCTCTGGTAAGTGTGTGATTTAACAGGAGCTAGAGGAATAATAACTATGAGGCCAATTTTCAACAGTGCTGAGCCCCCTCATACCAGTGCCCATTGCTTTGAAGATTCACTCTAGACTCCACAATGCCTTGTTATACTGCAGGTGTAATAATCCGAGAAAGTCATTGTGTGTCGTACTTGATTTGCCAGCTGGAGCCAGTCCTGAGAGTTTAGCATCTGAGAGGAAGGATGGCTCCGTAGTTAGAATGCTAGCCTAAGGTTCAGGAGACCTGAGTTCAATTACTTGTTTTACCACAGCCTTCCAGTGGGACCTTGGGCAGGTCACACTGGTCTCTCAGTGCCTCTGCTCCCCATCTCTAAATGTGGATAATAGCACTGGCCTTCAAGGCTCTCAGCAAAGAGCATGGATATGCTGGTGATAAGATTTTGGCAGCCTGTAGCACTGGTAATTACATTTCATTACAAGTACTTTGTACTGGGCAAACTGGCTGAAACTATAGTAAAGAACAAAATTGTCAGACACATAGATGAACATAATTGGTTGGGGAAGAGTCAACTGGTTTTTGTAAAGAGATATCATGCCTCACCAATCTACTAGAATTCTTTGAGGGGGGTCAACAAGCACGTGGACAAGGGGGATCCAGTGGATATAGTGTATTTTCAGAAAGCCTTCACCAAAGGCTCTTAAGCAAAGTAAGCTGTTATGAGATAAGAGGAAAGGTCCTCTCATGGATTGGTAACTGGTTAAAATATAGAAAACAAAGGGTAGGAATAAATGGTCAGTTTTCAGAATGGAAAGAGTAAATAGTGGTGTCCCCCAGGGGTCTGTACTGGGCCCAGCCCTATTCAACATATTCATAAATGATCTGGAAAAAGGGGTAAACAGTGAGGTGGTAAAATTTGCGGATGATAAAAAACTACTCAAGATAGTTCAGTCCCAAGCAGACTGCAAAGAGCTACAAAGGAATCTCACAAAACTGGGTGACTGGGCAACAAAATGGCAGATGAAATTCAATGTTGATAAATGCAAAGTAATGCACATTGGAAAACATAATCCCAACGATGCATATAAAATGATGGAGTCTAAATTAGCTGTTACTACTCAAGAAAGAGATATTGGAGTCATTGTGGATAGTTCTCTGAAAACATCCACTCAATGCACAACGGCAGTCAAAAAAGCAAACAATGTTGGGAATCATTAAGAAAGGGATAGATAATAAGACAGAAAATATCATATTGCCTCAATATAAATACATGGTCCGCCCACATCTTGAATACTGCATGCAGATGTGGTCACCTCATCTCAAAAAAGATATACTGGAATTGGAAAACGTTCAGAAAAGGGCAACAAAAATGATTGGGATATGGAATGGCTGCCATCTGAGGAGAGATTAATAAAACTTGGACTTTTCAGCTTGGAAAAAAGACGACTAAGGGGGGATCTGATAGAGATCTATAAAATCATGGCTGGTGTGGAGAAAGTAAATAAGGACGTGTTATTTACTCCGTCTCGTAACACAAGAACTAGGGGTCACCAAGTGAAATTAATAGGCAGCAGGTTTAAAACAAACAAAAGGAAGTTTTTTTTTTTTCACACAACGCACATTCAACCTGTGGAACTCCTTGCCAGAGGATGTTGTGAAGGCCAAGACTATAACAGGGTTCAAAAAAGAACTAGATAAATTTATGGAGGATAGGTTCATCAATGGCTATTAGCCAGGATGGGCAGGGATGATGTCCCTAGCCTCTTTTGCCAGAAGTTGGGAATGGGTGACGGGATGGATCACTTGATGATCACCTGTTCTGGTCATTCCCTCTGGGGACGTGGCATTGGCCACTGTCGGAAGACAGGATACTGAGCTAGATGTACCTTTGTTCTGACCCAATATGACCGTTCTTATGCTTTGGGGTGTAAATTGATCACATGTTGGACAGCCACCATTTTCTCTCCAGTCTGTAGACACTGGAATAGTGAGTAGGGCCTCCCAAAAGAGGGATACTAGGCTTGGTAGATCAGGGGCAAATTGTGTCCCTTTATCTAACGGGTAGATTTGTTTGTTAGCAGTCCTTGCTAAACCTTTCCTCTGTGTGTTTCCCCCCCCCCCGCCTCCCATCCATGGCTCCTCTCCTGTAATGCAGAACAGCATCCAAGGAGCTGTCTTTGACCTTGTCACTCAGCAAGCATTCGATATCATCATCATGATGCTCATCTGCTTCAACATGGTGACCATGATGGTGGAAACAGACACACAGAGTAGCCAGATGTCCGACATCCTCTGGTGGATCAACCTGGTGTTCGTCATCCTCTTCACCTGTGAGTGCGTGCTGAAGATGTTTGCCTTGCGGCACTATTATTTCACCATTGGATGGAACATTTTTGACTTCGTGGTCGTGATTCTGTCCGTCGTGGGTAAGTGGAGTAGCTAGTGGAGCAGCTTGTGGGGTGCAGTGTCCTTCCTGACATGCACGTTGGATAAGGCTGTCTTCACTAGAAGTAGGTGTCTGCAGGATGGTGTGAAATGGAATGTGGCCCAGCAATTAAAGAGGCAGGACTCCTGAGTTTTATTTCCAGCTCGGGGAGGAGAGCATGATCTAGTAGTTAAAGCAAAAGGTTGAAAGTCAAGACTCTGGTGTTTCCCTGCTGTGCCACTCACTCACTGCGTAAAACTGGGTAAAACACTTTTCCACATCTCACTTTCTCACATCTAAAACAGGAATATAACCTGCTTCGCAGGGGTATTACAAGGCTTAATTAACTAATGCTTATAAACCACTCTGAGACTGGAATGCTCTAGTGCCTCTAGACAAAGTGTTATTCGGTTTTTGTCCTCAATCAATGAGGGATTTACAACTTCTGGATTCCAGTTTGGGTTGGAATTAATGGCTGAAACTGGGCTCCTGGAATTCACTTTTTGTTTTCAGATTTGTGTTTCTTTTATGGCAAATGCATAAATTACTCCAGAGTCACTTGAAAGATGGCATTCACCCTACTGGAAAAGTCCCCATATCTTTGGACTAACCTGGCTCAAAGCATAGAGACTGTCCTTCAGCCCCAAATTGGAGCCAGCTTTGTCTCTGACTCTTGGGTCCAGTTCCATTGATTTCGATGAAAGTTAGGAGCCTAAATACCTTTGAGGCTCCGGGCCTTAGAATGTGGGCCCACAGGCTAATACAATATGAGCTCTACATAGTTCCTCTTCTCCAGATCTCTTTCATTGAGTGCGATTAATAATTATTGTCCCTTAAGATCCAGGGGATGAACAACCAAGGAAACACAAGTCCAAATGCCTTCATGTCCTTGAACCTTAAAATCCCAAGAAGAGGTGCCAGTTTCAGGTCCTAGCTGCCTAAATTTGGGCACCCAAAAATTGAGGCACACACAGAATGAGAGGTCCCTTGTGGAAGTTTGAGCCAGCTTTTCTATGCTAGCACTGCCAGTGATCCCTTGCCTGGTTTAAATTGGGTTATAACATCTTCCCCCTGCCCTCTTCTTTAGGAATGTTCCTGGCTGATCTCATTGAGAAGTATTTTGTGTCACCCACTCTCTTCCGAGTCATCCGACTGGCCCGTATTGGCCGCATCCTGCGTCTGATCAAAGGGGCCAAGGGGATCCGCACCCTGCTTTTTGCCTTAATGATGTCCTTGCCTGCCTTGTTCAACATCGGCCTCTTGCTGTTCCTGGTCATGTTTATCTTCTCCATCTTTGGCATGTCGAACTTCGCCTACGTAAAGCACGAGGCCGGCATAGACGACATGTTCAACTTTGAGACCTTCGGCAACAGCATGATCTGTTTGTTCCAGATCACCACCTCGGCTGGCTGGGATGGCTTGCTGTTGCCTATCCTGAACCGGCCGCCGGACTGCGACCTAGATAAGGAGCACCCCGGGAGCAGCTTCAAGGGAGATTGTGGTAACCCCTCTGTGGGGATCTTTTTCTTCGTCAGCTACATCATCATCTCCTTTCTGATCGTAGTGAACATGTATATCGCCATCATTCTGGAGAACTTCAGTGTAGCCACAGAGGAGAGTGCTGACCCGCTGAGCGAGGACGACTTTGAAACCTTCTATGAGATCTGGGAGAAGTTTGACCCTGATGCCACACAGTTCATTGAATACTGCAAGCTGGCAGACTTTGCCGATGCTTTGGAGCACCCACTCCGTGTCCCTAAGCCTAACACTATCGAACTCATCGCCATGGACTTGCCTATGGTAAGCGGGGACAGGATCCACTGCCTGGACATCCTGTTTGCCTTCACCAAGCGTGTGCTGGGGGACAGTGGGGAGCTGGACATCCTGAGGCAGCAGATGGAGGAAAGGTTTGTGGCGTCTAACCCTTCCAAAGTGTCTTATGAGCCCATCACGACCACGCTCCGGCGCAAGCAGGAAGATGTCTCGGCAGTGGTTATCCAACGGGCTTACAGGGTTCGCTTAGCAAAACGGGGCTTTATTTGCCGGAAGTCTGCCTCTACTAAGCTGGAAAATGGAGGAACAAATCGGGAGAAAAAAGAAGGCACCCCATCCACTGCATCCCTCCCATCCTATGACAGTGTAACTAAACCTGAAAAGGAGAAACAGCTGCGGGTGGAGGAAGGAAGACGAGAACGAGCAAAAAGACAAAAAGATTTCAAGGAGTCCAAGTGTTGAGACAAACAAAAATATGTTGTACAAATTTTTAAAAATTTGCAAGTGAAAAGATTGTTTACAAACGTCACAAAATATATCAATACAGAACAGCTAAGGAGACACCTGAAGATCTTATACCAAACAGTCTGCTTATTGTGTGACAAAGTTGCATCTAAAAGCAGTGACCTACCACCTGTTTAAAGGACCCTTCTAAATGAACATTTAAAAAGGAAAAAAAGGATTTTCTATTGTTTGGGCAGGTGGCTACTGCATGTTCCACATCTATCAATGCAACTTGGGACAAACAAGCAAAATAAAAAACACACACACACACTAAAAAACAAAACCCGCTGCTTGGATTAATGTATCTCCCAAAGCAGCCAAAAATTGATTATTTTCTCATTTTGTTGATTTATCAAAAGAAAACCCAGAAGTCACAATGTTAAAGGGTTTGTTTGTTCATGCAAAACTAATTTGCATTCCTGCATTTAGTTAAGCAGAAAAAAAATAATTAAAAAAAAAGGCAAAATAAAAACTGAACAAAAAAAGAAACAAAAAACCACCCATTTAGCCCATGCCATTTGATTGTCATAGTTTATTTGGTATTTATTATCTGCATACTACTTTCTACATGGGCTTTACTTGGTTTGGGAGATGGGGTAATCAGGTATCTTCAGCCTGGAAACTTGCTCCGGCTGATTTAAAAAAAAATTGTGCTTGTTCAATGCATAGAAATGATTTGCATGATGGCATGCTGTGACCAGGAACCATGCATGAAGAATCATTAAACCACAAGACACTCAATACTCTTCCACAACAGTTGGTTAAGCCATAAGTTCGAGGCACTCCACTGACTACCACACACTGTATTTGGAGGTTAACCTTAAATATAATCATGCCCTTCACTAATATTTACCAATTTGTAACAATTTCTTTCATACACCCTCTAGCAGGAAAAAAATGAAACAAGCAGATGAAATCTGTGCGTGTGTGTGTGTGTGTGTGTGTGTGTATGTTTAACAACCTGTCTTTTCCATACAGCCATCTTTTGCACATTTAAACAAATAATCATACAGAAAGAAAAACCTAAATATTGCTCTGGATCCCATTTGAGGGGGGAATATATAATATTCAAGAATGGCACTGCAAAACCAAAATCTAGGGCTTAAAAAATACCAGTCAACAAGTTCATTTGTGTCCTGTAATATTAATTATTGTTCAGCCGCCATACTGCAGCAGGCACTTCCTAGTGTAGAGAGAACAGTGCTATGTAGGAAATAGCATATTGTCTCTGCAGGTGCAATTTTGGGAACTTGGATAAATCTATCTTAAATGGGGGACTTGTAACTCACGGAGTTTAATTGTGTCCCATGTTCATCAGAGTTGTTGCTTTCTTGGGGTGGCAGCGGGGGCTGAGACCCAGGTGGATTTGTGAAACTCTGAAGTCGTCTTTATATTCTTCCATCATCACTACTTTTTGAAGCTTGCACTTTGATGCTTCATGGTTTTCCTTGCTTCTGTAGCCACAAGGTTTTTAAACAAAGTGGAACACATTACAGTTGACAATAAAATAGCAATGTGATATGGGGCACGGTGCTGCAGGCCAGGTGTCTGATGCCTTCACCTTCTTTCTGTTTCATACATTATCATACTGTAGTAACTAAAAGGTCCTGCAGATTTGGGTAGACGCTAGAGCTGCCTCTCAACTAGTCTAATCACTGAGTGGTAAATCATTCTGTGGGAATGTCACCAGGAAAGCTCAGACTTTTGTGTTTCTTCGTAAGGATATGAGACCCTTTAATATTCTGTTTCAGTGTCCTCCTCAATCAATAAGTCAGCTGTCAGTCACCAATCTAGGTGATATTTTCTTCAAAGCAGCCTTGGGGAATAGATCTGATGCATTCGATGAAGTGAGCTGTAGCTCAGGAAAGCTTATGCTCAAATAAATTGGTTAGTCTCTAAGGTGCCACAAGTCCTCCTTTTCTTTTTGCCAATGGGAAAAGGTAGCAATGCACGGAAACAAGACTGCTTTCCAGCTGCAGCTTGTGTACTGTTTCTAGTGTTGCTGCCCTGTTACATTTTGAAAGGGGGGGTTATGCCATTACTGCTCTGAATCTGTAATGTAGAATGAAGAGGAACAGGATGACTGAATGTAGGCCAAATAAAATGTATCTTTAAAAGGGCAAAACTTTTTAGATGACAGGAGGCAGTTTGGTTTGTATAATCTCACAACCCAGATGACAAGTGTCACTTAAAAAAACAAACGCTATTTGGCAGACATCTGTGCCAAGTTGGACTGTATAAATGCATAGTTTAGCCATTATGATGTCAGTGGAGGGGTTCTTCTGTACTGGTGAACACAACAAAGGACCATTTCAACCCTGTTAGATTTACCCCACTTACTACTAGGCTATGGTGTATAATAAAGATGAAAACTACATACATATGTACAGGCTACATTGTAAACAGCACAAAAAAAGCTGAAAAGTGTGGTTGAAATTTTTAAGAAAATATTATAAATACTGTAATATATCCGTTTATTTTATCGGCATGCCTTTTTGTAAATACAAGAATTAAATAGAACGGCGTCTGGCTTATGCCATTGTCCATGTTTGTTTTTAATTTTTAAAATATTTTCCTTAGATTTTTAGATGTTGTCAGCCAATGTACATTCCCTACCCGCCCCCCAAAACAACAACCCTACACCCCAAAAAGAAAAGCTTTAGTGCAAATTATCTTTACAATCACAAAAATATTTTTTTGTTATTCCAATGTGCAATAAGTTCTCTGACCATTTCTATGCAAGATTTGGCTAAACTACATAATTGTTCTTTAAGTTGGGCGATCAATCTGTATGTGATGGATGGTACATTTGCTGCTCATGCTGGTAACTTCACGGAGCTACTGGAGTCATTTTAAGTAAGACTTCCCTGCGATCTCTCTCTGTTTTTAACCGTTAAACTATTTATCAGTCTCTGTTAAATACAAAGGTCATCCTAAACCATCAATCTTGCTGAAAAATAAAATGAATAATTTCTCCAGCTGTTCAGGGACAGCAGAGTCCATCCTCCTGTTCAACTGAAAAATTCATTTTTTTGTTTTATTTTTTAAAAATTTCCTTTTCGTAGCAAATATCCCTCAGCCACAGTTCACAGGGTGCTGAGAGAATTGGTCTGCGTCTTTGGGAACCTTCACACAGTGAGGCTGAGGCTGGAAAGGAAGCTTTGGTCTGAAATAAAGCAGTCAGGATAGCTTCATGCACCATATCATTGCATAGAAATGCAGATACAGTGTGTGTGTGTGTTGGGGGGGGTGTTAGGGGGGGTTTTGTAGTAAGGTCCTTGATGCGGAATTTTTTATTCCCGATTCAGGGTTGTGGGAATAAAACAGTAGGCCACTGTTGGATTAAAATGCCAGAAGAGTGAGGCTGTAACAAGTGGTCGTCCCTCCTGCCCCCACAGCATGCGTAAAATCCTCCATGCTGTTTTGGTTCATTTATTACCCTGTTCTTAAAAGGGCTGGGGAGGGGGAAAAGAAATACCAGTTCAAGCTGCTTCACTCACTTTTCTGGTCTATTTTCACTTTTAAAAAAAAAAAAACCAAACGAAAGCTCATGTGGAAGAATAAGAAAAAAACAAAAAACCATGAGCTGCCATCGTAGAGGCCGCACCCAAGCTTTTGCATTATTTAGTTTTCTGCTGCAACAAATATTAAAGCTGTGCCAGACCAATGCTGAAGATCAGCATATTAGAGATTGCATGGTGGCTCATCCTGCTCTAACCCAAACATGATTAAAAATCACATAACTATAATCCAAAAGAAAAATGAAATAAACAAGGTAAGAGTGTCTTGGTGTCCATTTATTTGACTGGTTTCCACCTCCTCGCTCCCATTCTTGCTGGGTTCTTATTTTTTTTTTAAATATATAAAAGTGGCACGAGTAAGACCTAACTTGTGTTGCAGGGGAAGCTCGTGGAAATGTTTTTGTTCTTGTTTTTAGTGTTCACCGTGAGAGATTTGTGGCCTTCAGTGGCTCTTTGCTGGTATCTAGCAGACAGGTCGGTCTTAGTGCCAATCCGCAGCCCCTTGGGATTTTCCTCAGAGGTCAGTGCTGTGATTGGGCACGGTGACTGCAGCATGTTGATAGCAGCTGAGCAGGTTGGTGGCCTTTGTGAGGCCAAGTGGTGGCTGTTCGTTAATATCTTAGTGAATGCATCACGAAAAACACCATCAAAACCGGCCCCCATTCACTGGTAGGCTCAACACAAGCCACAGATTGGAGGCTACGCAGCCTGCAGTCCCCTCTTGCTCCTGGGTGTACGGAACGCTTGCTCTGCTGCTCGCACGCGCTCGATCTGCTCTGTCGATGTGCAGGGAACTTAAGTCTGCAGCACTCTCCCTCCAATCCATTCACTTTTAAAGACATACGCCAAAATTGTACAGACTACGTGAAATCCGCCAGCATACCTGACATCCTCAACACACGCAGCAAGGCTCGTGCAGTGTGGCTGCAGGAGCAGCAGAAGGGCGAGAACCCAGCTGCCCCTCTCACTTGAGAAACTCCAGTAAGGGTAAGCCATAGGGGGCCTTTGAGGCAGCTGACCATTGCTGAATCCATTCAGTGGTGCGCAGTAGGACTCATATGCTGTCGCCTCTTTGTTCACTTCCCTTTGTACACTTTTTTTCTTTCCAATTAAAGGGCAAGATAGTGCATTAGCTTCGTGTGCTAGTTATGTCTCTCTGGAGGCCAGGTTTTGTGTCAAAATGGTTCCAAGTCAAATCAGGTGTTGGTTTAAAATAGGTCTCCCTAGAAGAGGTTCCCCCCACCCAAAAGCAAAGAACAATAACCAACCCAACCCAACCCCTGTACCCAGAATGCTAATTCCCTAACATTGGTCAGTATCTGGTCACGAAAGCCTGGTCCTGGACTAGCTGTGGGTACTGCAAGCCAGGATTGTGGGGCACCACCTGAACTTGGTGGGAAGCTTGCCCAAGATGTGGCTGTGGTGTACTGCACCTGGATTTAACAGTCACGTTAAAAAAAGAATGCTAAACAAATTACCAAAAAAGTTAAAGGAGGAGAAAAATTTGCCCTTTGCAAGTTTGTTGCATGTTGTGATTTTATAGAGAGGTGCGTGTGTGTATGTGTGTGTGCGTATGGAGGGTGTATTCTGCATAGATGAGGTGAGGAGTGGTGTCCAGTGGCTAGAGCAGGAGACTGGGAAACAGGACTCCTGGGTTCTATTTTCAGCTCTACCACTGACATGTTGTGTGACCTTGGACAAATCACTTAACCTCTCTGTGCCTCAGTTGTACCCATCTGTCAAATGGGTGTATAATTACCTACCTCACAGGGGTGTTGTGAGGCTCAATTAGTTAACATTTGTAAAGTGCTTTGAGATTCACAGCTGCAAGTGCTATTTAGATGTGCACAGTAGAATCATGGACTAAGGGGGAAATGAGATGGTACCATAAATGCTGCTAAATGAGTCATTTGTAAACTGCACTGCTCCAGTGAACCCAGCTTCTCAACAACGATCAGGGCAAAGATTTTCTTCCTTTTACTTTGCTTATGTGACTTGTTCTGGATACTGTGTTGATTCCCCCCCCCCCCCCCCCATGCTGTATTAGCCTTCCCCTTTCACCCTTCCTAGATTTTGTTCCCTGTTCTGTTTTACATGAAGAAAGGAGGAGGAAATAATTGGTGTTTGGGGGATAGGGGTGGTGAAAGAATGTAAAAACACAGTGGGCTGGAAGTCTGAGAGTCTGACTTTTGATTTCCTTTGTACTGTACATCTTTTTACTTTGGAATTTGCAATAAAAAGGTATGTCCATCTTGTTTTAACCTCTTCTCTTGCATGACCTGTCACCCTTCAGGGGCTGGCATGGCTCTGCATAACCAACACCCCAGAGAAACCTGGAGTTTACATGGTGCTCACTGCTGCAGATTAGGGGAAAAACTGGATGTCCCTTAAAATGGGTTGCAGGAGGAAGTGCTTATAGGCCCATGCCAAAGAGGGTGTGCTGTGCCCCTAAGCTGCCAAAATGTCCCATTCTCCCCCCCCCCGCCCCCCGGTTGCATTGATGTCAAACCCCGCAGGAGGCTCTGAGCCCTTTGCAGGATCAGGTTCCAACTGGCTTCATGTACTTTATTTGAACACACAGGCACTGTGGGCCACAAGATAGATCTGGCAGTCGGCTGCGGCTGTGATAGACTCTGTGCCTGGCTCTCCTGCTGGACTGCTGTGGGACCTTGGCTCTGTCACTTCCCCCTGCTGTGCCTCTGTTTCCCCTTCTTTGAGCTGGCTTAATGAGCCTGACTTCCTGTGTCATGAAGCACCGTGGGCACGATCCTGGCAGCCATGAAAGCCAATGGGTCAGGGTTAGTTTGGGGTTTTAAAAATAAATAATCTTTGCTTCAAACCTGCACTGAGCTACCACAATCCCCGTCGTGAAGAAGAGCCTCTGTGGTTACACCCCTAAGAACAGCAGCCCCTCTGCCTCCTGCACAGGGCCACACCGGGGCCGTTCTGCTCCACAGGCCGGGTGAAACTCCTGTGTTTTACTCAGTCTGGTGCAGTAGAGGGGGATTAGGTGGTGAATGGCAACTGGTGCCTTTGACAGTCACCCCCTCTCCCTCCACACGCACCCAGCGTTGCAACCTGCGGGTCAGAGGGAGGGTGCAGGAGCAGGGATAGGCTTGTGGCTGGAAGGTTTCTGGCTCTGACAATTCCAAGCTGGCTCCACAGCCACCCCCTTCGCAGCACGCATGTTGGCCACGTGGCCGAAAAGGATTTAGGTGCCTCAGCCCTCCGAGGGGGACCAACAGAGAGCTTGCACTGCTGGGACTGTTCACCGTCCGTGAGCACTTCCTTTTTTATGCACTTACACCCACACGCCCGCTTTGCCGCCCTGTCCCCGTGGCCGTGGTTTTACGATTGGTTCTGGGTGATTTCTGGACATTAACACGAGGTAAGAGCTGGTTATGATTTTTTTTTTTAAATGTTCTTAAGGACACAATTCCTGCTACGACTTGCAGGGTGAGGAGGGTTGGTTTTTTTTAACTTTCAGCTCCAGTCGTTTCCCAGGTGCCTGTGATGGTTATTACACCCATGTTGTTGCAAAACGCTGTGCCGCTTTCCTGTCAATCCAAGGCGGGGGGAGAGCGGCAGGGACAGGGCTGGGTATGGCATGGCTGCACAGGGGGGTGGTTTAGTGCCTAAGGCACAATGAGGGGCAGTCTAATTCAGCCCACACAGCAGAGGCGGGCGGGCCGCAGGCAGGGCCGGCTCTAGGTTTTTGCTGCCCCAAGGTGAGGTGGGGCTGGGGCTTGCGGGTGGCGCTGGCAGCGGAGGGAGTGATGTCCCCTTCTCCCAGCGCCTGCAGGGGCTCCCCCCGGCCGCGCAGAGATGCCCCCATGTAAAGGGTGGCACAAGGCCGCGCAGCAGCCGGTGCGCACATGAGGTGTCGCAGCCCCCGCTCCCTGGCAGGACTCGCCCTCTCCTCCCCAGGTAGCAGCTGGGCTCTGGCCGCTCAGCAGCCTGGGGCTGGGGCTTCCCCTTCCCGCTGCGGCCGGGGGCGCGGTGCCCTCACCCTGTCTAAGTGGTGCAGCTCCGAGAGCGCAACTGCCCTGGACAGAAAGGACGGCTGGAAAGCCGCCCCTGGAAACGTGCGGCCCCAAGCATGTGCCTGCTTAGCTGGTGCTGAGAGCTGGTCCCGGCTGCAGCCACACCCCAGAGGGGAGAAAACTAGAACTAAGCAGCAGCAAAGAACAGTAAGGGGGAAAGAGCCACTGGGACCTAATTCAAAACCAGCTTGTACGGGCTATGGACGCTGCACACAGCCGCCAAACAGCCAGAAACCCAGCCAGCTGAGATGGGCAAAGCCAGAAGCAAGAGTCACTTTGTCCTAGCCTCTAGCAAGGGAATAAAGCAAGTCCTGCTAGCTCAGGCAGCAAACCTACGGCTCTCGCTATATGCAGGGATGGAATTCATGTTAATGCTAAATGGCCGCGGTGCTGAACTCAAATGTCCATAGCTAGAAAAACAAAAGCTGATTGAAATCACCCTCCCCCCCAAAACACCCGCAATCTTCCACTCTGTTTTTTCCTGCTTTGTCACAGGTGAGGCCAGGGCCTGAGGCACATGGAGAGCTGGCATGTGCACTGAGGCCGGAGGGTCCTAGGGGAGTTCAGTGCACACCACCCGCGATTGCCTTCGTGGGGCAGGGGAAGAGGTAGGGGGAGCCTTTGCATGGCCATAGTTTTGTCCACTCTTTATCCACCAGATGGCAAAAGTTCTGCACCCCACCACTTTGAATGTCAACCTTACTATGCAGGGAGAGGTCAGAGGCCCCGCTCCAAAGCCTCAGGCTGGCAGTTATAGGCGCACTGCTAAGTCATGGCAGTAGGGAGCGTATGAAAGGCTACAGCAGTTACGCATCTGTCCAAGGCAGGGCAGGCGGCCAGCCTAGTCAGTCCGGTATGGGGCAGATGCTCAGCTGGTGGGAATTGGCAACGATCCATTAATGGGCTGACCCTCCAGCCTGTGCTCATTGCCCTTACCGAGTGTATGGCAGGGGAAAGCCGGTGCCTCCAAGTGCTTATGAGCTCACTGGTGTCACAGGGCACAAGGATTTAGTCCACTGAATAGCACTCTAAGCCATTCAGGCCAGTAGTTCAAAGCTGGAACAGGTGCTTGTCCTGCTGACAGCCCACATGGGAGCCGCAGCCATGAACGAGGGCCCCTGCCAGGGGAAAGCACTGTCTGGGACTTGCAGGAAACCCACAAGTGCAGCTTACTCAGTAAGGCTGTGCCTTTTCACCTTGTTACAGGAGCCCCACACCATGTGATCTGGTTTGGGAGCTGCTCTGCCATGTCCGAAGCAGCTCAAGGAAACTTCTGTGACCCTCGGCATGCGGTCAGCATGTTGTTTACTCACTGATTGAAAACACCTAAAAAAAAAAAAGCCTGCAGTGAACATTGAACCCTGGGGGAAGAGTGAAAATGAGCCCCCAGCTCAGGTGCCCTTGCCAAGGCCTGCGCCAGCCAGGGCAAGAGCTCACTGTGTGTGGTTCAGATAGGCCCAGAGACCAGCTTCCCAACAACATTCAAGGGACTTGGTTCCAGACTCATAGCAAGAGTCAACTGCAAAGCTAGGGTCCCCTCTGAGTATGCCCCAACCACAAGCATGGGGCCCGGGCTCAGAGGTAGGGCTCTGCCAGACCCCAAAAGCTATAACTCTTGGCCCATCACTAGTCAAGACCTTGCCCTGCAACTGGAAGAGGCTGGCCAGGATGATCTGCCCCCCAGGCAGGAACTGAACATGAAAGTCAAGCTCCCCCCTGCAATGGAAGCAATCCCCTCTGCTAGGGGACCTGTATACCAGAGAGGCCTTTGCAGATTGGAGAATCAGGTCCCTCATCATTTAATAAACCTCAGTGCAATGGCTAATTAACCCTATGTTGCTGGATTGTCACTCAGCACTGGGTTGGCTGGTTGGTTTTTTAAACCATAAAGCAGGCAGCTTGAGGCTGCTTGTCCTAGGCACACATCTGAGCCACGTGCTCCCATGCTCTCTCCTTTGTGAGTGAGCTGCTGCATACACATCACATTGCAAATAGGCACCCGGCCAACTCATCCTTCTAGCTCGAGGACACACGTGGTAGAATGTGCTTCTGTTACAGACTGCCATCCGCCAGCGGCTGTGGGCAGGCAGGCAATGGGACATGCTGAAGGTGCAGTGACTCAGGAGGAGATACAGCTGCATTCAGAGCGGTCTTGGTGCCAGGGGCTGGACACCTGGACCTGGGCCTGCTGCACTGTTACAGATAATCATTAAGTCACCTCCGCAATGCCTTTTGTATCTTTCCGGTCTGTTAGTCTTCACATTAACCATGCAGGTGTTCTTGGATTGAAAACAACCACCTTCCTCAGCTCCAGTAAAATGTCATTAGTCAAGTGTAAGCTCCAGCTTTTGCATACTGCCAGAAAGGGTTAAGCCCTCCACTTCAAACAGCTGAAAGCCCAGGGAGTTGAGAAAACAGAGCCACTTTTTGCCTGCCTCTCCGGGCAGCTGCAGCCAGGCATTCAGGACACGTGGCTCTGGGTTTGCTCTTCTCCTTGTAGCAGGCGTGGCGGTGACAGCGTAAAGTAGGATTTGGGGCCTCACAGCACAGGAAAATCTCCACTGCCGAGGCATTAATGCAGCATAAGTTCCGGAGTCAGCATCGCTGGGACCGGCGCAGGGCGTCAGTAAGAACAGCCTTGTGTGAGTGAGCCAGGGCTCTAGCTATGGCTGCAAAAAGCATTTTCGGTAGATCCACACTTTTAGAACATGGATTACCTGACTGCTGGAGAGGAAATATTGGAAAAACACCCACCCACCCTCTGCCCCTTTCACTCTGCCTATGTTGTTACTGCACCGAAGGGGCTGAGCAAGAGAATGCCCTACAAAGCATTGGAAGGCCTGCAGGTGGGAGGAGAGGGGAAGGAGGGGAGGGTGCCTCTGTAGCAGGAACTCAGCAGGTGGAGCAGGACAAGTACTTGCTGGCTCAGCACATGGCCTCAGAAAACATGGAGGTAAAGTGAGGCTAAACAAAGCTCCAAGGTGGAGCAGAAAGACCTGGGCTATAATGACTGGCTCACCCCGCATTTCTGAAGCCATAGGAAGGAGGTTGCAGTAAAGGTTCTCTCAGTTGCCTACAGCACTGACTTGCCAATCCCAAACATTCAAAAATCAAGAGTCAGGTCTCAAAAAAAACCATAAGTTTTTTTTTTTTTTTAAAGACATAAATGTGCAGACCTTTGTGTTTTCATTCTGGTTTCTGAGCCTGCAGGTTACTGGCCCATCCCATTTCCCAGCTTTTCTACACAACCCTCAAGGCTAGAAGCCCCTTAAAACAAAAAAATCCCACCCACCCCTCCGATTCTCATATGGTCACTTGACTCTAGGAGCCAGGGCTTTAAGAAACGACATCAAGTATCAGAAAACTCAGGATAACACCGTGAAAATTGGCATCCCTTGGAAAGTTGCTTCCCACCCCCTCTAACTAGGCAGGATCCCTAGCACCCCCCCACTGGCTCGCTAAATGCTGCAGCCAGGTCCCTCTGTCTTCAGGGAATCCAGCAGGTTGCCCCCACGTGTGGCTTACGCTGTTGCCTGTGCACACCGCAGCACCCCCTAGTGGTACTCTTGGGGACGCCCTGGAAACAGCCTCACTCTGAGCTAGTCTGATGTCTAGATCTGACAGATTCTAGGGGAGAGGAAGCTAATTGCCTCCCCCTGTCTCCAAAACCTGCAGGGTCCTGAAGTGTGTGTGCACACGGAGCAGCTCCACTCCCCCTAATGCCGAGCAGATTGGAGTCTAAACAGAGACTCGGCAGGAGGGATTTGCTCCTGGACAGAGATATTCCCCAGGCAAACCAGCTGTGTGGAGTGGATGTGACTCTCCAAACGATGGCTCTGCCTAGGGCCTGGCTAACCAGGAGCTGGGGCTGTACCAAGCCATGGCTTTCTGGACGGTGGAGTTGGGCTCTTCCGCCAGCTGCCTGCATGGGAAGGGCAATCAATCAGCGCTAAGGTCCAGAGTCATTACAGTTCTGGGAACACAAACAATGAGGTCAGCATTCTGGGAAGCAGCAATGAATCAAACACACAGACACGCCTCTAAGCGAGCCCTGAATCAGATACTAAATCACCCAAGTCTAAAGGGCAGGGGGCCGGGTTGGGAAGTGTCAGGGCAGCCAGTCGAAAGTGCCAGGGTGCGGGAGGATGGTGAGTCAGCATGCTACTTGTTCCGGGAAGGTTTAGCCTAAGGTGCCCCAACCCTTTGCAGACAGTCGTGAAGCCCCTGTGGGAAGGAGGCTAATAGGAGAGGGTCCATTTCAAAGACAGGAGGGAAACGAGACATTGGGAGACTAAGAATTAAAATTTCTAAGCAGTCACTGTCTTTAGAGAGGCCAAATGCAGACAGCTTCGGCGGAGCACTCAGGGTGTTAGCAGCCCACACCAGGCCGGATTTTCACAAGTGCTTGCTCCCAGCCCTGCCCCACCGGGAATATTTAGTTGCCTATAGGAGAGCTACTGGGTGCTCAGCTCTTCTGAAATTCTGGCTGATGAGTAAATGTGCCTGGAAGCATCTGAATTCATGCAAAACTTCATTCCAGGTCAAAGCTCCAGTCCACACAGCCTGCTGCACCTGGCCTGCCGCATCTCCTAGCCTGCCATCCCAGACCCCCGGCCCATCGCCGTCCTGCGTCCAGAAAGAGTTCACATTCCACTTCTAAAGAAGAGTGGGAAGAGGGGTGATCTCTCCCTAACGCACCTCGTTAATGACCGAATGCTTTCTCGATTTTTTATTCTAGTCTTAACTCTGCTGAGTGAAGCCAGTTGCCCTCAGCTGTGTGATAAACCAGCCTGCAGCCAGATCTCTAGCACCATGCTGAAAGCAGGTCCCCTCTGGCCCCCAGGGGTTTGAGTCTCTGTGCCCTGCACCTTGTGTTGTCATTTACACCAGTGAGAAGTGGGAATACAAGGCAATCATTCTGAGCAAACAGCGTGTTACACCCACCATGCACTACAGCAAACGATGGGTGCCCAAGGTGCAGGGCAACCAGGAATCTGGCTCCATCAGCACAGTCCTAATTTGCCCCCAGAGACCACTGAGCTTGTGCCTGCTCGTGTGAGCAGCCGAGCGTTTCCTGCACACAGGTCGCTGCCTCTGTGTCTCTGTGGCTGCTCTGTAACGAAGTGGACAGAGAGCTGGAAGGGCACAAACAGGCACGGTGCCTGCCCAGCAAGGGCCAAGGTGAGCGGGAGGAGGTGGGGCTAGGAAAGCACAAAGCTCTTTGGGTGGCTTTGTCACCGTGGAAAGGAGTCTAGATTAGAGCCCCAGGAGCCTGACAAGTGCGAGGGGCTTTTAGCACATCTGTAGCTGAGGCTCTCAAAGCACTTTACAAACACCAAGATCTTTTCAGGAGCCTTAGCCCCAGGTGAGTCTGAGGGGAGAAGTAAAGGTGACTTTGCACTGCCCAAATCCTGTCCGGTCCAGGGTCCAGTTTTGCTCTGAGGAGAAGTTCAAGCAAGCAGCCCCTAGGAACACAAACTTACAAGCATTTCCCATAGCATCCTACAGGCCGTCCATACCCCAGAACAACTGGAGCACAGAATGCTCCAGCCACACACCCTACTGCGCTCCCCTACCCTGGGTATTGTGAGGTAAGGGGCACAGGGACATTAGTTTGGGGTGTGAGTGAGTGAGAGAAGGGAAGATGCCAGCTGGCCAGGGTTCTGGAAATAGCCAAGACACACTATTGGTGTGAAAAATACTGCAACTATTTAAAACCTTACTTATCTCCCAGCTCAAAAGGTAGCATGGAACGGTTAGTGCCACAGTGGGGCATTCATCCAGAGGGCCAGTATTCAGTGATGCTCTCACAGCCCTCAGAGGGGAGAAAAAAAAACAACCCACAAGGAATTCTCACTACTGAATCACCAATGCTAATTCCTACCTGCCCCTGCATTTCTTAGGCATCGCCCAGCCCGAGTACTGACCACAAGTGACTGTTCTTAGCATGTGGGAACGTGCATGATCCCAGCCTAAGGCCATTCAGATGCAGAGCAATCTCCCACCACAAACTGCCCTCAGGAGGATTCGCGGATAGCTCCAGATCAATACCATAAGAGGGAGGCAGGATGACTGAACTAGCTCTTTGCCATCATGCACTAGGGTACAATTCCTTCCAGATCAATTCTCTGCATGGCAGAAAGACAATATCAGGATCTAGATTCTATGGCCTGCGTTTCAGAGATTGCTAAGGGACAGGATTGGTACAGCGGAAGGGGAATAAGGAGCAGAGTCGACCACCAGTTGTTAAGAGCTGCCTGGACTGCACCATTCCTGAGGGACTGCCCAGCAAACCAACTCCAGCAAAACTCTTAATTTGGGCTCTTGGAAACCAGTTTGCTGGAAAACTGCATAGAAGCTGAGACACCTGTGCTAATATAGAAGGGGCCAGCCAAGTCCCCAGTTTGCACCAGGCTCTACGGGTTTCTCAGGGCTTAGTTTGCAATGAAAGAGGTGCTGGGGCTCAAGCAATGTTTTACATTCATAACTGCTGCAGAGGTGCCAGGGTTAGGAACTGTCAAGCCCAGAGGTGCCGGGGGATCAGCCCTGGCACTAATCAAGCACAGGGGTTTCTTGGCATGAAGCCCATTGCCAGGCATAAACTCTGCTGATTCAGGTACCAAATACCTGAGGTTAAATCTCCTCTCTCCCCATCCAATACCGAAGCCACCGGGACATATTAGACTGCTAGATCCAGAGGCAATGGGACGTTCTCTGGGAGAGCTCCGTGTCTCATTCTTGGAGCAGCAGGGCCTGGCTTTGATGGCATTCAGGCACCACCTGCATCCCCCAAGGACAGAGTAGGAAAGGCCACACTAGAGGTGGGGACTATTTGGGATCAGGATGGGATTTCAGCATACCTCTGCTCTTCAGTTTCATGTGAATTTTGCATCAGCTTTAAATCTGTGTCACAGGTGCCCGGGACAGGAGCAGGTGTTAGATTAATACAGTGCAATTCACTTGTTGGGAATGTTGCAAAGGCCAAAACTATAACTGGGTTCACAAAACAACAGATCTGTTCATGGAGAAGAGGTCCATCAATGGCTATTGGCCAGGATGGTCAGGGACAAAACCCCATGCTCCAGGTGCCCCTAAACCTCTGTTGGGAGTGGACAACAGGGGATGATGGATCACTTGATAACTGCCCTGTTCTGTTCATTCCCTCTGGGGCACCTGGCATTGGTCACTGTCGGCAGACAGGATACTGGGCTAGACGGACCTTTGGTCTGACCCAGTCTGGCGGTTCTTATGTGCTGGGCAAACTTTACATCAAACATTATTGTACAGCTACCCATGCGTTCCCTCCCCAGATTTAGCAAAGAGCTGGCCCTGCAGGAAACCCTCATTTTCCTCTCATCCTTTTGGTCCAGCTCTGCCACAAAGCAGAGATGAGAGGGGCAGCTTGTGAGTGCTGCAGGGGAAAGCAGCGGGTAGACCAAAGCTCCCTGTCCCTTGCAGCCGACCCCTATATCTTCCCATATCCCAAATGTATGGACTGTCTCTGCCTTGTTTCTAAAACCGTGGGCAGCACAGCCCGGTTACCTTCCTTCCTGTCTGAAAAAGGCACAGCAGCAGTGATTAGGGGAGGGATAGGGAAATACAGACTTTCCTGCTCTGCCAGCGATGGGAAGAGACAAGCTCTGGAACTGCAGACAGCAAAGGAGGCCGGTAAGTAGCTCACAGTGATGGTGTGGTCCTGCTCTGGCAAGCTGATCCTACCCTGAGCCCTTGGGCGGCTGACTTTATAGCTAGTTTAGGTCGCTGTTCCTTAGGGCACAGTGGCATCTTGTGACAAGTGGTGGAATAGACAGTAACAGTAAGGGACCTGCAAACATAAGAATGACCAGACTCAGAGACCCGAGGTCCATCTTGCCCAGTGTCCCATCTCCCACCGTAGCCACTACTAGATGCTTCAGAAGAAGGTGCAAGAAATGTTGCAGGGACAGATGTGGGATAGCCTTCCTTCTCCCCCAGGGAAGTTTCTCCTGAGCTTCCCCCCCAACCATAGTTAGCTAGTGGTTGGCTCATGATCCACAGCAGGAAGATTTAAGTCTTTGGAAGTTCTCACAAGATAGCAGGGGGGAAGCAGGCTTTGGTGTTTGAAGCCACTTTGCAATCTCACCCCCCTGCACACATTTATATATAAACCAGACCCCACTCCTGGGCTCGATTCCATAAACAGGAGCATTTTATTGGTTGTGCCCCATGGAGCTGTTGGTGGAAAAGTTTCAGATTCAAATTACGGCTCCCCTTCAAAGCTGGTGTCATCGGAAGCATCCCCATCCAAACTGTCCCCTAAGTCTTCATCTAAAATCAAGGCATAGTTGAGGTCGTTCTCAAACAAGGGGTTGCGAGCAGCATGCTCAGGCAGGGGCCCTGGGCTATGATGAGAAATCTCCATGGAGTCTCGGCTCAGGGTCCAGAGGAAGGAGTAAATAGCAAGCGCCATGAGGACAAAAGAGGTTAAAAACCCTCCGATGAAGCCAGAAGCCACCGGATTGATCCATTCAAAGAGGCTCCTGTCGTACGGAGGGAGTGGTTTCCTTTCGATGAGGAGGTCGAGGTCACCCCAGCCTTCCTGCATCAATCCGCTCCCCCTGCGGGATTTCCCCCCAGCTCGCCGAGCTCTGCTGTGCTGGTTTGTCTCTCCATGTTTCTCATCCTCCTCCAGCAGGAGCGAGGCGGCCAGATGTTCCACCCCCTTGCGATATTCTTCCACATTCCGCTTCAGCTCGAGGTTCTTGTCCTGGTTCAAGTTCTTGCCCAGCTCCTGGGAGATGTCAGGGCGCCCAGTCCGGCGGAGAGCTCGGGAGAGACGGTCCCAGGGCACCGAATCGCCTTCTGCCCCGAGCCACCGGGTCAGGACATCTCGGCACGGCTCTGCGCGGACGATGTCCCGCCGGCGGCGGGAGCGGAGCGGGTTCTTCGCCTCCGAGAGTCGCTCCAGCGCCTCCTCCGTGTTCTCCTCGGGGCCGGTGATCTGGGTGTAGAACTCACGACATTCCTCCGGGGAAAGCAGCTCGGATATGCGGCCCATCATGTGCATGCCTATGTCATCCGCTGCTGTGTCCTCGCAGGAGCCACAGGTAACCAGCAAGAGGAGTCCGACTCCTACGGTCTCAAACATCACGGGAGAATGGGGCCCAGACCCTGAGCAGAGAGAATATCAGCACAGGCCAAGGAGTTCTGGGCTAGACCTGGGCAGGAGACTGACTCCGCATTCCAACCCCCAACCTGAGATGCCTAAAACGGATCAGTCCACGTCCACCCGCACAGCAAGGGGCTGGGCTGCCCTGTCATTAGCACACGCACCCAGCACGAGTTCTGCCTGTGGCTCGAGGACTCGAACTCATGTCCCCATCCCGGGCTATAGTCGCTCACACTCACTCTCTGCCCCAGCGAGCATTCAAGGACGCCCACCAGTGGAAACTAAGGTGGCAACAAGATTAGGCAGCAGCTGAGCAGAGGTTTTGAGCACCTGAATTTTGGATCGAGGCACCTAACTCTTTGCAGATCCAGCCCCTGCACTCCCGAGTTTCACAAAAAACACGATAGAAGAGGGTCAGTGGTTAATCATGGGGCCCTTCTATTGGCAAGGTTCGGAGGGTCTTGAACAGCCACCCCCCTCCTTGCATGGCCTGCCGTGACCACAGCACAAGCTGGTGGGACGGTGCAAATACTGGCCCTGAATGTGCCAGGTGGTCAGGCCCCTGTTCCCTGCTCTGCCAGCATAAAGCGGTGGGCTCCCGGCCAGCAGTGCCCGACATGGGCCCTGACACTGTGGGCTTGCATTTGTATCCCGGTGTGGGTGGAAATGTAAAGCAGTGGAAGGAGTTACCGGATCCTCTCCCTGCTCAGCTGGTGGGGAGCGTGGCTCCGTGTGGAATTTAGAACCTGGAGCGTCAACTGATGTCACACATGGCAGTCCCGTTTCTACTCCGCCCCTTCAGTTCTCCGCTTTATCCCCTTCCCCCCCAGGCACCACTCCCGTATGAACTGGGCAATGCAAGCCTCTGTGCCCCGGGGTCCTGCTGCCCTCCACACCAAGACAGTTTGCACCATGCGTCGTGCGTTGGAGCCAGTGACCCATTTGGGGACGCAGTTTGCGGGGTGTCTGTAACAAGCCCCCGGACTCAGACGGAGCTCAGCTAACGTCCGCCGAGGATCAGAAAGGTCAGCAAACTTGGAGCAGGTTCGGAAGGCGCTTCCAGTGGCTTTTGGCATGCAAGACCCATGTCCGCATGACAAACAGCCCACTAATTACACAGATTACCCCGTCTTGGGCGGGTCACCTTTCTCCTGTTCCTTCGGGGTCTCAAGCAAAGCAAAACCATGCTGCAGAACAGGCCAACGGGTATGTCCCCAGCTCCCTCCCGGGGGTTACTTCTGGGGCCGCCCATTCATGGAGCTTCCTGCCCACGCGTAGCTCTGCCAGCAGAGAGATGCCATCTGCACATTCACACACCCGCTAGTGCTATTCGCTCCACGAGCGGGTGGAGGGGCAGTGGCAGGTTGAAGAGCTCTTCCCTCCGGCCCCGGCCCCGAGTCCACACACGGGCAGCAGGGAAATGCGGTTCTCCCCTCCAGAGCTGGGAATAAAACACCCAGGAGTCCTCCATCCCTGACCACTGCTCTCAGCACCACACGGCACTCCTTCCCCAAATTCGGGGGGGCGCGCACGCATGTTCCTTTTCGGATCCAAAATTGGTGCAGAACAAAGGGAAGATCTGCAACAGCTGGAGAAAAGCTGCCGGTGAGTGGCGCACCTGTGCGTAGTTTAATTATCCTTAGCCTCAAAGTCACAGTGCTTATGCCACAAGGTGGCAACACAGCTCCAGAAAAGAGTTTCTCCGGCGTTACATCCTCTGCACTCCCAGGAGCGGTGTGCTCTACAAAACAAGTGAATTATAGTTCTCACCTGGCCCCTGGGAAGGTCTCCAGCTCAGCACTATCCTTGTCTATCAGCAGGTGAAAGAGAAGTGACTCCCCAGTCTGTGGGAGAGCTAGGAACAGAACCCAGGAGTCCTGGCTCCAACCCTGTACCTCAGATTATCCTTTAAAACCCTACTTGACTCCTGGAGAAAGTCAAGAAAAAACAGGGCAGATTTCAGAGGCCCTAAGTATGATCTAGTTGTCAGAGCACAGGGCCTGGGAGCCAGGACTCTTGGGCTCTCTGATCTCCACCTGTGAAGTAGGCCAGGGGCTTACGGTCACTGATCACTTCTCCCAGCTCTACGGGAGGACATAGTCGCTGTGTAAATAGTTTAGCACAGGAAGTGAGGGATACCTTATTCAACTGATGCTTCAAAGGGAGTTGTGGGGGGCACATTATTCATGGTGGAATGCAGCCAGGACACCAAAGTTTCCATCCCAAAAAGCACCATGGGATCTTTAAACCAAGATCCTAGCAATTCATGGTTACTAAAAACCCCACCCCAGGGACTTGGATGAAAGCCAGAGCCCTGCCACAGAACAGCTCCTGCTGTCACCATGCTGAAATATGGGTTTGGTACTGACAGAGAAAGACTTCAGCTATTCCTGCTGAATAACCAACCCCCCATTCTGGCAGTGACTAAACTGCTCTTGGGGGCTCCCATGCAGGTTCTGACCTTGTGCTGCATGAGCCAAGGGGAATTATTGGTATCTTGAATACACGAATGGGTTAATCATGCTTGAAATTTAAGAGAAACGAAGAAAAGGCGCTTTAAAAATGTAGTGCCATTTAATACTCAAGGACGATCTATCAAAACCCCCAGGGACCCTGTTTCCCAAATGGAGTCATTTTACTGGTTCTGCTTCTTCTAGCAAAAGCTCCAGGGTGTTCCAGTTTTCAAATTCTTCTTCAAATCTGTCCTTGTCTGACACATCTTCACCTCTCCTCACCCAAAATATTCTCCCAGTCTGCACTGGAAATATGGTTCTAAGGCCACGGGTGACATGCGGGAGCCAGGCAGGGTGTGTGTAAAGTTCAGGAATGAAGACTTATTGATCTGAGATCCAAAAAGTGAGGTAAATAGCAAGAAGCCGGAGGAGCAAACCTGAGAAAAATCCTCTTAGGAAGCCATGAGTCACAGGACCTACACTTATACCAATTCATTTTGTAAGGAGAGAGCAGCTTCTCTCAATGAAGAGACCTTTGCCATCGCAGCTTCTCCTGCAAGATTTCCTCCCTGGCACTCTGAGCTCTGCTGCGCTGGCTTTTCTCTCGATATTTCTTCTCCTCCAGCAGCACTGAAGAGGTCAGAAGTTCCTCCTTAGCCTGAGGGTCCTGATTCAAGTTCTCACCCAGATCCCTGAAGATGTCGGGGCTCCCAATCTGGAGGAGAGCTCAGGAGAGATGGTTCCAGTACATTACATCTACTTCCACCTCGAGCCATTGTATTAGGACCTCTTTGCACTGCTCTGTGCAGATAACGCCTTGCTGGTGGCAGGACGATCTGTGTTCTTCTCCCCAGATAGCTGCTTCAGTTCCTTCTCTGGGCTGGTGACCTGAGCTGTTGACTGAAGTAAGCCAAGGCCTCCTGGTGTTTGCGGTCAGGCCAAAGGCAAAATAGAAAAGCCCAGCTTTCAAAACTGTACACTGCTAAATGCTGTACCAGATAAGGAGCAAACTTTATTATGGTTTGTGGAACAGATTCTTGTAAACAGATATACTAGGAAACTAATTCTCACAGACAGAATGGTTAACAAGTAAGGTAAATGGCTTTGCTAACTGAATTAGAGGCATTCAGCTCACAAGCAAGATATATCACTCAAAGTATGGGAATTACTAATGTAGCTAGAAGTGTGATTTAGAAAAAGTTATGTTATCAAAACAAGGAAGTAAATGAGTATAGTGCATCGTATTTAAGCTTGGCAGAAATCAGTTTTTATTTTTATCAATTTAAATCTTCACAGCTGCCCAGAATTCGGGGTTTTAAGCATTTCTTCCCCTGCCATCCCCCCCCCCCCCAATTTTTATTTCTTTCCATTTTCCCAATCATAGGAAATTACAGGGGGTATCAGCCAATGATTTAATGACAGCAGATGTTGAGATTCAAGTTAAAGCTTTTTAACTGTCAAAACACAGATTGTCAGCATCACGTGTAAATATCCTTAAATCGTACTCCACATTCTCAAGCAGCATTTTCTTACTCTGCCAGATTTTGATTACTGATGGAAAATTTGTCGGTTTGTGTCTGGATGCTGAAATCAAATTCTATGGACAAATCTCATCCTTCCAGGCCTAATTATATTTTAGAATACTGGATTAGAACACTAAAACTGAACTATAGTTAGGGGCTGCAACCTTTGCATGACCCTTTCTCTGTATACAACAGAAGAATAAGAAATACAGTCAACTCTCTAGTCTTTAGATATTCTGCTATGCTTGGCAACTATAGGCACTTTGGTTTTACAAAATATGTATGGAGTCAGATAAGAGAAAGGTAAGGTTTTGAATGTTATATAAAACATATGATATTGGCTAACAAATACAATTCATAGTTAAGCTCCTCCAAAATGCTTTTTACTTATGTTACATTGTTTAATCAAGGTGAAATTATAATCTCAGTGTTCAGAAACATTCCAAAGAAGAACAACAAACAATTTTGCTGATGCTTAGCTAACATACCCTATGCACCAACCTATAGCTCACGCAGGATGTCTCTAAGGCTTTGCTGACTTTTGGAATGCAATGGCCTAAACAAGATAATAAACTAGTTACAAGTTTACTACAGGGTTTGTGCTAGCCTTGCAAAAGGTTTGCAAAACCATATCACAGATAACAAACAAGGAGTAATGCAAAGAAATAGTGAAACCCTTATTCCTAGTACCTATAGAAGCAGAGTGCTGCTTAGATTTTGAGAGACAGCTGACCAACTGCATTCCACCTCCCAGATAGGTGGTAATGTATTGTTCTTTCCTTCACAGGTTTGGGTACCCTCACTGTTCTGCCAGAGGGGAGAAGGAAGCTCTCTAAGAGCCACTGCATTACTGCAGAATAGTCAGGGCACAAGCACAACCTCGCCATGTCCCCTCTGCCCTAGCAGCTTCTTGTTGGGTCTGCTCTGCATCTGGTGTATAAGGCCCCTGCTCTAGGGATAGTCTTTGATGTAGGAAGCCAAAGTAGTTGCAGAGAAAGGATGAATTCCCACCGCAGCCTTATCTCCTCCTGGTCCAGATGCAGCGCTATAGCTCTGCACCTTCACACTTGTGATGCTACTTCCCGAAGCCCCCCTGCTCCCTTTTAGATCCAGAGAGAGGGAGCTGCCATCCAAGAGAAGTTTCCCCACATCTCCTTCAGGACCCTAGAATTAGACATCTCGCTGCAGACAAAGCTCTGCGATTCTGGCCAGTTTCCACGCAAACCCAGGCCAAATTTGGTTGATTTTAACTCAAAGTTCAAACCAGGCCCCACAGACTGAACCTAGAAGCTCAGACCTACATGAAATGAAAAGACTTCTCGTGAACCAAAACAGCTGATATTCTCCTGTATCTTCCCCAGTGCTCTCAGAGCCCAGCTTGAATCAGAACAGGAAATGCTAAGGTACCGTATGAAATAACTGGACATTGGTCCCCAGGATGTAAAGTTCAGACCCAGAGTCAAACTTTAGTGAGTAGAGGGTAGAAAAGTGTTTCAGAGCCAAGGTTTTGGTTCAGACCTAATACATAAAATAAAGTGATTCAGGCCCGGCAGAAAATGCTTGATCAACTTGAATTTCAAAACATTACTCACATGAGCCCTGTTTTGACCATTGTTTTTAACTACTGGCATTAGCATCAGCCACACCTTGATTAGTATTTACTTCTTGGATCAGTATTTTGATATTGATTTCAGCACACGTCAATGAACATATGTGGTTACATTACGGACTGTCAATACCAGATGATCCAACAGGGAAGCCAGAACCTGGTATCAGTGAGTTCAGTGTGATGACACTTGCTCTGGAACTAGTCATGTTCTGGAGCATGCATGAAATGCAGAGTACGGCATCTGTTCCTCAGCCCTGGTCCGTTAATTCCTGTCCAACTTGTTCTCCAGGCAAAAACAATGCATCAGACTCAGGGGGTCAGATTTTCGCGGGTTGATCACCCACAACTGGAGTCAGATTTTCAGAAGTGCTCAGCATCCAGCAGTGCCCATTGTAACACTTCGGGAAAAATCTGCTCCTAAGAGCTGATCTAAGGTCTTTTGAAAATTTGGCTCCAGTTGTGGGTGCCAAGCACTTGAAGACTCTGACCTGGAGTCTCCAGAGACTTAACAGCAAGTTTCCCTGTCAGCAACAATATTGACCCCACTAATTCCTTGGTGTGCAAACCAGGAGTATTTCCCAGCGAGCAGCATCTTTAAAAAAAAAAAAATACTACAGAACCCTACACGATAGCTTGCAAGTGTGAGACTGCAGTGTTTCGGGTGATAATATTTTAATACTCTCTCACATGTGCACATGCTTAGAACGAGCCAAGAATACACAAGATGAACCCCAGCAGATCTGCACTGAGCTTGTTCCCTAAATCAGGACCACACAGAGAGCCTGTCTCTATTACAGAAAGCAAAACCACCTTGTGGCTCTCATGCTAGATACTTTGTGCCTAACGATCGGTCTTTGACTTATGAAATACCTGAAAACCTAGTAGCTTGAACTGCTGGAAGTTCAGTTACGATCCACAGCTGTGTCTCAAGGTGAGAGAGACAGACAGTGAGCCCCGCTCAGACGGGAGATGCCCTTACTGCCACAGCTTAGAAGGGCAATGGTCTCTTATAATTAATCAGACATTGGTTCAACCTACATCACCCACGATGAATAACCAGCTACCTGCTGGACCTGTTTTAAGGCCCCACCTTGGGGAGGTGCAGCTGCTCAGCCCCTTTCAGGATCAGGCCCTTAGACTCTTTTTCTGAGGAGTTTGACTGTCTCTGCCCTCCTGCATGGTAGACAGAGGATTTCCTGACTGCGTGAAAGGAACGCACTTTCCTATTATCCTGCTGGGTCCTATCACACACACACAGGGACTTGGTTTCAGTATGGAAACCCCTTTTAGCTACTCCCTGGCTAGGGAATGAAAACAAACATTCCCTGCTTGCGGCTGAGCAGGGAGGCCCCTGAAATCCAACACAGCACTCCCTGTACTTCCACTCAGATCGCAGTCAAGAGATTAACAAGGAGGGGGAGGGGGATAGGGAAGCGACTCACACTATGTATCTGTCCCAGCACCAATACCACGGTGGTTGGGGTTGAATTAGATCTGGGAACTTCAGCAACAACACTGGGGTCTGGGAACACTGTCCTAAAATTCACACTCAACGCAGATGAGGTTTCCTGGAAAACTCTGCACCAAATTCCTCCTCTGCAGGAGGGAGACAACCTGCTTCCTACTTTCTGCTGAATTTATAAACCCTACCACCTTCCTCTCACATAGTTATGAATTATTCCAGTAGCCCCTCAAGGCCCCATCGGAGGATCAAGGCCTTATTGTGCTAGGCACTGTACACATTTGTAACAAAGAGACAGCGGATGCCCCAAAGAGCTTCCATGCTAAGGATGAGGTGAGACAATCCAATAACTCCACACTCCTGGCCCCAGCAACAGATTTATCTGAATTAATTTTGGGTTACGCTTTATACTAAGGTTCAATTTACAAGTGGTTTTTAAAGGGTTAATAAATGGATTAGTAGATGTTAGAGATGTAAGTAGATGGTTACAAGCAACCTATAGGGTTCTATAACCGTTGATTATTCAATAAAATATCCATTAGTCATTTATTAACCCTTTATGAACTATTTATCAAATGGAACCTTAATATAAAGTGTGACTGAATTTTGACTCCTGCCTATTACATTCAGATAATTGAGTGACTTACTACTGTTCTTAGCACTCAGTTCATGAATAATCCTTCAGGGTAGGCAAGGTTTTGTTTAATTGATTGAGAGCAGACACAGCGTCCTCTGCATTGCATGGTATAGACACTGTCACCATGCTGAGGAGCACACTGTCATGGGGCCAAATCCTGCGTGCTTTACAGTGAGAGTCCCAGTGAAATTACGCAAATAAAGAAGAGGAAGAGGTAAGAAAAGCATGCCAGCATGTTTCTGCACAGAATAGCTTTGCGTGCTGGGTGTGATGAGATCACTTTTCTATAGGGAGCGAGGACAATTCTATAAGCTAGCAGACCAGTTGCCGCATGTTTTTATTCTACAAGAGGTGTGGCACAGATGAATGAGCACCCCCTCCACCCCCCATCACCGATCCATAGAGGATACCTGCCTGCTACCTACCACTGTTGCCTAATGGTCTTAATCCTTTTGTATGCAGTGCTGTTGTAGCCACCTTGGTCCCAGAATATTAGGGCTTGTCTACACTGCCACTTACAGCGCAGAAACTTTCCTCACTCAGGGGTGTGAAAAAACACCCCCCTGAGTGGTGAAAGTTTCGGCACTGTGAAGCGCCACTGTAAACAGTGCCCCAGCGCTGGGAGCTACTCCCCTCACAGAGGTGGGTTTTTTACAGCTTCTCCCACCAGGGTAGTTAATCCACCTCCCCAAGAGGCGAAGCCGTCTACATGGGGAGGTTAGATTGGTACAAGTACGTTGCACAGGGGTGTGGATTTTTCACACCCCAAGTGATGTAGTTATACCGATATACTGTAGGTCTAGAATGTAGACCTGGCCTCAGAGTGTCGCAGCGAAATACAAGATCCAACAGATTATTCAGCATAAGTAGTCAGCACATGTTCTAGGGGACCATTCAAAGTGAAGTGGTCCGTTAACACCCCATAGTCATAGGATAAAAAGGAGGGTTAGTGGGTTACAGACTGTTGTAATACGCCATAAATCCAGCGTCCTTCGAGGATGAGGAAGTTTGCACAACACTTTCAAAAGATGAGCCTAGGAGCTTAAATTCATAACTTTGCTAGACACCATAAAAATCATGGTCTTAATAAAGACACTGGATTTATGGCATATTACAACAATCTGTAACCCACTGGCCCTCCTTTTTGTCCTGTGACTCCAGACGTGTTAAAGGCCCACTTCACCTCTAACAGCCCCTTGGAACACGTGCTAACTCCTTATGCGAAGCTATCTGTTCGATCTTGTATTTAGCTGCGACACTCTGGACAGGTCCACACCTGAAACACTGCACTGGTGCAGCTGCATTGATGCAGCACTTACGTGAAGACCTGCAAGAGGCCCAGTAGCTATGTTGACGGGAGAAGCTCTACACTGGGGGTTAGGCTGGTCTAACTGCATCACTCAGGGGTGTGGATTTTTCACACCCCTGTGTGATTTAGTTATATTGATACAAATTGGTCGTGTAGACCTGGCCTCTGACTACCTTTCCCAGACTTCAAGAAGAGCTCTGTGTGGCTCAAATGCTTGTTTCTCTCACCAACACAAGTTGGTCCAATAAAAGATGTTACCTCACCCCTTGTCTCTTAATCCTTTTGCACAAATGGCCTGGGTTTGGATACAAAAGGTCCAAGGTTCAAACCCTGCGGACGGCTCAGGGTGTGAGTACATACAGATACACCACACTTAACTTCTACCACAGCTTGAAGTAAGAAGATGTTGAGGGAAAGGGGAGAGAGGGTAGAAAATCAGCAAGTGACTTTGCTGTTCCGATGCATCCAGCTGGAGATCAGACTGCAGCAGGCAATGTTCAGAAGATCTCGGGGACTTCAGTTCACGGAGGGCATGACTACGCTGCAGTTAGACACCCGTGGCTGGCCTGTGCTCCAGCCCGACCATCTACACTACAATTAAAGAGCCTCTTAGCCTGGGCCAGCTGTGGGTTTTTAATCGCTGTGTAGACATATCCGGAGAGGTTTAGCTCAGGTCACACAGACCCTGTCCAGACTGTCAACATTCAGAGGCTTCCAGCTTGATTTTCATTAGTACTAATGAGAATATTACAAGGCTGTCAAAGGGCTACATCCATTCCAAATCTGTTAACACTAATTTGATGGAAACTCTAATAAAATGTCACGAGGAAATTTCCCCTCCCCACACCTCTCTCTTTTCAGTCCCCATTATGGACTTTTAATGGACATCGTAAATACTGTAGATGCCATTATTAATAGAGATAGCCCTCTAATTAAACTTGCCCCTCCCCCTCATCAACTCTTGATCCTCTGCCACCAGCAGCTGCTCCAAGAAACACTTCATCGTTTAAAAGGGTGAAGCACCTCAAGACACACAATGGCTCTTACATGGCTGAAAAAGTAACATGAGCATCTCTCCAAATTTTCTATAAGGGCACTCAAAAGACAGAAGGGATCTGGGGATAGCAGCATCAATCCGTGCGGAGTTACTCCAGACACACCAAACTGTCTGCAGCAACCAAGGCTGATGTAGTTCCTGATCTGGGGCCTCTCCACAATCCTAGGTACTTGGGAGGTGAGCATCTTGACCACAAAGCCAGCCCTCCTCTCTGCTTGGGCTAATACCAAGGCGTCTGAATAAAGATAACAGTCCAGAATCCTTAAGTCTGGCTCTACTCTACCAGAAATGGAAGCTGGGGCCCCCAGCTGGAGGCAGGTATTTGAGCCCTAGCAGAAGCAGGAATAGAATAGTTTGAATTGCAATAACTAAGGGCTTGTCTATGCTGCCCTGCCCCGTGAACTACAAGTGTGTGTACTGCAGAGCACACTGAAAGCCTGGCTCTTGCTGCCCCATGTGGATGCTGCTGGCGGAAACTAAAAGGTACCTAGTTCACATTAACACATTTCTGTTTGAAATTGGGCCCTGCTTCTGTTTAGAAAAGTTCACCTTCAACATCTGGCATTCCCGGGTCCCCAGTGCAGCCATGAGCTCTCTCTAGCTGCATTGTCTCATGCTAGTGAAATGTTTCTATCAATTGCTCATAGCCTCGCCATTCTCTGGGTTCCCTGATCCATGTATGCTGGTAAATTTATGGGTTTTTCTTCCAATCTCACAAGAGCGTGCATTTGTTTCTGGCAGTGGGGAAAATGAGAATACAAAGGATCCTCTCCCCACAAAACCTCTCCAATGCTGTTTGAATAGCAGAGAAGGCACCCAAAACAGGGAAAGTGCCTGGAGATGCAGAAGACCACAACCTAGGGCAGAACTAGGAAATCACTAGTATCTGTGACATGGGGTATCAGATGTTAACAGCAACTGGGATTGAGAGTCTGTCTACACTAGGGTGTGTAGCTACAATATTCTATACAAGAACAGTGAATTAAACAAAAATACAGACATTTTGAAAGTTACTCAGTACAAAGCGAGCACATTTACTTGAAATTCATACCACTTAATTTGTTAGGTTAAGCTGATTGTGAGCTATTTTGAGAACATACAGTGCATCTTTTAAAAAAAAAAAAAAAAAAGGAAGAGATTCCATAGACTCAAGATAACTTATACCAGCTACTGGAAGACCATTTTAAAGTGATATAAAACCTCCAGAAGTCAAACATCTGGTGGGAAGTACTAGTACTGAGCCTCAAAATGAGAATTGTGCTACAAATCCAGTTTGAGATTGTGCTGTGAAAAGGAATACCGAATACAAAGAAGTTACCAGACACACAGATACGCAACACAGATGTCACAAAATAATTCCGTGTGTAGATGTAGTTTTGGATGCATTCATATGGTGCTTAGATTAAATGGAGCTTAAAGACTATGTACCTAGAGATATTGTATTTTTTTTTCATATGAACACCCCCCCCAACCTGTTAGGTGAAAGCTCCCTGGAATACAGGGTAGGTGCAACATATGTATTCTATACAAGCATGTCTGGATTCTCGGGAACAACCTCTAGGTAGGAACTGCCTCCAGCTCCCTTGAAAGCTAGGGCACAATTTAAAATCCCAGTCCATACAAGACTATCTCTCCAGGGCTAAGGGACACTTCACAATGTCTGAGGGACTGATCTCTGGACTATATTTCACATGACTATCACCTTGTCCCTTCATTAGACACACTTTCTTGTCCGTTACTCCATGTCTGATTTCTCCCCCACCTCCCCTTCCTGATGGGAGAAAAAACCTCACCCAATTCCCCCTGACCCCCGATTCTCTATCCCAGATGGAGAGACCCCCCCACCTCCCTAGACATTTATATCACACTCAGCAGCTCCTTCTTTGTTAAAATAGGCCTCCCTCTGCCCCCTTGCTCTGCAGCCAAAAGGCCCCTTTCCCCAGACCCTCCTTTCAGATGTTTCACCTTTTTCTTAGAATAAGTACCCCCACGCGTTCCCTTCCCCTCTCCCTGGTGGAGGGAGCCTTCACCCAGTACCCCAGATGCATCCCCCTGAGCAGAGATTGCCCATGTCTCCCCGGTCTCCCCCCATTTCTCACCTGCAAGTGGACAGGCATGCCGTGGTCCCGCTGCAATCAAGATGGAGGGGGGCTCACAGCCTAGGAGGGAGCTGGTCTCCGACTGCCGCACAGGCCAAGCTCTGGTGCCAGGGCAACCACAGAGCCAGGCCAACGCCTGCCACCCTGGCCTGCTGCAAAAATGGGCAGGCAGCAGCCTCAGAGGCGGGTGGGCAAAGCACCCCACTGACCGGGGGACGAGGCCTGCCACCGCCTTTAGCCTGTGCCCATCACCATGGGAACTGACTGGCCTCAGCAGCCATGTCCTGGTCACCCTGCTCCTCGGGGCAGCCACTAAAGAGCGAGGCCCAGGGGAGGGAAACCAGCAAGAGTCCCTTCTCCTCCAGAGGCAAGGCTGCTCTGCTCTGCCTGGAGGGAAGCGCCTGACGAGGGGACGAGCCTCACCTGGGCTCAGCCAGGCCTCCAGCTGCCACCATTCAGCTTCCCAGAGCCAGGGTGCGGGGAGGAGCGCTACCCCTGGGAGAGAGGGTTGCCAACTTTGGTTGGACATAGTCCTGGAGGTTTCATCAGATGACACAATCTTTAATTAAAGATTAATCTTTAATTCCTGGGGATTCCAGGACAATCCTGGAGGGTTGGCAGCCCTACTTGGAGAGCTCTCTTCCCAAAGATACTCCTATAAAATCCAGAGGCCAACAAGGCTGCAAACATCCTGTACAACCCCACAGCTTCCCAGAGGGTGACAGCTGCTTCCTCAGTTCCTGCCCCAGCATGTTCCCCCTTGGTGGGGAAACCAGGGTGGGAAAGGGCCTTGGCCCATGGGGTGCCCTGAAGGAACAGCGAGGAATCTGCATGTGTGCTTACCAGCTCTGCCTCCAGAGCCGCCATCATCTCCTAAGAGAGACCCACCTTGACATTCACACAGGACAAAGCTCTGCTTTGATGGGGGGAGGGCAGCTCTGGGAGCGGAGAGACAGGGGCTGAGCAGAGGGTCCCCAAGCCACCTGTCAAGGAGGCCTGAGGAGCAACACACTTTGCAGTGCCCCTTACTGCTGCTCCACAAAAGTCAGCACACACTTCCCTAGAGCAGGTGGGCAGGATCTCAGGGGTCTGGTCCCACACCCCAAAGCAGCTCCCTTGTGGTCATCTCATATTCGGGGAGTGCTAGTTCTGTAGTCTGCTGTGCTGGAAGGAAGGAATCAGCTGCTGTGTACCTACATGGCCACCAGTTAAACCACGCACAGGTGTGCGGTGTTAGTGACCAGAATACTAGGGCTCCTGCTCCAAAAATCACAGAGCTAATGTTTGGCTGCAAAGGAGACTCTCCATTAATTGCCAATAACAGGACTCCATAGACCTCTAGCCACTAGAGGGCAGCACTGCCAAAAACAAGTGAAGTACTGATCCTCTCCAGTAATGGGCAGTAGCTGTGTAATAAACAGAACTGGGCAGGAAAGGGTTTCCCTGTCCTGGGAAAATATTTGAGATTTAGAAAAAATTCCCTGTCTCAAATTGGGATGAAAAATAATAATCTCAAAATTTTTTGCAAACCAACATATATGTGGTTTGGGTCCCCTGAAACTTTTATTCTGATCATTTCCAAATGCTTTATCTCTGACCCTTTTTAAAAATTTATTTAACTATAATTAGCTTAAATTTCAAAACAGAACCATTTTGAATCAGGAAACTCATGTTTTGTTTCTAAAATGTTGAAACAGGACATTTTGATAATGTGAAAACTTTTTTCCAACAGGTTTTCGAGCGGAGTAAATTTGTCAAAACCAACTAATTCCCACAAACACATTCAGTTCTGCTGAAGCAACGTTTTTGGGTAGGAGAACTTCTAGTCAAAAAATCCCTGACCAGTTGTCACAATAGGGTACAGATTCCCTGGCCGTATTTCCACGCTGTTACTGTGACGATTCCAAATGCCACTGAGAACCTTCTGAGAGAGAGATGATGTAATTAATAATAAACTACATGCTCTTGCAGCCAAACGTTGTTTTTCATGTAATCTCTTTAATACTGTGTAATACTTTTCTTTTTAAAATACAGTATTTTTTGAGGTAGACCATTACAGTTCAAAAGCATTTCTTTTCAGACATTAATAAGACATGAATTAAATACTTTCATGTACAATATGTTGCAAAATGAGGTAGAAATGGTTACAGAGGATGTACAAAGTCAAATATGATAATAAGAAAAAGAGTCTTCAAAAATCCAGTACCACTTTTTGGAGGAAAGGTGAGAGGGAGGGCAAGGAGGATGCTAAAAGGAGGTACATTTTAAAAATATCCCCAAGAGCCAACTTTGTAGAAAGGCGATCACGGTACTATCAAGTGAATGTGCAGATACACACGTACACAGGTGAACCTGAAAAAGTTCATGTAGATATCATAATATTTGGACATAGCCTCCTCCTGTGATGTCTCATGCGGCAGGAAATAGAGAGGCTTTGGCTATACTGAACATAACAAGGTATTCTTTGTTGAGGTCCTGGACACAGACCTTTCAGTTCTCTCTGGCTCTTTAGCTCACAGCTTGTGCAGCTTGCTGCCACTATCCTGGATCTCCTTAAGTCCCAGCCTGGAGTACAAGTCAGGGAACGTGCTGCTAATTACACCACAGAGACATTTATATTTCTTGGGAGATTTTTGCTGATTCCTCATCTCAGCGAGTGGGATTATCCCCCATTTTACAGATGGGCAAACTGAGGCACAGAGCATGTTATAAAACTAATCCAAGGTCATGCAGTAAACCCATGACACCATCAGGGAATAGAGCCCAGAAGTCTTGGTTCCTTGTTGCATCTTAATAGACAAAAAATAAAAAACAGTTCCTCTTGTATAGTACTTCCAATTTCATATAAAACAAGAACACAGAAACATTTTTTTAAAAAATCTTTTGAAAATTGTCTGGGTCATGTTATCTTATTGTATTTCAACCAGTTCATCCAATGTCTCTCACGTATACACCCTCCCCTTACCAACTGATGTTGTCCATACCCCACTTCTAACACTGGACACCCAATTTGTCCCCCAGCCATTCAAACCAGCAGTCAGGTGCCCAAATACATGCCTTAGGTGCCTGAGTGTCAATCTGAGAGCCCGACCATGGCATTGGATCTCTTAAATTTAGCGGCCAAGTTTTGAAAACTGGCCCAACACAGTCAAACTTGATAAATTAAAAAAAATTAAAATCCCCTGCACCTTTTCAATCCTCTCCCTCCTCAGGGTTCCATTGTCAGTCAACTCCTTCCCCCTTTGCTTTATTCATTTTCATGCATTACTAATCAAGGGAAGATAGACCAACCAGAAATCCTCTCCCCAAGAGAGCCAAGTCTAGCCATTCTTAATTCTCAGTGGGAAATCAGAGAAAGGATGAGGGGCTGGCTGGAGCCAGATACCATCATTAAGAAAAACAAGTGGCTAGAATTTTAGAGGGTCGATTCCTGCAGCCTACTGCATGTATGGTCTTGCTGCCCCTTTTCTTTCAGCGAGCAGCTGTTCAACCATTGTACGTGGACTGTAGCTAGGACCATTTCCAAACCACCAACATACATAACAGGGGAAGTGCTGAGTCTGGGCAACAGCCCCAGGGAATCCCTGGTCATAGAGAATATGGGTTGATTCCTGACACCTGGGGACTTCTGGTTAATACAGAATGTAACTCTGTGTCTTGGGCAGACTTCAGCAAGAAGAGTCAGGTGCAGCTATTTCAGGGACTACATCCTGGTCGGAGTGGCAAGCGCATATTCCAGCAGTGAGTTGCCCAGTAAGTGCCACCGCTGGACACCTCACTGCAGGCAGCTCTCTCTAGCTGCTGAATACTTTCTGGCTTTTGTTTTCCATGATTTCGAAAGAACAAATGAAGAATCCTAGAGAGAAAAAGCAGAAAAACTGAGCCCTGTGTGAAAAGTGCCCTGGGTCTCATCCAGTGTTTTATACTAAGCCCTCCGAGATAATGGAGAAGAGCTTATTTAATTTGCCTCCTAAATTATACACTCACGTAAGGCTACTTTAGTAGCCTGGGCTTCTGCTTTCTCAATGGTTAAACGCAGCAGCTGTCCGAGAGACGGAGCACTGGTTAGAGCTGCCAGGATTCTCCAATCCAACCCGGAGAAGGAGATGCCTCAAAAGGAGCTGGTGGAAAGACCCTAAAAGAAAGTGAGATATTAGGATCTGAGGAAGCAGAGGGAAGAGGGAAGGAACGAATGAGAGCAGTGAAAACAATCCAATCCAACGCAGCACACCTGCCCGCACAAGAGACAATGACACTTTTCAAGTGGTAAAGCTTGTCACAGCAAGCAAAGGGCAGCGGAATGCAGCACAGTGAAGAACAAATAAAGGACAGTGCTATCCCTCTCCAGCTTCTGGTCAATCTGATTATTGCAAATTGAGATGAAGGTGGAGAACAATACAGAAAGCGAGAAGGAACATCTGCACCATAAAAAGTAACAGAGCCCTGTTTGCACTCATCATCCAAAGATCTGATCCACAGTTCAGTGAAGTGGATAGGGTTCTCGTTCCATTTACTCAAAAGGGCTCTCAATTGGGCCCTACATCGTTTTAAATGGTTGGTCTGGTTATACAGTAAATCTGCACAAAGCTAATGACCGCTGGTTGTCACAAGCACATCAGGGCTATTCTGCTACTTGCTCTGGTCCATCAGAGGCAGAGATGGTGCAGTCAGACTGAGTTACAAAGTGAGTCTTTACAATGCAGATGCCCCTTTTAAAAAGATTTCCTTTTCAGGCAGCTACTCAAACTGAGGACTTCAAGAAATCGTTTGGGTTGGGGACTGGGCCGTTATATGTTTGTGGAGGGCCATCGCATGTTCTGGGTGCTCGTGCAAAAACCTCATTCTTTGTAGGGTGAAGGGGGGAACGTTGCAATGCTAGCAGCAGAATCTTCTCATGAGACACATGGGCTCCAAAGTCAGGACAGAGAAGCAGCAAGCCCCTCAACAGCTCCAGCTCCCTCATCTCACCCCTGCAAACACCCTTCCGCTCTCCCTGAGCAGTCAGAGTTCCTGGCTCACAGACTATAGCATGCAAAACCTCTCAAGAAACTGGTTTCATCAAATGTGACACCAACGAAGCTTTGATGGGGATAAGGGGCATGACTGCAGTCCTGTAGACCATGAGCCAAGGTGTCTGTTCCCTCCCAAATGATTTGTTAAGAACATGCCTAGAGAAAGAAGTTAAGAGGCAGCCATGTGTTGGCACCTGGCACAAGGGCATTATCTGGTTTGAGAAGAGAATGGCTGTGATGAACACAGAGCCAGGGAGGGAACAACTGTGGTACCCTGGCTAGCTTCCCCCAGCTGCCTTCCCCCAGTAGAGCAAAATGATCTAACTAAGGAAGTGGGAGTGCCTGGACTACACTGCCACTATTCTCTGCTTCTCCTGGCCCAAAGGGGGCCATGGGAACTAAAGCATAAGTTAGAGCACCCCTGAGGCTGCTGTACCTCACACTGGAGGGTGTGATGGCCCCTGAAAGCCCACAAAACACAGGGGAGTGCAAAACTGGCTTAAATCCACCTTAACTCCACCCTCCCACACATGCAGGGATGGGAGTAACTGAAATTCAGGACCAGAGAATCTCCCAATGCCCTTGCTAACCTGCTTCATCCTGCTCTGTGCCTCTTCCCTGCCCCAAAGTGGCCAGTTCTCAGCATTAGACGTTAATTCTCCATTGGCCTTTTAGCTCTAGCCCTTCGGCTGCTGTTAAGCATTGCTATAGTGTCCTAGATAAGCACAAACCATGGGCTCACGCTCTATTACCAGGCAGTGCCAGCAGCGGCACTTCAAGTGCCTGGGGGTTTGGCATTTTGTATTTCAAGTGCTTGGCTTGTTTTTTATAGGCTGTATAAATGCAGCTCAGGGAGCCAGCCGGGGGCTGAGGTGACGCGAATCTCCATGCGGGTAAGAAGAATCAATGGGGTTGGGATCGGACCCCTTAGTTCTGGAACGGTGGCAATGCCACTGGGCCAGTCGGTATGATTCCCAGGGGGTCACAATGGTACTGCCCTGCCTTCCCCTACCACCGACTGGGACATACCCATCTTCGCTAGATGGAAGGAAAATGCGAGACCGGAAAAGCCTCTGCACGAGGCGACTCAGCCCTGCATTATTTCCGATGAACTCACGGGTCTCAGAGGGTTACAGCTAGTGCCAGGAAGACACACGAGATATTTAGCTTCACCCCTCTGCCGTTGCTCTCTGCTCCTGTAGGGGTGGGTTTTGAGAGGGCCTTGCCTGCAAACGAAGACCCTGATCCGGCGTGTTGTTCTGCACGGGGCAACATGACACGCCAGCAACACGACGTGCAGGACTGGGCAGTAAGAAACGGGCTGAGACCTACCAAACGGCACTAGTTTAACTTCAGCTGTTTTTTAAAAATGATTCAGTTAAACTGGTGCAAACCTCTTAGTTTGGTTTAAAGGCAGCTCGTTTTGTTTCAGCTTCTACCAACTCCTAACTGACTCTGGGCCACACTGAAATATGCCTGGTTTAAAGAAAAAGATGAGCATCCACACAGAGGTTTGCACTGGTTTCATTAAATCTGTTAGAAATCTCACCCTTAAATAAAGCAGTGCAGCTTTCTCCTGGAGATAAGGCCTTAAACGCACAGTGCAGAAGCCTTTGCAGGTTAAAACTTGGTTCTCTACCATAGTTTTTCCTGTTCACAAAGGCAAAATAAACCTTCTTACAACATGGTTGGGTCTTGACCACACATAAACATGCTCACTTCTGCAGCTCAGGAAGGGCCCCTAGCTGGGAGACGCAAGAAGAGGAAGTGGAGAGCACAACAGAGAAACAAGCTTTGCAAACCAAGAAAGTTGGGAACATACCCCGTAGGTTTATCCAAAAAGTGGTACTAGCAACAGCTTTTAAACTACGGCACTAATACTCTCTTTTCCTTTGAAGACACGTTACTCCACCAAACGCTACAATAACAATGTCGAAAAAAAAATAAAATAAAATTATGGCATAATATATTGTGAAAAGCACCCGAAATACATTCAGCTTTCATCTTTGTAACAACTTCAAGTTTTGTTTTTTTCTTCTTTCTGTCACCCTTTTTTGGAAGCAAACACATAATGCAGCTTTGTATTGAGTTTGGCAAACTCTTAAGATCTTTTTTCCCCCCCTTCCCTTTCTTGAGAAGATAAAAGAGTTTTTAAAAACACATTCGGGTTTGTTTGTTTGTTTGTTTTTTCTGAGGTAATTTTCTTCCTGAGTAGTTAAAAAGAAAAAACAAAAAAATACTACATACATTACAAAAATAAAAATGAGGTCTAGTATATTAAACAATCTACATTTTTCTTTACTTCAAAACCTTCCCTCCCTTCTCCCATCTCCCTGTGCCATTTATTCCTAATAATAAATTCCTCATGATGGCTTGAAAAGATGTTGACTTGTGCGGGGGACGAGTCCTTTGTATGGCACAGTTCAGTACAGAAAAATTGCCCACAGAGCCACGGCCAAAGGGGGCTGGTTTTGTCAAATGATGGCTGAAAAATTTCTATTAGGAACAACAACAACAAAAATCAGGTCTCTGTAAATCGACTAGAGAGCTGTCGTATCACGCATGAGAAGGCTAAAACCAAACACATCTCCACCTGGCTGCATCCTTTACGTTGCTGGTCTCAAAACGGATGAACGGGAAAGTAGACGAACAATAAATAGATTATCCTGAGTTCAGTGAGCGACTACTTCCAAAAACAAAAACAAACAAACAAAATCAGTCAAGTCTGACATAAAAAAGCCTGTAAAAGAATTTGTTTGTGTTCGGGTCTTTTCTTGGATCAAGTATTTCACCTTCAGATCAGCTTGGACATAGGAGAAAGACAAAAGACACTGACTGAATTCATGGGCGAGCTGTGATTCCATCCTTAGCAGCTGGAGCTAGACCAGAGACTCCAGAGCAACAGATCTTAACAAATACAAAATAATTCCCCCGAATCTTCCACTCAGAGGTCAAGCTGGCACACAACCAACACCACCATCAACAAAATAATGCCACTGGAGTCTGAGGCTGAGGGCTCGGCTCCCCCAGCCCACCCCTTCCACGCGCCGTCAGTGCCTGGACCCGTACATTTTGTCCCACTCCATGTACAAGTCCAGCTCCTTCTGGGAGACGGTGGGGCGGACTTTACAGAAGGCGTTCTCGAAGTCTTTGTAGGAGGTGGGCTGCAGCTGGCCGGGCAGGCTGTGGAGTTTGGTGGGGCCGGCCTGCTGGCACAGCTGGATGAGCTCGCTGCCCGAGTAGCTCTCGGTGTGCTGCACGAGGGAGGCCATCTCCCGCTCACTGAGGCAGTAGTTCTGCTGGGCCAAGGTGTGGTGGAGGATCTGCCGCCGGGCGATGCTGTCGGGCGGGGAAATGTAGAACCGCTTGGTGAACCTCCTCTGGGAGGCTTCGTCCACCGTGCTGGGCCGGGTGGTCGTCCCGATGACGACGACATTCTGCTCGGCTGAGGTAGCTATGTTGTCCAAGTAGGAAAGCAGCTGAGACTTGAGGCCGCTCGCCTGGGCGGCTTCTTCACCAGCGCAGGCCACGAGGAGGGACTCCACCTCGGAGATGAGCACCACGGATGGCTGACGGCAGCTGGCCACGAAGAAGACCGTCTGCAGGATCTTCTCGGCCTCGCCCTTCCACTTGGAGAGCAGGGCCGTCCCGCTGAGATTCAGGAAGGTTGAGCCCAGCTGGGTGGAGATGCACCTGCTCAGCAGGGTTTTCCCTGCTCCACGAGGCCCGAACAGTAGGATGGCTCTGGGTGGCCGGCTCTCCCCAGTGTAGGCCCCAGGCCTCAGGATAGGCCACACCAGCTCTTCCTCGATGGCGGCTTTGACCGAGACCTGGCCAGCAATGTCCGTCCATTGGACGGGGGGGCTGCAGTCGACGATTTTGTTGTTCACCAGCTCTAGTATCAGGGGGTCTACGTTTTTCAGCTGCTCTTCCACAGGCTGGCTGCTGAACCCCTGCGGCTTGGCCTGCATCCCGTGGGTGAAGGCATGACCTTGCTCGCCACCTGCACGCTCGCCATTGGCGAGAGGCGGGGTGAACTTCTCAAAGCTCTCCCCGGGCCTCAAAGGGGCTTCCCCGGCGCCATACGGAGGGGAGACCAGGCCTTTCATGGGCTGGCTGTTGTACTTCCCTACATGCTCCTCCAAGGCGACAGTCGCCGCTGCTCCCGTCGGCCTTTTCCCAGCCTTGAAGGGCAGCTGAGAGGTCTCGGTGCTTCGGCTGAAGCTGTTGCCTCCACATTCGCCGTTGTCGGACATCTGGTATGGCGACTCAGGGGTGGACTTTGGCTGCTCGTAGCTGTATTTCCTGTACCTGCCCTCAGCTTCGTCCTCCCCCCCGGGGATATCAAAGGCCTTTCGTTTCAGGGAGCCCCCCGAGTCGCTGCTGAGGGGGGGCACTGGGAGGGGGGGCAGGCTGGAGCTCTGGTAGCTATAACCAGGGATGCCCGGGGGCCGGGAGGAGGGGGGTGGCGGGGGGATGGGGGTGGGTGCAGCAATGCCCGAGGGCAGGTAAGAGGCCGACGGGTGCGGAGGGTGGATCCCGCCGTAGCCGGGCTGAGGCGCGTAGCTGCCCGAAGCGTAGTTGTACATGGGCCCTGAGGAGCTGTAGCTGGGGACCAGCGCCGAGGAAGGGTGTGTGGGCTGCAGGAGTCCTGAGCTGTGCAGGGTTGACGGGTGGGGCGGGGGAAGTGCTGTCGCGGGCTGGCTGCAGTAGCCCGATGGCAGGTAGGTGCCACTGTAGCCTGAGGTGTACTCCTGAGACAAGCCAAGGCCGCTGGAGCCGGCGGCTCCCCCACATGAGTTAGAGGGATAAATGGGGTCCCGGGCAACCTCGCAGACGACAGGGGAGCTGCCAAGCCCCACAGGCCCATTTCCTGGGGCAGACGGAACAACCCCCTTGGAGCCAGGCAGCCCATCGTGCACGGTGTTCAGGGGATAGGCACCGTCCGAGCCATGCGGCATCGGCCAAGGCTCCACGTCACCTTTCTGCCCATTGAGCGGCCCAAAGGCTCCATCTCCATAGCTGTTCAGCACCGGCCTCTCATAGGGCGAGTCCAGCACCCCCGAGTACTTCTCCGCATACCTCTTGAGGAGGTTGGAGGCCGTCAGCGCGGAGATGTCGTCGTTGGCCCAGGCGTAGTTGAAGCGCTGCCGGCCGCTGTGGTAGAGGTCAGATTTGTGGGCCGGTGAGGAGGTGGTGGAAGAGACATCGAGGTGCTGCTCTGGCCACTGGTTCAGGGGCTGGGCATGCTCCGGTGTCCAGTGCATCTTCAACAGAGCTGGGGACAGGGAAACAGAGGTAGAAAGAGTTAAATACGGTCCTGGAGTAGAGTGGTCCTGCTGAACTGGAGGCAGGTTTAAATGTACGGGGCTCCCTGCCCTTCTCCGTTTGCTAAACGTAAAGAGGGTCCCAGCTACGCGATAGGGCTCCACGGGTGTCCTCCGCACGGAAGAGGCCAAGAACCCCTCACCTAAATAAAAGTATCCTGATCTCTAGAAGTGAAGAGCAGGCACAACGCCCACTGAAGTCCGCAGGAGCTGAGGGCAATTAGCACCTTGCCAAGCAGGCCAGTGGTATTCCGGAGCCTGCCTTCAGGCACTGAAGTTGGAATATTTTAGCAAAAGGCTCTGTGGTGTTCATAGAGCCCCTTTTGAGGCTGGGTTGGCTTCTCTTTAGGAGAGTTTCTATGCCTTATGATTTTGGAGGGGGGAGAATCTTTTTAAAAAAACTGAATCAGGCTTCAAGACAAAAATGTTTAAGTTACACTGGGAAAACGTTTAGTGACCTATGCAGTCCCAGTTATAAATATCACCACGTGCCAAAACGGAGATTCGCCCCCATTGGTCACAAGAATACCAAGCCCAGCTGCTTATTTCACCAAAGTTCTACTAGGCAGCATTTTGTGATCAAGACAAGATTGCGGAACAATACAGAACACACTGGATCAGGGTCTAAGAGGAGACATTCTCATATCTGATGGTTTGGAGTGGATTTTAGTCTATTCACACTGATGGGAACCATACACACAATTCCCTGTGTATCACTAATAATCATTGCAGTGCTTTACACGTCTAAGCCACTTTTTACATGAGAAATTCAAAATATGACCACAAAACCCATCCAATGAATCATGGATCATTATTATTATTAGTTCCACTGCAGTAATGCTTGGAGATCCCAGTCACGCCCAAAGCAAGACACTGCAAGTACATCACAAAAAGACAGGCACTGCCCTAAGAACTCACATGCTACGTCAGAGTTAAGGTTGTTGTGATGAAATATGCATTGACAGAGGATGTAGCCCAGATCAGAGCGATGTAGTGTGGCAGTTTAGACTAGCCCCTTAGTCTGTTACCCTGGGCCTTGTCGGGGCCTTCACAACAGTGCAAAGCCATTTTAACATGGTAGCACTTTGCACTGCCTTTGCACTGGTGTAAATGGCACACAAGGGGCAGACTCCAGTCTGCATTTCTGCTCAGCTTGTTCAAAGGGTTAGAAGATAAGTTTAGGACAGAACACAAAGGATCAGAGTCTCCTCCTCTCAAACGTGCAGCTCCCTTCCCGCTTTACGCCAGCAGGAGCAAGAGGAGACTCAGCCAAAAGGGTCACAGAAGATATGGGTGAAGATGCTGGGACTCAGATCACAATTTGCTGGGCTATTGGGGTGCTGGCCCCTTGCACAATACTGTCCCTAAAGGCCCTGTGTACAGAGTAAAGCACAAAGCACTGGTTCCTATCGGCACGTGGATAAGCCAGGCAGAACGACGCAGACAGGCCTCAGGTTCCACCTCTCCTGACATGTTGGACACTTTCTATGAATTATCCATGAGCCTATATGAATCCCAGGCTCTTTTCACCAGGCCCATTTGTCACGGGAAATTAAATCCATACTGTCAGGGAGGTGAAATATCACAAAACTGGATGGGTATTTTCTAAGAGCTGTGTCCTGCCTCCTGGCCTAAAGGCAATGGCTCTGCCGCACACAAGAGAAGGCTGCAGAAGGGGGAACCTGCTCCCACCGAGCACAGCAGAGCAAGGGTCCAAAGAGACCCTCCCTGCAGCAGTGCTGGGATGGCATAAGGCCAGCGCGAACGAGGGAGCAGAGACCCATTGGGCAAACCAGCCATAAAGAGAAGCCTTGTGCAACGCAGCAGCTGCTCTGGTCCCCGTGCTGTGGGTGAGTTGGGCGGGGAGGGTTCCCACCTTCTGTGGAATCCACCCAGACAAACCTGTTCATGCTGGTGGTCCAGGACCGGGCTCTTACAGAGCCAGCTTCCTTCATTGTGCTCCCTGGGGCGCGTGTGGATAGGTGGGGAGAGAGGGTATCAAGTGGGACAAGCCGCCATGCCATAGGTGCCGATTCCGTGGGTGCCCCAGGGCTGGAGCACCCACGGGAAAAAAACAGTGGGTGCTCAGCACCCGCCCCATCAACTCCTCCCCCTCCCTCCCAGCGCCTCCCGCCAGCCACAGTCAGCTGTTCAGGGGGCGCTGGAGGGGAGGGGGAAGAGCCGGGCGGGAAGAGGCAGGGTGGGGCGGGGTGGGGCTGGGAAGAGGCAGGGCTGGGGTGGAAGCTTGGGGGAAGGGGTGAAGTGGGGGCACGGTCTGGGGTAGAGCGGGGGCCGAGCATCACCCAGGAACAGAGGAAGTCGGCACCTACGCACCATGCTGTCTAGTGTAGTTTTTCATTCCAGACACTTGCTCAGGATAGCAACTCACACAGCTTCCAGCAGGATTTTACACGGGCGGGAACCGAGGGGCCCAATCCTGTGAGGTCCTGAGCACTCTTGCCTCCTCTGGACTTTGCTGGACCTTCAGGACCAGGCCCTTAGAGATATATAAATATGGGGCCCAACTGTGAGGTCACATCCTTTTTTCACCTGGCTAACACCAGTGATTTCGATCAATTGACACGTGCAGGAGGAGAATCAGACTAGCGGAGTCCCCTTGCAGGGTAATTGGGGCTCATTAATAATGAAGCAGCCTTGAAAAAACAAAACAGACCCCTGTACGCTGGGATTCTTCATTAAATTTATTAGACAGTAATGGGAGAAAGCATGCAGCCATTGGCTTTACATGACAAGCCCCATTGGTTAGCGTTAGTGTCGTTGTGGAAAAAATTGCACCAGATCCTCACTGACTCCGTGGAAATCAACGGAGTTATGCTGATTTCCACTGGCTGAGCATCTAGCCCAATGAGTATGAACAGAATTTAGAGCCCTGGATTGTGCGGTCCCTGAGCAGTGGGAGGACAGATTACATTACATGGATCCACATACACAGAGCAAGCTTCACTGACACGGGTTTTACTCCTGTTTCACTCTGTCGATTCCAGTGGATTTGCTCCAGCAGCATGACTCAGGCCCACTCATTCTCACCGGAACTGAGTGAAGGTCTCTGGCCCAGGAATGCACCAGGGAAAAGTTGCACACAATGAAAGAATCCAGGACGGGCCGTGCTGGAGGAATGCTAACAGCACGTCACCCTTTTCTTTTCTTAAGTGATTTTAATTGCACTGTTCTCCTTCTTCTGAGCTAATGAACAAAGACAGACAGGGAGCCTTGCTAAGGGCAAAGCAAATTCCAAAATTTCAAGGCCAGGGGAAGGGGGCCTTTGGGACGCGGATCATAGTGCCTGTGTGCATGTACTCTCTCCCGCTCTCTGTTGTTCATTGTTGTCCTTGTGTGCGTATGTTCTCACCACCAACCTCCACCCCTTCCCTAACATCCCTCCCCCTTTACTCATTCACAAAGGCCTCGGGGGAATGCTAAAGTGGGGGCTGGGAGGGTTCTGGACACACCATTCACTTGCCTCTCTCAGCCTTTAAGCCACTTTGTGGCCACAGCACAATTAGATTACTTAATGCTTTAATTGACTTATATGGCATTTGTGCTTCCACTTTGGATATCAAACTTACACAAGAGGATTTAAATGGCAGCTTTGCGTGGCTTTATCTGACATCCTCTCTGCATTTACTTGCCATTATTAAAGCACCACCGATAGGTAAACGGTCAGACAGAGACAGCGAAGGCAGCCCGCGGGGAAAGGACCCTTTCTTAACGAACACAACGGCGAGTGCTTCCCAATAAACTTCCCCTCTTGCAGCTGCTTTTTTCCAAGCACAACCCTAAGTATGGTTGGAGGGGGAGGAAACCATCCCCCTTCGATCGGGAGCACGAGGCAGCAGGAAGCGATTAACAAGAAAAAGTGAATTTCAGGAGGAAGCACGAGACTTGGAGGAACAAGGAGGACGTTTTGAAAAGACAGAACAAAAGTACCAGGCCCTCGAGCGCGATCGGTAATTGCGGTAACCAGGACTGCGCAGGGCTAGGTCCCAGGGAGATTCATCCAACAACTCTAGATGCACCATCCAGGCAGCACGATGTTCCAGAACTGCTGCAGAGACATCAGAAAATAGGAACCACGTTAGCAGCACTGCCTCGATTGCGACTCTGGTTATTATCGGCGCTGTGGTAAGGCCGAGGAGCCCCAGTCATGGACCAGGACCCTACTGTGCTGGGCGTGGTACAGACAGGAAAAGACACCTCCTGCCCCACAGAGCTTACAACAGTGCGTTTTGCGCCTAGCACTCTACACTCCTGCTACATCAACAAGGACCCGGCCCTCTGCAGAGGCAACAATTAGGTCCCCCACCCCAAAACTCCTAGACAGAACGACACAGAAATCCTCTAGACATGCCGCATGTCTCCTGCCTAGCTGGAGGTGGGTTTTAATTGTGTGAGTGGGTTTTTCCCCATTGATTGCAACAGAGGAAAAGGGCATATTATCAAGTGACCGATGGTCTGATGTATACTGCCTTTGATCCACAAAACCCGACTCGGTAGGCGCGCAACAGCGAACTATGCCTGCAAAGGACAACGTGAGCCCATAAACCAGTATCGATACATGCTTTTTACTCCTCTCTGGGCAGAAAATCTGATTTAAAATGTGGAGGACAGGGAATATATTACACACATGGTCCTATAGCACTGCCCAGGGAAGACAATACATAGGATTCTAAGGAAAGCGTATTTTGAGACCTAAGCAAGTGGATATACCTTAGATTATTCTATCGATTCCATCACCAGGGTATCTGGGGCTCGGGACTCTCTCACTGCGTCTTTGTACAGCACCTAACACAATGGGGCCCCAATCTGTGCATTACTCTAAAACAAATAATCCTAATGAGCTCTGATGGCATGGACTGTGTCCCTTCCTTTCAGCTGGGATATTGCTCATAGTGGGCTGTACAGCCAAGACTCCCTGGCCATAGATTTTAATAACCTTCAAGAGACAAAAGACATGTCTATTTCCTGAGGTTCTCCTTAGAGTGCCAGTTTCTTTGCTGTCATGTTCTCTCTCCTGAGGCAGGGTGGCCCCCAGCCCTGTTAATGCCACGTATGTATGTACAGGATGTGCACATAATGCACGGATACTATAGTAGATGTTGTTCCAAACGTCGTTCGTTCTTTCTAATTTCCAATAGCTGGAAAATGCATGCACTGTTCTCAAGTTCTCCTTTACAAACACCAGACTCGTTGAATTAATTGCTTAATCAGAAAAGTAACCTCAACGTTTATAATATTGAGCTGATCAGCTTAGGTTGCAATTTTCTCTCTTGTATCCAAATCTGGCAATTTTTCAAGTTTACAGTCAGAAGACTTCCAGTATCTTCCCCCTCCCAAGTAAAATTATTAGTTACAGCTGGTTTGGGGTTACAAGGAAAATACCACACAAATAATGACAAGGAGCATTAAGGAAATTAAGTTCTTTGAGAGAGGGCATTGCTTTTCCCCACAGAATCGAGCGATGCAAAAGCCCTAGCCCACGTCTTTCCAAACACAGCCAAAGACACAAGAAAATTGCATCTAAAATTGGAAGTCTCTCTCCACTACCCCTTTTCCAGAGAATGAATGTTTTACAAATGAAATAATAGATTTTCATTCAGGGGATCATTCTGTCACTCAGGGGACATCTACACTGCAAAAAAAGTGTGTTCTGAACTCAGGTGAGCTAACTTGGGACAAAATAGCACTGAAGACACTGTTGGAAATGGGCCATCCTGATTATCACTACAAAAGGTTTTTTTCTCCTGCTCACCTTAATTGATCACTCTCGTTACAGTGTGTAGGGCAACACCCATTGTTTCATGTTCTCTGTGTATATAAAATCTCCCCACTATATTTTCCACTGTATGCATCCGATGAAGTGAGCTGTAGCTCATGAAAGCTTATGCTCAAATAAATTGGTTACTCTTGAAGGTGCCACAAGTACTCCTGGTTCTTTTTATTGAAGATTCAGCAACTCTGCTTTTAACTTTGGTTAGCGCCCCCAAGAGGGGAGCCGGGGGGTTAATTCGAGTTGTTAACATGAGTTGCTGTGTATTCACAGCTAATTTAACCTGCATTAGCTAACCAGAGTTTAGAACATAACTCTTTTTTTTTTTTTTTTTATTTTGCAGTGCAGACATACCCTTAGAATAAGAGTGAAGGGATCATTTTGCTTCTTCATTTCCTTTTTCAGTTTGTGTTGGATTATCAGAATGTCTTGCTTAGTCTGTCTGAGTTTTAACACTTGGGTTCAGGGCTCTACATTCTGGGCCACGTTTCAAGGACTTTGTGCTTAATTCTGTTTCATTTAGATAGCACTGAGCAAGGTGTAAACGCCTCCAGGGACCTTTGGGCACGAACCCCTCGGAGCTGGTCTACACACAAATTGGTTTTAATTTACTCCTTTGGTTATTTTAGTGCAAATGTGGAGAAGCTGAAGGGAAGCATGACAGTTTATTACAAATTAAGAATGTCTCTACGCAGATTTACAGAGAAATAGCTCAAGGTGTGAACCCATGTGGTTGTTTTGATGAAGGTTTGTTTGTGTTTGTGTGCGCACACATGTGTGTGCATGCGTGTATTCCAGCCCTACGGTATTCACTCCCAAAGGCGCATCAGCCCTGAAAATGGACACATCCCACCATTTATCATTTATTTCTTCAAATGTTATCAAAACCTGTCAGAGACTTGTTCTCAGCTAGTAACTGTAGGTCTAACTAAGAGGTCAGAAGTGTGTGGGCAGAAACTGGGTATGTGTTTATGTGGCTTATGCCTGTTAATAACAAACCCAGGTCCCAATCCTGCAGCAGCATCCACACTGGCCAATCCCTGCATGTCCAGGGAGTCAAAGGGATTGGTTTTATAGAAGCAGAGAGAAAGAAATATTTTTTATGAGCCTGACCCCAGAGTTGCTCCATGCCTGGAACTGACTGATTTCCCAGGAATTCCTCACACAAAGGGTGGCTGCAGGATCGGGATCTATTGCAGAGGTGGTTTTCCAAGCACTTGTAGCAAAATGGATCTGATTTTCCCAGAGCATCTTTTCAACTGCACACACCCAATATTTGCACACGCAAAGAGGACTGCCTGATTCTATTATAATTACTCGCTCTGTGCAAGTGCACGAACCAGAACTCCTTTGTGCTAGGCGTTGTAGACACGCAGAACAAAGTTTCTACAGGCAAACTTCAGAGGCTCTGGAATTTGGCTGGTGCCAGAATTATTGTCATCATGAAGTGTATTTATACGGAGTATCGGTGTGAAGAGTAACACAAAACACAATTTAAAAAAAACACACACACAAAGGGAAAAATGAATCCATACAATCTGTTTAAATGTGGGGTTCGAAAGGCATTTGAGAAAAGTGCCAAAGCAAAAGCTAAAACCAAAACCAAAACACATGCCCTTAAAAATAAGAAAAGAGAGGGAGGGAGGGAGTGGGGGGACGGGGCTGGCAGGCACAGAAGTTGTCATGGGTTTGAAATGTAACGTGAATAAGCTTTCAGAGCAGGACAGATGTTTCAATGCTCCCCTTCGGCAGTGTGAGAAAATGACTGTCCAGTGACCAAATGGCATGTCAGTTTCCCACCCTCCCCGCTTCTCCATTATCTAAAGCACAAGACAAAAGGAGGGAGGGGGGCTGGGCAAAGGAGAATCCTATTGTTCCCGGGTGCACTAATTATGGAAATCTTGTTAATCTATTCAGCAGCAACGCTGAACGGGGCTTTTGTTAGGGGGCTTTTTAACTGCATACAACTAGGGTGCACAGCAGAGTGTCCAACTGTTCAGTGTTTGAGGTGGGGAGCGCTCTGTCCCCCTAACACCCCTTTTACTGCTCAGCTCGGGCTGCTGCCCTGATCCACCAGCCCTCTGTGTCCAAACGGGAAAATCCTGGGCGAGTTATTTCACAAACAGCCACGAGGCTTTACTCATACTGTCCAGCCCAAGCGACAACCGGCCATGGTGGAAGGCACACAATGCAGGCACATGCACTGCGAACACCTCAGACGATCTAATAAACACCCTGTATCCCCAGCCTGGGTTTTTACATGCACACACAACATGAATATTTGTGCACACATACAATACACACTCTACACACCAGGACACTGCACAGAACGTGAATGCACACACTGGAGCAACACCCACGGCCCAGATCCTCATCTGGGGTAAACTGGTGGGGCTCCATGGACATTAATCACACTGACTAAAGATCTGGCCCTATTGATGCTTTGCAGCACACAACCTCTCATGCCGCGAAGAGCAATGCGACGTCCAGTGACTGCTTCGGCACAGCGCTGCCAGCTCCAGCCTGAGAGAAGGCACAGTTCCCTTGAGCTGAAACCTGGGAGCGCCGCGTTTCTAATGAAAATGAACAAGTGACATCGGAGGAGGAGGGGGAAGGGAGGGGAGCAAACCCCAGGGAAGATGAAAGGGGGAAATGGAAAGCAGGCAACGCTGATTACCCAACAGTAGAGGCACCAGGGATTATATTCCACAGGGCGGGGGAGACAGAGCAGCCCGCACACAAAACAACACTAGTAATAAAACGTGGCCTATGCGGGTCTCAGAAGGGCTTTGCAAACAATGAATGAAACCTCGCAACCACCCCATGGGAGGGCTATGGAAGGACCACTTTGCCCACCACTGAAAGGCAGCCCCCTCTGGAGAAACAGGATGAAATCAGCACAGCCACTAGGGCTAACGCCCTGCCCTGACTAAGAAACGGTGCCATGGGATCTTCAATGGCCAGGAGCGACCACATCCTCAGCCTGCAGCTACCCAGCAGCCCTTAGCAGCATGGTGAGGGACTAGTTCAGTGCAGACTCCGAAGGCAGAGATGGGGGGAAACAGAACAGCAATCCCCCTCGAGCTGAGAATCTGCAGCATGACAGGATCTGAATCCAATCTGCATTTGGCTGAGCAGTGGGGCGGGGGGGCACATAAGCCCCTTTAAAGATCACCTAGTAATGAGATACAGAAGGGGACTGGTGCGCATGCACCTCCGATGATCTTCCTTTAGTGACCACCCCTCACCCCTTTGCAAAACCAGTCCAGCTCCAGGAAAGCCTGCCCACTGCTCCCTCTAGCGTTTCTGGGGAAGAAAAACACCCCGCTCCTCTGCTGGAACGCAACACCTTGGCAAACTCCAGTCCCTAACAAAGCGTACAGCCCTGCAAATCAGGCAGCAGGAGAAATAACCAGCTCCCCAGATGGAGGGTTAAAAAAAAAAAAAGGGTTCATGAAACTAATCACTATCAATTAGGCAAGCAGAGCTCCCGCTTCACGGCATCAGTTGGCTCATGGCATTACAAAGGGGCAGGGCAGAGATTCTCTCTTTCCCAGGTCACATCCTGCGGCGAGGCAAGATGCCAGACTCCCTGACCCACTGGTGTAATCTGGGGTGGCAAAGGGCATGTTTACAGGATTACAGAACCGCTAGGACCATACAGGATGTCAGAAACAGGAAGAGTCCAGCTGGAGTTTGGGGCAGTTAACATGTAAATGTTAGACCCAAACAGTGCCCAGAAAATGAACAGGGCACCAGATGATTTAATTTCTCTGCCAGTGCCGGACAATCCAGAGCTGGGAACAGGCCATGCCCATCCTGAGATGCACTGGTGGAAGAGCAAGATTTGTGCTGCAAGTTCCATAAGCCTTTAGTTTCTTCCTGCTCCCCAAAAGCAAATGGAGCAAATCGACGAGCAGCACTTCTTTACAGTGGTAACAAACCCTGGTTCTCTGGCTTTCCCTGTACTGGGCACATGCACATTAAACACTGATCTGTTACAGGTTCTCTCATCACCATGGTATCTGAGATCCGTGACCAGCTGCCTAGCAAAGCGCCCACAAAATGTGATGAATTTGGCCCCACCTACATGAAGGAAATTCACATGGATGCAAATGCGTCTACACAGTTAGGCTCGTACAAACCCTAAGAGCTTGTCTACATGGCCCGTTACTGTGCAGTAAGTCAGGGTGTGAATCTACAATGCACATCTTGTCATGCAGTAACGTGCCAGGTAAACAAGCCCTTAGTAAGTACCGCAGTCCTATCAGTGCAGCTTGTTGTGATGACATACCAACATAAGCCCCATTTTACACCCGTACAGCGTGTCCACACTAGGTGTTTGCACTGGTTTAGCTACATTGCCAAGTCTCGTGGCAGCTCATCAGGGTAACTCTCCAGCGGTAAGCAGGGCTCAGCTACCACAGAGCCTCTGCCCGTGACCTGACACAATGCCTTAGCGCTCTGCTCTCTGTGGCAACTGAGGTCTAAAAGCACTTTACACACACAGATGCACTAACCGTCACAACGCCCCTCTGCGGCAGGTTGGTATTACAAACCCATTCCGGAGCTGGGGAAGTGACTCACCCAAGGTCACCCAGCTAGCGGGTGGCATCATTAAACCTTAGCAACCGTTTTAAAAATGGATACATTTCCAGCACCACTGCAAAAAAAACTCACTCACACCCACGGCCTGATTCTGTCCTCACTCATGCTGATGTAAATCAGGAGTTATTGGCACCAAGCCCACCAGAGATACACCTGGGCAAATGAGAGCAGAATTTTTAATTATTCAAAGAATTTTGCAGAAGGGCAAAGCTTTCAGTCTGTCCCAGAGTCTATTAAAAGGAAATGTTTTCCATCAATATCTCTCCAGCACCTATAAGCATTTCCTCAAGCCAACGGGTGGCTGGGATGTGCAAAAGCCATGTGTTTTCACCCTAATGCCCTAATAGTCTTCAAGTTTGTTTGAAAAAATAAAGTCCCGTGTTTAATGGCCGCTTATCCATAACTGCAAGTATGAAAACTGCTCCACTGCCTTCTTCTACCTCCCCTACAACATGGAGCTGTATCTTCAAAGTCTCATCTCTGCACTCAGCTTTTCCTCTTCGCCAGCACAACAGCACACAGTCTCCTCCACAATCACCCAGAAGACAAAGGAAAATAAAGATGAACCTGTTATTTAAAACACACACACTCCTCAGTATTCTGCAGACATGGTGTCAGCACCTCCGATGGTGTAAATCAGCATAACTCCACTGAAGTCATGGCAGCTTCTCTGATTTATACCAATGGAGCATCTGGCTCCAAAACAGATGCTGAAGTATTGGGGGTGAACAGAGCAGAGTACTGTGTTTTATTTTTATATATGGCCGTCAGTTGTACCTGACAACATTAGCGAAAGAACTGGAGAGGTTAGATGTTAAACCACAAAACCAAACAATAACAAATCCAAGTCATGGGAGCTGATTTTTTGCAATCTGGTCTGTTGCTATGAAATGAAATCCAAGGTTTACAATGCTGGATATCGAGGTACAAATTTGGCCTGTTCACCAAATCCATCAGGGAGCTGCTTTCCTTTGTCTCCTGCATTTTCCACCCCCTCCTAAGTGATGTTGACAAAAGGAAAGGATGGTTTTCCAATCAAAGCGGGGTCAATGTACATATGTTAAAAGGATTTAGGCTAACTCCAATCACCCCCAAGGAGCCGCCACTGCCCAGAACAGGGCTCTCTCGGTGGGCTGAGGGCTCTGTAATGTCCACTCTGCCCACTCATATATCAAGTGCAGAGCAGCTGGACATCACTACAAAATGGAGACTGACCAATAGGCCATTTCCCATCTGTGCCGTTTCAGTATCCGTCCGGCAAATGAAAAATTAATATGTATCCATTCGGACTGGCGGCAGCTGAGCCGCACCCATCTGTCAGGCTGAGACCAGATAATCTGAGCTAAATGTAACTCGGAGAGAGCGAGAGATCATGCAGAACCGGGGATGGGGGCCTCATCTGGGACATCCACAGGACTAGAAGCTATTGGTGATTAAACACAGAGATTGTCAATAAAGCAATAAGGAAATAATAAATAACGAATTTTGGGAATGTTGCTCCAAGCTCCAGAATTTTAAACTGGACTGCGAGGTGGGAAAAAATCCCCCCCAGAAGTGAATTAAAAATGTGAGAAATCAGGTGCCAGTGTCGCCAGCTCTTGTGATGTTTGGCATATTTCTTAAAGCTCCACCTTCTGGACTCAAGTGATTGTGAGAACTCCAGCTTTTCTTTAAAATTTTAAAAAGAAACTTTCTAGCCATCCTAGTGGTGGGGCAAGGCTTAAGGTCACAAACCCTTGTGCTTCAACAACCAGGATGCAAATAAAAACCACCTCAAAATTATTATTGGTTTGCAAAATGATTTTTGGAGCCTGCCTCGTAATTTTTAGATGCTTGGGGGTTAGCAGTGCAGAGGTGTCATGAATCACTTATTTTCCTTTGTTTGTACCTCAAACTGGAGCGGACCTCACACGAGCTTTAGCCCAAATAGTTCCATCGGACGCAGGCGCGGCTTCACTGGGAGCCTGACACACGAGCTCAGGACAGATTAGTCCCTCGGAGCAGTGAGAAGTAAATCTGCAGTCTCCGATCACGTGCATTTTAAAGGAATGCCGCGAACACTTGCACCATTGGTGCCACTTGCTCACTTCGCAACATTTCACTGGATGAGAGGAGACTAATAAGTTAATGTACAATACTGTGTTAGTATAAAATTAGTGCAATTCCATCAACTGAAATGGAGTTAACTCCAGATTTACACCAGTGCAAAAGAGGGTAAATTAAACCCACTGGGATTTATTGGCCTTTCATTTATACTGGTGTAAATCAGAAGTAACTCCACTGAAATCAGCAGAGTCACACTGGTATAAGCAAGACTCAAAACAGCCCCGCTGTTCCCCATCACTTGTCATTTCCTGGTTCTCCTAAACAAGCCCAATGCTGCAGTTTGGGATCCCAGCCATACAGGAAACACAAAGGGCCAGGTCCTCAGCTAGTGTGAATGAAACTGCATTCATTTACACCAGCTGAGGATCTGGCCCCAAATTACAAGGCCCCAATCCTTTACTCAGGTATAACTGCTTTGTCAACATTGTTACAGAAACATAAAACTCGTCTAATATGCTGGAGAAGCAGACCCTGAATATTGGGTCTAACCCAGTGTGTCCCTGCAATGCAGCTTTGCAAAATTCCACTTGCCTGAGGCATGTAATGGCTTTCTTGGTGTGTATTCTGGTGGAGGCCAGGCAAGTAGACTGTGTCTGGGCTGGCAAATTTTCAGCATGATGTTGCAAGGTTCTTTTAAATATTATTAGAAAGAGGAAAGTTGACCAGGCCTGGTTACTAAAGAGGGTCACAATGCCCTCCTCCTGTTTGTCAATGCACACATTTCAGACGTGCAAGGTCTCATTGTGAATTACAGATTTTTCTCATACAGCGTGCCCCACTCCCAAGGCATGTGACCATTTGTTATTTGGCTGTTGCTCTGATTCCTTTTTATTTTCCCGCAGGAAGTTTGTGAACTCTGCAGTTTTCAGCCTCGAACCCCAGGTAATCCAGCTGGGTGGGGCTGGCGAGGCTCAGTTGACAAGATGCAATATAAAAAAGGCTGAAATGGATGGGTCGGGAGGAAGTGCCCGTCAGGAAAGCAGCAGATCAAGTCTGGGAGATGCACTGCTCTGGGTATCAAGTTTTCACTCACGGTTATTTACAAGCAGGCTTTGGAGAGTCCTGTAAATTACAAATATCAAAGAAGAGCGGCCCAATTCAGATGGAAATGGGTACCGGCAGGTTCACACAGATACCGAGGCTGTCCCAGATCACATTACAGCCAGGGCAAGCACGTGGGATGTAGACACCAGGCAGACTGTGGAGGGCACAGAGGGGTGTTAGGATGTTGAGGAAAGAATGATGCCCCACTGGGGCCGAAACCCCGCTTGTGCAGATGGATCAGGACAAGGAAAAGGCTCCACTTACGTCCCATGGACGCCCTATTTTGAAAGCAGCGGGGGCAGCTTCGGCGCCTCCTGCCCTGGGAGACAGAAAGAGAAGATGCCTGGTAGCTGTTAATGCTGAATGCTTGCGGCTGGCCTGCTTTAAGACCGCGGCTGCTGGATAGCGCAGTCCCCAGATCAGCTAGCGGCCGCCATGCGCACACATGCGTCTCCAAGGGCAGGATTTGGCTGGAGGGCTGGAGCAGGAAACCAGTTCCTAGAGGCCTTGTCTACACAGAGCTTTTCCCGTGTACTCTGCTTCAGCAGCACCCAGACCTGCACGGCACGGCTCAAGGAGGCAGCCGACGCTACGCCACAGAGCCACACGGCGCGGGTTCAGCTGATGCAGCTGCGTTCCAGATTCTCTAGGAGTGACACACATGAAGGACAATGCCGGGGGCTCGACTCACCTTCCCCAGCCCGCCCCACTGCTCGCACAGCAGGCAAACTGCCTGAAGGGAGCGGCTGGGGATTTTCAGTACCTAGAGGAAACCCTGAGCCGTGTTCAGCTGGCATTGCCAGATCTGTGCCATTCACTTGGCCGATCTCCCAGCCCCACCAGGATGGGATGTGGCTGGAAAGATGGTGGAATGGCTCCTAACAGACAGTTACTGAATGCAGAGCAGGTTTCCCAGGCTGGCCCAGTAGCTCAATGTGTGTCCATGCCCTGTTCCCAGTAGGGCAAGGGCACCTTCTCCACCCCCATGTGCCTTGCACTCTGCTCCTGGCTGGCAGCTCTGCTTCGGGAGCGATCTGCCTGCAGATCCCGGTGCAGTCTCCCCATGGACCGGGCAGTAACTCACACTCCTCTTGATTCACCCACGTCTCTTGGTGCCGCCAGGGTTACTCTGCAGCACCTGGGACGGGGACTCCACTGCAGGAGGCTCTAGGATGGGGCAACCACAGAAATCTGAGCAAGGGGCGGGAGGAGACTCAGTATTTTATTCGCTGTCAGATCCCAGCGAGGCCACCCCAGTTCCAGGGACTCTGATGGGGCCAGGATCCGCCTGAGGACGGTATCCCTTGATGGACATTCCAGCCCCTGAAGCGAGACGAGATCCCCAGGGCATGGATCTGACATTATGCCCGAGATGCACAAGGTCTAACCCCAAACACCCCATTTCAGAGGATTAAGTTAGAGAGAGGAAAATCCATTTCTAATCAGCAAAACAATTTCCCCAAACAGACGTGGCCTCATAAAAAGGTCAGCAGGTCAGATTAACCCAATTGGCACACAATCTGCACAACGACCGAGCTGTCCACAGAACCAGAGGGCAGCACCCCTGGGCGTGCGCTGTATGGGGCTAGAGTGGCACCAGTGCCTAGCTACATCTCCAGGGGCCAGGCTCCCGGCTGGCGTACATGGAGGTAGCTCTGCTGATGAAGATTTGCACCAGCTAAGGATCTGTCCCTGGGCCTTTTTCCTGACCCCAGTGCAGTGACGGGGCCAGACGCTAGACTGCAGACAGTTGAGGGCTGGCCGTTTGGATAAGCAGCCTGGTTGCATCTCCGAACTACGTAAATCTCCTGGGTCTGCAAAACAGGCAGCTGCTATCTGAGGCACTGGCTTCTTGGACCGATTGTTAAACCAGAAGAACTGCCCTCCAAAGGCACATCCATTGCTCTGCTCTGAGACTTCCAACTTGTGGTCACTGGACAGTTTGCACTGTCTCTCCGAACCATGCAGCTTAGACGGCAAGCCACGTCTTCCTGTACGCTCCATACACAGCGAGGGAGCAGGGGGATGCTGAGCACTCAACTGTGGCTAAGGGATCCACTACTCAGTACGATCTTGAGTTATCAGTGGGCACGGTGGGAATCCAGCACCCCTCAGAATCAGGTCATCCATAGGCACCGGCATGACCTAGTGCCGGACTGCGAGTCAGGGCATCTAAATCCTATTTCTGGCTCTGCCACAGACTTGCTGCATGCCCTGGGGCAAGTCATTTTCTCTCTCGTCCTCCAGCCAAGGCACCATTCGAGTCCTGCTTACTCCTCAAATCAGAGCTCTGCTGGAGCCCTCGGGACAGGAGTTAATTTTATCCCAGAGGCAGAAACTTTATAGCAGGCACAGGCAGGAGGATACCACAGAATGGATCCTTCATGGGGAAAATATCCTCACACCAAAACCCCCCAACCCTTCCTGACATATGTCATAGCCACGTAAGCCCAGCAAGTCCTTCAAAACCAGGCGCAAGACCACACTACGCCCAGAGAAGCCCACCCTGAGGAAGTGACAGATGCACCAGAACACATCTTCACCTGCAAGCACCAGGGACCAAAGGGACAGGGGATATCGCCTTGGAAAGTCACTGGGAATTAAAAAGGCAAGAAACCTCATGAACAACTAAACAGCTGCAGTGTGTCCCCCCGGCCTTGTCTACACACTCTGTCCTGATCTCACTAAATCGGTTTAGAAACAGATTTGGTTAAATGACTACAGCCTCTGTGCCGAGACGGCCTAGTTCAGACTCCACACCCTTGCAGTAAATGCAACCGACAGCTCAACTGATCAGATGTTTTTGGTAATAAAAATGTGCACGTCTATGGCCCTTTCATCCAAGCCTCTCAAAGGCACTGAACTAAAATTAACCTGGTTGGGGAGTTAGGACTCCTGCGTTCTAGTCCTAGCTCTGGGAGAGAAGTGCAGTCCAGTGGTTACAGCAAGAGGGCTGGGGGTCAGGACTCCTGGGTTCTATCGCCAGCGCTGGGATGGGTGTGGAGTCTAGTGGTTACAGCAGGGGGGCCCTCAGCACTCCTGGGTTCTAAGCCTCTCCCTGCTGCTGGCTTGCTGACTGACCATGGCTAAGCACACTGGGGAAAGCGTCACCGGGGCCTGCCTTACAAGTGTAACGGATGTTTGTAAAATGCTTTCAGATTCTCTGGGGAAGAGCACCACATGCAAGTGCGAGTTACCCATCACAACATCACCAGATCACCCCTTGGCTCAGGACAGATTGTATATATCCCCCCCCATGCGTGTTCTGCGGGGCCAGCTTGTGCCTTTCCTTGAGTCAATTATGTCATTTAAACCGATAATTCAATTCGGCAGCACTCTGACTGGAGACAGCCGAGCGGCTCAGCGGAGGGTAATACGCTCCCGCAAAGCCTTCGCTCCCATGTGTCCTTAGCCAGCGCTGCCACAATGTGGAACACATATGGCAGGAGCAGCGGAAAACCTCCATTACGGGGATGCCTGAATGAAGGGGACAGTTATGAAGGCTGGGGGGAGGGCAGGAGAGGAATCTACTCCCTCTGCATTTCACTGCTAAACACTCCCATTGTCCTCCAGCCACTCGTGAGTTACCCACTGCGCTGGATTGACAAACAGGTGCTGAGTTTTTCACAGGCGTGGGTGAAAATAAAGCCCCTGCCTCTTCCCCGTATTCATGAGGCGCCGGGTTCTCTTGGTTTCGCCTCCTCGTGTTATTAACTGAGACGGCTGAGAATGGTCCGAGCAGCCTCCCAAACTGCTTTGAGTGAGTGGAACCATGTGCAGCAGCCAGGACTCGAATAAGGGAGAGCAGATCTGTGCCTGCAAACTGGGGTTCTGGGGGCACATGGGCACAGTCACTCTCAAGCCTGGAGATGGGGGTGGCTTGAAGGCATCTCAGTGCCCTGCTTGCTATGGAAACAAATGATCAAAGTGTTATCACTAAATAAAAGGAAGGGTGTGGTCTTTAGCGGAGAGATCCCCCTCTAGCCCCAACATGCTCCTTGGCTGACCAAAACCACAGGGGTCACACCCTGCCCTTCTTCCTGCCAAGGGAGGAAAAGGCCTGGTGACATGCAATAAATCGTGGGTGAAATTCACACCTGTGCACCAGGCCTCTGCACTATGCAAGACCTCAACACGGAATTGAAAGCAGGACTTCCGCGGTGCATTTGCTTTGGGTTGGCCCTTCCATCTTGTGTGTCAATCATCCAGGTGAGACCTTAAAAGCCAAGGGGCTACCTGCTCTAGGTGGATGTTAAGGAGTTGCCATGCCCTCCTCAGTGCCCTTGCCCACGCTTTCTCTTCCTGCCCACGCTCCGTTCTGGAGAATGAGAGCGCATCTAGCAGCCAGAGCACCAGGCGTCAGGACTCCTGGGTTCCATTCCTAAGCTCTGCCACTGAGTTTGTGCGCCACCCTGGGCAAGTTTCTTTACGGGTCTCAGTCTCTTCATCTGTAAGAAAAGGGAGGATACTAACAATACCGCCTACCTCACAGGGTGTTGCAAGGCTCAGCTAACCTCTGCAAAGCTCTTGGAGAGTCTCTTGCAAGACATGCAACTGGAGTGCAAACTATTGTCCAGCATGCTGTGCGGCAAGGAATTGCTGTCCTCCACCCCGGGGCTGGATGCATTTCAGCGGGACTGCGTTAATCTAATGGCAGTTTGTAGGGGGCATTCAGGATGAAAGAGGCTGTTAACTGAAAAGCTAAAATATTATCAGCTACAGACCAAGGAACACCCACAGATTCTGAGGTTATTGCTATGCTGACAGCCTGAAGCAGGACAGAACTAAACCCATCCGCTGTGCGCAGACATGTGCGAACAAGGTTGCCACTTATCGCATTACGTGAGATCGAAAGCACAGTGGATTCTGAGCACCTGGCAAAGTCCTCAAAGATCAGCTCACTCAGCTCCACAGAATTAGACTGGACATGTGCGACTCTGCCTGGACATGTGCTTTTGAGGCATCAGCTGAAGGAGAGGAGCAGAAGGAGACCTCTAGGCTCTCACAGAGCCAAGACCTCACCAAAACAAGACACTGGGCCACCCAATCCTCCCACGGGGGAGTGGAGGGCAGAGAGAATGACCAATACAGGACAGACATTAGTCACACCCCTTCGAGCACGGCCAGAAGGCAGACAGATTCCACTATCATGGGAACCTGGATAGAACAGAATCGGTACTGCCCTACAGAACAGGCTGAGTTCCACAGGGCAGCCTGACGATGCCCGGACAAGCACAGACTGAACCAGGTGAGGGTTATCCCCACTGGACGGATGGGAAATGGAGGCAGAGAGAGAAGCTCAGGCCTACATTTCTGGAAGTGACCTCTAAATTGTTTCAGGTGTCCACCCCACACGCCAAACTAAGCCAGTTGGAGCTGTGGGAGCTCAGCCCTGCTAAAACCGGCCCCAGGTACCTCCAGTTGGGCCAGCTAACTTGGCAGATACTTTTGCAAACGCAGGCCTCAGTGAGCTGGCTGAGGTCAGCCAGGGGCAGTAGCAGGGCTGGGAGCAGAATCCAGGGGCCCAGTGTGCTAAACGCTACAATGCCACGCTGGCCCTCTTCAAGAAGCAGTCCTGGGGAAGTGGCTTTAAGCCGCCGTTGTGCCCTTGGGAGGCTCCAGGGATTGGAATGACCCCGGGTTTAAATTACAGCAGGAGGTGCTCTAACTGGGGGCAGTCTCTGGAGGGCTCCGTGGCAGCCCTGAGCCGCCCAGCGCCTCTGTAGCACCATGCGAGGGGCCTGTGTGCCCTGTCATGCCCCCTGCCAAGGGGCTTGTGGGGGAGGGCAGCACGGGGTCACACGCAGCAGGCCTGCGCTGGGCAATTCTCCCCTTGCAGCCGGAGCAGGGCAGAGAGGCTGGACCTGGAAGCAGAATCCCGCCCTATGGCTAGGCCCATGGGGAGTGTGCGCCGGGAGGCATTTACCTGCATTCCAGTGCTGCCTGCCTCCCTCAAAGCTGGGCTCCCGGGCAGGGACGAGTCCATTCAGGAGCAGGCTGGCCCACATCGCCACCCTCCAGGTCTCCAATTAAACCGTTTCAAACTACGAGGAACCACTGAGGGCGTGTCTGGGAAAGTGGTTTGTGTGGCAGCAGCAGAGCCCTGCAGCGCTGGCTTCATTCCACCGCACAAGAGCGGTGGGGGCTCGAACCAAGAGCTCCAGCCTGTCCCTCACAGGCCTCTGGTACAGAGCAGCCCCCGCTGGCCCTCTCGCTGAGCCCGGAGAGGAGGAAACATGGTGCCTACGTACTCCCGCACGGTAAGTAACCGCTGGAGCTCCTAGCAGGGCAGAGAGCTGCAGTCGTTCAGCAGGGCCCTCGCTAGCCCGTGGAGCATTCCCAGAGTGGGACGCTGGTTGCTTCTGAGCGGGGAGTGACCTGGATTTCATGGGCTGTAAATAACACCAGCGGGAAATCTGCTCTGGAACTGGCGGGGGTGGGGTCTAGTGCCGTGTGGAGAGACAGAGAGCGTGTGCGTGTGAATGCTAAAGAATGAGAAAAATGCCAGCTCCCAAGAACAGCAGCGTTGCTCCAGTCCTCTCTGCATTTACGGACATTTCCTATTGTGGAACACCCCCCCGCACACACACCTTTCTGCTCACTCTACTCACTGCAGTGACTCTCCCTTCGCCTGACAACTTCAGCTGAATTGGTAAAACTAGAAACACAAAACAGGGATAGCGGGATTCAGGGCGCCAAACTCCCCCAGACCTCTTTGAAAGCCCTAAGCCTAGGGTGACCAGGTGTCCGGTTTTCGACCCTGGCGGCTCTGGTCAGCACCACCGACTGGCTGTTAAAGGTCCGGTCAGCGGCACTAAGGCGGACTAGTCCCTGCCTGTCCTGGGGCACCACGCTGCGCCCCGGAAGCGGCCAGCAGGTCCGGCTCCTAGGCAGAGGGGTCATGGTGCTCTGTGCAATGCCCCCAGACTGAGCACCAGGTCCACACTGGGAAACCGGCCAACGGGAGCTGGGGGGGCAGTGCCTGCAGCGAGCGAGAGCAGCGCACGGAGCCTCCTGCTCCCCCCACCTCGCCTAATAGCATCGGACCTGCCAGCTGCTTCTGGGGCACGCGCAACGCGGCGTCAGGACAGTCAGGCAGCCTGCCTTAGCCCCCCTGCGCCGCTGACTGGGAGCTGCCCCAGGTAAGCCCGCGCCCCAACTCCAAGACCCAAGCCCCTGCCCCAGCCCTGAGACTCCCTCACAACCTGGAGCCCCCTCCTGCACCCCAAAGGCCTCGTCCCCGGCTCCAGGGCGGGGCCTCAGGAAGGGGCAGGGCTAGGGTGTTCAGTTTTGTGCTATGAGAAAGTTGGCAACCCTCCCTAAACCTCAGCATCCATCTACTCCACAACAATGGAGTCCAGGGCCTGCACCACAGTTCTCCCCTGAGCCAGGTACAACATGGTTCTAGTTTGTAGTGTAGGTTCCAGTCTCTGGCACCGGCAGGTCTTGTCACCTTCTGAAGGCACTTGTTCAGGTTTGGAACACGGTTAAAACCCCTTCTCCTCTGTCTAATGGAGCTGGGTTTGTAACGTGGCCAGGGGATAACAGAATGGTGACCAAGTCCCCTTGAATCTCTTATTATGGGTCCTAAATCAGTGCAAGTCTGATTAACTGAAAAAACACTGAGCAGGGGACTGAATATGCTCAGCTAATCAAGGTAGTTTTCATTGCAACTGAGACAGCTCAGAGGCCATTGTTTCAGGTAACCGAGAACTCAGGGACAACTGACGCTCAGCTAAGCAAGGTCACACTGCACCTTTCGGTTTTAAAATAAAGTAAAAACCCCCTTGGAACATTTTAAACGAACTGAAGGTGCCACTTTAAATCCTCTGTCTGTCAATAAAGCCGTGCAGCTGGAACCCTCAACAATGACAGCGAAAATTTTGCCTGAGTAAAGATGGCCAGATTGCCCCAAAAAAGAAATGAAGAGGTTAAACAAGGGCCCAGGGCATCCCAGCAGGAGACTGATTGGGGCTTTGGGACTGGTTCTGATCTCAGGTACATAGGTGTAAATCTAGAGTAAGTCAATTGGCTTTTAATGCAACCACTTCTGGATTTACTCCTTGTGACTCTGATTGGGATCTGGCACTTCATCCTAGAGCTGGACAGGAGACGTTTTGGGTCCTATGAAAAAAAATGACAAATATTTTCAGGCTTTTGTCAAAAAACTGAAAAATTTCTGAGGAAAACCAAAATCCTTCAGTTGCCAAAAACCTGAACAAATAAAGTAAAAAAATACAACAACATTAAAAAAATGCTCATAGAAATCATAGGGTTAGAAGGGACCGCAAGGGTTTCTGTTTTTCTATTAACCGCCCCTAAACATTGACTGAAAGTGGAGATTTCCCACAGACATTTCTGTTTGGACAACAAAGCCAATTTTCACAGACAAAAGCATTTAACATAAAATTGTGACCAGCTCTACTGCCCTCATTAAGGAAATTTGTGCCGGTGTCACGACAGCCTTGGACTCACACCAGGGACGCCCCCAAATGCAGACAGACAAGCACAAAGGGACTCATCACACTGACGCAGCTCAGTTTGGTATGTGACAGGGAGGGGGAAGCTGCCCAGCTACGCACCTATGCAGCACGGCCACAGCACAGCTTTGCAACGTGGTAGGCATAGCAGTGGGGTTCTGCCCACGTGAATTTCCTTAATGCAGACAGGGCCTCTGTTGGCTCAGAGAATCCATTCACCACTCTGGGCTGGGTTTACCCTATTAAACAACAACCAAGCCCCCCCGCAACCTTGGAATCTGCCAGGTCAAGAGATATTCTCGAGACCCAGATGACAACCGTATCACTCGATGAGCTGCCCACGATTCCTCCTGCCACTAAAAGCTCAGGGACTGGTGCCCAGCAAAGCATGTGGGATATTCAAAAGGCAACATGCACCATGTAAAGGTACAGTCAGTAGGCGGAGAATTCACCCTGGGGGATGAGAGAGGAAAGTCCCCATCAGTCCTAACAGAGTTTTCGGGGCTGAGGGGGAGGGAGCTGTTTGCAGCCCTGTTATTCTAACGAATTAACAAGCAGCCGCTTGGATCGCAGGACCCGGCGCAGCAGCCCCCTCTGCGTATTCATTGTGCTGTGCGGGCCAATGACAACCCGTCTCTGGGAATTTACAAACACTGGACAGAGCCCCAAGGGAGGGAATTAACACATTTGAACCACTCAACCTGCAACTAACAAAGCCCAAAGGCTAATACAGGGAAAGAATAGGCAAGGCTTGGGGGTGTGGAGGGGGTGTGTGGAATGGAGGGTAGGGGGGCGGCAAACAGAGCGATGAAGCCACATGCCTTATAGGATGGATTATTGATCCTGTTAGAAACCCACACAGATTTCCTGTGTCAAATGAGAGCAAGCTTTTCTCGAGTAGCTCTTTCACCTGTCACAGGGTGTTGTGCCAAAATCTTTTATTCTGGTGGGAGGGTGGGTGGTAGAAGACAAGGGTTTATACATAACCGAATTCACTATTAATACTGCAGTAGCTCCTAGAGGTTTCAAATCTGGGACTCAGAGCCCCGTTGAGCGAGCTGCTGCACACACACGCAATGAAGGGACAGAGTCCCTGCTCCAAAGCATGAACACGCTGAGTCCCTTCCAACACTAGGGCTCTTTTAAACCAGTGCAGTTATAGCCAGTGCAAACAGAAACATGGGACCTGCCAGACGGGATCAAACCCAAGGTCCATCTAGTCCCGTATCCCGTCTCCCACAGTGGGCAGCACCAGAGGCTTCAGAGGAAGGTGTAAGAACTGGGCAGGAGGCAAACGTGGGATATTCTGCCCCCTACATTAGGGCTCATTCTGCTCCCTAATCAGGAGACATTGGTTTAAGCCCTGAAGCAGGAGAGTCAATATCCCTTCTGCAAAATGGGTTGTTATTAATTATGGTAACTCTGGATTTCCCTCAATAGCCATATTAATGTCCAGTCCATCTTGGAATCTTGTTACGTTCTTGTCCCCAGTGACCTCCTGCAGCAGTGAGTTCCACAGTCTAATTCCAAATGTGAAAACATACTGGATTTAACCCATTCTGAATTTCTTCACCTTTTAATTTCATGGAGTGTCTCCTTCAGCTTGTATTACAGAACAGGGAGAACAGAAGCTCCAGCCCAGTCAGTATTCGATACATTTCTATCACACCCCCTGCTATTTGACTCCTAAGGTAAGCAATGCACGGCCCTGGCACAAGATGGTGCCACTTTCACTAATGCAGTCACGTTAATTAGACTGGTGCTAATTTCCCGAGTCTAAACAACCTCCAAGTCTACATGGATAAATACATCCCTGGCGTAAGTCCCTTAGGTATCACACAGCAAGGCCCGGATATGTTATGGCAATGGTGCCGCACAAGGGTTAGATTAGAGAGAGGGGGATGAAGGAGTCTGTGTCACTGAAAATGTGAATTTCAAATTCAATTCTTTGCTCTGCTGCTGACTCCCCATGTGACCCTGGGCAAGTTGCTTAGTCTCTGTGCCCCACATGTGCCAGGGGGATAACAGCCTGGCCCTGGGTCACAGGGGGGTTGTGAAGAGAAGCACATTAAGGACTGTGAAGCACTCAGGTACCGTGGTGATGGGGGCCGGACAAGTATTCTAGCTAGGGAAATTGCGTTTTACTCATAGTGCGATAGTGCCACGGACCAAGGACCCAACCTCTGACTGGGGCCCCACTGCTCGGCACCGTACAACCCCAGAGCTCGGTCTGCCCAGCTGGGTCAGAGCAGCGTCTCCTGAGTGTTTGAAAACCGAGCCCCCCCTTCAGGAAAATGAAAACAATCCCCCCCGACACGCCGGTAAATGTTAACTCACCTCAGCTCATGGATCCTCCATGTCCCCCAGTGAATCCTTCGTGCCCACCCCAGGGGGGCGTGCCGCACACAGAAATGCTGGGACATATGGCTGGCTTGGGGCCTAGATCCTGCCAGGTGCTAGAGACCAGGACTCCTTCCAACTCCAGGGGATGTTGAGGGCACTTGTCACCTCAGCGGTTCAGGGCCCGGTAGTGTCACCTGCGGCCTCTCCCATCAGCAGCCTTGCAGAGTGTAATGAGTTCCCTCTGGGAGGTGCTGGGCCTCTCCAAGATCCCTTGGTTCCCCACCAGCCTTCTGACTGTTTTTCTTTTCTGCAGGCCACCTTGGCTGCCTGAAAAGCCGGGATCCCTGCAGCACTCCATTCGTGAACGGCTTTTCCATGCCATTCACTAGAATCATCTCCTTTTGAATTTACACACCAGTTACTGTTTGAGGATCTCCAAGCTGTTTTTCCACTCCCATTTTACAGACTGGGGAAACCGAGGCACATAATTTTCCAGATGTATTCAGCACTCCCATTGCTCCTCATTAGGCATCAAAAGAAGTGGCCAGATTTTTCATGAGAGCTCTGTGCATTGGGGGGCTGAGCTTTTGTGAAAATCTGGCCCAAAGTGTTGCAATGTCATTCATGAACACTGGGTATTTGGTGCTGTCAGGTGTTCAAAAAATCATTGGTCAGATCCCAAATGAGATTTTTTTTTTTTTTTAAATCAGTGGTTCTTTTGAATCGCTTTCAGGTTTCTGTGCCTTTAGGATGTATTTGTTTCTCATTTTCAAGCTTTTCTTTCACATTTTCAAGCTTTTCTCTGCAACTACAAGAGCTAGAAACTTGTGTTAAAGATGAAAATTGAGATTCTAATGCAATCTCCTGATTTCAACAGCTGGGGCTTTAAGCAAAGCATTAAATATTGCAAGACTCGCGATGAAATCAAGTTGGTAGCGCTGCGTACTTGGAAACCAAGCTCTTTAGAAAATCTGACCACAAGTCGCACAGAGCATGAAGACTCATGACTCCTTGAGCTTCCCAACACTTAACGCTCTTCCTTGCTATGGGGTATTTTAGAGCATGGAGCGGTCTCTACAAGACCCTTTGAGCTTTCTTCTCTCACGCCACACCCACCCACGTGCTGTTTACGGCTTCTGCCTTCACTTCATCACTAGAATGGGCTCAATTTCAAAACGGTGGCACTTCATTCTCGGCTTGCGTTCTGCTAAGCTTGGAGCTCTGCGTTGCATCAATATAATTGTTACTGTCCATGAGCGGCAGGGGCAGGAACGGGACCCAGGAGTTCCAGCTGCCAGCCCGGTGCCCCCACCGGTAAATGTAAAATCGTCCTTTTAGACTGTATGTTCTTTGGAGCAGGGACTGTCATTTACCACACATTTGTGCAGCTCCCCGCATTATGGGGCAAACCCGATCAAGGATTCTAGGTACTACTATAGTCCACTTACCCTAGGGTTTTATACTGCACCCTAACATTGATGTAAGACAATAAATACCCCCCTTTTCTAGTGGAATAGGCGGTATTCCCCCAAAACAGACCATGCCTGGGGCTCACTGCAGCTTGTGCTGCAAACTGCACGCATGAATGCTGAGATTTCTGTACCGGGAAAAGGTAACGTTTGCCAGCGGTAGCACCAGCTGCCTTCCCCTTCCTTTGCTGTGGGCTTCCCTAAGAATATACAGTTCAGCACCAGCATTGCCTCTGTTCTGACTCCATACTCCAGACCTTACACCACACAAATATAGGTGAGACAACCTCCTCTGACTCACGCACTTCCCCATAGGGCCCCAGCAGCCTCCCTTTCCCGGTGCCAGGGAATCATGGGGTGACAATCTATACCGCACCCCACAGCGCCCTGCAGGGCTGCACGGCTCCGTCCAACTGGCAAGATGCTATTGATTGGGCCAGAGCTATTCTAGTCTCCCAGAGCTAATCTTAAGGCAGAAATAATTAATTTTCCTCTCTTTTCAGCAGCTGCTCATTAAAAAGTAATCACCTTGTAAGAGGAGGATGCGAATAGCCCAAGGTCAGATACATAATCACATTATTTCTGGAAAACGTACCTAGCACACACAGAATAACCACCAGCTACCAGGCCACAGCCCGGTTACATCTCTGTAAATCCAACTAACTTCCACGGAGTTACTCCGGATTTACACCAGTGAAATTAAGAGATGAATCTCGCCCCATGGCTCAAGCTGCTCAGGGCACAGGTTATGATGATGCCAAGCAGATTATGCGCAAACTAGCCTCCGACCACCAATACAGGGGCATTACCATGCTCACTGTACCTCACGGCATGGACCACCAGAAGGAAACTAGCCCCTATATATAAAACACCATTCTTCTGGGGATGACACCAGATGATAGGGCTTCCCCTGCAGGACAGGCAAAGGTGGTCGTGTGGCTAAAGTAGCAAGGTTGGGAGTGAGGACTCCTGGTTCGACACCCATCTCTGCTGCAGACTCAGTGCATGACCTTGGGTGGGCGCTTTTGTCTCTTCACTCTACCTGTGGAATTCCTGCTCATTGGACCCTGCCCCACCTCTGCTCAGTTCGTACCATTCCCACGTGCCTCAGAAACATGTGCACCAATGCAAAGGATTCTGGGACACATTTGGGCACGAAAAGGTCGATGAACAAGCATCACCAGGGGAACCTCAACGTGGCGGGGGAAGTGATACTGAAAGGGGATGGTAAGCTGGGAGTGGAGAGATGCCAAATCTGACCTTCTAGGTATCAGGAGAACATGGCGTTGGTGATGCTAATGGTAAGCCCACGCAGCAATCATGGGGTTGGATGTCACTGCAGCTCGTGCAGACACACACGAGCTAGCTTCAACCTCGCTGGCTGGGTACTGGAGCCGGGGAGCAGGAACTTCAGCGTGGGCATGGGCCACTGAGTAATTGCTCGGGCAGCCAGCCCCCACTGACGCTCACACTGCTGTGGCTTCACTGCTCCGGCCCCCAAGCTGGCTCGATTAAAGCTTGCTCAGGTGGGTCTTGCAGCACAGACACATCCTGGGACACAGGGACACTTGAACAAAACAGATGGAGAACGTCCCACTGCCAGGACAAGACGCTGGACCCCGGCCCATCTCCTCTCCTGCCCGTAGCCAGGGAGGTCAGGAGGGAGACAGAGGCAGTATTGCTGGTGAATCCGCTGCCTGACGCACAGTGTGCTGATCTCATTAATGGCTTGGAGCTCTTGGACTGATGGAGTTCCTCCCACTGCTACAGTCCCCCGTCACACGGTCCTGCTAAGGTCACTAGTAGTTGCAGGGGGGAGAAAAAGAGACTGTAATCTGCTAGCTTTCCTTGTGGTCTGACTGGGAAAACCCCCCTCCAGACTCCAACCTTCCCCTACCCAGGCCCTAGATCCGCACTCCCCAACCCTTTGACAACCCTATGGGTCTCAGATTGCACATACCCACCTTTGACAACCAGGCTCCCAGGACCCTGGAAGAGGTGCCAAGCGTGTTACATCCACACGAAGAGCCATGTTCCTTACACTTTGCCCTGTGACACAGACAGCCTACGCTCCACTTGCACAGCTGCCATCTCCAGCTCATCCGGAGATCGGTGAAGACTTCAGCACGGGCCAAGCAGGCTTAACCAGGCACATGGGGTTTTATCACACCAGAACCATCCTGGTCAGACCTTGTCCAGGAGAGGTGATGCCACAATCTCTGCTCCTTAGCAGATTGCCCTGGTCATCACCGATTAGCTAAACTTATTTAAAATGCAGCCAGATGAGTAGAGCAGGCCCAGATCCAAACTTTCCTAACGTTCGGAGGTATTTGGAGCCACAGATCTTCCCTAGATCATCTCTCTGCAATTTAATAGCCCCGGCGCCTTCTCCCAACACCCTTTCTATATTCCACACCTTGATTTGAGTCTGGACTGAGCCTCTCATAGCAACAGCCCCCTCTTTGGATGATGCTAAGGCCTGAGCATCTAATGTCTTCTCAGGTGACTAGAAATCCATCCAGGGAGTAAAGTTCTCCCATTCCATGTTATTTACTCACCTTGGACATCAGGGCTCTGGCCCAGACAGGTTCCCAGGAGAGGTGTCGGGGAGAGGGAGAGAGATGACATCAAGGGTGGTTCTATCCTCCCCGTTCGCCACGTGATAAACGAGCATGAAGAGGTTTAGCAAAGTTCAACCTATTCACGAGCCCCTGTGGCATGTTATTTTAGCAGATTTATGGCTTTAATGCGCGGCCAATTCAGCGCTCCCAGGGAGGAGGGAAGAGCGGGGGAGCCCGGGGGATGCGGCAGGGAAGACGGGGGAGCAGCGCAGAGGGGGAAGCAGGGGAGTGATGCTGCTGAGCAGAGCTGAGCACATCCCAGGGGGTGGATACTGCGCTATAAGAATGTGCACTGACCAGGGCTCCCTGCAGTTCCCCCACCCCCTTCTCTGTCGCTTCCAGTTTTTATTTTTTATTCTGATTTATTATATTTTATTCTCTCCCTTTCCAATGAAAAGAGCACCCAGTCTCTGGTTCTGGTTTCAAGGGTTTCATTGTTTTTATTTCCCAAGTGCTGGTACCGGGCCCCTTCAGGCCACAGCTCAGCTCCTGGAAGGTCAGGGCGCAGTTCCATTCGCATCCCCGAAACTGGAAGCCTTTCCCTCCTTACCGCCCACAGAGAGCCCCACTGGTGTGGCGCTCAGCCTGCCAGGCCTTCCCGAGGCTCCAAAAGGAGAAGCATGAGTCTCACTGTTCTGTCGAACGCACGGGGCCACTCACACCATGTCCGAGGGGAAGGAGCTCTCAGGCTCCTACCCCATTCCTCACCACTGCAGGCTGCGCCCCCAGCCGCCGAGTGTGCAGTGCTTGCTCCAGTCCGCTTCCATTCCCTTGGGACACCACTCCACCCTTACGGCACTCTGCCCCGCCAGAGCCGGCCTACGTTGCCCTCCGCTTAATTGCGTCCCCTGGCTCCTGGTCATACAACCCCACATATCCTCCCCCCATGATGTTCATGCCACAGCCTCCCATCTTGGCTTGGCAGGCTCCCCAAAGACCTCTTGCTCTAAAAGCAGGGAGCCGCTAGCTCTCGAGCAAATGGAGTCGCTCTGCTGGCTGGCAGTAGCCGCCTCTGCATTGGCCACTGGAAGGGTGTAGGCCACACACCCTTCCAGGGCTTCCTGACAGTTTTCACGCCCCCCCCCCCGCAACCTTAACCAAGCTAAATGCATTCAGTAATTGCCGTTTCCATGGGAGACGTCCTTTCTCCCAACCATTATGCTTTTGGTGTTCTTCCCAAATCCCCCCCCACTTTGGAGTCTATCATTCTGGTCCTGCGCGGCCTAGACCAGAAAGCAGAGAGTTCCATTCAGCACCTTCTCACCAACAGGGGATGCTCGGCAAATCTGAAATCATTCCCGCTGTTTCCCTTCGCAAGGTGCTTTGAGATCCAGAAATGACACAGGCAGTACGTGTTGTGTTATTACACATGCACGCACCTGTGAATGAGTGATAAACACAGTGCAATGCCCCCCACCCCAACACTTGACTCGCGCAGAGTTTGAACCCAAGGAACTCTGGGGCTAAACGCATAAGGTGCTAATGCTTGAACTAAGCCACAGTAGACTCTGATTCTCTTACAAAGACCAGCCCCCAAAGAGAGACCCGTATTCTTTTAGTAGGGGATGCCAGAGCAAGCTTGGGGCACCTGGATCCCGCTGCACTATGCGATGGCAAGCACAACCCACCAGAGCACAAAGCCTCTTTGTTTACCTCCAACATGACAAACGTTGAACAATACGAACATTTTTGCATCGTTCCAAGGGGTAGTTTTTGCATTGTCCCATCTGCTCCATTTGTTACGTTTAATGCTGATGTCACAGTACACGGGGGGCCTGATTCTCCCTGTACCATTTACACCCGTGGGTGTCAACATTCCTCATGGGGGTCAGTGATGACACAAGGTACAGGGCAACAGAAGATTGGGCCCCTTATTTATGAGGCAGAGAATCAAGCCCACAGCAACGTAACCCAGCTCTGACATAGCAGGACATTCCCAGCCCGAACTGCAATGAGGCACAAGATCTGCAGAGATCTGAGCTGCCCACTGGCTGACAGAAATCCTCCGAGCAGAGCGGTGTGACTCGCAGGCCATCACCTTCAAAACACACTCAACCTCTGCAACCTCCAGTACACAGCCCAGGTTCGGAGCGCATCACCCCTGGCCTTTCATTACACATTTCTGCAACCATTAGTCCTGGTGCCATCAATTACTCCTCCATTATCCCACTCACCAAAGCATCAGGATTCTAGCCAGCACTCAAGGACTTCATAGATTCCCTCCCCCCACCCCACCCCCAACTTATCTGTCAATTGTCATTCTGTGTCTGCATAGCGTCCAATGCATCTCTAGCCTTTACCACTAGGTATAGACGCACCCTCCCCCGACCCACACCCCCGACACAGGCACTGCTGCCCACTTTGCAACCCCATCCTTTCAATTCTCCTTTTCTATGCAAGGATTTTTTAACACACACATAAAAGACTTTTGCGAAGACACAAGCAGCTAAAACCAACACATTCTGATCCAACTCTGCACTATGAACGGGGCATCACCACGGTAGGGCTTTATCATTCACTCAATCAGGTTTAATCACGTCCATTTCCTATACCTCTTTACAACGGAAATCGCTTCCCTCTTCCCATCAATGCTGTACAGTTGCTCCCATCTCATCCTGCTCGCTAAGGAATCGGGATTCTAGCATGCCGTTGAGTACTTTGCTCATGACGGCTGTGAGCTCCGGGACGCAGCCCTCTCCACTCCGTTATTGTAGGGTGGGTTGCCTATGCTAGCTAGGCTGGTAACACTTGGTTTGTCGTTAAAGAGAGCTGCACAGTGCATGGGGTACATGGAGTTTACAAACAGACCTATCATGAAAAAGGTCAGACAGAGCAGGGGGTAGGCTTACGAACCCATCACGGTCCCTTTAAGGCCAGAAATCAATCACATACCTTTTTACCACAGGCTCACTGGCTAAATCTCTTTTTCCTTTAAAAGGCTCAGCGTTAGAATCCAGGATGAGAGCCCAGAAGACAGCTATCCCTGCCTGGCAAGAACCCCACCCCCAAAAGAAGGAAACGAGCCGAAGAGTCCACCTGGGCAGGCAGGTTATCGAGGTCTATATTGTTCAGCTTACGAGGAAACGCGGCCACGAACAGAACAGTCCAAGTAGCTGAAGGCAGCTGCATCCCAGCAACAGATTAAATAATTTGGCAACTAACAGATTGTTTTTCAGAGACTTTTTTTTTTTTTTTTTTTTGCGAGGGGGGAGCCTGCAAGTGCTGCTTCGTGGGTCATTCCCTGGGCTGAGAGTTGGGACACTTAGGTTCCAGTCCCAGCTCTACTACTGACTTGCTGGGTGACCTTGGGCCTTTCCCCTCTCTGTTCCTCTGTTCCTCCTCTTACCCCTTGTCTATTTACATTGCAAGGGCTGTCGCTTACTAGGAGCCTACCTGGGCTAGCATAAAAGGTGGGTTTTTCAGAACTGATTAACTAGCACATCGTCAACGGCTAGTTGTAATTTAGCATGGGCTTAGTTGTGCTAAAGTACAACTTACCTTGTTGACATGAGAATCTTAGAACATGACAGCTCACGCGGTCTTTATAAACCCTCCCCTTTTATCTGAGTAAAGCAAAACCCTCTGTGTTTGTACAGCACCTTGCACAAAGGGTTCCAGTCTCAGCTGGGGCCTCTGCTAGGATGTCAACTCTTTATGGAAGCCACTATCTTTTTGTTCCCCAATACAAACAATACTAGGCACTGCCATAATTTAATAATAAGACGTGTGTCAATATTTAGTTCCATTATCTGGTTACTTAAGGGAATGGCTGTATTTTTTTTATTTTTTTGCTGTGGGGGAGGGTGGGAGCGGAAGAAGGGAGACAATATTTAAATTTGTGTCTCTTCCTGATCTAGCCTATAATTCAGCAGTGTTTGTTAGGCCTTGGATGGGTTTATTAGGATCCCCATAAAGATCAGGAGTTTCTGATAAGCAACACAGGGCTGGCACTATTGGAGGAAAAATTGTTCTGGCAGTCTGTACAGTTTAACGAACATTAACTACAGCTGAGGACAGGCCCCAAGGCCAGGTGGAGGATTTTACAACACCCTTGTTACACAGCAAAATAAACTCTGAAGCTTGGAGCTGGCTGTAACTTTAAAGCCCTGTTAAGGGGGATGGGAGGGGAAAAGGGGTCAGATCCTCAGCTGGGGTAAACAAGCATAGATTCATTGACTTCAACAGTGTGAGGCTGAGTTACAACAGTGGAGGATCTGACCAGGATCTCTCATCACCATGCTGACTACTGAGGAAGGTTTGATGATCAACACTTGAAATGATGAGCTGGAACAACGTGGACTTCTAGTAAAATCCTCTGAAAACGGAGATCCGACCCTGCAATTCACATTCTCGCCCCCCACACGCATAAGGGGACTCATGCTTTGCTCTGCCAGGTTTGCAGTCCAATCCAGCTTTCACCTCTGCCGCATTCCATCGGCTCCCCTGACCCGTACCCCGTGCAATCGCACACAGAGGGTGGAAGTGGAAGCTGTTAGAACGCCAGAAAGATCTGGCAGAATTGCTGATCTCTCAGCCTAACAGGCACTGGGTCCTAAGAAACACTGCGTACCATCTGTAGCCCCAGCACTCAGATCGGCCTTTCACTGCGTGTTGAGGGGGGGGATTCCTTAGAACTACAGAACTGAGAATGAGAAGAGAAAAATTCACAATCATCTAATCAGTCTTCTTCAGTATGGTGGGAGATAGCCCAGAAATCTCTCTCTGTGTTTTAGGTACTTCGCTGGCCCACATCACCGTAGCAGCTGAGTACCTCACAAATCTTTAAGGCACTTATCCTCCCCACACCCCTGTGCCATTATCCCCACTGCACAGATGGGGAACTGAGACTAAGGGACTGGCCCAAAGCCACATCAGCAGCCTGTGCCAAAAACACTTCGGTGAGGCGCTGCAGGATGGAGAGATGGCGATTCAGCGCGATTCCCCAGCTGAATGAGACTCTCCGTTCAACGCGCTGCTGCGGCCAAAGCACGAAGCGTCAGGGCGCGTCACGCACGGGATGGCGATCGTGACAGAAGCTGTTATAATGTCACTATGTAAATCAGAGATTGGCTCCATCCGGAACGTTGTGTTCCAACGGATGGAAAGGACACCGCAGAACTGAGGGGGCCAGAGAAGGGTGATGAGAATGATAAGGGGCTTGGAAAGACTCTCTTCTGAAGAGACAGGAATTGTTACCTTAGAGGGGAAACCAGCGGGGACAGGACACAACGCTGAAGGGCTAGAGAAGGCGGATCAGGAGCTTCTGTCCAACCTGCCTCCCAACACGAGCACATGGGGACATCCAATTAAATCCACCGGAAATACTTCCTCACGCAACTGGGAACTCTCTGCTGTGCCATGTGGTTGAGCCAAGAACTTAGCGGGATTCAAAGGGGGACCGAACATTTCTGGATAACGTGAATGCCCAGAGTTATCGTGGTTCAGGCTAATGTAAATTTTGGGCGAGAGATTAAACTTCAGGCTTCCAGGTTCAAACCAATCTCTAGCTAAAGGCTGGAGGAGACCTAAAGTGGGGCAGATATCCCAGCTCTGCCTAAGGCAGGGTTTCATGCATCTTCCGCTGAAGCATCTGGAGGCCAAGTGCTTTGGGAATCTGGCCGTTACCTGCTCTGTGCCTCAGTTCCCGGCCTTAAAATCAACCCACCGCTGGGCAGGTAGCCTGGGGTGCAGGGCAGGCGCAATATCACTGGGACGACTCACTGCAGAGAGCCCGAGGAAGCTACTTCCGTATACAAAGGCACATCTAGGCCAGCAGAGCTAGAGTTCTCAACAGAATTACCCTCAGCGAGAACATGGCCTGGTGGACAGGGCACCAGGAGTCAGCAGACCTGGACTCTATTCCAGGCTCTTCCACTGACTCACTGGGCAGACTTGGGCCAGTCACTTTGCCTCTGTTTGCCCTCCCACCCTTTGCCTGTCTTGCCTATCTAGAATGCAAGCTGTCCGGGGCAGGGACTTATTCTACGTCCGTGCAGCATGAGGCGGCTTGGATCTCAGTTGGGGCCTCTGCACTACCAGGACACGAATATTTCAGTTAGTAACACATCAAGCCACGAACACAGTCCCTGATCCCGAGAGAAGATGAGCATCCACCGCGCCCATCGAAGTAAATGGAAGCAATGGGTGCTCAGCGCCACTCCGACTCAAGCCCGAGCAGCAACAGCAAGGAGAGCCATTGAGAACTCACAGCAGACATGCTTTCCAAAGCACAAAGATCCACACGAGACAAAGTCCGTGCTCCCCCTGCCTTTCCCGGACACGGCCTGTTTGCCCACACTCAATATTTACACTGAAGAGAATTTGGTTTTAGAGTCCCTTCATTCCCCGGGGGGGGTGGGGGACGGACATGGGACTTTTCTCCAGACCGCAAAGAGTGAAATCGGTCCTGCGGGCGTTCCTTTCACACACACAGCATGCAAAGCTGCCTCTGTCTTAACTCCCCCATCCACTCCCTCCGAGCATCTAGCAACAGCTTCTCCTCTGTCTTTTCCCACAATATCCCCATTGTTGATGCAAGAGTCTCCTCCTCAGCAGATCCCGTCCTGTGGAGAATGCCCCCCGCATCTCCGCTGCATCTCCGCACTCTGGAGCTCAGCCAGTTATCTGAGTGCGGCAGCAGGGGGGTCTGAACATTGGACTTTCACACAAGAATAGCCGGAGTTGCAACAGCTAATATTGACAAACATCTTCGACGAGATATTAAACCTCGTGCTTCAGGGTTTGAGCCGATCTCTAACTACGAGAGACCGAACGCGTGGGGGCAGACGACCCCACATCTGCCTGCTGTGGGGTTCTGGCACCTTCCTCTGAAGCAGCCGGTGCAGCGCACATGGGCCTCAGCTGAGCTGAGCCGGACCCAGTCCTGTGCTCCTCATAGTCCACTGCAGCGACACTGGATACAAGAGCCGGCAGCAGGACCAGCTGGTATCCTCGACGGGCCCAGCACTGGGGGGGGAACCCTGGGCTAAGGGGGAGACACTGACAAGATGTCGGGCCCAGCTTGTGCAGAACAGCATGAACACCAGCCACGAGAAGAGGAAAGTTGAAGACAAATCGCCACCTGGTTCCCAGCCCACTGAACCCTCCTCAGGCCTAGAGGAGCCATGTCATCTGTCCCTCCCACCCCTTGGAGGGTCGGTTTTGAGTGGCTGCCAAAGCCGGATGCTGGGAGCATGCTCTGTGCGGATGGAGAGCCGAGTGATTTCAGCAACAAGCTCCTATTGCCTGTAATACAGGGGCCAAAGTGATGATCCTTGAAAAGCTTGTAACTTGGCCAAATCTGGAAGGACCTTCCTGAGGACAGCCACAGGCGCCTCCCCAACCCCAGGCCAACGTCCCTGTCACATTTCCAAGTCCCCGCTGCAAACTAGGGAATCATTAGAGCTTTTCAAAAATATGGATGAGACGTGACAGGCAGGCTTAATATGTGGGTGGCTACAGGCTCCTTCTCTGGATACAGGCTCCCCCGGCCGCCCTGCCTTGCCATTGAAGAATCCCAACTCAAACGACACTTCCCCACCCCCAGTTGTGGATTAGGACATTTTCTCCCCCTAACAACTCTATTTCCCTCAAGTTGAGGGAGAAGGAACAACAGAGGTTTGTAAAGCCCTAAAGCTCTGGAAACCAGAAACATCTGGCATAGGAACAAGCCGGGTTTGACCAAGTGCTATACCACAGAAGTCTGCAGCGGATTGTTTCTGCCCTCAGTAGCAGTGTGTTGGTACTGCAGTTTTATTGTATTATTGATGCAATCAGGGATTGCATCTGTCCAGGCAATCTTGTTGCCTCCAACCCAAAGACTGAACACTGAACCAAGCTCCTCAAGAGAAGCTCTAATACCAGTCGCATCCCAATCAGGATTTCACCAACATTGCGATCTGTTATTTTGAGGCTTCTAATAGAAACTCACTAATTATTACATCCCAGAAAGCACAACCAGTTGTGTGTAATACACATACACCCATCCGTACACACATGTACGTACTGTGGTGTCAGAAAAGGATACAAACACACACAGTAAATGGGCAGATGGTTAAGACTCATTGTAGGAATGGATAAAAGGGAAACGATATAAAAAAATCCCAGAGCCTAGATAACCCTTGCTTACTACACTACAAAGGTGCCTGGAGGCCTTCTCTTATGTTTTCATCACGAGGTATCAGCACAGCGTTGGACTGGAGAGTCATGTTGCTGACACACTGTTGTTTTCCCCAAATAAGTCCCAGTGTGTTTGCTGGCCTGCTAGAAGGTGCCGTAAATAACACCACCTGAGCTGCACTTCACCAAGCAAACAACTAAAGGACATTTTGTGATGCATCATTCTACATAGGAGATTTTCAAACGTTTTTGCTCACTTACCAGATAGTTTGCCAAATCTGCAGTGGCTCTCCCAATCATTACTGTGAATATGCAAGGCCCAGCACTACAGGTCGGTCTTTAGAGCAGTTTCTATGCCCACCCCCACCAGGGTTTCTGAGCAACTGACAAACACATGAACCTATTCCAGGTAGGGATGTATTGTTCTCTCTCTTTAACAGAAAGAAAACCGAGGCACAGAAAAATTAAGGGCCCAATTTTCAAGCGAGCTCAGATCCCACCTAAATGAAGTGGTGTGATAAGAGTCCCAAGCTGGTGCCTTCACCGCAAGAAGCAATACCTGCTTCAGTTATTACCTTGGACTAAGTTACAGGAGATGGGAATTTCTAGGCAGGAAATGTGAAGTGGGTACAGGAGAATGAAGTAGTAGGATCTGGGGCAGTAATCTGTAACTGCTGAAAACCAGCCGTGGTGTCTTTCACATGTGAAGAAAGTTGACGGCGGGTGTTTCAATATAAATCTTACTTTAGTTTCAAAGACAGTAATATTTCCGCATATTACAGGACAAGCTGATTGTACGCTGCCTGGGGACGGTGAACTGCCATGCACGCCTGTGGGGCTGTATAAATGACAACTGTAATGAGTCAAGCTATCGCAAAACAACTGGATTGTGAGTGAGACACAATGTGCACATCTTCACGTATCCAGAGACTTGCACCGACAATGGGTTGCAGGCCACATCCTTGCAAGTTGCCTTTGTCCTCTGCAGATCTTTTCTTCGTTCTGATCCACCTTTGCTATTTTAAGACTTAGTACAGACTTTGCAGCCAAATACCTTGTTGAGACTTTTTGTTTACTTCTACTGCAAGGAAATCAGTCAGTAGCAGTATTTATACCTAATGGCCATCACAGGGGCCAAAGAGAACCACCCAAATCCATTTTTAGGCTCCTAAAATAAACAGCCCTGATTGTCAGATGGTACTGAGCTCAGTCGGAGCAGAGTGTAAAGAGAGGGTTATAGTCACGAGTTGGAGCCTTCAAGCTACTTGCTGAGGAGCCAGAAGCCCAAACTGAGGTCTCCACTTTTGAAACCCTTGGTCTCGTGTGTATACGTATTTCAGCCTGGGTAAACCTGAAAAATATCATTAGCATCGCCTCCGAGCAAAACTCCCGGGCGGAGAGAGGTCAGAGGAAGACAGCTCTTGAACTATGCGCGTCATGAAAGCACTTTCTTGACTAAACGGTGGGAATCTCGCCCATGAATTTGTGCTATTTTCTCACCAGGGTCTCTGCTAATCAAAACAGTTTGGTTATTTCCAAATATTCTGTAGGGCTTGTCTGGGGATTTTTAGTGCTAACCACATGTTTTAATTTGCTTATTCTCTTCCAGCTGGTGACATGGAAGAAGCTATGTGTCTGCAGAAATGGGAAATGAACTTTCTTAGGAAACAAGACAAAAGAGATTGAGGGAGAGAGAGGTTGTTCCTGTTTTACAGAACCCTTGTCAAACTGGCACCACGGTGCGGTCTGATTGCCTCAAATCGAAGATGCTATTAAACCCTCACTCAGAGGTCTGAAAGAAGCCAAAAGATTGGGGAGAGGGGAGAAAACACCAGCTCCAGATAAGCAATTGTTAACATGATCCATATGGTACACAACTTGCCTTTCTGTTTAACCAAAATGATAATGGCAAAAGGAAAGAATGCAGAGGGTCTTCTAAAGGAGAATGGAGGCAGAACAAAGGCTGCTAGCTAAACCGTTCCCTGGAGCTGAGTTAAAAGAAAACTAATTGTGAGAGAGGAACAGCAGCTTTCTGCTCCTTCATGGCTTAAGCCACACCAAAAACCCACCCCAGGATCTATGTCTCCTTTGCTAAATCGGATCTCATGCATTTTTATAATAAAAACAATGGGCGTTTTTAAGGAACTTTTGACAGAAACTCCAGATATCAGCAGCAAAAAGCTAATAAGTATTAACATAGGGCATTTTCATCATCAATAATTAGCGTTCACAAAACCATCAGTGGTGAAAACGGGCACAGCTCCTTTGACTTCTGTAAAGTTTCACCCTCTTACATCAGTGCGGACTTCAGGCCTGCATGTTTACATTATTTCAGGATTCTAAGGATTTTCAAAGGATACAATACAATATGTGCCAGTCATTAACCCAAAAAGCCCTCAACAAGAAAATTTCCATACACTCCTGTTAACCAGATCTAAAACAAATGTTTAACTCCACTGCATCTCTACCCTGCCAAAATGTTTAATTCAGAAAAACCTCTGAGAACAAACCCCCACATAAATTACACATTGGCACCCACACAAAACAAAATTCTACCCACTCCCCCCCCAACTCTCGGTCAACATTTGACGAGCACATAAAGAGCGATCCATAAAAACTCAAGGCCAGCAATCGGCTTGACCATGTGGAAAGATTTGGAAGGAAATTGGCGAGGTTTTTCCATAATACAAATGCATACGATCAATAGTTCAATTATAGAGCCAAACCTAGTTATTTTAATCATTTTCTTCACCAAAACTGTACTGCTTAAAATAACCTTCTTCAATTAACTACATTAAGTGTTGGGGGATTTTTTTGTTCTAAATTTAGTTAAGCACATTTGTATCCTTCCAATTTGCGCTAAAAATTGAGATATTATTTATTATTTAGAATTCATATCTCACATGCCAAAGCAAAATTATTACTCCCATAAGTCAATACACAGGATCTGCAGAAGATCCAAGAAATTGACCATTTATTTAAATATATACATATATATACACACCATTTTTTGTGAGACATTCTTTTTTTAAACTTATTGTTTAATAAACCACTGTAAAATAAAATAATTGTCGTCTTCTTGTAGCAAGAAAAGGAACAAAAACCAGTAAGAATCAAAGAAAACTATTCCTGGCTTTAAAAAAATACTGTATTGAAATTTAATTCTACAAAATGTTAATAGGCCAATGCTGTCCCATGCCTGCCTGATTAGCTTGGCAATTAAAGGCAGGGCATATGTGTTGTTGCTCTTAGAAGGTACGTGATCTTCTGCTCTACCCAATAAACACATTTATAGCATGCTCCGGAACCCATTCGCTCCCCGTACACATGTACATACTAACGGGAGTCATGCATGGGCATTGACATGAATACATACCCCTGAGGCCATGGGGGGAGGGGGAATGTTCTGAGCAGAGATTCAGCTATAACAGTCCACGATCAGAGGCCTGTGGGGGAGCTGGGGTTACTTGGCACACATGTGAGAGCAGCAGGTATGTCTCTGTACAATCCATACACAGTTCTGCTATCAACACAACCGCTAACCAACCAAACAAACATTCTTTAGGCTCCTACTCCCCACACCATCCGGCCTCCATGGATACTGGCTCCCACAAAGCCTAATCCTGATTTAGACCCTTTCCCTCTTCTGTTAATTGGCCACCCTTCTACTCACCACTGAGTACAAGCCAGGGCATCTAAAGGACTATGAAACACACAAAAACACCGGCCAGGGGAGGAAGATCCTGCAATTTTTGCTGCACTGAAGCTCAGAATAATTCGGATCAGGGGTGCTGGAGAAATTCGTATCGCGGGGGTGCTGAGAGCCACTGAACCAAACTGTAAACCCTGCATACAATGGAAACCACATCAAGCCAGGGGGGTGCAGAATCACCCAAGACCCGGAGCGCCAGCACCTATGTTTGGGATGAAGGGGAATGTGTGGCCAGCACTTCTTTTCACTCACCCCACAGCAGAGCTCCGACATGCATTTATATATAGTTCAGCCAGGTAGTTTGTGAAAGACACCAGACTCCTTGGCAGCCCGCTGCTTTGGGATCTGCTGCTTCGACTCTATTTGCATGGAGGTACCAAAAGCAAACACGCTGGTTTTTGGATGCATCTTTATCCATACTGGTGACAGCCAGGTGACAATTAATAACAGGAATACCGGCACTGCCACCCTGACCACATCCATGTCCACGTAGCCAAGCACCTTGGCTTTGCCAGGGGCCAGCACCATGGCCTTCAGAGGACGGTACAAGGAACTGAGGTTTACTCTTCCTTTCCAACTTTGTTGGCATTATCTACTATAACTCTAGATAGTCCTGGATATTAGATAGTCCTGATATCCAGGTAAATCTCCAGTCCCTTTCTGAATCTTGATACGTTTTGGCCTCAGAGACTTCATGAGGCAATAAGTTCCAGGTGCTAATTATCTTTATTAACATTAATTTTCTTAAGTACCTTTTGGACAAGAACGTAAACATCAAAATTCTTCCTACCCTGTGTAGACATTAAAGATCCCATTAGCACTTCTAGGGGTTTGCCTCCCGATGTGTTTATGCATTCACGCTCCTCCCACAGGGGCTGAAGAGCAAGCTGTGTGCACCCGTCTCACAGATGCCCTTCACCCCAGAGGTGGCTGCGTTTCTGTAGCCCCGCGACCATGAGATAACAGATGCTACAGAAATGTCAGACAATATTGTTCGCACCCAGTCCTGTCGGAGCACGGTGAATGGTCAGTGAGATCCGGCAGACAGCTAACCCCCTGCCCCCCCCGGGTGCTAGAAGGAAATGCATGTGTATCACATTATGCACCCCACACCCCTTGCAGCCTCTGCGGCAGCTGGGCCTTCAATGACAGTGGCCAGGCTAATGGAATGTATGCTATATAGTCATCCCCACCCCCAAAGAATCCATCGGGGGTTGGGGGGCAAGCCCTTTAGCTACCGGGGGGTGCCGATGAGATGCTCTGGGTGAAGAGATCACTCTGCCAGAACCAACATCCAACATGCTCGAGAATTCTGACCTCGGGTCCAGCGCAAGCCATGGCCCCAAAGACCCCGGCTCCAAACCTGACACATCTCCTCATCCCTCCATGCGCCCAGACCCTGCACCCCCCTGCCGCAACACACACTCAGTTCCTGCCCGGCCCTCTGCCTCCAACACAACGCCAGCCCCTGCACACAGCCCCCGCCCAAGCTCTCCCCTCCCTGGGGGGCAGCCTCCACCTCTCCAGCCAGGCACTGTGACCCTGTGCGCACGGGCCCCCCTCTGCAGCCCCATGCAGCTGCCCTGAACACCCCCGTCCCCTTGCACGCCCAGGCTTGTGCAACCTGCACCCTGAGCAATTCCCCCCACAGCCCTGTGCACTCCCCCCCGGAGACCCCTCCCAACCCTCCTACCCCGGAGCTACGCTGGCTCCATACAAACCCCCCCCCCGCACACACACACATCCCAGTGCATCCTGCACCCTGGCTGCTGCAACCCTCCACAATGTGCGTCCCTCCCATTCACACCCCGACCGCCGTGCGAGCCCCCCAACCTCACACCCTCCCCACTCGCTCCCCGGACCTGTGCGACCCCCCGACTCTGTGCGACCCCCCCCATTCACACCCTGACAAGGTGCAACCCCCCTTACACACCCCCGTGCAACCCCTGCTTGTGCAAGCCCGAGAGTGCATCTAACCCTTGACCCCGTGCACCCCCCGACCCCCTGCGACCTCCCCAAAGCCCCCGGCCCCCGTGCGCCCCCCAACCCTCCCCCCTGCGGCCCCCGGCCCGGTGCCAGGGGCGGCCACTCACCTCCTCATTCCGGCTTCACCCCTATCGGAGCCCGGCGCAGGCACCGAATCCGCGGGCCCGGGGGGCGGCGGGCGGCGGTGCGGGGCTGGGCATCCTGCGGCCGCCGGGACAATGCGGGGCCAGCTGCGGCGGCTGCTCCGGCCGGGAGCTGCGGGGCTGGGCTGGGCTGCGCCGGGGCAGCTCGGGGGAGGGGGGGGCGCAGCCTGCTCAGTGCTGCCCCCTCCCTGCTCTGGGCTCTGCCTCCTCCTCCCCCCGCAAGCCCCCTCCCCAGGGATCCCCCCTGCCCCCGCAAGCCCCCTCCCCCCAGGGCCCTCCCCCCACAGCTCAGGGCCCCCTGCGACACTGGACCAGCCCCCGTCCCCCCCGCTCCCGCCCCAGCCAGCCGGGGGCTGGGGGGAGCGACCAATGGGCCGCGAGTCGCTGCCTCTTGCCTGGCTCAGCTCGTCAGCTGTGGCCTCCCGGCCCAGGGGCTGCGGGGCGAGAGGAGCTGAAATCAGCCGGAGCACAAAGCGGGGGGCTGGGCACCCCCAAGCCCCTGGAAATCCCTCCGGCCAGGCCCCTTCCAGCGGCTCAGGCCCTTGCTCTGGTTCTTCCCCCCCTTCCTGGGGCGGGGGAGCGGTACGTTTCTGGGTTAACACAACTGGGGGGGGACACGCTCTCTGGCGCCCAGGGAGACTCCCCAGAACGCACCCCAAAGGCCGGAACAATGTGGGGGTGCTGAGACCAAGCTGGAAACCCTGTCTCTGGGGGAGACCATGCCAAGCCAGGGGGTGCGGCAGCGCCCCAAGTGCCAGGACCTATGGCTCAAAGGCTGCCCCCCATGGAGTTTGGGCCGAACTCAGGCACCCCGCACGAGATCCAATGGGACCGTGCTTCCAGTTCAGTGATTTGATTTACACCAGTACAGAAAGAATTGAGGTCCCGACCCTGCAGCAAGGGTGCGGCCCCGGGCCCACACCAAGTTCACGCCAGAACCAGGGCTCAAGTCACAACCATCTACAGTAGCTGGAATTAAAGGCCGTGGGAGATTTGCCCGGGCACCCCTCGCGCCCACTGAAATGCAAACAAACAACAGCTGGAGGGTGGGCCTATAGGAACGGGAGGGGCTCCGAATAGGGGCTGGGGAAAAACACCGTGAGGTGAGATGCAGAGTAACCTTTTACCACCACCCACCAGGGCACTGCAGAGCAAGGACAGGGGCTATTTCTCTGGGCCTCAGGAAAAGCCCAACCGTGGGAGATTTCATCTGAAACGTGGAAAGGGTTTTGTTTTTTTAAATGCACCTTTCAATCTTCTCCAGTGTGGCTTAAAAACAGCAATATGAGACGTCCAAGCCCATTGATGGCTTCAGCTGTCCACTCCGCGTCACCTAAAACCATCGTAGCCCCCAGGCTATGGTGACTGGGTTGACGAGGCGTTCTGTAGTTTGAGTCCACTTCTGCAGTCACGGCGAGGGTGGCCCCCTTGAGGAAGGAGGGGAGCGCATCTGCCATGGGAGCGGGGGATGCCGTTCAGCATGGACTATATTTTCTGGGGGAGTGAAATGCCACTGGGTTCTTCAGGGGGGTCCGTAGTGAGGAGGAATTTAAACGATTTAATGTAAATGGGCCAGGGACAGAGTTAGACATTCAACACCAAGAGCGGTGGAGATGTGCTTCATACAAAAGACAACCGGGTCTCAAGACCAAATTACAGCAGAGGATTGTTTTGGGTGTGTTGTTTTTTTTTAAAGCATCTGAAGGCAACTGTGTCATATATGCACACGGAGCAACTCTGCTCCTGTTCGGCCTCCCTCCCCTTCCACTCCTACATTGCAGGAGCAACGCACAAAGGCCAGCAACAAACCCCTGAGAAGGCAGCAGCAGCCCATGGCCTGGCTAGGTCTGGCTGAGGTGGCTCTGGGATTGCCTATATTCCTTCCCAGAGAATAGGAGACAGTGGTTTGCATAGAATTGGCTGCTTACAGAGCGCCAGGTCTCCTTGTCTCCATCTACCACCTCGTGTTAAAGGAAGCCAGAAATACCTTGAATACTTCCCCAGCATTACTTTACTGTGCAAAAATAAAACATAGTTACTCCAGAGATATCATGCTGATGGGAGGTGACCACGATTAAGACATCAGCCGCTCTATGAAAAAGTTTGAGAACCTGTGTAATCTTTCCATCTATCCTCTTCATAGTCTGCGGGGCTACTGGACGACATACACTCCCTTCTCCCTGTCCAACAATTCACCTTCTGCGGGTCAGTTTCAATCCAGAATGCTTTGCAGGTGCCTGGTGTTTGGCTTCTAACTCTCCCCCCAGCCCTCTCCCTAGTAACAAAACACACAAGCTCCTATTCTATTTTATTACACCAGATCAATTTCCATTTTAATACAATCAGATCACAATGAGGTTTTCCACACCCAAGACCTCTCTCAGTTCCCTGGGATAATGACACATTTTCCTCTTAAGAAGCTGGAAGAGGAACAGAATTATCCTAGACCAACTGGTGTGTTGCAGCACACACACTATTCCTCCAGGTAGGCGGATAAAGGCCTGGAAAGAAGAAACTGATCCTTTTTTATGTCATCTCAGAGCCAGCCAGCCCTGTTTGGCTAGATCTTTAGAGATGGAAGAGAGTGGAGGCTTCAGGGAAAAGGAGAGAGGGAAATACCTCATCTTTACATTTTAATTATCTTCCTCTGACTCCGTGAGGCGAGGCTTTAAGACACAATTTTTGCCTTTGGAGTACTGGATCACAGAACGTGTCTATTAACCAAAAGATTTCGGCAGGAAGATAGCCCAGAAGTCATAAGGGCTTTACTACCTTTTTGCAGAGAATGTCAAGATTGTGACAGGTATTTTCATTCCAATTAGGAGCAAACCCAAAAAGTTCAAAATTTTCCATGAAAGAAAATTGCAGAAAAATTTCACTTAGGATTGATGGAAATGTTTTGTTTGCAACAAAACTGAAACATTTCATGGTGAGTTTGATTTGTTATTTTATTTTATAACAAATACATTTTGAAATGAAAAATAACTTCAAAAGGAAAAAATCTAAATGTTTAATTCCAACAATGTCCAAGCGGGATATTTTGACATTGGGGGAAAAGAAAGTGAGAAAAAAGTTTTGCCAAAATAAAATTTTGGCAGAATTGACAATTGATTTAGTTGGATCTGCATTCTCAGCCAGAAGATTGTTCCAGAGTTCTTCTGACCACCTCTACCACTCCACGTTTTGCAGAAGATGTTACAACTGAGGGTGCATTTTGCTCACACCCAGAATTTTTTAAATGCAGCTCATCTGCATGCAAATATTCTCATTATTTACTTAATTACCTCTCTCAACGATAATACATTCTTGTGGGTGCAAATCTGAAGAGTGACAAATGAGCGGACCATTATTTAATACCCATTGGGCCAAATTCATCCCTGGAAGTGCACATGGACATAACAGTTTGAAACGCGCAGTGCTCAATTCTCCCATCACTTACACTGATGTAAAACAGGAGCAGCCCCACTGAAGCTAATGGAGTTACAGCCGAGAAAAACTGGTGTAAATGAGAAGAGAACCTTGACCCAACAGGCCACCGGGTGCTAAATCTGGAGCCCTGAAAGGCTAATGGCCGTCCCCAGCCATTCAAAGGCTGCCCCAGCAGATCATTATTATATGAAAGGAGCAGTGGAACCTGCAAGTCTTTGATTTGATCTAGAAACACAGGGTCTGATCCTCCATCTCTGCGCCCGTGTGCAATCCCATGCACCACGTCCGGAGTGACATGCTCACTTGGCAGCATTTCTGTATTCGCTTTGCACAGAAGGAGACGGCTGCCCAAGCTGCAGCATGTCAGAGAAACTGGCCTCGGTGCTTCCAGGCTACCCAGCACATTTCCCAAGATTCAGGTCGTGGCTGGTGACTTGTCAGAGTGACCTACATGGCTGGGGGGCCATCCGGCATGGACGATCAGTACTGGTGTGTGGGGTGCGGAGAGCTGCAGCTACAACCTCCCTCTATGAAGAGCTTAGCCTGTGAACCCCCTAGTTTCCCCAGCACATTGCCCTAAGAGGAGAGAGGCCAGGGAAATTGACCTCAAAACCATCACAGTCCATCCTCCTAGCTCCAGCGCTCTGTACTGCTCTCCCTTCACTCAAGCCTGTCCCTTTGAGTCTTCTTCCTTATCTAGTGACCGGAGGCCTCGTCTGGCTTCACTGGGGACTTCCATCTTGTTGATTAGTTTGTTGCCTGTTTGGTAGCAATTAAAACAAAATCAGATGACTGGTTTGTTCTGTGCGTCCACGACACAAGAACACGACACAAGAAGGGCCAGACTGGGTCAGACCAGTGGTCTGTCTAGCCCAGTGTCCTGTCTTCTGACAGTGGCCAGTGCCAGGTACTTCAGAGGGAGTGAACAGGCCTGGGCAATTTATCAAGTGATCCATCCCCTGTGGTCCAGTCCCAGCTTCTAGCAGATACCTTGCCATGTTAATTGGGAAAGGATTTGTCAGAGCTCCTTGCTGAATTCTCCAGGGTTAGTTCCTTGGCTTCAGCCACCGGGGTGGGGTGGGGGTAAATCAGCTGAAATGACAGACACAACCGCGAAGGAGTCCTCATGCCTGATCAAAGTGGGAGCTAGACAAAAACAGCACACACTCAGAAGTTACAAAACAGGAACACAACAAATACATTCTGCCCCCGCCTCCCTGCTCATACACATCCCTAGCCACACAGCAGAATGTAGAGGAGACAGAATCCTAAAAGCCCTTCTCTCACCGGGAAGTCCTGAGAGCATCTGTCAAAATGCAGGGCTAACACTCCATCACTTGTGATTCTCTTCAGGCTTGCTATAGCTTTGATAGGACCCTTAAAAGAGCATCTGGGTTGGTGGACTGGGGCGGGGCAATAGGTTGGGGTAGCTAAAGATGTAATTGTTTTGATTTCCCTGGAGCATCCATGTGGAGAGCCACTAATATGAAGAATTAAAACCCCTTAATCCTAATGGACCAAATTCTGCAGTCCTTACTCACCCCAAACACCCACTCAACTCAGTGGGGGTTCTGCACATCACTGCTGGATCGCCAAGTGCTTTATGAACAATGACTAGCAACATGTTCCCCTTTTCACAGTGAGGGCAACTGACTAGCCTATGATCAGAGGCTGAGTTGGAGCCAAACCCCCCAGTTCACTGGCTCCTCAGCCCATCCACAGGACCACACCTTCTCTACTTAATGCCCCCAATAAGTGATGTTGGCCTGCAGGTCGCCCCTCTGGACAGAGGACTGCCTGTAGTTGGAAGACACAATTTCCAACCTGTCTGAAAGGCCAGAAGGTAATGTAGGGAGGGTATTTCCCAGCTCATTGCACATCATGAATATAGCGTTAAAAAAACCCTGCCTGACCAATATTCAGTCAAGGAAAAATTACTTGGAACCATCCGGATATTGCTGCAATCAACATACGAATAGCCCTGAAGACAGTGAGCAGCACCAAGGCGTGTACAGAGCTTTCACTGAACTCCCCTTGCAAGCTTGGCTTCTGTTTGGGAAGCCACTGCCAACTATAAATCAGACAGAAGCGCCTTCAAGTGCCAGCTGACATGCCTTCCCCACACGCGCTATCCCCTCCCCCTCCCCGAGCCACACTTTGGAAAAGAGGATATTTTTATACCAATGCCCAGAAACCATCCTACGGAGAGTCCAAGCAGGATGCAAAGCTGCCGCTTCCCCACTCCATCAGCATAGGGAGCACAAGTCTTGTGCAGAAAGCCTAACCAGATATGGCTGCCCGGATCTATTATCATCATTACTGTTTGTTAGGGGGTCTCCCAGTAGCACCACGGAGCCTTAGTCAAGGACCAGGACCTCATCATGCTAGGCACTGTTCAAACCCACAAGACACACAGTTGCACAAAACTAACTGAAGTTGAGATGCTGCACTGACCGAAAAAAGATCTCCTATGTCAAGAGATTGAAAAGCGTGCAACTGGTTACCTGAGAAAGCAGATGAATGACAGGGGACATCATAAAAGTATATCAAACAGTGGTCTAGAGAAGGCAGATTGGGGTGTCTGTTCTCTCTGTCTCAGCATAAGAGCACGGGGACATTCAATTAAATTAAACACGGGAAAATTCAAAATAGGTAAAAAATACTTTTTCATACAGTGTAATTAGACGGTGGAACTCACTGCCACAGGAAATCATTGAGGCCAGGCATTTAGCAAGGCCCAAAGAGGATTAGATGCTTATACAGCTAACATGAATATCCAGAGTTGTTATAGTAAATGCCAAGGTAAATTCTAGAAGGGGTATTAAACCTAATGCATTTAGGTCAGCCTCTAGCTAGTCCTGAAATTTTCAGAGCGATGCTTAGCACTTATGTAGCAGCTTTCCACCCAAAGATTGGACGGCACTTTACAAAGCATGGTCAGTTTTATTATTTCCATTATATAGTTGGGGAACGGAGGCACAGAGGGGTGAAGCAGCTTGTCTGAGGTCAGACAGACTTTCTGCAGGAAATGAGTAAGTCATTTAAATTTGCTGTGCCTCGGTTCTGCATCTGTAAAATGGGTATAATTCTTTTGTCTGTCTTGTCCATTTAGATTGTGAGCTCTTTGCAGCAGAGACTGTCTCATTGCTGTGTGTCTGTGCAGTGCCAACTCAGTGGGACCCCGATCTCTGTTGGGGGTCTCTAGTCGCTACTCTTGTGAAAACGATGACTAGTAATATTAATCATAGCAACCTATAAAATGGGAACCTGACATTTATGGTGACTCTGGGTTTCCCTAGGCAGAAGCTGCATTTTATTAAATTGGAAAGCAGGGTTCGAGACCTGCTTGGAGAGTTCAAACTCACCTCATTAGCCCCAGAAATGCTGCATTCTAACCACAGGGCTGCATAATTTATCTTCACAAATCACTCCCCATGATTCCGCTAGAAAAATAAACTGCTAATCAAAAGTCTGAATTTGTTAATTCTCTTTCTGTTTGACCAGTGATAGAAACCATCAGCCGAAATCTCTGCTGACACCTTCTTCTTAACAACACGGGGGCTTCTCTTGATCCCACAGGGAAGCTGACATTCCACAAATCACATCAGGGTTTAACAACAAAATAGGATAATCCCAGGTCCATGGATTTTTGACATGTGATGTTTAATATTTTCTTCCAGCCCTTTGGTTCCCGAAGGGGCGACATATCACCAGCTCAGCTTACACCTCTGCAGGCTGGGAGCAGCTGTGCTTGGAAGAAGGGTTTACACACTAGGCAAAGATTATTAATCGCCAAGCAAGAAACATTAACTAAAGAGGCCTCTAATTATGAAGTGTCCTTGTCCACTAGGGAAAAGTCCCTGCTGTAGGGCATTTAAAATATGATCGCAACTACGCATCTACAAGATTGTTCCACCAAATCTCCCAAAGTGCTTTGTATCTAGTCTGTGGGGCGGATATTAGCCCTATTTTACAGACAGGGAAACAGAGGTGGGAGGCCGGTCTTGTGGTACAGTCACTTGCTAAAGTGCTTTGAGCTCTATGGCTCCATATATGAGCTAGGTAACAGTGTTCATGGTGGCAAGGAGAAGCCATGGGAAAAAAAAAAAACCCTCTCCCGCAAAGCCCTGTGAAAGATGAGGTTTTTGGATGAATTGGGATGTAATTGGAAGTGCCCGGCAGCAGAAAATTCCTCATTTCTGTGTTAAAACCTGGAGGTTACTCAAGAAGAGAGGTTTGAAGAAGGATTTAATCCCAGCCTCGGTCAGTTTCTGGTGCTTTGCTCTGCTAATCACAGTAATTGGGAGCCTGCCTAGGGCTCAGGGACACAGCAACAGGACAGATTCAGTTAAACCCAGCTTCTGCTGTGTGGGTCCTGTTAAGAAGCATGTGGTGGGTTTGTCATTCAGCTCGCGGCTCTGTACGCGGAGAGGCACAAGGGACCCTTTCCCAGAATGCCAGCACGCACACTGAGTTGTTTTCATAGAGGTTCAACCCCACAGAGTTCCTGGAATTCTGCTAAAAGTTGAGTGCGCAAGAATAAAACCAGACGGCCCAGAGGATTAGCCTTGCTGGAACATGCTTCCTTCATGTCAGTGGAGCAATTAGCACGATCAGTTTCCCTCTCACTGACTATTTCACTCTACACACCCCTAAAAAAGGAGAGCAACATAAAGGAACAACATACCCAGACTCTTGTCCATGTGTGCCAGCCAGTTCCCAATAGAAAACTCCCTTTGACTGTGATGCAGGCCTGATCACGTCCTTAGAGCTGAAGCTTTTCAGAATGGCCGTATGTCCACCCAGATCCATGTTTTCCCTAAATTCAGGTTTGTTTGGAGCTGGGGACTTTGGCCCATTCGTGCCATGACTTATGTGCTGTGAGCAGTCCCACTGACACGTCTGTGCAGAATTGGGGCCCCGTGATCCTGGCAAAAGATCCCACCATGAAATGAGGGTCTGGCTCCGAACGGTTCGTGGGTTTCAGTTCAGATTCAGCTTCTACTCTTTGGGGCAAGAGAACATTTGCCAAGTGAGGAGTGATTCATATAGAAGGGTGCTCCTAACGGACGACAACCAGCATCACACACCACCACTATTGAGCAGTTTCCCATTTTCAGAGCATGCCTCAAATCTGAGTTAACGGTTCTGGGCAAAGCAGGCAAGGATTCAACTGAGGGAGAAGCCGACGCACAAAATGGCAAGGCAACTTGTCCAAAGCCACGGAGGGCGTTAGGACCAGATTTAGGCACCTAAAGCTGCAGATAGGTACTTTTGAAATCCCACCAGGTGCTTAAGTGAGTTGGGGACCTAACTGCTTTTGATTTCAAGGGGAGGGAGGTGCCTAACTCATTGGGATGTTATAATAAATCCCAGTGTCAGAACTGAGATTTGAAGGAAGGGAGTCTTGAGTCCCAGCCCCCCCTTCGCACCCCAGGAGGCCATGCAACAGCAGCTTGTGTAGGAGGGGCAGTCTTCGTGCCACAGCGTTTTACATAGTGCAGGTGTGTGCAGGACCTACATATAGCTGCACTTTTAAAAATATATTTTGCATGCTCCTGGCCCCCGAGCCTGTGAGCAGGACCAAATGCAGGGAACCCTGGGCCCACCCAGAGCCGTTTGCAGCATCAGAGCCATACTGAGAATTTTCAACTGTTTTGCATCTGAAAAATCAGAGAAAAGAAATTCAGACTGGAATAGCAAGGAAATAAACCCAATGAATCGGCAACAGTGTGGGAACAAAGACCTCATGGATGGTGTCAGGACAAACCTGCTCATCTGGTTGTGGGCCCAGCCCGTATAATGCTAAACAAGCAAAACAGGGTCTTGGGACAGATTCGGAGCAGCACTGGAAACCAGGTAGAGAATGCGCCCAATGTCAGGCCTCTTGTAGGTAATTTCTAGCCCTTGCTGCATGGAACTGTTGCAAGACTAGGATGTCGATATTTCTGGTGTAGAATGCATTGCGTGTCCCAAGAGGTTACTCAAGGGCTTATGTAGCAGGGTTGCCGTAGCAGTTTAAGAACTTGCTTTGCAATCATGGCCTCTCACGAAGCACAGGTTCGAAGCCCGACAGCCTTGTCTCACGTCAGGGTAGACGTGCAGAATCCCCTGTGTTTATTTTACTGGCATTTTAAAATGGGACCTTAAAAGCAGAGATCTTGAAGGCTCTAAAGATCCTGTGAGTTCCTTCAGAGGAATCAATCCTCAGCCTGATTAACAGTATTCTTCTCCATCTTTTGTTGCAGGGACTCAGAAGACTGCCAATATTCAGAGTTCCTGGAAGGAGGAGATTCACCTGCACCCCTGTCCTGCCTCGCTGTAACACAGACACACTGGCCTGGTCTAGGACTCAGAGCGGAGGACTTGAGAGCTAGGTTCTCAGTGCTGGTTCGTCTAACGCGGCCTTGCTGCGTGGCCTGTACCTCACCATGTCTCTAAAATGGGAGTCACAAAGCACCTCAAAGGTTGTCTTTGCTGCAGACTTAAGTCCAGGTGTCTACACTGGATTTACTCCTCTCCAGCTGGCCTCTCTCCCGCAAATACAAGCACACATTCATTGCAACTCTGGGGACCATCGAGCTTCCCTGCCTCAGGATCTGCTGTCTCTGTAACGGTGACAGTAACTAACCAGGGGAACAACTTTCCAGGGACTGTGGTGGCTTCTCCATCACTGACAACTTTTAAAATCATAACTGGATGTTTTTCTATAAACTCTGCTCTAGGAATTATGTTGGGGCAGGTCTCTGGCGTGTGTCAGAGAGGGGCTCAGTCTAGATGTCACAATGGTCCTGTCTGGCCTTGGAACCTATGAATCCGATTCCCCCCCATGAGCAATTCGGTTCAGCCATCCCTCTCCTGCATTTCCATTGTATTTTCCACTGCATGCATCCGATGAAGTGAGCTGTAGCTCACGAAAGCTTATGCTTAAATAAATTTTAGTCCCTAAGGTGCCACAAGTCCTCCTTTTCTTTTTACAGCTTTTCTTAGAACCTCAACCAATCCTAAAAATTGTTTAGGGCCTAAGAGCAGCCTGTAGGAGGCAGTGTTGCCCAATGGCTATGGGCACTGGCTTGGGACTCAGGATACCAGGAATTTATTTCCACCTCCGCCAGTCAGTCACTCCACCACTTGGTGCCTCAGTTTCCCCATTTGTAACATAGCTATATATCTTACCTGTACACCGGGGATAATGATACCTCTGTAAAGTGCCCTGAGGTCAGCAGCTGTAGAGAACCAGCTATTTGTTATGAGGGGGTGTGTGTGCAATGTACCTGCATCCCAGGAGCAGTAGCAGAGTGGCCATGGAGAGTGGTTACCAGCTCTGCAGGAGAGTGAGCTGGCTAGCGGGGCAGTCTCCTTACTCTGCCTCAGGCAACTCACACATTACTACCCTGCGGCTCAGTTTTCCCCCATCTGTAGATGAATGCTCCCCTACCCACAGTGGGGCTGTGACGTCTGACAGAGGAAGGGTTGTGAGACCGGGGAAGGACTAGCGAGAGTTATTTTCCACTTTTCAAAGTTAAACATCTCAGCCAATTTCTCCTCCTCCGAAGCATGGATAGTCTGGATCCCCTGTGACGGAGCACTGGGAATCAGTAGAGAGGCAGAGACAGCATGAGGCCAGTCCCAAAGACCCCCGGCAACAGGCCGCACCGTGAGCTGAGGGGGAGAAGGGGAAAGGACCTAAAGGTGAAAGGGATTCCGATTTCTTTGTTTCAAAAAAGGAGAGAGACAAAAATGGCACCTTCAGGAGGCAGATCTAGGGCGATCAAGCAGCAGAAAGGCGGCGTGCTCCAAGAAAGGGGTAATATCCTCCCTGGCTGGAACAACCCAGAGCCCTCATGTGCCACATGCTGGAAGGTGCACAGGGCGTGCTGCTCGGACCTCATCTGCCTGTTTCCTCAGCCCTCCAAGCTGGGCACTTTTGCTCCACTTTGTCAAGAGGCTGCTGCTGGTACACTGGGGACTCAAGTGGGGACAGCGGCCAGAAAGACATTACAGCACAGCCGTCAGTAAAAATCTTCCCCGGCCCCCAACTCGCTCGTTCAACTAGACAAGAATCCATCTCCAAATTGTTTTAAAGCACCAGGCCTGAGCGGAAGTTTGATTTACGCATCACACAGCTCAAGCTATTTTAATTTGTCTGATTTATTAACATTACATGGAATTACAGAGAGCTGTCGATTTACCACAAGCTCAGTCCCTGTATCCTTCCCACTTGCTCTCTTTCAACAGGGGGCTCTGGGCTACCTGCTTCCTTACAACATGCTCAGACCTACCAGAGCTCTTAACCAACGTGATTTCACAGTGGAGCTACTTTTGCACCTACAGGACCTTAAAAATACCCCCTCTCAGAGTCACCAGTCACCCCAGTTTGTGCAATGGAATTTTCTACTTGCACTGAACTTTTAGGAACCAGCCTGCTTACAAGTAAGCACGACTGGAAAGGGAGACATGGATCTGACCCTTTGCCTTTCCCAGCCACTGCAGGGTCCAACTCCCTGAACGCTCCCCTCCTCCCCACTCATTGCGAGATATTAAAACCAAGCTCTGGCCCATGCAGCTCCATGCCCTGGAATGAAGGAAAACGCTGTTTGCTAACCAAAAATAGACAGGGGGTGTGTGTGTGAGGGGTGGGGGTTGTGGCCATACAACCCCCACGTGGCCTCCTAGGAGAGCACAAAAGGGGTTTAACAGCTTCACCTCCCACATCTGGTTGTGCTTAACATTTGTGTAGCTAATGGGGCTGTTTGGGGGTTGTTGTTTTTTAAGCCTCGCACACGGAGCAGGCAGAACGCTGGAGCCAGAGGCCCTACAGCGGGAGATTTGACTAGGGGAGCAGCGCTGGGAAAGGGATTCCTGAGCCAGGTCGTGCACACAGCTAAGGAGATCTAGGTCCCCACATGCAATAAAAAACGGTGCCCCCCCCCCCCGCCCACACACTATGCAAGAGTGAGAAGCTGCCTCAATGCCCTTCCTTCCCCCGCCCAAAATGGGATGAGACAGTCACTAGCCTCGTTGTTTGCTACAGCAGTGGCTCCAGCCCTCTGTGTACTGATGCCCAATTTGACGGGGTGGGGGGGGATTATCTACCCCCATTTTGCAAAAGGGAAACTGAGGCACAGGGAGATTGCAAACCAGATTTTCCAGAGCTTGGTGCCTATTGAGGCACCTAAACAAAGTGGTCACATTGAAGGATGCTCTGTCCAGAGGGGGCTCTCCATTGTTCTTAATGGGAGCTGAGGGTTCTCGGAACTCTGCCCCCTCATTGACTTGCCAAGGCCTGGAAAGCAAGTCTGTGGCAGGAGTGGATATTGAACCCACATTCTCATTCCATGCCTTAGTCAAAGGGCAAGCCTGGCAAGCGAGGGGCTCCTAGCGGGGCTGATGCAGCTGTGGTTGTTGTGATCACTGGGCCCTCCAGCTTACCCTTATTGTGAGCTCAACCATGGGCAGCAAGTGTCAGTCCATAAAACGTCACAGCATCCGATCACAACACATGGAAATGGGAAAGGGACAGAGAAGAGACAGACAGGTGGAATTCGGCCCCACAAACAGCCCCCCGATCTCGTTCAAGGACCGTGGCTGGCCAACAAGAATAGGAAGAGCCCAGAAATCAATGAACCAAAACTGGCAGGTGGGAAATTAGGCCAAACTGGCAGACAAATTAATGGCAGGGGGGATAGGCTATTCCACCCTCACTCCCTCCTGGGGTCCTCACAGAAAAGCGACTTTGGGGGGAAGCTTGCCGCTGCACCACTGGCTGGCTGAGAGAGGCACCCAGATTGTTTTGCCACCTCCCCCTCTCCCGGCTCCGGCTAACCCCCGAATACCTTTGGTCTAGTAAGAGTCTGGCTCAACCAGCCAGGACTGTACAGTCTGCAGCATATATTTCTGCGAGCCTGTGACCGGAAAGAGGCAGCTAAAAGCAATGCCCTAGAAAGCCCGATGCTGGTACAAGCTCTGCAGGGTGTGAAGTGGCTGATAAGGCCACGGGCTGGGCCTGGGCTTTTTCAGCCGCAAGGCTGCTAGGACGAGTCAATGCTAGAGACAGAAGTTGCATTTTCTATCTTTGCTGTTCTTTCCTGCCTCTCCCCATTAAGGGTGTCTTTTAAAGAAAGCAGGATCTGACTGTACCAACAGTCCATCTCAACCAACTTCTCTTGTCCTCAAAAGGGCAGTTCTTATCTTTAACGTCAGCTGACGGACTGTCAGACAAGGAGGGTTTCTTTCTCAAGACTCTTCAGCTAAAGGGAAATACTTTAACCTTTGGTTCCCCCTTTTTCTGTATTTTTAATAAAGGCTAGAAGATGGTTAACGGTGTGTTTGCCCTGGAGCTAAGCAGGCCGAGGTCAGCCTCAGAAACGAGGTTTAGTTCAACCGCTTATTGTCGTGGATCCATTCCCAGCTTCAGTCTTAGGCTGCGTCCACACTCACTGCGCCGACAGGAAGGGTCTCCCATTGCTGTCGTTAATCCACCTCCCTGCAAAGTGCTAGGATTGTGTCGCCCACCTAGGGCGGTCTACACTGGGACTCAAGTCAGCACAGCTGCGTCTCTCGGGGGGACGAAGTCTTCCGTCGACCTCGCTGCCCCACCGCTCGGGAGGTGGCTTCGTGACAGCGATGGGACTCCATCCCTGTCGTGAGCGTTGACGCTGGACCGCAACAGCGGGAGCCGGAAGGACCAGAAATCCCAGACTGCGCCACTGTCGGGTTAAAGTGTAGCCATACCCGGAAACGTCCCTTGGTTAGTTACGTGTGCGAAGGCAAGGCAGAACTGAGCCCCTCGGTTTTACATCCCCAAACAATATTCGTCTATTACCTGTTTGAAAAGGACTCCTGTTCATTCGAAAAAGAGAGCAGTTAGGGACAAATTAAGCCCAAGTGATGGCAATGGAGTCACACCAGGACCCACTGGGCCAGTTCCTCAACGGGTGTAAATCACGTAGGTAGACTGAGTGCAATGGAGTTAGGCTGCCTTACTCCAGCTGAGGACACAGCCCTTAGCGTTTAACCCCCTCGAATCCTGCCTGATTTAGCAACAGTGGCAGCAGAATTCAAGCCGCGTTCGTAACACACAAAAGAAAAAGATTTATCTAGAGCAGCTAAATCCACTTACGAGGCTTTAGGGGCCATAAATTGATTGCACTGGGGACACAGGCATGGGAACAGGAAACAGCTCCTCACTTACTGAGCTTTCCTCCCTTCTGAGTCACAACTGGCGCGCAAACTGAGCTGCTTTAGAGATTCTTGAAATTTCAGTAAACACACGCGTGTGCACGCGCGTACACACACCAATCAGAATGAGACTGCTGGATACACCATCTCTTACTTTCCTAAAGCCCTTTCTCATTGGCACTGGCGCGTCTGTCCCTCCCTCAGAGCAATCAGTGGGGGATTCAGGTTCAAGGTCCGGATGAGAAATTAAATTATTCTTAAAGGCAGGAAAGGATTTGGCCTGCTCAATGCCACTCGGCTCCAGCATCCTGCATACTTCCAGGGTCTTTGAGAATCGTGTGGCAACTGCCCTTGTTATGTTCACAGCATGCAAACAGAGAAGCTAGATTGCAAATACAAAATGCTCTTTTAGGCAGGTTGCAAGGTAACACTACTTTATTTCTTACAATCCAGCACTTTAACACACAGGAACCAAAACTGGAGAGAGACAAAGCAAGATGCTCCACAATGCAGAGGCGCCCAATTCGCCCCACCTTCTTGTAGGCTAGCTCTCCACGCTTTCCTACAGTGTGCCCTAGCCTGCAAGCAGGACCAGGAAACATTTACAAATGAAAGTGACTGTCTACAGCTCCAACACGGTTTTCAAATACAGTGACTACACTGCACCCAGGGACCAGGTCTTCAGCTGGTCTGAATCAGAGGTACGCACTTTACTGGGGGTCATATGCCCCTAGACGTGCTGTACAACCTACATCCCTGCTGGATCCTGGGGCCCTTACCAAAGTCAGCCTCCACAACAGGCTGAATCGGGCGAATTCCATGTGTCCATCGGGAGCTGCAGCATTCTGCGCTGGGCTTTGAACACCCCACAGGTCAGAGCTGGTCACACCAGAGGGGTTGGTTTGACTCATTGCCAAGACTGGTGTGACATTCGGAAGCTAATACAGGTTTGGACTGCAATCCCTCTCCCATGCAACCCAAACGTCCGGCATGTTTGGAGCAGGGGGTTGGTTCGGAGCCTGCGTTAGATGTAATCCCCTTTTATGAGGGCAGAGAGTCAAAGAACAGTAGATTTAGGTCTAAGCAACTTCCCCTGGGAGCCGAGTAAGTGTAGGAAACCTTTGCAAATATCCCAGTTAATCAGAGTATTTCTGTTCAATAAAATCCACTCACCAGCTCAGCCATGCCCACCCTGGCCCCTGTTTCCAGGTCTCTATGGCAGGGAAGCAGCCTTTTTCTAAAGAGATAATCTGTCTAAATGCTCTCGCTCTTCCAGCTGCCAGAAATTCCCTCCTGACAGTGGCCATGTTGCCAGTGGACATTACAGGGAAGCTGCGAGCCAAGCGTCCTTGAGGTGCCTGCAGGCCCAGCGAAGGGTAGGGAAAGCAACTAGGCTTAGATGTGGATCTGGGTTGATCAGTTATTTTAGCAGCTGAGGATGATGGCACGGAGTCTGATTTGGGGAATTTGCTGCGTTATTCAGTGACCGCCCTATCTGCTGCGGCCTTGGTGAAAACCACACTGCATTACCCTCGTCAACGTCAAAAGCGTTAAACCCCCACAAGCATGGCAGGGAGTTCTCTTCATTGGACTCAGAGTGACTACAGCAGCCCTGGGATTTCCAGCAGCTCAGCCTAGGAGAGCAGGGCAAAGCGAGAAGAGGAAAATGATCCAGGAATAATCATTTACATCTAATGGACTGTGTGGCAAGGTAGCCATGTGGGTAGCGCACAGGGCTGGGGGTCGGCAGGTCTGAGTTCTGCTCCTCCAGGGTCTAGGAGAAGCCTGCTGCAAAGCCAGGAACTCTGCGCCTGAAGGGCTACCTGCTTGTCAGTTCCATGGACAAACTGAAAAACCCGCCACAGATTAGCTTGGTTTACAACCCAAAACTGATTTTTCCCTTTTCCTCGCCAAAATGAAAACCTGAAAAACCCCCATTGTTCGGGCGGAACAAACATTTCGACATATCTGAACTCCCCCCTCCCCCCTTTTTTCTGGCTGAAACCGTTCACTGAATTTGACCCAAATTTGCGAAGTTTCAGTGCCCTGAAAATGAATTTACTATTTGCTGGGGTGGGGGTGGGGGGCGGGGGGGAATTCCTCAGCCCTGGAATGACTACTGACTCAGAGGGATGGGAGGGTTAATTTATTACTGTGCTTAAAGCATTTTGATGGCCTATAGATGCTGTCGAATAGCAAAGTATTATAACATGGGCAAAGGTGGGATAAAACCATATGGAAAATTCTACACACACAGGCGCATGTGTGCTCCCCCACCCCCTCCCCCAAACACTTCATTGCAAAACCCTGTGGCTTTCAGCATTTTCAGAACACGGTACAGATGCTTTGCATCTTGCAGAGTGCTCCAGCGTCCAGGAGCTGCATAGTCAAGAGGGTTTCAATTAAAGAAATGTATCAAAATTTTGCAATTAAAGGCCAGTTTGCCCCTTCCATTTAACCCGAGCGGTTTCTAAATACTAACAGCCCACTTCCCTGTATCAGGCCAAAACCCCAAAGGGAGCACAATGGAGTCTTGTTTCTGGTAACCTGAGATGCCTGATTTCCAGCGCTTTAATTTTAGACTCCAACGCGCTTGCATTCCTCAGCCTTACAATGGCAGATATTTGTACTCTGGAATGCAGGGCCCAGCGCTAATTTAACAGGGCTGGCTAACCAAAAGCTTCTCTCCACACTGGACTCCAGTAGAGGAGGCAGAGTTTTACGGGTTTACAAATCTTTACATTTGTTCCCTGGCTCCCTCGGTTTCCCATAAAAGAGGAACCGATGCTCCCTGTAAATATGCTGGCCAGCTAACCACGCGGATGGACGAGCCAGCTGCTAGCAAGAAGAATTGCGAAATGGCAGCAGGGCGAAGCTTGCTACAGCAGGAGGAGAGAGAGATGGAGACCCACAAGGGACTGGACATTTCTTTGACAATATCCAAAGTTGTCATAGCTCATGTGAACACTAATTCCGGAAGGGACATTGAACCTCCGGCTTCAGGGCTTCACTAACTCAGAGAGACCAGGGTGAGATTAGCGTGTGGACAGAGTGCCTTGCATCTGCCACTGCAGGGTTCTTACACCTTCGGCTGAAGCACCTAACCCTGGACCAGATGGATTTAGGTCTGATGCAGTCTGGCAATGCCTGTGTAAGGCCCACAGCATCAACATCTCAGTATAGCTGTCCCCGTAGCTTAAACAATCCCTCCCGTCCCCAAAATGGGATGTACAAAGCTATAATAAATTGGGGGCGGGGGTGTTTGTCTTCTGGTTTTTGAACCTTTAGGTGTCCCATTTCAAGCTTCTCTCTCCACCCAGGAAGACTGGAACTGGCTTCACTGTAAAATAAAAATCTTAGATTCTCATTAATTCCTAGACTCCAGGAGCAGGGGCTGCACGAAAAACACCAGATATTGAGAGAGATTCTGGATACGTCCGTGAGAGTTGGCTCCCCTGTAGCAAGGAATACAACAGGCCTGCGTGTTCTGAGGCAGATGGCGGGGCCTATGCTTAGAGCAGGGGCATCTAGACCCTATTGAGGTAGACTCCCTATTTTTTTAACATTTGTATTGCAGGAGCACAGAGAGGCCCCGTTGCGCAAGGTGCTGTACAAATCATGTACAAACACCATAAAACCAGGATTTTCAGCTGGCATTAGTGCTTGCAATCAGGAAGGAGTTCTGCTTTTACTGAAGCACCAGACCTGGAGCTCTGTTTGGGGACAGACAATGTCTGGGCCCACTTGAATGTGACAGGTTAGAGAAAGGGAGATTTCAGTGTATATAAATCACTAATTCTACCCAGCTTCTGAAGAAGCTCTTGCTGGTCAATTGTAAAGTGATGAAATTCTCTAACAGTTCAAATCCCTTCCTGTTCAATCACTAATCAACAGTACGGACGCGGCCTGAGCTGCGGTGCTGCCCCGTGTCAGAGCAGTCCCGGTGACTGCTCCTGTCGGATGGTTGCAGTTCTGATAAGACACTTTGGGCAGCTTTGGTCATCTCCTCTCACTTGCTCGGAAGATGATTTTATTTCCAATCCAAGTTAGAAACCTAATGCAGTCTTGGGCTTATGAATGGGTCAGCTTTGTGGCTGGTTAACAAAACTCCACAGAAACCTGAGTCTCCCCTGCCCCAAACACACTTTTACTTCCCTCCTTTCGAGTCTGCAATTTGTCAGAACTTCTCCAAATTTGAAATAGTTACAGAATGGAGAAAGTGGGGGATGAGGGAAAACCATTGCATTGCCCTCAATGGCAAAATGGGGCAGAGGTCAATTTAAAAATATGTCTCACTTGTGAAAAGCAAAATCACTTCAGTTTGAAATAAAATGAAACTTTAATTTCAGTTTGAAATTTCCTGTACAGAAAAACCTCCATGAAAACAACATTTTTCTGTGAAAAAACCTTCAATTTCAATAAACTCCATTATTCAGCAGTAAAATTTTCCTTTCAAAAATCTTCCAGCTCTCTCTGCTCATCATCTGGTGAATGAAACTGGCCAGGCCTGCGTCAGGAGAGAAGCCCGTGGAAGACGGTTTGGGTTAGAATTCTAGCCCTCATGCAAGACTATTGCCAGGTCCCTGTTAGAAAATCTCTTTGCCCGATTCCCCACCGCCTTGCATCTTGAGCAGTTACTCTATCCTTGTGCAACATAACATTCCCATCCAGTGGCTAACCTCACCTGCTTGATTATCACTACAAAAGGTTTTCTCCCCCCCCCCCCCCAACTCTCCTGCTGGTAATAGCTCATCTTAAGTGATCACTCTCCTTACAGTGTGTATGATAAACACCCATTTTTTCATGTTCTGTGTGTATATAAAATCTCCCCACTGTATTTTCCACTGAATGCATCCGATGAAGTGAGCTGTAGCTCACGAAAGCTTATGCTCAAATAAATTGGTTAGTCTCTAAGGTGCCACAAGTACTCCTGTTCTTTTTGCGAATACAGACTAACACGGCAGCTACTCTGAAACCTCACCTGATTTGCACAGCTGTGAATGGCAGCACACAATCCAAGGCTCAGGTCGAATGAACTGCTCAGGTGGTGCAAATCTGCACCGTTACACTGACTCCTGCATCGATTTGTACCAGCAGAAGATTTGGCCCGGTCTCTGTCGCTACATTCCCACTTCAGTTGAGCTTCCTGTTTTTGGGCTTGGTGGGACTCGTGAGTTTTTCCCCTCTGAGATCTTGATCTGAACTTTGAGCCCAATTCCCCGAAGTTCAGATCAGCCTGTTATAAAGAGGCTTTTGCAGAACTTCAATCTGGACATGGGTCAGATTTCAGAAACCCCTTCCCTCCCCCAGGTCAGGGAACATTTTGACTCAGGGTTTTGGGATAAACTTTTGAGCAAACCTAACTCTGAACTCAGGTAGAGAACAGGCAAAGCAGCGAGTGTCTGATGGGGGACACGTCCACGCAGATGGCAAAGTGTTTCCACTCTCCCTCCAGCTCCCAGCTGCTAGAAATTCCTTTCCTGCAATGGCAGCGTAAGCCCAAAGGAATGGGCTGCCCTTCTAAGGACAGCTGGGGGCTGAAGGGGCCAGGGGAAGAATTCTTGCTGCATTTTTCTAGGATAGACGCTGTCACGTCAGATCAGCTTCTCTCTCTTTTGCCTCATCTTTGTCAATCTGCCCCAACCTGCCAGAACAAGACAGAGTCTCATGTTATATCCTGGGGGTGGTGTGCAGGTGAAAGCGGAAGGCCAGAAATGGAGCAACTTGAGGTTGCCAATTCAAATCTGGCCCAGCAGTGTAGCGAGCTGTTATGTTTCCTGGCATACAGACAGACATGTTAGATAAAATCATCAGATACTCTTGGTAGAAGGTTATGACATAACACTACTTTATTTCTTAGAATTCAGAACCACAAGAACCCAAAACAGTGAGAGACAATCCAGGCTGCTCCCTACAACAGAAAGCCAGTCTAGAGTAAGGGGGGTTGGGTTGTGCCTATCTGCTGACTGACTGCTCACAGGCTTCCCGGCAGAGCTCCCTGTCCGTAAGCAGAACCAGGAAAACCCCTGAGATCACAATTTTAGCATAGTTTTCAGTACACCAGATGATCTAGTGTCACGAGCATCTAATGGCAGCTCAGAGTCATAACAGAAGTCAGCTGGTCTTAGTGCTTGATGGACAGGTGTCAGTTTTGCTTCCCAAGAGCCCCATCCCTCCCTTCGACTCTGCTCCCTTGTCCTGCATTAGGAGTTATCTTTTGCTTCCCTCGCTCCTTCTAGCCTCTTCTCCCTGTTACAGGAATCACCTGACTTCCTTGTCTCCCTGCTGCTAGTGCTGGGACCTTCCGTCAGCTGATTTGGCTGCGTGACTCAGGAATGCGATCGGGGTCCCTCCCCTCACCCCCTATGGCAGAGCTCAGACTAATCCAATTCTCCCCATATGCTTCCAAATGCCATGGCTCTGACCTCACCCTAATCTCCAGTAATCGGGCTGCCGAGCAGCCAGACCCATCCAGAGATAATTGGATGTGCCGGGGCTTTGCATGGAAGATGTCCCACTCCAGATGCTCCCGGTAGCCATTTCCAGGGGCCGAGATTCAGGCTCATCCCCTGACTGGATGAGGCAGTTACTCGGGTCTTTGAAACGTAAGGCAATAAAGCCAACTAGGAACTGTGCCTGCAAATGCAGCTTTGGGGAGCTCAAGTATAAGGTGTCCTTTTGATCAAGCGAATGCCGAGATCCCCCATGCCGCCCATCCTCACGGTCAGCTACGGCTGCCCAAGCTGCTCCTGTGCAACCCCTGGCACAACCCCTGCTCCCCCCCCTAGCACAGGCTTTGGGCAGCGCCATCTCCATTGGACCCTGACTGGCAGGCAGGGCCTGGCTCCCACTCGCATGGCCTCAAGGAAGGCCAGCTCCTCAGGGAGACGGAGGCAGGTCTGCTCCCCACATAATGGGGTCTAAGAACCTGGAGTGCCTACAGAATGGCCAGAATGCCTGCCCTTCTCCGTTTCCCCATCCGTAAAATGGAGCGAATGACACTCACCGCGCGTAGCAAGTGACATCACTCCCTGGACCCTGTCCCAGAACGTGGCCCCTATTCCTCACCCAGGACCAGGACTGATTCTCCCCACACCTGTGCAGCACCCAGAACAACAGGGCCCTGAGCTCCACCGAGGCTTCTGGGGGCTAGCGTAATACGAATCACTGAGAAGTCGTCCCCGGGAGCCACCGGACCCCCCTGCCCACACCTCCGGCCCCTCACGCCAGGTCTGAAGGCAGCAGCGCCAAAATCGAGCGACGCGGTGCGAGGCGGCTCATGCAAACGACACCGGAGCCCTCCATTATCTCCATTTCAGAGGCCTGATCACGGGTGCCGCTGTACATTACCCACGCGCACGTAGGAGGAAGCCATTCAGGCGCCGGCGAAGGGTCCCAGCTTCGCTGAGTCCAGGGGCTGGCAGCTAACTGGGAGAGGAGCAGCATTAGCAGATAAGGGAAAAGGTCAGCCCTGAGAAGCTAAATCCTTGACCTGTTATTTAAAAGGTCAGGCAGAGTTCAATAGACTACTCCAGGTCAACTCACTCAATTAAAATATTAAAAGTTCATGTCAGGAGCAGAGAGATGGGGGCTAAACCCCCTCGCCCCCCAAACCTCCCCACACACAGGGAGAAAGCGAAGGGATTACACCAGGGATCCCTGGCAGGCAGCGCGGGGAAGAAGAATGGGAGACATGGGGAGGGACAGTTTGCTTTTTTTCAAAGGACGTTATTTAAAAGGCAAAGTCCCCAGCACCGGCTACTTGCTGGTACAAGGCCCCACGGCGTAATAGGAGAAGTGCGAGCACGCAGTGGAGTTTGTAATCCAAACTCAATAAGCAGCATTAAGAAGGGTAGGGAAAGGGGAATCCATTTTGTATCATTGATCCTGTACTGTCAACAGTAAGTGGTGATCCTCCTTCAGCTCCCGGGGCAGGCAGCCATGCTTGTGGACAAGGAGGGTCTGCATTCCATCCGGGAGCCACGGTGCAGCTGTAAGTGGATAGACCAGTGACAGCCATGAGGTCTTCAGTGATGACCAGACTGAGATGTGCCATTAGGACAGGTATTTAGAGCCTGATCCAAAGCCACTGGATTCAACGGGAGTGTTTCCATTGACCTCAGTGCACACTGGATTTGACTCTCAGTGGGTGCCTCTCACCCTGGTATCTGGTCTCTCTGTACACAGCTTCAGTTTAAGAACACAAGAAGGGCCATATTAGGTCCGACCAATGGTCCATCTAGCCCAGTATCCTGTCTTCTGACTGTAGCCATTGCAGGGTGCTTCAGCAGGAACAAACAGAACAGGGCAATTATCATGTGATCCATCTCATCTTCCAGTCCCAGCATCTGACAGTCAGAGGTTTAGGGACACCCAGAGCAGGGGGTTGTGTCCCTGGCTATCTTGGCTGACTGATGGACCTATCCTCCAGGACAGTTTAATGTTTCCCAGAGGGGCAAACACACCATGCTCCCCCAGCTGTTGGCATTAAAGGGCAGCAGGATGACATGAAAGTTCAAGCGGGCAGCGTAGCCTGGTGGATAGTGCCCGAGGCTGGACTCCAGAGGCCTGGGTTCCATTGACCAGCTCTGCTGCAGCTTTGAGATCTGCAGTGCTACACGAGGCAAGGCGTTCGTTAATACTGCAATGTGTGTGCACATTCTAATTGGAACAGAGAGGAAAACCATGAGATAATGAGGAACAGAGAAAGGTACCCACCAGACAGGAGAGCCCAGAGCTGCCAGAGAAGAAAAGGAGCCAGAATCACTGAAGCAGGGAATTTTCATTTAAGAGGCAGCGTTTGCAATCCTGCGGCAGCGAGAGCTATTGCTCAGGCTATTACCGCCACACAGATGAGACGAGCTCATTCCACGGCACGCTCAGGAAAGCTGGCAATATCATCCTGCGTTTGACCTAGTCACATTTCATCTCTAAGGGGGTGAGGGGGGAGACATGCTGAGGGGAGGCCTGTGCCTTCGCGCAGTAGCTTTTACCTTCCCCTTGATAAATCCTTCGCTGTCTCAATCAAATGAAGGTTTGTTCAATCTCTGCAAATCATGAGCTGGGGGTGGGGGCTTCTCAGACTGCCCTTCAGGCCATCTGTGAAATACTGGAGATGAAATGGGGGCCATTCCCATACTGGCAGGAGCCCCCAGGGCATGCATGGACTATGTGAGTGTCCCCCACACTGCTACATTCATGGCAGGTGCAGCAAAGTTAGATAAAAATCTCAGCTACTCTTGCTGGAAGGTTGCCATGTAACAACTTTATTTCTTAGACTCTAGAACCCTCACACACAAGAGAGCGAAAAGCAGAGAGACAAAGCAGGCTGCTCCCTAAAGCAGGGAGGCCTGGCTCACCCAGCCTATCTCTAGGCCTGCTCTTTGCAGACTGGCTGATGAAGAACCAGATCACCTGCTTTCCTACAGAGCCCTTTACCCTGCAAGCAGGGTCAGTAAACCCCTTACTCGGATTTTAACACCGTTTTCAGTAAACCACAGACACCAGGCTGTACCCGGCTATGAAACTGTAACCAAGAGTTGTCTGAGCCACGTGCCCTTCAAGCCAAGAAGCGATGTGGATTTCAGCTAGATTGGCACAGGGGGTAGGGCTGGCTGGTTAAGGCGAAGGACAAGAACTCAGGAACCCGGGTTCCATTCCTGGCTCTTGCTCCGGGCGGGGGAGTGGGGGGCATTGACACCCGTGTAGCCAGGGCAGTGAGGAACATGCAGAGATGTTTGTTTACCATGAAAGGCCAACTGCTCAGCGGGTGTAAATGGGTACAGCAGCAGCACTGATGCAGTCAGGCTCCCATGAGGATTTACGCGAGCAGGAGATCGGAGCTGGGTCGTCTTGAGCTGAGCTCGAGACACTCTGTTCCTCTTGGATTTTGCCCACTGGGCTTCCTGCCTCGGTGGATTCTTTAACACTGCTGCAGCCAACACACCCGATTCAGCCCTGAGTCCACGGCTGAGTCTATGGCTAGCCTTTAGAAAGCTTCAAATTCGCAGGCTAAGGAGCTTTAAATAACCCTCCCCCCCATAAAAAGGACTTCTCATCCCCCGCCCCAACCCACACCCTGGCAGCCCCTTAACCTCCTACAGCAGGTCCAATTAATCTCTGTCATGGGGTAATCAAAAGGAGAGGGGACATGGGAATACAGCTGTATCAGCAATTAATCTAACTCAGTTTCGTGGAAAGGGGAATGGGATGGGGGGTTCCGAGGTGAGGGGTCTTGCACGAGAGGAAACAGAATCTCAGCACCGGGGGATGCTTCAGAAGATGCGATGGGGGCACCCCAGACTGGCGCCGGACGTGGCATCGGAATTACACCTGCACTGGTCCTGCTGAGGGCCTGAATAAAGTATCAGCAACCGAGAGGAAGGGCCCGGCCCTCAGAGCTGCTTCTCTCATGCCATCACGAAATCCAGCCCATGGATACACCATCCATCAAACCAACCACCTTCCCTGCTTGCCCCTCCCTGCTCCCACCACAGGCTGGCCTCCTGGTCATAGGTGGGGTCCTGAGACTCACCCCCATCATCCACCTTGTAAGCCTGAATAACGCCCTAAAGGAGCTAAGGGCAGGTCTACACTGCAGACTTCTGCCAGCATAACTGTGTCAGCCCGGGGCAGGAGCCCTGATCCACACAGCTCCGTGGCTGGCAAAAGCCCTTCGGCTACGTGGAGCTATATCGGCAGCTCTGTGACCATATCGCGCGCTGTGCTCCGGGCACCAGTTGTACGATCCCGGTACAAAGCGCAGCATTGCTGGTACAGCTGCGTGCACGCCAGGAATGCTCTGCTGACAGTATAGCTCTCCCAGCAGAGCCTTCCTAGCGTGAACACAGCCATTACCCCTCTGAACGGGGATAACCGAGCCCCAGCCCAGGAGCTCCCCTGACATTGGTGCAAAAGCAACAAACACACACTCGCGAAGTGCCAGCCCTCATAGGTGCTGCTGCAAGCCCTGGCTTGAAGAGATTTCCGTCATCTACAGGGTTTGCAGCTTGGCTCAGTGGCTCTCAGCACCCCTGACAGCCTTTCAAACTCGGCCGGGGTTCTGAGAGTCAAGCTGGGTTTTTTCCTTCAGGCTCAGCATTAGCCTGTAGAAAAAGTTCTGCAGGACAAACTAGGCCTGTGGTTGCACCTCTTCACCCCCTTTCTTTTCCCCGTTATCCCATGCCATCAATGGCTTTGCACAGGTGTAACGTAGTGGGCCATTCTGTCACCAGTGCACAAGGAGGAATCGCTCCCCTAGAGCTCTGCAGCACTAACTGGAGTTCAATACAGCAGAAACTGACTTCCGTCAGCAGGTTTGATTCTGAGAGACAGGAGCGGAGAGCTGCTGAGTGAGATGGTGCTGTTTGCGTGGGACTCTTCTGCCCACTGCTGTCATCAGCAAAAAGGGCCAGGGTCAGTTTTGTAAGAGCTCCTTCTAAAGACTTAAAGAACACCAGCTTGAGCCCCACCCAGAAACCTGGCAATGATTCACACCACCCTGGCTGCTCGTGATGGGCAATCCTTCTCCATTCTCAAGCACTGAGTCCAGGGGTTTAAAACAAAGAGAATGTTACTAGGAAAAGCGAGGACAACAGAATAAACTTGGGAAAACCATGAATTAATAAATAACAATGTTAGATACAACTCCACTCCCCAGGGTAGCAGCAACAGCCCCAACCTCCGTCCTCCTCTGGCAATCATGACGCATTCTAGCCACTTCCCTCTTCCCACTCACAGTTTGTTGTCCCGAGCTGGCAGAGTCCATGGATTCAGGCAGGCCACCGCTGCTTTGAGGACTCCGCCATTTGACCCAGCTGAGGTGACAGCAACTTCAGTTGCAGGGTAGAGAAGCCTACAAGAGAGTCTCCAAGCCAGACTGACTATTTCAGACGGTTAGACTCCAGCTACACACAAACTACTTTCCCAAATCCACCTACACTCTATATTATCTTACCCCCAAGCTCCACAACACGCCAACTAGAACTCACCCCCTTTTTTCTTGGTTTGCTCCAGGCATCCTGACCCAGCTGTGCCTGACTGCAATTACAGTCAGGGTGACCCCACACACCTTTGGTATTGACCTCTTGTCCAGATACTTCCCAAAGGGATCAAGAGAATTTTACTGTCCCCGAACTCAAAACTTCACTGTATTTACACTGAAATCAGCCAGACTGTGACATAACTCAAATGCAAATGAGACGTGGGTCATTCAGCCAATTCCCATTGCCCTCCAGCAGATATCAGCAGAGAGCTCCCTTTTCAAAGGCGCCACTGTCCATCTGGAGGTCCCAAGCAGCTCTGGGCCCCGCTTCTCCCTACACACCAACAGGTGGCCGTCTCTCTAAAGCTGGTGTGCGCACAACCACTTCTGAGCGCAGAGATGCACTTTGGGGCCCTGATTTGCCACTGCCTCGCCCTGTGAGCCACCATTTACATCGGTGCAAAGTGACTGCAAGATGATGGAAAATCAGAGGCAGGGCTCAGGCGTCTGAGATGACTGAGAATGAGCTAACGCCCTTTGTCTTCCTCGATCCCCGGCTCCCATCCCAGCCCAGCTGGAAGTGAAGAAAAGTTATTACCATGTGTGGTGGCTTCTCAGCAGCCCACATCAAAGAAACTTTCATCCTGGGTCCTAGCAAACAGGCAGCCACCTCCCACAAACCACCGGAATAGATGGTGCTAAATTTGAGCGTCTCTGATCAGCACCGAGAGGGATCAAATGGGCTATGGAGGCAGATCTCCCGTATTCCCCCTAGAATAGTGCGCCCTGTAGCTCATGTCCAAGGTACGGAGATGAGGACGCACTTTCACCCGTGGTGGATAAACAAAGAACATCCCTCCCCAAGTCTGTCTTTCACCCACACTCAGCTCACTTTAGAAGAATAAATAGAAGCTTTCAGCAAAATTAGCAACAGAGGGAATAGATAAACACTAAGCAGGTATTGACTTCTGTTGAGGTGAATGTCAAGATTTATTGACCTGGGGAGGTAAATATTGACCAAGGCAAAACTAAGGTCAATAATTAACTCAAGGGACGATAAATCAACATACAATGAAACATGAACTCGGTATGTGTATTGTTACATACATGCTGAATGTCTCCATCTAGGAAACACTCCACTTGGGGCATGATGCTTACAATTGCTTTTTAAGTAACAGGATTGTTTTAAAACTCCCCAGAGTTGCCTATAAACCCACGTGAACTAGTGGATTGTTCGATTAGGAATGAAATTATACAGCCTTCTAAATCTGAGAGATCGGCATCTCGGTGTCACAAAACAGTCCAGTTTTGGAAAAAGAAAATGGGCCAGAGATTCTTTGTGGAGGTGTGCAAATCCCTTGAAGTCAGTGGATTTATGTCGGCAGAGAAAATTTCAGATGGAATTACTCTGGATTTGCACTAGTTAGTCAATACAATCAGAATCTGGCTCTAACTCTAATGTAGTCAGCGAGTTATTTCAGACTTTTACATCTGAGTAACGGAGACCAGAACCTGTCCCTAACGCCATTGAAATCACGGTATTAATCCAGATTTATATCGGTTTCATGCAAATCAAAATCTGTCTCCCTCTCTCACTAGTTTACCTGATGAGACAAAGCTTTTCTTCACGCTGGGGGAGCAGGAGAGACCATTGCTACTCTGACACCTGGGAAAGGGTTGTTTATGGTATAATAGGTTCTTACACCCAGCATGTATATTTCAAGAGGCAGATGTGGAACTTTATAACACAGTAAATATTCCCTCTGCAGGGCAAGGAAGGAGGGTGGGGATAGGGTCAAAGGCATCTCCATAAAAATGAAAAAAGGTGGGGGAGCAATATATCTTGGTAGCTTCACTGGCAACCATGCTTTAGCGCCTCCATCAATTCCTTGCACCTAGCACTTAAAAACAGAGCTGGGATTGTTTGTGTATCTAATTCAATTACAATGCCTTTGGAATACTGTCCCGCAGCTTCCCCTGCTCTGCCGGCCTGATACCCACGTCACCGGCCTACTAGGAAATAAAAGAAAAGCTCTTCCTTTAATTAAACTCTTACAGAGACCAAGGCTCTAATGGTTCCCATTTAAATAAATCAGATGCAGCCAGTGTTTATGCCCCCTATCCAATTAGCCTGTATTTGGCAGTACAGCTGAGGTTTGGCCTAGAGGCTGCCTACAGGGCCGCGCATGCTTCCATGATGGTGTTAACCAGAGGAAGATAGTCTGTTTACTAGACATTAGTCTAAAAGACCCCTCCTCACTTCCACCACCACGCCCCAAAGCGTGTACGTGGGCTTTCTTTAAAAAAAAACCACACAAATATTTGGACAGAGTCCTTCTCTGTGTGCTTTTGGATTATTAAAATTGACAGGGTTTAAACGTCTTCGTTATCGTTCATCGTTTGTGCCAGTGGTTTCACTCAGTTTGAACAACAAAACTAGACCTGCCAGTTCCATTTTCTGGGCCAGATGCTTAGCTTGTGTAAAATCATTGTAGCTCCAGTGACTTCAGAGGAGCCAAGCCGATTGACCCCAGCTGGGCATCTCGCTCCATTGACTCCAACGGAGCTGTGGCCGATTGACCCCAGCTGGGGATCTGGCCCCATTGACTCCCAATCTTGTGATTTTCTGGGAGCCTGACTTATGATTTTTGAACACTTGGTGGCACTGCTTAAGTCTTTACAGGTTTGGGGCCTTAATTTATTTGCTGATGAGATGGCACCCCTCCATCACCCTGAACACAGACCCTGGCCACCACACCCACATCCACACCCGATGCACTTTCACTTTCTTCTTTTTGCCCCATCCCCACCTTTCAGGAATTCAGCAGAGTTCAGAACAACTACAGCCCAGGCATCCCGCTGCCCCACCGCCAGCTGGAGCTTCAAATGTTCCCCTCAGCTCCATGCAATCAGGGACGGCCTTTGCACAGACCCACAGGTGTGGCTGGAAAGCAGGACAAGTTTCTGTCCTTGCAAGCTAAATAAATGAGCAACACTTGGGAGAAGCGTCTCTGACAGCCCCACGGACAGGCTCCTCCCCCAATGGGACCCCCATCCCTTTGGCAAGAGGTCCCCCCACCAGGAGCAGGGCTGCATTCTGATGCAGTGCATGCTCAGGTTCTCACGTGAAACCCAAGGTTGTTTTTCCTTTTGTCCTTTGAGGGGCATTTTCTGCCATGAGGCGAAGGGATTCTCCAGGAAGAAACAGAGCTGGCCCTGAGTCTCTTCAGCCTGCTCTGGGGCGGCCTGGCCAGGGGGGTATTTAAAGGATCAGGCATGCTGCTTGCTAGCCAGCTCCCTGCCCTTCTGCTGTATGGCTTGGCAATCTGGGGGTGAGACAAATGCCAAGTGGGGCAGGAGGAGGAATGTCTATTCGTATGTTATCCTCTAGGGCCTAATGGCAGGTGTTGAAACATCATGGGATTTTACATAGACACCCTAACATTAATAAGAATTACAAATAAATCAATGCTGGGCTCTTCCTCCTTTGCTAGAGGACAGAAGAAGCAAGAGGTTCCCGGGGTGCACACGGCGTCAGCTGCTTGCCACAGCTGATCATGCGGGTGGTGGCACCACTGAGACCGCCCTGTAGCTGGACGTCTCTCCCTGCACAAGCGCCATGGCCAGTGGTCTCATCTACACAGGCAGGACCAAAGCATGTTCTAGCCCAGCTGGGGCATGGCCACGTCATAACAACTTCCCCCCCCACAGCACTCGGGGGGGGTTGGGACCTTAGAACCGGCCAAAGCACTGAGGATGGTAACCAGGACTAGAGGATAGCGCTGGGACGGCCCGGCCCATTTGCAGCAGCAGCTGAGAACTGTCCCCTGCAGACCCCAGTAAAAAAGGCAATTGCCCCATAGGACTTTTACCTGTTATGTCAGCTGTTGAGAGCCCTGGTCTCAGGGCACCAGACGCTCCATTACAGACCCCAGAAGAGTGTTTACGGGCTTATTCCCATCCGTTCCCGTCTTAATGTCAAACAGGAGGAGGCTGCAGCCCTTGCAGTTTGTCTGGAGCAGGGCTGTGTGATGGCCGAGCTCCATCGGCATCGCTGGTCCCAGTGGGTCTGATAAGGCTCATGTTTCTCAGTGCCTTGAATTCACATCAGAGACGGGCTCAAGGCAAAATCCCCCAAATCCAACGCTGCCCCGGTGGGGTCACCATCTGGGATTGTACCAGCCAGCTGCAGGGCACAGGCCCCAACCATGAGAACGCTGCTAAGTGGCAGCAGAATGATGTTAACGTCCTCTGATGAGACTCAGCCACTGAGGGGGACAAGGACAAACTTGGCCAGGCCTGCTGGACTCGGGGACCCAGCAGGTCCCTGCCAGCCCTGTGACCGGTTTCACATGCCGAATCTTTCACTAGGCCATGCAAAAACAGTTGCTGACATGTAACATCGTGCTAGCCCCCTACATTAACAGAGGGGGAAACCTGAGGCACTTACCAAAAAAGTCACACGGCAAGTCAGCAGCAGAGCTGAGGACTAGAACCCAGGAGTCCTGCCTTCCAGGTCCGGTTGTGTTGTTATTTTCACAGTAAGAAAGTCAGTCTATAAAGTGCTGTAAAAGAAAAGAATGACCACCAAAACAGGCAAACAACGTAGTAATTAAAAACACCTGAATAAATAGTTCTGCCTTCCAGCTTGCTCTGAGCAGCATTGATTATACAGGCTTTAAAGTCCATGTGACCAGATCCTCAGCTGCTGTGAGCCAAGGTAGCCCTGCTGATTTTAGTGGATCTGCCCATATGCGTCCGGAAAAGGGAAAATAATGACCCAGAGCTGGAGCTATCAATAGCTGACGATAGCAAACCTTGTGTACGTCTCTGCTTTGGGAACCACTGGCAATAGCTTCTGTTATCAGCCAGCGGCACCAGAAAACCCTCAGTTCCCCATCTGGCGATGCGGGGAATGGAATTCTTCAGTGCCACACAAGTGCCTGCGACAGCTTTCCAAACAGGGCACTGATAACAGAGCCGGTGGGGCAGGGGAGAGCGGCGTCCCGCACAGATAAATCCGCTGGAGTAGATGTATTAATTTGCCGTGTAAATTGAACTTCCATTGCGGAGGGCGACGAAGCGCCACTGATGTCTTGAGTCTGCTGCGGCCAAGTGCCTGAGCCAGGAGCCAGTTTGAATCGAGCCCGGACCAACAGTGGCCAATGCCGTTTGGGGCAGAAGTCACAGAGTCGGGAGGAAATCTTCCCCCGTGGAAAGGGCTAGGATGCAGTTTTTAAGAGAGCTCAAGCGAGGCAGGAGCACAAGTCCCAGTGACTTCCAGCTGGGCTCCTGTGAAAATCCTGCCCCAGGGTTTCTTTAGCTTTCCTTGAAGGCCAGGAGGTGTTGCCCTCTGCGGGACCTGGGGGCTACCGGCCTAGGTGGGGCTATGGCCTGTTCTACTAAGGAGAGCCTTGTGTTCTGATGATAGTGGATGGTACCCCACATTTCCTACCACCACTGCCACCCCTGCTTGGGACCTCTGCTGTCTGCTTTAATTTCAGTAGGTGTCTTTCCTGAGGAGCCTTTGCTCTGGCGTTGCCCAGGGGGTGCCGGTGGAGGTGTTGTTTGTAGGATGATGTGCGTCGCGGAGGGCTTGACACTCCTGTTTCCTGGAGATCCAGTGGCACTAAAGGTAGCGATGTTAGCCCATGTCCTACCCAGTTTCCGGCTTGGGTGGTCAAAGTCTGCCTTGCTCCATTCCAGTTCTGCACTTGGACAAGTTACTCTTTGCTTCTTTTGCTAACAGACTTCTGTGTAAGGACCATGAATGGGTGCTACGTCCCATCCCAGAGCTGGCTGCATGTCAGTTATGGAGGAGTGATCCCCGCCTATGCAGTTAGTGTGGCAACCGGCCCCTTCAGGCAGAGAGGTGGGAGAGTGGCGTCCAGCAGAGGTAAATCAGATGTGTTAATTTGACACATAAATGTGCATGCATATCAATGCCAGTTATTATTTCTCTGGCTATTTCTGGAGCGCCCATCACCCTAATGTCTAGGTACTGACCGTATGTTGAAAAGATGCCTCATGTCTGTCTGATGATGGGCCACCTTCTCAGCTTGCCTTTCGGCAGGGAGGGGATTCTGTGAGGCAAGAGGGATGGTTGGGGGAGGACACCGTGCCCCCTTATATTCTGCTATATTCAGGGAAGCCCTGGCATTGAGCTCTAAGAGGCAACACAGGGTCAGACCCTCAGCGGGTGTAAACTGGAGCAACCCCTGAAGTTCCTGCAGCTACAGCGATTTACACCACGGTTCACCGTGCGGTGCAGGGACCATAGTGCACAGCCAGCCGTCAGAAGATAGCGTGGCCCCCTGTGCCCCACCTCAAATGGCTCTAGCCAGCCACCAATCCTGATCCTATCTTCACCTGCAAAGCCTCCTCTGAGCCAGCTTGCTGCCTCCGGCTTGACCCGCACAACGGTAGGTGATGGGAGATTTCGCAGGCGAAGGTGGAGAGACTTGATACCTATTAATAACTCAATAGGAGCGCGGACAAGTTGCTCGAGACAGGTTTGCGCAGACCGGGGACCCGGAGAAGCCATCACTTAGCTTCTCTTGGCCTTTAATCAGCAGGTGTCACATCTTCACACCAGATAACAGGGCAGCTAGACATTGCCACCGATAAGGGAGACAGCTTTTGCAAATTGACCTGAGATGGAGGTTTGAGCGGGGAGGGGTTGGATTAGAAACAACGCAGAGGAACTTGTGTCTTGTTTTGGTGTCGGCGGCTGTCACGGGCAGTGAGCCCGGCTGCCGGCCCCGCTCCTCAAATGCTGCGCACTGTCCAGATCCCTCCTCCTCCAGCATCAGCTGCTCCTCCCGCCCCCCGGCAGCGGAGGCTGATTGTGGTTACTGGGGTGACTGGACTTTTGGTGTCCGGTCAGCAGTACTGATTGGACACTGCACATGTCCCCTGTCAAATGGACTTTCCGGTCGAAAACCAGACACCTGGCAAAACCAGACCCCTGGCAACCCTAAGTTAAGAGCAGCCGTTCATGTCAGGGAGAAGGGCTGCTGTCGGCCGTGACCCAAACCCCTGACTGTGTGTGGAGGGGGGTCAGAACCCGACCCCCAATTCCACACCAGGCCCTTGTCCCTGAAATGGGCCTAGAGCAGAACCCCAGGTTCAGTCAACTGACTTCAGGCTCCATCACAGCCGTAAAACCGAGACCAGCCGACCCCAGTGACTCACAAGCCAGGCCTGAGTTTCTCAGGACCCTGAGCCACTTTCGGGTTGGTGCTGACACTACAGACAGGGCAAGGGGTGGCGCTGGGATCCAGACAGGATTGAGGCTGAATGCAGTTCAAGATCTGACAGTGCTAAAATCTCGCCAGCTGGTCTTGTTAGATTTCATCCCTGCATGGCAGAGATCTGGAGAGAGCAGACAACTGTGAGATTTCCACCATCTTGGATGGCGTCTGCTCTCACACCAGGGAGCATTCCTGAGAGACCGACACCATCTTGGGGGGAAGTCACAGAGCAGTGGCTATTCTCAGAATATTCTGGCCCCATCTGATCAAAACCCAAACCGTGCACAGACTGAAACCAGAGGAAACATGTGCCCCGTGCTGGAGCTGGGAGGGGAGCCACAATTATACCGAGAACTGAAGCTGGCCCTGTAGGATCCCTCAGGACAGAGCTTCCTTGAGGCTGCTGGACACAGAAAGACCCTGTAGCTCTCTCTGGCTCCCAGTCCGTGCTGGCCGGTGTCACCCTAAAGTCTGGCTGGTACCATCCCGGATGGAGACGCCAGCTGCCCTGCAGGTCTCAGCTGGGGCACTTCTCCCTCTCAGAAGTGAGACCTTCTCCCTTGCAAACCCCTTTGTGACTTTTCTCAGGAATCAGGCCACCAGAGGGGAGCCTTGTGTCCCCCTGACGGCAGCTCAGCTCTGACGAGGAAGGGAAATGCAGGCAGCTGGGGGAAGCCGAAGCTGATACTTGATGGAAAGCAGAACACACTTTCAGTTGTCAAGAACTTTTCTCACTCCGGTTTCACAGCGCTGCACCCTAGATGACCTCAGTGTATTTCAGGGTAAATTAAGATACACAGTGCACAGGATTTAAACTGGGTGGTGTGAGGCAAGGCCAGCTGTGTTGGGCTGGGAGCTCAGGAGAAAAATGGTGGCACTCAGTAAATTACTAGCAAGTGAAGGCAGGACATTTGAAGCCTTCGTCTTCCCCCATGCTAGGGGCTGAGAGAGAGTTGGTGTGGGGTGAACTGCTGTGCTAACACTTCGGTCAGCCACATCCACCTCTGCCGAATTTAAACTTTCACTTACATTTTTTTAAATGAAGTTTCTAAACTGATAGTTGCATAAAATAAATAATTAAATGGCCCTCCTTCCAAATGTGCCTCAAATGCCCAGCTGCCTTCTTGAGTCTGCTGCCAGGCAGCCTGAAATGGTGTATGATGGCTTCCAGGCATGTTTTAAAAATAGATGGGATGTTAACTCTCGTCCCTCCTGTTAACACTTCACATATCAGCACCGTCAGTTATCCAATCTGAGCGGCAGATGCCGCCAGTTTCTCCAGGATTGTGGATGGGGCATGGGGTTGTGGGCATAGCGTGAGCAGAGCGCCAGCATGTTCTCTCCACACTCCCCAATCCCACCCCTACGCCTGGGGTTGGGGGGGATCCAGAGGAGTTTGAGATGGTCTCCAAGAGTGCGGGGTGCTGTCCCTCTCATGCACTCGGGGAAGGCAATGGTAATGCCACAAACCCTGCAGTGTGACAAAGGGTTAGCTACCGACCCTGAACTCAACCCCGAATGGATAGAAAGGGTCTGTGCCGCAGACGATTAGCCCTATGTCACCAGTCACGTGGGCTGTGCATCCAGAACCCACATACCTAGAGCCCTGTGCAGATACAAGATGTGTACCTGGGGATGCGGACATCCCCGGATATAAATCTTGAATCTGCACAGGGCATTACACACGCTCCCAGGTGGCTGAGGATACCCAAAATTTATAGGACGGTTTGTTCAGGGGGAACTATTAGAAAACCCCATGGAAAAAAACTGCAACTTTACTCAGGTTGGAAGTTCTTCCAGTGCTGTTTGTCACAACCGACCCAGCTCTCGGATTTAAAATACAAAGTCCAGGACCGCCTCCCTCCCTCATTCTCAGGGAGGCATCCTAGTTACTGCCACCATACAGTCAGCAAAGAGACTCCAAGGGAGGGCTTTTCTTGCTTTCTCTCTTCCCCACGTGCTTTTGGGTCACAGCATCTGACGGCCTCTTGCCCCACAGTCCTGGGAAGCGCGCTGGGATCTGTCCTGCCAGATGGGTTGGCCACATGTCCATGGTAAAACACTCTGGCCGGTGTTGGATGTGGAGGCAGGAGGGGTGTGGCCGTATGGAGTTGGGTATTTGTGAGCTGGGTGGTGCTGTCCAAGGCAGGCCTTGCCCTAAATTGCTCCCAGACTAAGAAAACTCAGAGTTGGATTTGTAATCCAAGCTCTTTGGATCTGGAAATAGCCTAAAGCACAAATAGCAAGGCCCCCGCTGCGTCCCACTTAGCAGAGGTGGGTCCCTACAAAGTTGGGGACTGGATCAGAAGGGACTGGAGCGGCAGGTCAAATCACAAAGCTACAAAGGCAGGTCTGGAACTGCATTCGGAGTCAGGAAGCCCAGTTCTGAGCCAGGGTTTTGGTTTGGATGTCTCTCTATTACACCCGTTTTCAGAGTTCACACTAAATTTTAAAAAGACCCTTGACTTAAGAGGGTGAATTTAAACAGTGATCCCCTGATTTCTGTCTTTAATGTGACACGGGACCGTCCTGGCCATCTATTCTGACCTTCTGCCCAGCACTGGGCACAGAACTTCACCCTGCGATGCCTGCAGCGAGCCGAATAAACTTATGGCTGAGCTAGAGCCCACCTCGTAGGAGGAGACCTCCTTCCCCCCTTGTGATGGAGAATGCACCACGTCCCTCTGTGTCGCTGTCCCACGGGTTAGTTACCCTCTGGTAAAGAGCTGTCTGCTGGCTCCACCACAGAACTTAACACTGAAAGCTCCTGTTCTCTGCTCATTTCTCCTTCAGCCTCGTGTGGTGGGAAGTCACAGCATTGCCTTGCTGCACCTCCCGCCTCCGTCCATCCACCCCCTTTGCTAACAGCCCAGGCAGCTGCCGCAGGAGGTCCCCCACACTTTTCACCGAGCGTGCAGCAGTGTCCCGGGAGAGCGTGGGGGAAAGGGGCTGAATCTGGCAGTAATTACCCAGGGAAAGTCAAAACCCTGCTGGGTAGCTTCAAACATCAATGTGTCAAAACACAGAGCGAAGATATTTCAAATACCGAATTCAAATGTCATCAGCAATAACGGTACAGACTGTCAAGGGGCCCACGAGTCAGTGACAACACTTTCCTCCCCACCCCCATCCTGGATCTCGTTTGGTTTCCATTAGGCCTCAAAAAAAAAAAATGTAGGCAAATAAAAATCCATTCTAGTCTCCTACAGCTACAAGGCTGGCGTCCGGGCCTGCGAGCCCTTTACTCACATGAGCAGTCACCCTGGCTCATGCAAGTAAAGCACGCAAGATTGGATCCAGTAAGGGACAGAAACAGACCCTGGGGCTGGGCCCCAGTTCAGTGCACGGTCGGTCCCTGCCCCAGAGAGTTTAAACGGAACAAGAGGAGGTGTGTGTTTTGCCCAGGGTCATAGAGCAGGGCCAGGATAGAACCCACAGCTTCTACCTCCCAGTTCAGGGCTCTAGGCTTCTCCCTCCATTGCCGAGCAGTGGACCGTGCACGTGCAATGAGATGCACTCCCATACGCACACGTGCAGGCACGCACACACGAGGACAAACTTATTAGTAAGTTTAGTTGTCGAGTCTGAAACCCACCGCCAAGAAAATTGGTTTACAATTTCCATTAGAAAAGCCGACTGCCGTGGGTTGTGCATGGTCAGACAAGCCCCACGTTTGGTGTGACCTCCAGCTCGCTGCCCTGTGGGATGCAGGGACGGCACCTCGCTGCTGGCCCCGCACAAGCCCGGGGCCCCGACACATGAATATTAAATGAATACAGACTACAAATGTATTAAACCATGAATGCAAAGCTCATGGAAAGCGGTGGGCGAGCAGCACTGCGGAATATCAATGCACAAGACATCGGCTGCTTGAAATACCTTTGGGATATTAAATGTAACGTATCCAGGGCGATTGCCCTGACGCACTTACATCGCAAACAACCTGAGTGCCAGGGTGCCCATTTTACAGACGGGGGCACCGCGGGAGCCTGGGAAAGAGGCAGGCCCTGAACCCACGTCTGCTCGGGCAAAGCCAGACTCCTTCTGCATGCAAGGGCAGCGCTGAAGTTTTGTCTGGCACCCAAAGGCCTCGCTTGGGCTTGCGTCAGACAGTCTGGGCCCCGCACGGACTGAGGGGAAGGCCTCGTTTATTGCCGCCCCAGGGATCACAACGTTGTCAGCCCCACAGGACGCCCCTTTGCGGCACATCGGGGGACGCCGAGCAGCGCGGCTGAGCCATCCTAGAGGCTGCGGCTCTGCAACAGCCGTGCCGGTCAGATCGCACCGTCCTGTGCAGAAGGCCGGTGCCGAGCCCATGGGGGAGGGGCAGAGGCAGCGGTCACCCTCCTGGCCCTTTGGGGGTACCTGTGGCACCTTTTCAAGGACCCTCCCCCCCTTACACAGCCTGGCTCTGGTTCGGCATGAGGTGTGACCTGCCAATCAGCAGGCAGGCCCTTCCCCCTGCTCTTTGGAGGCTGCCATGGAAAGAAATTTGAGCAGGCTTTATACCCCCTCCAGTGTCCCCAGGGGTGGAGGTAGAGGCAGCCCGGGTGTGGCGGATGCTGGTGGGCTCCCCAAAAGGGCGGCACTGTTTGCAGCTAGCAACCCCCCCCTTCTCCCCTCCCGCCTGCCCCAGCACGGTGTGGTTCTTAGGGCAGGAGGGTTAAATGCTTAACAATGTGAAAGGGAAATGTTTTCTCTGGACAGCGGGATCAAAACCAAAACCGACCTGGGGCACAACTCTGCATCGACTGTCAGGTCAAGCAAGGGCAAAGCCTGGATCAGAACCCAACCACCAGGTGGGCTCAGTTCTGCACGGCTCTCTCGATCACGGGGCAACCCGGCCTACTCGATCCAAGCCGAATGGACGGGCCCAGCGCATGCACCCACATCACCCCCCGTGGCCGATCAGCCTGCTGCGCAGGTGCTCATTTCGGAGCTGCTGGTTTTGTTCACCTGGTGGCCCTGGGGCTGCGGGTCACGGGCCCTGTCCCTGCTGAGCACTAGGGCGTCCACCTGCCTACAGCCATGGCTTCTTACCACAATCCCACCCCCAAGTTCTGGAGGAGGGGGGTGCAGAGCTGTGCCCACCTACAGTAAAAACAGAGTGTCGTCTGAAGCTGAAATACAGCTGGGCTGTGCAAGCCGCAGTTCTGGGCAGAGTCAGCCTCCCCGCCTCGGCTCTGGTCACTGCACCTTGCCCTTTAAAAGCAAGCGACAAGCTGGTTTCTCCCTCCAGCCGTCGGGGCGCTGGAGGGAGAGGTGCAGAGCCTGTGCCCTGCGGGGAGCAGGGACCCGGCTGCGCTGGGTGAGGGGACCGTGTGGTGGCTCTGCATTGTTTTTTCCATTCGTAAATCACCTCTCTTCATGGTCCATTCCCGCGGCATGGCACAAGTCGGGTTCGGGTCTAAACAGGGTCCTGGGCCCTTTCAGGTTGATAAAGCCCTCCCCGGGGCCAGAGGGGGAGGCGGCATGGCTACATAACGCTGTCATTGCCCCGTCAGAATAAAGAACACTGATGCTGTCCAGCCCTTTGTGCTGCCCAGTTGTAGCCCAGGCCCAGAATACACAGAGCCCACGTCCCCGCCTTACATGTCCTGGGGGTGAGGGGGAACGTGGGGTGACAGCCATTCTGCTCGGGGGTAAGGAACAGGAGAGCAGATCAGCGGGTCTGTTGAATCCAATATCTGATCTCCTGCAACCGATGTTTCAGAGGAAGCTGAGAAACACCCCCATAAGGTTGGAGGCCAAGTGGGCAGGGCTGGGGGAGACCCCCTTCCCATCACCCCGTCTTAGCCTGGGTGACTAGAGACCCGCTGCTCTGGCCTTGCCTGCTCTGGACGGCACAGATCTGCTGACAGGAGCGTCAGCAGAGACGTGGGGCCAGCGTTCTAACCACTAGGGATTAACTCGAGTCAGACCTTGAATAATGCCTCGAACTGGAGCCCTAACGCAGGTGCCCGGGCTCCATAGGCGAAATGGGCGTCACGAGAAAATGATTGAGGAGCTGTCCCAGGGCTGGGGGGGGGGCAGTTCATTCCCTGTCCTTGGGTGACAGTGGCAATCAGAGAAGATTTATACACGGGAAAGGGCAGGGGAGACACAATGGGGACAGGAAGGAGGCGTTTCAGAGGCAGGTGAGCTGGGCGTATTTCATCTTCATGCTAGCGGGAAGCAAAAACAAAGCAGCAGCTTTGGACTTACATGCTGCCTTCCATCTAAAACTCCAGAAACACAGGCCTCCTGGGTGCCTGCCGCTGGGCAGCTTTGGCACGTCCCTTTGCTCCCCTCAAGGTGTCAGTTACAAGAGGAGGGGATGGAACGTGACATGATCCGGGGCACCCAGCTGGAGCCGCCTTGAAATGGGGGCTGGCTTTGAGGAGGAGGGCATAATCAGGCATCCCAGATTGGGCACCCAAAACTCACTGAGCCGTCTGGAAAATCCTGGCCCTTGGACCCTGCAGCTGGACATCCTGCTGGGGCAGGATTGGTCCCTGCGTTGCATACAATGGGTGACGTCCTCCTTACCTGTCGCACCGAACAAGGCTCTAGTGAACAGCGGCTGTGCAGTTCCCCAGCTGTAAGGCCTCCTAGAAATGCCAAGCAGCGTTACCCTGCCGGCAGTTCCCCAGGAAAGCGCTAGGGCACTGCACGTAATACAGGTCACCCCCTCATGCACAGGAACACCTTGGCTAACAATCAGGTGCTACACAAAGATGACTGCACTCTAGCTGACGACGGCCTCACTGACTGCCTGCGAGCTGGGAGAGAGCGCGGGGATCCCTGCTGAGGCTTGGCAGCTGGTTCGTGAAGGGGAAATAGCTTCTGGTGAGCGGGCAGCAGAGCACTGGCTTGTGCTCAAATGTCAATCTCCTTGGCGAGCAGCGCTGCTGCGGGTCCTCGTGAGACAGCCCCTGATAAAAGGCCCATGTCAGGGAGCTGGGACCAGCAGCTCGGCGGCACTGCCACCATGCAGAAGAGGCCCGAGACCAGGAATCGGGAGGCCTGGGTTCTGTTGCTAGCCCTGCCAGGTTGTGCCTCTGTTTCCCCTCCCAGCTGGTGTCTATTTAGGCAACAAGCTCCTTGGGGCAGGGACCGTCTCTGGCCATGTGTTTGTAACACGCAGCCCTGATCTTGGCAAGGGCCTCTGCACAGGGCAGCAACACAGCCCCCAGTGCAAAGGGGACACTCCAGCAGGACGCAGCTTAGCTGCGGAGGGCTCTTTGCTGCGTCCAGCGAGGCGGGTGACACGACCCATTTAACGGATGCACCGAAGGCTTCCTGCAGTTCCAGCGTGCCTGGTTCCAGAGCACGTTGGTTCAGCCGGTTAACGGAGCCCCGTGCCAAACGCCTAGTCCCGCAACGCGAACAGCACACAGCCTGCATTGCCCAGCACCCTGCCCGCTCCAGATTCAGCTCCCCCACTCCTCATTCCGTAGCTACAACAAACTCCTTGGAGAGGATGTGAGGGTTATCAGGAGCGAACCCCCAGTGGAGCCAGTGGGACCAATCGGACACAGATCTGCCTTTAACAGCTCTAGTGATAAAAATGCTGGTTTATTGGAAACACATGGAGTATTTATAGGTGACATCAAAGCAGGAAGGAGGTTTACATAACAACAGGCCAGATTAAGCAGAAGGCATCTGCTTTTTCTGCAGCCATGGCGCTCTCATTAGTCACAATGCATGTGGGGCACACTGGGGCTTTTCATTCCCTCCTTTCGGGAAAGCAAACAGCAGCAAAACCAAATGTAACCACATGCGTTGGCTGTGTAAAATATGACAGGAATGAGAGTCCCGTTACAGGCAGCATGCCTGAGTGCAGCCTGTAAAGAGGGTTTCAAAAGAAAAAAGTATAAACAGAAGTGGGAAATTTAGCACCAGGGATGCAAACAGAACCGTGGGCCCAGTTCATCTCCATCTCCTGCACCAGAGGGGCTTTGCATACCAGCACACAGCGTGAGCAAAAAGCCATCCTGTCAGCACGACCGTGTTTCGCAGCCACTTTGCACTCGGGTCTGGCGCTGCACAAAGGAGGAGGACAATGGTGAATGAGGCCCCTTGAGTCTGAACTTGGATCTGCTCTCAGGCTCCGATCCCACACCTACAGGTCTGGTTCCCCCACTTCCCCCAAAAAGGGGGAAATTCAAACCTTCCACCAAGCCGGTTTACCCTGAAAAAGGAGACACGCCAAAGATCCAGAAAATCCACTGGGGGCGGCGCTATTGATGTGACGTGGAAAGTGCCCAGTTACCCGGTGATGGGGGAGGGGGGATATAAAACCCTAAAATATATACTGTTATGAGCTGGGTGGAACCTTGGTATGGGGCGAGATGGATGTGTGACTGTGCCCTTCATTTACGACAGTTGTAAGAGATGGTTCAGGGGCCACACCTAAAACTAGGCTTATTAGAAACGAGCACCCTGTGGGTGAGGGTTCCACTGGGTATGTGACCAGGTTTGTGCGGACGTGTGAGCGAACACACGGACTGAGGACAGAGGAGAACATAGAGCAAGGCCAAGCAAAAAGCAAGAAAGTTTGGCCCAGCCTGTGCGCACAGAGTGACCCTGGAAAAAGTGAGAGAGAGCTCTCTGGGGGCTGGCGTTGGCTAATGAGGCTTGGTGCTGTGTGCTAAAAAACTGCTCCTTTTGGTTTGGGTTTCTACTGTGTTGGGAGAACTAGGACTTCTTACAGGCCTTGGAAATAAATGAGGCTGCATTAAATAAAAAAAACCTCACCCAATTTCTACTTCCAGCTGAACATCCCCTGGTCCCCAAACTTTGTCTAGCCACTTGGACTGCAAAGGGGCAATACTACGGATAGACCCGAAGGGGAATATTTCCTGGTTCAGACGTGGCGGAAGCACAATCCTGCTGAACTCACTGGAGCTGTGTAGGTGTAACTGAGAAACGAACTAGGGCTGGAAGAGCCAAAGGGGATTTGGGGACACTGGAGCTGGCCACACAATGGTACCCCCACTCCATTCCCCCACAAGATGGGGACAACACCATGTGCCACATTCTGCTCTGCTTGAATATGCTGTAAATCTGGAGCGACAGCATTGATACCTGCAGAACAGAGACCGAGACCATCAGCGCTCGCCAGCGATTGCTCCCCTCGTCACACAACGACCCCCAAGCTGCCGCCTTCCAAATCTTTGCTGGAGCCTCTATTGCCTGAGGTTTCACACGGCTCAGAGTTTCTTAGGGAAAGAAAATCCTCCCATTAGAAACTCTGACTGAGCCCAGCTCCAAACTCCACTTAATTTATTCTTCTCAACTGTGTGACTAACGGACATGACTAATTAAACTGGTCTCCACTCGATCCTGCCAGCCCCACCGCCCTGACCACTCACCTCCCACACAACACTCCAATCCCCCCGGACTCTGGCCAATTATTTCTTCCGTGACCCGGCTTCTCAGCAGACCTGGTCCTCTCTCATTTATGAGCCACTGTGTAAACAACGGAGTATTTCCTGATAGCCCACTGGAAGTATTTCCCTTAAAAGGGACCTCCCAACCCACATGAAGACCAAAGCTGAAGAGAGAGGATATGCTTCTAAAACCCCATTGACCTGCCATGTGCTTCGACAGCCTTCTCTCTGGGCTAGGTTCACCATTGCCCTGCACCTGGTGGAGCCATTCAGACCTGGTATCGTTTTACACCTTTGCTGCACTAGCTTTGCTGCTCCCTGGGTCCCTTTGCTCTCCCAGTTTGTCAGGCATTTGCTCTTTTGTTTCAAATCCCCTCTCAACTGCACCAGGGAGCAAACGTTTCTATCGCAAGCAGAGGGCTCTCTAGTGCCAAACCTGCTTTTGGGACTTGGAAATGAGAACCAATTGATTAACTTCAGCTCATTAAGATTCCAGCGATGACATGGGAAGTTTTATGCAACACGGCGTGCACCAGATTCTGTTTTGACGCTGGTGTAAACCAGGAGTCACTTGGAGAGACAGTGTAACGGAATGCTAAACTGTATTATACTTTTCAGACACTAGGTGGCGCCGTATATAAAAGGTCCTTGACTGAACCTGGCCAGGCACTGAATGCCTACAAGCCGTGTAAACAGTCCAGATCTGGCACAGGAACATGGCACACCGTGTAAACCTAGTGTAAGTCAGAGCAGGGGCTTTCCCACTTGGATCAACAATCAGGGCTGGGCACAGTTTTGTACACAAAACTTTTTTTGTGCATCCAAATTCCTTTTTATTTAAGCAGGGTTTTTTTTTCATTTTTACTTTTTGACATTTTCCATCATATTCTCATTTATTGTTAACGAGCCTTTGTTTGTGGAGTGTGAAGTTATCAAAAACAAATCTGAAAAAAGTTAGAATGAGAAAATCCCTTTGATTAGAAATAAGGCTTTTAAAAAGTCCCGCCATGGGACCAAGCTAACCAAAAAATCTTTTTGGAAAAAAAAGTGAGTTTGAAATTATCTTAACTTTGAGCTTTCCCCTTCTGTTCTTCCAGCCTCTCTCCTGTGCACCATCAAACCAGGACTTCCCGGAGAACGGCTGCGGCCTGATAAAACGCTACCTGCCTCCCTATGTGGTGCTTTGCACTGGTGCTGAGCAGGTGTGAACACCACCATTCTGCTGTGCTAGTAAATGAGACACAAGGCAGCAGCGTAGCAGATCTGGGGGTTCCAAAGGAGAGGTCTGGTTCGGATCCCTTTCATTTTTCCTATGAGCACAGCCAGGGCAGTCAATTACATTAGAGGGCAAACAGTCGGGTAGCCCATAGAATATCAGGGTTGGAAAGGACCCCAGGAGGTCATCTAGTCCAACCCCCTGCTCAAAGCAGGACCAATCCCCAATTAAATCATCCCAGCCAGGGCTTTGTCAAGCCTGACCTTAAAAACTTCTAAGGAAGGAGATTCCACCACCTCCCTAGGTAACGCATTCCAGTGTTTGACCACCCTCCTAGTGAAAAAGTTTTTCCTAATATCCAACCTAAACCTCCCCCACTGCAACTTGAGACCATTACTCCTCGTTCTGTCATCTGCTACCACTGAGAACAGTCTAGAGCCATCCTCTTTGGAACCCCCTTTCAGGTAGTTGAAAGCAGCTATCAAATCCCCCCTCATTCTTCTCTTCCGCAGACTAAACAAGCCCAGTTCCCTCAGCCTCTCCTCATAACTCATGTGTTCCAGTCCCCTAATCATTTTTGTTGCCCTCCGCTGGCCGTTTTCCAATTTTTCCATGTCCTTCTTGTAGTGTGGGGCCCAAACCTGGACACAGTACTCCAGATGAAGCCTCACCAATGTTGAATAGAGGGGAACGGATCATGTCCCTCGATCTGCTGGCAATGCCCCTACTTATACATCCCAAAATGCCATTAGCCTTCTTGGCAACAAGGGCACACTGTTGACTCATATCCAGCTTTTCATCCACTGTAACCCCTAGGTCCTTTTAAGCAGAACTGCTGCCGAGCCATTCAGTCCCTAGTCTGTAGCGGTGCATGGGATTCTTCCGTCCTAAGTGCAGGACTCTGCACTTGTCCTTGTTGAACCTCATCAGATTTCTTTTGGCCCAATCCTCTAATTTGTCTAGGTCCCTCTGTATCCTATCTACCTCTCCTCCCAGTTTAGAGTCATCTGCAAACTTGCTGAGGGTGCAGTCCATGCCATCCTCCAGATCATTAATGAACAAAACTGGCTCGAGGACTGACCCTTGGGGCACTCCACTTGATACCGGCGGCCAACTAGACATGGAGCCATTAATCACTACCCATTGAGCCCAATGATCTAGCCAGCTTTCTATCCACCTTATAGTCCATTCATCCAGCTCATACTTCTTTAACTTGCTGGCAAGAATACTGTGGGAGACCGTATCAAAAGCTTTGCTGAAGTCAAGGAACAACAACATGTCCACTGCTTTCCCCTCATCCACAGAGCCAGTTATCTCGTCATAGAAGGCAATTAGATTAGTCAGGCCTGACTTGCCCTTGGTGAATCCATGCTGACTGTTCCTGATCACTTTCCTCTCCTCTGAGTGCTTCAGAATTGATTCCTTGAGGACATGCTCCATGATTTTTCCAGGGACTGAGGTGAGGCTGACCGGCCTGTAGTTCCCAGGATCCTCCTTCTTCCCTTTTTTAAAGATGGGCACTACATTAGCCTTTTTCCAGTCGTCCCAGAGCTCCCCCGATCACCATGAGTTTTCAAAGATAATGGCCAATGGCTCCGCAATCACATCCGCCAACTCCTTTAGCACTCTCGGATGCAGCGCCTCCGGCCCCATGGACTTGTGCTCGTCCAGCTGGTCTGTGTCTCGTCCATGTCTGTGGGGTGCAGCGATCAAACCGTAGCGACTCTGGCTTATTCTGCATCTGGTTCCAATGGGCTGCGCAGAGCTTCCCAGCCCCGCCCAGCCCCCCAGAATCACTGCAGCTCAAACCTTAAAGACACAGCCCCAACACATAGCCGAGAGCAGAATGCCCCCTTGCGAGCGTGGCTGGCATCCTTTAATGGCTGAGACGATGTTTTCTTTCTCCTGGATTATTCTGGCCACCGCAAATTCATGGCTTGCGAAGGGGGAGATGTCCCTGAAAACAGAGCTGGTGTGAATTTCCACCAGCTCTTGTAAATCGCGGGATATTTCCCTTACAGCTCTGCCTGAACAAACACAGCCGGGATTAAGGGTGTAACCGAACCCGCCCTGTGAAGCCCAGAGTTCAGCTCAGCAGGGAGATGGGGAACGATGGGGCTTGATCCAAAGCAGGGAGGCCTCTTGCCGATTTCAGCGAGCTCTGAACGAGAAGCCCCACGAGAAGCCCCCATATCAACCCCCCCATGAGAGCCGGTACCGGCTGGCCCCTTGTTCGCAGCCTCAAACAAGGGCCCATCCTGTACCAGCTCTCCTGGGGGGTCAGCAGAGTGACCGGGGGTGAGTGCCTGCAGAGACTGATCTCCCCAGGGAGCGTCCCAGCTGGGTGGGTGGCCTAACGCTGGGACTCCTGCTGTATTTCTCCTGGGGAGAACAGGCAGGGTGGTTTAGTGGGCAGGAGACCAGCATTCTGGGCTCTGCCACAGACCCGGGCCAGGCACTTTGGGGCCTCTGCTCCTTGGGGGGTAACAGCTGTGCCCTGCAGCACACAGGTACCCCGGGAACACGGCATCAAGGGGCTGTATAGAGAAGGCCCCAGATTCCGTGGCTGCCAGGCCATTGCTTTTCACCGGCATGAAAGTGATGCTGCAGGATAAAAGTCCACCGTGAAATAAGGCTCATTCCAACTCTGGGGAGCCGGTTCGGAGCGCCTTCACCTCCCCTGGGTGTGCAGGTGGGGAACAGTCCCCCACTCCAGCCGGTGGCTGGGAGGCGGTATGGGCCAGTGGTCAGAGTGAGGACCCCGAGGGTTTTCACTCCAGGCTGGGCAGGGATGTGTCCTGTTGGCCTTAGACAAAGCACCAGCCATTCTGCTCCTCTCTTCCTGTAAGACGGGACCCACACCCGCCTCTCAGAGGGAGTGCACAATACTCAGCCAGATGATGTGGCTGAATCTTTCTGAGATCCTTGAATGAAAGTTGCCACATGCACTGGTCTGGGAGTCAGGTCACCTGGGAATTCTATCCCTATCTCTGGTACAGCCCCCAGGGTGACTTCCCCTCTCCGCACCTCAGTTTCCCCATCTGTACAATGGTTAATGGTGCTGACTTCCTTCGCTTGGCGCTTTGACACCTACGGGTGACAAGAGCAGAGCTTGACAACTGGAATAATGCGGGTGGTTTCCTGTTGGTCAGACACCAACCTGACATAACAGCTCTTCGGCCAGAGGAGTAATGCACTCTTTGAGGCCTTGCTACCTACCCTTCTGCTCTGGGAGCAGACACCCAAGCTAGGGGGGAGACTAAAATTTAATTACCACTCGCCCTTGAAGAGGGCAGCCTTTGCAGGTTGGGAGGTCATCCATGTATCATGCTGGTGAAGATCTGATTTCAGTCCAGTAGCCGGAACTGCAGCTGGCCTGTGGCTAATGTAGCCGTGATTTCAGGGTCCCAGGCTGTAACGCCTTGTGTCAGTTTCACCTTCCAAACACAGGTAATGTTCTGCAAAATCTAATAATGAAGTATTTACGCAAGGGGCTGCATCCGGAATGTCTTCCATTCAGGGCAGAATGTTCTCCACGTAGCTGGGTCAGAAGCAGTTCTGTGGTTAGACTCTTTGTCATTTTTTCCGGATGCATTTCACAGCTCTGCCAGCTGGCTCCACCACCGGGAAACGTTACATTTTCATTGCATGTGTTTATATTCTCATGCGTTGTCGTCTTCCACCTCCGAGCAGCCCGGAATGCCAGCCCACTTGTTACATTTCCACACAAGCACCTTTGCAAGTCTCCCGTGCAAGGGACATGCTCCCTGTAAACAGCCGCAAAGCCAAGTCTTACACCACTTTAAAAACCCTTCTTGAAAAGCTGAGCCCACTGTCCACCAGGCTGACCAATATTATCTCACTGCTTCGCCATGCTCCCGTCTGTCTGTCCCCACCTGTTGTCTCCTGTTTTATACTCAGATTGGAAACTCTTTGGGGCAGGGCCCAGCTTTGTGTTCGGCGTCTGCGCAGCGCCCAGCACAATGGAGGCTCCTGGGTGCTACCATAATGCACCTAATATAGAATAACGACTAATAACATTTCTCAAAACTTTTCATTTCCAACCAGGTCTAGAGCCTGTCTCCAAATCTAGCATCTAGATCATTTGTGACAGAGTCCAAGTGGTCAGCAGCCGGAGGATTGGGCTCCGTTTGTGCCTACATTTATACTTTAAAAAGAAAAGGAGTACTTGTGGCACCTTAGAGACTAACCAATTTATTTGAGCATGAGCTTTCGTGAGCTACAGCTCACTTCATCGGATGCATCCCTCCCTCCCATCGGCCCATGCTTTGGTCTGCACTGGGAAGTGAACGGAAACAGATTGGCTGGCGTTCCCCAGCAACAAAAGGCTGTATTCAGCCAGGGTTTCACCTCGCCAGAGACAGATGCAGACCGGCTATGTTTCAGGGCTAGGCGGGTTTGCAGGTTGCATGTTCGGACCCAGCTTCCACTTCACCTCCAACCCACGTTGTAAAATGGTTTGCCATCTCTCATACTACCCGGAATGCAACTTACACAGACTCAGCGCTAGGTCTAGCCATCACTGCAGTGAGGCCCAGGCCTCGCAGGACCTAAGCGGCCGCTTTTTGCTGGGTCCTGTGCACAGGGGTGAATTTCAGACGCGGAGAGTAGAGGAGTGAGCACATGCCGTACACACACGAGGACAGCAGAGGGAGCTTTGGGGAGCGTGAATCAGGAGAAGAAATCTTAGCAGAGCTGGTGCATTCCTCTAGGTTTGCTTGCATCCTGCTTAACCTGAACTCGCTTTCCGCCCTTCAATCAAAAGGCAGCAGTTTGCCTGGGAGAGGAAGAAATCTGTTGCCAGGCACAGTAGCAAGGGTCTCCTGGAAAACGGCCCTGCAAGGTGATCTCTATCAAAGGTCTTAAACCCCCATGACTGCAGCACATACAACTCCCATGTATTTAAAAATAACCCCAGTAGCAACAGGCAGGATCTGCAGCTGGGTCAGCAACTTGAAATGGATCCTTATTTCACAGAAGGGCGGGGGGGGGGTGGGGAATGCACCCCATTGCTGCAGCTGTGCTACCAGCCACAGAGACCTCCCTGCCTGGAAGCCAAGAGCCCCCTTAAGGGTTAACGAGCCAGCCTCGTTTTGGTGGCTGGATGTTTATGAAGCCCTGTCCCAGAGGCAGAGGGGGCCTGGTGAAAGATGATAAATAGCCCCAAGCTTTCTCTCTCCTTTACTGACACTAACCCAGCCCAGCTGGGGAGCAGCATTAGCAGCTTCCTAGTCATCGCTTTCAGCCCCTATTGTTCTGTTCTGTAAATCATCCACCCCCAGCTCCCTCTTTCTCTCTCAGCCAGGGTCCCTCACCTTGGCGTCGGATCCCACCCAGGCACGGCCTGGGCCTAGCGTAACACTGAGGGCCAGTACGGTTCCCAAATGTGCATTGTTCTGTTTCTATTGATCAGCTTGCACAGTCAGCCAAGGGGACGTTGCTTTCCGTAGGGAGAGACCCGGTTCTTCTTGTAGGATATTGCACGCAAGGTTGTTGGGTTTCTTCTGGCCTCTGCCTCGTATTGTGCAGCCTGTTCCCGCAGGGAGGAGGAGGCTTCTGTTCTGTGACTTTTGAACATGTGAGGAGGGTGTGAGAGAAGGGACGTTTAGACTTTTGTTTTTTGCGGTTCAGATTCTAGCTGCTGACAGTCTCCCTGCAGGTTCGGAGGCAGGCGCTATCATTCCACTCCCCGGGTACCGTCTGCAGCGTCACTGTGTGCAGGGCAAAGGCTGCTACCCTGCCCCGGCGAGGGGCTGCATTTCGGTGCTGGCTGGGCTTTCCTGATTAAATGGCTGTGCGTATTACAAAGCCTAAATGCCCGCCCCCCTTTCTGGGGCACTGTGTTGATGGTATGTACGTGGGTGTATATGATGATTACACGCCCCATGTGATCAGTCCCAAGCATTCAAAAATCAAGAGATTGGCTTAAAAATCATGCGGCCTTGGTTCTCCAAGAGGTTTCATGGTCTCCAAGGGAGCAGTTTTGGGTCATTTTTTCAGGAGGAAATTTCACAGGATAGCTTTTCCCTGCTCTGTTTGGTTCACGAAGGAGGCAGTTTTCTGGGCACTTGCCTTCCGAATAGCACCCTTCAAGTTCTCGCAAACCGAGCACCCAACAACTGGGACACTAAAACTCACTACGCACCTTCAGAAATGCAGGCCTGCAGAATTACCCTGGTGACATGAGTGGCTTTCGGGCAGGGCACTGTGTCTTTCTCTCCGGTGAGCTGGGAGCTCTGTTGGTGCCGGATCCACACCGGGCTGCTCAAGAATTCCAGAGGACTCTTGACAAGCAGTTTTAAAGAAAATCCAGCAGCTGCATTAAGGAAAGCTGGAGTGCCCCAGGTCCCTGGGGGAGGGATAGCTCAGTGGTGTTAGCATTGGCTTGCTAAACCCAGGGTTGTGAGCTCAATCCTTGAGGGGGCCATTTAGGGGATCTGGGGCAAAAATTGGAGATTGGTCCTACTTTGAGCAGGGGCTGGACTAGATGAGGTCCCTTCCAACCCTGATATTGTATGAGCTGTTCCCCTCCCAGCTGTAAATATGCAGATTAACTTGCCAGGGAAAGCCACCGAGGCAGAGTGCATCAGTGAGTTTGAGACATTTTTATGGTGACGCAAGGAGGGTGAAGAATACGCTGACAAGCAGGAAGGGGGTTTGGAAACAAACGCAAGAGGGGACAGGCGTGTTGGCCTGTCGGCGTTTACCTGCCCACTGCCCAGCAATTCCTTACTGCCCCAACTCCTGCTGTCTTGTAAAGGGCCTGATGGATAACGCCCATAATGAAAGCCACGGAGCACTTTCATCACCCTGCTCCAATTGCCTCCCTGCACACACCGCGATCCATCTTCTTTATAGCCAGTATCCAGAGCGGTTACCAGCAATACAATTATCGCAGGGGGAACTTCCTTCCCATCCACGTTTCATAGAGGCCTTGCACAGCTTCCCGAAATTACTCGCCACACACATGGGACCTGTGCCGGCACCAACACTCCTCACCTAGAACTCTGGTTCTGGGATTAGCAAGTCTAATTTCCCCTTCCCCTGCCCCCACCCCCCAAAAAGAGAAATTGAAATTGATCTCTGTTGCTGGCCATCTGTAATTTAATCAGAAAAATCTCTCTTTGGGTCTCTTTTTTTTAAAACCCTAAGACAGTAAATTAAAAAGGACAGTGTCAAGATGGAAACACCCTCTGCCCTGACCTTCGAGTTATTAACATTGGCAAAGAATTCACAGAAGCCTCTCCGGCTCTGCTCGTTTTGGATTTGCTAGTTAATGTCAGATAGCCATTGAGGAGCCAGATTTTCCACTCCGCTCCCAGCAGCTCCTATTGTGACAACATGCTGAGCATATTTAACTATCAGATCCCAGTCCTGCAAACCACTTGCTGTGGGCAAACCCCTGGCTTGGTGAATTTCCTTTGTCCTGCTGCATTGGCCAACTATTATTTCTATTGGTCTAAAAATAAAATGTAACTAAAGCCAAAAAACCCCACAAACCCGAAAGGCTTTTTGAAAACCTTGGGACGCGATTCTGCTCTTACGCTCATGTAAAGCGGGAGTGACTCATCATCTGTAGGAAACAAGCTACACTCGTTTACACGTGTTTGTCAGGATTTTAACACGCGTTTGTTTAGACAAGGCGGCTTGTAGTTGTAACACGTGTTAGCTGGTTGATGTAACCGTCAGCTTTAATTTGTGCCGTGAACTGGTGTTCAAGAAAGCACACTGTGTATACACTAGACTTATCAACAGTGGTAATTAGCACATTCTAACGTCCGCCCTTTACCCTAGTCTAGACAAGGCCTTTCAGACCAGATCCTGCCTGAAAGCCCAACAGGCCGAGTTTTCCAATGTGCTGCATCTTGCACAGTCTTTTCCACCCGAGCAAAGTGAGTTCTCAGATGGCGGCTTTGATCACTTACTCCTTGGAAACCCTTCTGTTCTATGAAAGGAGGAATATTTTAAAGCAATCCTTGTGGGTACTTTGAGATGTCAATACGCAACATTAATCATGTGCCCAGCAGTTGTGGAGGGGAAATTGTGTCTACAGTGCAGCTTTCAGTGCGTCTCAGAAACATGACTGGAGCCAAATGGTGCTGAAACCGGGTAACAGAGGCCCGCCAGGATTCCGAAACGCCTGCCCAGCTCCAAGCGGGTGAGCAGGGTGCTCTCTGCCCAGGCACAGCCAAGGGAATGGACATGGGCTGGGCAAATGTAATTCAGTGAAAACATTTTTGGACAAAAGAAAAAGGGCTTCTGGGAGTAAACGAGCATATCGGCAATTTGTCACTGAGCCGGGCTGTGCCTCCATTTCCTCTCCCGCCTTTTGTTCAGCTGATCTATTAGCACCGTGAGCTCTCACGGTGTATCCGTGCAGAGCCTGCCCCCACGGGTCTCTGACGGGGGCTCTATGGATGACGGTAACACAAACGAAACGTCCCACGACGCACAGCTGAACAGTCCCGGTGCCAGCCAGTAGAGGGCAGCGGCCTTCGTACGCCAGCCGCTCCACGATGCTAGAAAAGAAAATTTAATATGCAAAACCCTAACCCTAACCCTCTGTCTGCGGGCCCATTGCCCGGCGCGGCAGGATAGGGCCCGGCAGAAGATGGCCGTGAATGAGGGGGTTGCTAGTGGGCCACGGGCGGGTAGACGGTGGCCTTGGTCACTGGTTTTCTAGGAGCTGCACCTGGCAAACAGGCCTCCAGGCTTGCCCACCGTTCAGCGGGCAGGAGACCCAGTCCACACCTAGCTAATTAACCCACAGGCCCCGGGCAGATGGGTTACAGGTGGGGGGCAAAGGCAGCTCTCCCAAGGCGAGCGGCAGGGCCAGGGATGGAACCCGCCTCCTGGCCCAGCGCCTAAGCCCCAGGTCACTGGGGCAGGAGGGATTGTGATTGTCGGGGACGCGGGGGCAGAGCCGGCCCTGGGAGGCTGCTGCATGCAGGGGGTTACAGGGCAGGCAGGTTGGATCCAGCCAGCCACTTGCACCCCAAGCTATTAATCACCCCAGTCCACAGATGGGCTCGCCCCGCCCTGCCCTGGGGGCTCTCGGCCTTTATCCTTGCGACATGCCACGTGACCGGGGAACGCCCCCCGGACAGCCCGCCTCCCACAAATCACACTGGACAACACCTGTAGGGGAGGCCGAGCGACCCCAGCACCGTGCCCTAGGGACCACCAGCTGCCCTGCCAGGAGAGGGCCAGGTCACTAGGGGCCGTGTCCGCCCCTGCCCTGGTCTCCCAGAGAGGTGAGCAGAGGCAGCCGGGGGGCAGGACAATGGGAGCTCGGCCAGCGGGTGCTGGGCCGAATCCCCCACCCCCCTGCGATAGGTACGGCTTTGTGCTCCACAAAGAGCGACTATCGGGTGACGTCGGTGCTCAGCTGCTCCGGGGCTCGTCGATTGTGTCGGGCACGGAGACCACCGTGCTCCGGTTCCCACCCCCATAAATCTGTTAGTCACGCTGGGCGCTCCTCCGCCTTCGAGCCTCGGCCCCAGCCCACCCGAGCCTGCGCCCCTGCCCGGAGAGGAGAGCGGCTGGCTGGCTGATTCCCGGCTGGGGGCCGGGCTGCTGGGGATGTGTCCAGGGGCCCTGTCCTTCCCTGGGGCAGACTGCAGTCTGCCCTGGCCACTCATCATCGGCAAGGGGGTTGGACCAGCTGCCTCTGCCGATCCCCGGGCTGCACCTCGGTAGCCCCAGTACCTCTGTAGGCCTTCACCAAGGCCTGCAGCCTGGGGGGTCGCCAGGCTGGAGCTCCCCAGCTCCTCTTGCCCTTCACCAGCACTGCCTGCTTCGGGTACCTTGCTCCCTGGCAGCCAGCCCTTCCCGCTCCAGGGCGAGCCCCACAGCCCTTTTATCCAGGCCAGCTGTGGCCTGATTAAGCCAGCCACACCTGGGGCCAACTACCTCGCCAGCCTCCCTCAGCTGCTCTTAATCCCTTTTACCTTGGAGTGGGGCAGCCTCCCACCGCTGGGGGGCTGAAATGCTTGGAGATGCAGGCCCAGGGCCCCTGCAGCAGAGCCCGGGCCCAAACGCAGCTCTCCTGAGCGCCAGCCACATCGCCCAGGGAAGGGAGCGAAAGCAAAGGCAGCTCCCTCCAGGATCCCTGGGAAACAGGCTGACTCCCATTCCTGCAATGAACAGGCCAGTGCTCAGCCCACCCTGGAGTCAGGAAATGTCTCCACCAGCCTCGGCGAGTGCCAGGGAGGGGTCAGAGCCCCTCACTCATCTGCTGCAGGCGCTCGCCACAGACGCGGGCAGGACCCCGGTTCGAAGCTGAGCTCAGATGCACGGGGGGTGGATGGCACAGAGGACCTTGTGCAGTTCACAGGCAGGAGGCTCCTGTAGGAAGCAGCCTGCAGAGAGGAGGGAAACATACGTGCCTCCCTGGTGATCTGCCCCCCTCCACCAGCACCACAGACCCAACCCAGGCTGCTCATTGTGGAGCTGGGATGGCTAGCACCGGACCTGCTGCCCACCCACCTCTCTGGGACCCCAGCCCTCCTCAGATTTACCCCAGCAGGGGCGCAAGGCACCCATGGAATGATGGAGACCTGCAGGCCCCAGACAGCCTGGGACTGACCCGCTGGGGCCACACGTCGCCGATGACTTGCCAGGGCCGGCTGGCGCTGGCCGGGGGCTGACTGTCCACGGGGCTCTGCAGCCGGGAGGCCACGTTCCGTAGCCGCAGATAGGGGCAAGGCAGACCCTGGCCGCGCTCAGCCGCTGACCCAGCCCTGACCTGGCATGAGCAGGGCCAGGGTTAGAGGAGAGTATCCTGGGCTCTAAATCAACACTCCCAACTTCCCCCCAGGACTGAGTTATTACGCCCTGGTTTTGTGATGGAGATGACGGGGCAGCCAGGGCTGACTGACCTGGGCGAGACCACCAGGCTCGGGGCTTCCAGTCGGACGCTGGGTGGGAGGTGAAAGATCAGGGCTTTATTCCAAACGTGTCTCGGCCCCCGCCCTGCTTCTCGGCAGCTCCTGAGCATCAAGTGTGATTTAGTGCCCGCAGGGTCCGTCTGGGCGCGAACGATGCTCAGCACACAGACAGGCTCCCTGTGGCCAGCACAGTCCGGTGGTCAGAGCAGACGGGTGAGGAGCCAGAACACCCAGGTCCTATTCCTAGCTCAGCTGTGTATTCAGTATATGATCCCGCTCAAGTCACTTACCCTGCTCTGTGCCTCAGTTTCCCTATCTATAAACCAGAGACACCCCCAGGGCTGGTCACACCCGGGTCCCTCTGTACCCCACCAACAGCAGCTGCTTCAGAAGAAGGGGCAACTCACGCAGCAGTAGGGCAGTTCCGGACCAACCTGTCCGCAGGGGTAGCTGCCCGTCAGTGCGTGGCCCGTGCCCTGAAGCAGGAGGGTTTATGGTGATGGAGTGACCCTTGGCAGAATTGCTTAAACCCTGCTCACCTCTGTAGCCTGCCCTGAGACCCGTGGGCAAAGGGGGCACTTCCCTGCTTAGCTGGAATCGCAGCAGCGATGGCAGCTGCCCGGCCCCTGGGCTCCTAGCGGCGGGGCCCCGCCCTTGGGGCCACCCAGGATTCCCCTCGGATCAGTCAGTCCTCGGCTGGGACCCCAGCGCGGGCATGAGACTGGGTACGTCTGCACAGCAGCTGGCAGGGAGAGGGACACGCGCTGACTTTGCTCCAGTTAGTGCCTGGAAATAGCAGTGTGGCCGCAGCGGGCCGGGGGGTGGCCTAGGCTAGTCACCCGCGTACACAGCCAGGGGCTCGGGCGGGACTGTACTCGGACGGCTAACCCGAGCTGCCGTCTGCGTCGCTGCGGCCACACGCCTGTTTTCAGGCGCTAGCACGAACAGAGCTAACGCGCGTCCGTCTCACGTGCTGGGAATCGGACGTACCCTTAGCACAGCCTGTCAGGTCACTTACCCGCATTTTGATGGAGGGCTCCATGGAAGACTGGAGAGCTGGGGGCGGAGGCTTATGACCCCCTCCAGGGTGGTCTAGTGGTGCGGGGGCTTAGCAGAGCTGCAGTTAATTCCTGTCTCTGCCACAAACTCTTTGTGTGACCTTGGGAAAATCACTCAATCTACCCTGTGCCTCGGATAACGCTTCCTTACGTCACAGGGGCGTGGAGAGATGAAACGCCTCCAGCGAGTGGACGCTGTGGTGACAAGGGCCATGTAGGTACCTAGCCAGACGTCTGCCTCTCCTTGTGCTCCCAGCATTTGTGAGGGATTAAAATTCATACGTTTACTTTGCGCCATTGGGCTGGTTCACTTTCTGTACTGAGTTCTGGGCCTTTCGCTCGGGTTGGGACAATGAAACCAAGCTGGTCGGCTTCACATTTTGTTCGGGCCCAGTGTCACTTCCTCGCACAGGCCCCAGCAGCGGTGTGCAGGGGCTCGGTCACAGCTGGGGAGGGAGCCGGTGGAGTTTTTTTAAGCCCTGGAAAGCAAAGAGAAAACGTCCCACCACACACTCTGGCTGGACTCGGCCCAGGACCCATTGCGCTAGGCGCTGGACAGACAGAACAGGGAGGAGCCCGAAGCCTATCTCTACAATCCTCATGTTCTAAACTCCAGCTTAAAACGGCTGACGCTGCCCCCTGACGCAGAAAGAGAATGACGCCAGGGAACCTCCTAGTCCGCTGCCCTCCCCGCCATGTCCCCAGCGGGTCGACCCCCCCAGCTGCTCCTCACACACCCAGAGGAACTGCAAAGGGTGGCACCTTACCAAGCACACGCTGCAGTGTGGTGTGTGCAATGTGTGTGTTGTGGCGGGGGGGGGGAGGGCTGAGATAGCCAAGCTGCCAATCAAGGTCCCGGTTGCCAGGCAGCTGCCGCATTGTCAGTCACGCTCAGTTAGGAGATTAGGAGGCACGTTGCGCCAGGCTGCCCCGCTTTACACCCGGCGTGTCCCGGCCCCATCCCTGGCCCAGCCTGGAGGAGCTGCGGCTGGCTGCCTTCTTGTGTCCAGGATCCCACGTCCCGGGGTAATTGACCTGCCTGCGGTTGGCGGGGGAAGGAGCCACAGCGCGGGGCACACGCCCACAGCCCTGCAGGAATAACTGCTCTTTTCAAGGGGGAATCTGGGAATGCAGCAAGCTGCTCCCCGGGGTCCTGCTCATGCGGCAAGAGAGAGAGAGAGGAGGGTGTGAGGCCAGGGCTGCTGGCTGCATGGCCCAGCTCCCTCCCCACTTACCCCAAGGCAGAGGCAGCTGCATCCATGCTGCTGCCTAGGAACAGCCAGTTCTGCAACAGCGTGTGATGGCAGCGGTCCGAGCACAGGGCTGGGAGCCGGGAGTCTCACCACCTCATTCTGCTTCAGCCTCTCGGTTGCAGGAGGGGGGCAATGCCCTCCCGCTCCTCAGGCATTGTGAGGGTCAGTGCTGGGCTTCATTCCAAATGCCAAGGGTCAGACAAAACTGTCCCTAAGAACCAGTCCTTCTCCCCTGCTGCAGCCTGCGCCAATCCCATCTGCTCCAGACACCAACCAGAGGAATATTCCTGGCTAAGGACGTTTCCATGGGTGGGTCGCTCCGATGCACGCCCCTAAAGCAGAGCCCTGGCTTGCACTAGTGCAGCTCACTGGGACATTACCGGGGAAAATCCTGCCGGTGCAACGTGGCCTGCACTGCGGGTTGCACTGATGTCATGAGCTACCCTCAGAGAGCGACACTGGTGCAACCCCCTGATGTTCGGTGAGGCTGGACTGTCTGGAACTTGGATACAAGGCTCCTTTTTCGGCCTCCTTGTCAGCTCCTTGGGGCAGGAACCATCTGCCTGTTCCGTGTTTGTACAGCTCCGGGCACATGGGGCCCCTGAGCGCAAGGGTAATAGAACCGATGGCGCCACCTAGTGGCTTCTGTGAGTTCTATCACTGCCACCACTGGCTCTTATTTTATTTGAAATACTCAAGTTGCCAGTGCAGGCCTGGGTGCACCGCCTCCGCCCAGCTAACGAAGGCCCAGCAATTAGCCTCATCACACGCCCCTCACGCCCCTCCCCCCGCTCCAGCGTGACAGGCGGAGCCCTGCTAGGGGCTGACCGTCGCACGCCAGCAGGGGCCGAAGGGGGGTTATTCATGGCTCTCTCTCCAGCCCCCCCGCTGTCCGGCCGTCACGCCCCGCTGGGGAGGGGAGCTCAGCCTCCATGACCTGTTCTGCCCCTTTTTTCTCTCCAAACTGCCACACGGAGACTTGTGCGCTAGGCCCTGGACCGAGGCCCACAGAGTTAGCGCATCACGGGCCACCAAATGACAACGAGCCATTTGCCCGCTCCCCCCGTGACTTGACTTCCCGCTTCCTCGAGCAGATGGGAAGCTCTGTGGGGCAGGGGCCGTCCCTTTGTTCTGTTCTTACAGCACCCAGGACGATGGGGCCCTGGGCCATGACTGGCCGTTCCCTCCGTACAAATCCCAAACAACCACCACCATCTTTGTGTGCGGCCCAAAAGGCCATGGGGGGGTGCATGACTTCTCCACACGGCCCAGCACAGACAGGAGGCACGCGCCCCGGAGCCCCGCCCTTCCAGGGGAGAGAGCCCCTGCCCCTCCAGCAGGCACGGCCGGCAGCATTTGAAATCAAAGAGCCATTTTATTGTAACAAGGCAGCAAATATTCCAGGCCCGGCATGTTTGTATCTGCGGTAAAGGAGGGAGGTGATGGAGTAGGGAAGGGCCCAGCCCGTCTGCCAAGGGTCTCTCGTTGCCAGCTGGCTGGACGCTCATGACAAGCGGGAAGGACGGACAAGTCACGCGCTGGCTGCGGATTATCCAGCCACCGGCTCCATATTAATAATCCGTCAGCTGGCAAACCGGCTCTGTGGCCTTGTCCTGTGGCAGCCCCTGGTGGCCACCGTCGGCTGCACACAGTGCAGTTGCAAGGGGAAAAGGCTTGCTGCGCTGCGGGACATTGTGGTGTTTTATCACCCTCCTTGGTTCCCATTCGCAGTGCAGAGGCACGGGCCCAACCCACGGGGTTTGCAATCCCAGTGGAAGAGCCAGAGGCAGGAAGCATTATCATGCCCCGGGAGCTGAGACCCGAAGGCCGGGCAGCGAGTCCGTGGCAGCCCCGAGACTTGAATCCACATCTCTGGAGTCCCTGCCCGGGGCTCCGCCAGCCTGCCTCGCCCTGCAGCAGTGTCCAGACTCCAGCTGTGTGGTGTCAGGTGCTGCACAGACCCGCAACCCCTCTAGGTGCCCCTGGCCTCCCTCCCCGCGGGCGCGGGGCCCCGCAGAGCACCCAGCAATGGCCAATAGCCTGCAGCGGGAGAAGGCGGGCAGAGGGCAAGTGCTGGAGCTATAATAGGCAAATGCACCTGTGGGCTGTGGCGGGGCCAGGCCAGGCATGCCAAGATCTCTGCTGTGACATAACCTGCTCAGAGGCTCCGGTCTGCAGCCAGGACGGATTATAACGCACAGCTCCCTGCGATAACCCCCGTAAGCCCTAAAGCCGCTCCAGGCCTTGTCTTGTGATAAGAGGCTGGGGAAGGTTAGATAAAGCCTTGACGGCAGCACGTGGCAGGCAGGACAGGGGCCTACATCGCGCGGGGACCAGGCTTGGGTGCCGGGACCCGGGCGGCTCAGGGCTGCAGCAGCCAGGCGCTATTCTTGCCGTGTTACGTAACGGCTGCAGAGGGCTCCTGCTGCTCCTGGAGGGCCAGCGCAGGGACGTTTGTGAGAGCCGCAGCGTCGGCCCCTTGTCTCCTCAGCCTGCCCCGTCCAGTAGCGAGTGGACGTGCCCCCAGTCACCATTTGGGGGCCCCCAAATCCCAGGGGCTTGGAGCGGGGCTGGTGGCCACTCTTGCCAGTAGGTCCCTCTCCTCTCCCAGCCAGGACAGGGGCCCGGTGGCAAGGGGTAGACACGCACATGGGGCAGGGAAGCAGGACCCTGCTGTGCGCGCTGTGGGTGGATAGGAGGCCCCAGGGCTCGCGCTCCAGCTCCCTTTGCTAGCCCAAGACTCACCTCCATGCCCTCCCCACGGAGACACACCCAGCAGAGCGGGTCAAGGGAGGAAGCGACCCACAGGCTGTCCGTGGGGCCCTGGAGCCTTCAGCCCGCAGAAGCGACAGCAGCAGGACTAGCTCCCCACACCCTGCCGTGCCCCAGCTCAGCCTGCCCTCCTGAGTCTCGTCTCCCAGGCCTGCTCCCCCTTTAACTTCACCCCCAAGACCCCCAGCAAAGGGACCCACTAGCTCCCAATGGGACAGTGGCCTTAACTGTGGAGACACCTGTCTGCTAGGGTCTGGACTGAGACCCACCCAACTCATGTCACACACGAGGCCCACTTAGCTATGAGAGGGTCACAGCTTCCAGTCTGACCCACACTGGATTTGAACTAACAGCTGCTGGGGGACCCACCATTTGCTGGGACCCCCACAAAGCGCCCTGGCCCCTTAATTTGGGAAACAAAACTTTTTAAAAAGCAAGAGGAAGGAGGAGCCGCCGGCTTCCTTCCGGAGGCGACGCCTGGCCAGCGGGGCTGCTCTTGAGAGTCCCTCCAGGTGCTACAGACCTTGGTCAGTCTGGCCCAAAGCTGGTGAGCTGGGTTCAACGGCCCAGGCAGGAAAAGCGAGTGCACCCGGGTGTTTCATTTGCAGGTGCAGTTGTGCAGATCAGATACTTCCCCGTGCAAGCGACCCATTGAGGATCTGCTCAGCTGTTTGCACGGGACGTGCAAAGAAGGCTCCAAGTTGCACGCCCCAGGGACTGTCTCCTTCGGCCCCCGGAGCTCTGAGCTGGGTCACAGTGTCCGGCCCTCAGAGCGAGGCAAGTGTAGAAACACACCAGGAGAGTGCGATGGCTCCCGGCACCCCCTCCTCCAGCTAAAGACACCAAATCCCGCACACGCCTGCCTGATCCTGCTCAGGGCGGCCAGAGCCATTTTAAGTAACAGTCTAAATTAAGATGCCTTGGCTGGCTAAGCCCCCAGCAAGGTGCCAGCTGTCACCACTCGGGAGCCCCGGGGCAGAACCCGCTTTCCCTTGGGGTGGGGGGGAAGGGAAAACTTTCCACAGGCCTCAGTGTCTAAGGGAGTGTCTCTGCCAGGCTGGAGCAGCGCTGAAACCCAGAGGGCCAGGGACAGAGGTGGAAGAGCTGAGTGTCCCCAGAGAAGCCCTGGGAGGGAGAAGCAATTTCTCCCTGCCTGGGCCGAGAGGCAAACGCTGGTGCAGTATTTCCAGGGATTTCCGAAGCTTCGCTGGACCAGAGCAGAGCAGCAGCAGCAGCATCCCCCAGCCCGCAGGGACCGGTGACAGGTGCGTCAGGGAAGGGGCAGGAGACACTAATGGTCAGGTAGGCAGGAAGCTTGTACCCTCACCCCCCATCAGGGTTTTATTTCCCAGATAATACTGGAGCGGTGGGTGTCAGCCCGCTAGCTGCCAGACCTCCCCTTGCACCCTGCTTGGGACCTTGTGGCAGGGAGTGCCGTAGGCTAGTGGTGCACTGGGTAAAGAAGTGAGTCCTTCCAGCGTGCTCCAGGATGGGTGTAGACAGGGGTGATTAGAGCAGGGGCTGCCGTGAGCCGGTCATGCACAGGGCTGGGATGCAAGGGAGGGCAGCAGAGAACCAGGGCTGCCCCCAGCCAGAGGACACTGGACTGCACGGGCCAAGGGGCGGCTCAGAGTCGGCTTCCCCTCTGCCCTCCAGGCTGGACCATGTCAGCGCTGTGCTAGTGACAGGTCCAGGGCTCCCTTTGTCCCCCATTTCCCCCCACCTCACTAGAGCTCTGGGTGCCCAGAACAGTCCAGGAAACGCCAGGGCAGCTATCCCGTTACAGACAGACAGAGAAATCCCAGCAAGCTGCGTGCGGGGCTGTCTCATGTTCAGCCAACGAGGAGGGGCCCCTTCCCTGGCGAGGCCTGGGGCTTCAGACCTGGTGGTCTGGGGTCTGGGCCCCTTCCCCAGCAGGGAGGAGGCCTGGACCTGGTGATTTAATTTACCCCTTCAGTGCTGGACTCGGCCCCAGCTCTGCCGGAGAAATGGGCTTTGCAGCTGCCATGTTCTCCTGTGTGGGGATAGGATGGGGGGCAGGGAGAACCCCCCCTTCTCCTTTCTTATCAAACGGGCAAGCAGGTGCTTTCAGAGCTGGACACGTGGGGCAGCAAAGGGCCTCTGTGTCGCTAGCAGCATACGGGACGGACGCAGGACTCTGGGGCGCAGAGAGCAAGCCCCTGCAGCCGGGTAGCGGTCCAGCCTGCTGGGACCGGGGCACACGCACTCCCTCCTCGCCCGCCCCTAGCAGGAGAGGAATTTGGGTTGAGAGGCCAATGGAAGGGGCAGTTGGGGAGGGGCACAGAGGTTCCCCCCCTGCCTGGCTGGGTCCCCCCCATGGCAGGTGGCCCAGAGGCTGGGCGCTGCTCTGCACCCCCAAAGCTCCTGAGCTGCCCCAGCCCTCAGGCGATGGCTTTACGGCCAGCTCTGCACCTGGGTCACAGCTCACGCTGCTAGGGGGCGGGGGGTCTAATCCCAGTTTGGTCTCAAGGGCGAACGGAGCCATGTGCCAAGAGCAGCCTCTAGTGCCCGTCAGTCCCAGCTGCCCCTGCGAGCGGCCCAGAGAAGGCAGGGCTCCCCCCAGCCTCACCACAGAGCGACCGGCCCCTGGGCAGGGGAGGGGGGTCTGGGCCTGGCCCAGCCTCACTGACCTGGGCTTGCATTGCAGAGTCATCACCCAGGGGAGAAGGGCACCCGGGGGCTCCTGGAGCAGGGTGGGCAGGTGGTGCTGTGCCAGGCCCTGCTCCCTCTGAATGGGCTGCATGACAGATGACAGCAGTGGAGGAGAGCGTGCTGCAGACCTGGAAGACCAGCCTGGATGCCTCGGACCCAGAGCTGCACTACGAGGAGGAGGAGGAGACGGAGGAGGCCGAGCTCTCTGACACCAGCAGCATCCTCTCCGACGACTCCGTCTACCCCTGCTACGAGCCCGCGCCGGCCGCGGATTGTGGGCACTTGCCCACCTTCTACCAGTGCTGTGCCCGGAACAACGCCAGGCTGCTGCAGGAGACGCTGGCCCTTGGAGTGAGCCGGCAGGAGGTCACACAGCTGGATATCAATGGGCGGGTAAGCATTCCCGCGCCGTGGGCACGGAGCCCCTTGGGGGGAGACCGGGATGACTAGCAAGAGGATTCCTAGTGAGGCGGCTGGACACAGACAGACCCCGCGGCTCCCCCTGGCTCCCAGCCCACACTCCGCACCCGCCTCCTTGCCAAGGCTGGAGCCAACCCCGTGGCTGGCCAGGTGCATCGTGGGAGGGGCAGAAAGGGCTCCCCCTGCTGGAGGCGGGATACGGGGACTAGACACACCAGTCCGGCACAGCCCGGAGGCAGGAATAGCAGACTGGATGGACCCTTGGACTGCCCTTTACCTGGAATCCTATTGGTTCCCAGCCCCGTAACTACTCTCGTGCTACAAACCATTTTCCCATCATGCACTTTGGCAGCACGGGAGAGGGTACGTGAGGCCCTGCAAGAGGGGCAAGTGCCATGGGGGGGGTGAGGGCACAGTGGGGAAGACGCTGGCGTTCACTGACACACTGATTCTGAATGCTCCTCCCCAGAATGGGCTCATGGTGGCCTGCTTCAAGGGCTTCGTGGACATCGTGACCCTGCTGAGCAAATGCCCCTACATAGACATCAATCGCCAGGATAATGACGGGAACACGGCACTCATGATCGCCGCCCAAGCAGGTAGGAGCTGGGGCGTGCCGGTGCTGCGGCTGCACCCAGGAGCTCCCCAGAGTACAGGGGCATGGAGCGCTCACTGAAATTAGAGGGCAGCTAAACAGGCAATGTCCAGTTATCCTGCAGCAGCGAGGTCCACAGATTATTACAGAGGCATGTTCTCAGCTACCCCAGTGATGGGAGCCTTAACAATAATGTCTCATTTCCAACTTGCTGCCCACTCCCACCCTCACGTTCTTCTCTGAGAGACAGACCTGGTTCCCAGACTAGTCGCCCATGAGAAATAACCAGAAATAACTCAATGGCAGGGGCTAGAAAACAGCCTCCTTTCTAAGCAGTTCAGCCTCACACAGCAGCTGGTCATCGCATTTTGCCTGGACACAAAAATGCAACACCCCCTTTGCGCCCACCCCCCACCCCACCCCCAGCAGAGGAACAAAAATCCCACAGAAACCATGGCTGGCATGTTCCCAGGGGCCTACAGAAGTCAGAACATCCGGCCTTGCGATCAGGCCTCATTACAGTAGCAGTTTTTAAACCATGAAGTCATTTAATTCCAACGTTCAGGTTCCTACAACAATGTCCCCTTGGGCTCAGAGCAGCCCCTGCCTGAGCAGTGCTGGGTAGTGGACCAGATCCTACGCTGGTGTCAATCACCAGAGCTCCTCTGAGGTCAGTGAAGCTACAGTGATTGACACCAACTGAGGATCTGGCCCGTTACGTTGCACATTTAGGGCCTGATTCGCCTCTCCCTAAGCCAGAATAATTCTACTCACTTCAGCATGGCTACCCCCAATCTACACCCCAGGACGGGGGGAAGAGAAGCAGGATCTTACTAAGGTAAATAGGAGGGAAACATGACCCAGCTGTCACCCAGCTGTGTTCCCCGCAGTCTAGGAAACTGCACTCTTGGATTCTTTCCTGGTTTACCTGCAGAGGGGCTGATGCGTTAACAAAGTTTTTTTGCATTTAATTTCCTAGGATTTTAAAAAGTCAGACCCATGCATGATCACTCTGGTTCACTCCCCTGTAAGCACCGCACTGGGGCCTTCATGAACACATGCCCCAGTCACACCGCTAATGCATGCAGCCTTCAGTGAGTGGGCGCTAAATACTCATTTCTTGTTATGTTTTGAAATTCTAATGCAGCTTCTCTCTCTCTGCCTGTCAAGGACACGTCACAATAGTTAACTATCTCCTGAACTACTACCCCATGCTGGAGATCGAGAGGAGGGACGTGCGGGGCCTGACGGCGCTGATGAAGGCAGCAGTGCAGGGGCAGAAGGAGTGCGTCACCGCACTGCTCCTGGCAGGTGCATTGCTCTCTCGGGTGTCTCAGGGAATTGCTGGGCAAGGGCCGAGCTTAGGGGGAAAGTTTTTTGACTCATTTGAAAATCCCAGTAAGGATGAGGCCATTGTAACTTTAACATGTTATAGCTCTGCCCCCTGCGTAGGGGTTACCTTGGCCGGCTAACTCACGTTAAAACTGACAACTGCCTCGTCTGCCCTAGGATTTTCACCTGAGTCAAATGCACTTGTTTCCTAGGCTACATCTTCGCAGCCAGAAGGTGTGTTCACATGGATCACTCTCGCCATGTAAAATCTGAGTGAGACAAGATGCTGTTTTTTACCTCAGCGTCGCCAGTCAAGGTTATTCCCAGGGGAGGTATGCAGGGTTGACCTCAGCTAGCTCTTGGGGTTATGTGTACCCTGCAAAAAACACCCTGCGACCGTGAGTGTCAGAGCCTGGATCATAGAACCATAGACTATCAGGGTGGGAAGGGACCTCAGGAGGTATCTAGTCCAACCCCCTGCTCAAAGCAGGACCAATCCCCAACTGACTCGGGCTCAAGCTATGGGGCTAAATCAACAGTGTAGGTGCTCGGGCTCAGGCTGGAGCCTGGGCTCTGAAACCCGCTGCAGAGCCCGAGCGAGGACGTCTACGCTGCTTTGGAGAGGTACCAGAGAGAGCAAGCTTTAACATAGGTAGCTTGGTACCTGTCGCAGGGAAGCCTGGACCTTGATTCTGCTCTCAGGCTGTGCCACTGGGACCTGCGCGAGCTAGCTTACAGCTAACGTGGGTGCGTCCACACTCGCTGCAATCACACCTGCAACCGCAGTGTAGACGGGCCCACGACCTCTTCCCGGGTGACGGGGTTAGAATCCCAGCCCTCGTCCCCCGCTGGGCCTTGCTCCTTGTTCTCGGCTGCCATCTAGCGCTCATTCAATGTTCCATCAGCAGATCTCAAAGCTCTTTACAAAGCTGGCCAGTCTCATTCACCCTCATTTTACAGATGGGGAAACTGAGGCAGAGTGGTGCCATGACTTGCCCATGGTCGCTCAGCAGGCCAGTGGCCAAGCTGGGATCGGAGCCCAGGCCTGTTCAGGGCACTATCCACTAGGTCACCCTGCCTCCTTCGTTTTGTTCTAAAAGCTTTTTCCCATCCACGAAGCCTGTGATGAAGCTGTTTGGAACAGGCCTGCTCTCGGGCTCTGACCCAAGCCACTTGCCGTTATGCAGCCAAGGGGTTCATTTTTATAACGGGCCCTTTCTTTACCCCCTGTGGTCTCAGGAGCTGACCTGACAGCGGTGGATCCTGTCCGGGGGAAGACAGCCCGGGAGTGGGCAGGTCTGACTGGGCGCTTCGAGACCATGGTACAGATCCGGAACATCCTGCAGCGGCCCCGAGCTGAGCAGTTCAGTGACCAGTACCGGCCCGAGTGGCCGATGCTGCCCGAGTTGGTGGCCAAGGCACTGGCCACTAAATCCAGGTGCGAGAGGCTGTTGGAGAAGATCTGCTCTACCTTCAGCATCAACCTCCCCCATGACCCTGAGGCGGACGGGGTGATGGACCACATGGTCCGGATGACCACATGCCTGGCCAGCCCCTTTGTGGCTACGGCCTGCCAAACCATCTGCCCCGGGAGCCCCCCGGAGGTGGGCAAGCAGAGGCTGTCAGTGCCGGAGATCCTCAAGGAGTACACGCCGGATCCCGATGCCAAGTCCGAGCCCGGCTCATCCTCCTGCAACGGCCAGGCTGTGTCAGAGACCCGCATCCTGGTCCCGTACCGGAGCGCCTCCGGCATGCTGAGCTTCCTCCCCCTGCGGCTACTGCGCAGGAACAGCATCTTCCCCGGAGGCCACGTCCCCAAAATCAAACTGGTCAAGGCCACCTTCCCCCCGGCCTGCAAGGAGAAGCTGCCGCGGTCACGGAAGAACAAGAACACGCTGGAGCTGCCCAAGTGGAAGTTCAAGGAGCTGAAGGAGGAGAGGAAGAAAGCCGCCGAGGCAGCGGAGAAGCAGAAGGCGACGATGACGAAAACGAAGACAAGCAAAGGGAAGAAGTCATAGGGGAGGGGGATGCTCCTAGCATGGCAGCTGGCCATGCCCGGGGGCTTTGGGGTCAGGCCCCAGGGCCGCCTCAAGGACACGCTCGCCCTGTCTGCTGTTTGGGGAGCTGCCCTGCTCCGAAAGGGCATTTCACCAAGGGGCAGATCAGAGACCGGCCTGTGGGCTCAGCAGTGAGAACGAGACATAGGGAGCTTCAGACTGTGTGTGAACAATCAGCTAAACCCAACCGAGAACCCCCAGCCCCAGTGCCCCGCAGGGCCCTGCCCAGCCCCAGTCAACTAAACCCCACGGAGAACCCCAGTCCCAGCACCCCCCAGGGCCCTGCCCAGCCTCACTCTGTTACCCAGAACCCTCCGAGGCCCTGCCCTGCCCCAGTGCCCCAGTCTGTATACACGCCCCCCGCCCCCGGGACCCTGCCCTGCCCCGCCCCAGTGCCCCAGTCTGTTACCCAGAACCCCCTAGGGCCCTTCCCAGGGCCCCCATTCTCTGTTACTTCCACCCAGTACCCAGGGCTGATGCCCAGAACTTGCACTTGATTTTATGACCTTCCCGGACTGTAGGCACCACTCGCTGTGCTGCGGGAACAGCTGCTCCGGCTCACACGTGACGCTCCCGCTGCCCCAGAGCCGGAAATCACTGGGAGCGACAAAACGTGGGTGGAGAAAGGCCAAAGACCTGAACTCATGTGGAGTCCGATGCTTGGCCCAAGGAGGCAGCTTCCCTGGGGCTGGGGGCGTGGGAAGGGCGAGCGGGGGATGGGGGTTCTCCATCACTTTGGCGTCGGAGATGTTTTACTTCGTGCAACGCACAAAGCGTGCCGGGACATGGCTGCCGAGGGCACCACCTAGCAGTGGAGCTGGCAGCGTAAGGTACGAGGACATTCCTCCAGCCCTGCGCACCGGGATTCACGCCCCTGCGCTGAGCCCCTTTGGGTCCTAGTGCCAGGGAGCGCCCGGCTTGTAACAGAGGAAGGAAACAATCAGGAACATTCCAGAAAGGGGTGAAATTCTGACCCCTTCCCCCTATTATTTAGGTCCTCATCTGGCTGCGATTTCACAGAACGCGACTGTTTAAATTAAACTGAAAGCGGTTGCCAGGAAATCGGCATTGATGAGTACACCAAACCCCAGGGCTGACGACGCCTTGTGCTCTTTTCACTAGCGTCTTCCGTCCAGGGGGACCCAAGTGCTCGGTGGGTATTAAACTTCCTCACTCCAGCGTCGGCCCCTGTTACTCATGGAGCCGCAGAGAAGCCAAGTGACTTGCCCAAGGTCATACCACCATGGCAGAGCTGGAGCGCCAGGTCCCCTTCTGTAATCATGGGACCCCACTCCCCTCCCGGAGCTGGAATGACAAGCCCTGACTCCCCATCCCCAGCTCCAACCACTAGCCCCACTCCCCTCCCAGAGCTGGGAACCCAGGACACCTATTGAGCCTAGGCCCCAGAGTCACTTCACCGTACGGTGGAGATGCAGCCACCTCTGGGGAGCAGCACAGCGCAACAGCTCGAGGCAGGGTGACGTCACACCCAGTTCAAACTGCAGAGGGCACAGACTGCAATGGTGGCAACTGGGAAGCAGCCAGGAGAGCCCAGAGCCCGCACGGGGAGCCGGGGGATCTTCCCAGAGCACAGTCCCCATGCTGAGAGGCGGCAGCTGCCGCAGCAGGGCCCGCAGTGCTGGAGCAGGACATGGGCTTCTCAACCGTTTTCTTTCCCACCCCCCCAAACATGCTATAAAACCACCCGGGCCACAACAACGGGTTTCATGCAGAGCCAGTAGATGAAAAGCCAGGGCTGGCCGCAAGGGGTAGCCAGCAGGGCCGTTGTCTGGGGCCCCACACCCCACGGGGCACCGTGAAGCTAAGCTGTTCGGGCTTCGGCTTTCGCCTCGGGTGGCGGGGCTCAGGCGGGGCCTTTCCGCCCTGGGCCCCAAACACCGGCGCTGCTCTCCGGGTTGTTTTGGCAGACCCCTGAAACCTGCCCACGGCCTCGTTGAGAACTGGGGCTCTCCTGAATCACCTGCCATGGGGTGAGACAGCCGACCAGCTTAGCTCCACCCGCCGCGGTAACCCTGTCAGCGCATTCCTGAGGCAGGAGCAGGGGAGGGTCAGCAAGCTGGTGCTTAATGGGAGTGCAACGGCAGCTCCTCTGAGCATCCAGCTGCAGCGGACCCACACGGGTCCCTGCGCCCCATGCCCCATGCCACCAAGCTCTGGCAGGAACAGCACCCGGAGGGCACTCGCGCTGGCTCCAGCCTCGTGGCATGGCCAGGTTAAGGGAGCGGGGATGTGCTGTGCTTGGCGCATTGCCCCCTACGTACAGCGCCTGGCTCAAGGTGGGATGGGAACACACCTCCCGCCACCCGGGCCAGGCCAGGAGTGGAGAGGGGACGGAGGTTCCTGCTGTGGGGTCCTGGCTGAGATCAGATGCTGTGTAGTTACCCAGGATCACCCCTCTCTTGGACTCTCCCCAAAACGGAGTTCAGTTAAAATGAACCAACAGCCACAGCCTGGGCCATGAGCAGCAGAACGGAGAGGATTGGGCAGCCCCAAGAACAGGAAGGGGATGGGAAAATCAATACGCTCCACCTCCTGGAGCAGCGCTCAGAGTCCCCCGCCCTAGATGGAGGTGGGCAATGCTTTTCCCCAGCAAGTCAGACTTCTGGTGTGGCCGGTGGGATAAATTCCCACCCCTCTGCAGCCTGGATTTAGTTGGCTTAATCCCATTGAGCTGTGCCCTAATGCTAGATCACATATGGGACAAAGTCCCAGGGCTGGAGCCACCCTGGCAGGGTCTCTAAGGAGCCTGGCCTCTTGGGGTCTGAAACAGGCACAAGCTGAAAGGAACTGGGGGTTTCCCTGCAGGCACCCATGTGGCTCACTGGCACTGCCCCAGCCGGCTGCTCTGGGCCCACTCCCACACCTCCCAGAGGTGAGTCTGCTCCTATTTGCAGATCAGGAGACACAGGAACATAGGTAAAGTGTAGGTAGCTCATCCAAGGTCACATGGCAACTCTGCAGCACATTAGAACCTGCTCTAATAACCAGAGCCTACTCCCCCCTCAGGCTCCCAGCCCCCTGCTCCGACCCCACTCCCCTCCCAGAGCTGCGAACAGAACCCAGGAGTCCTGGCCTGATTACCTACAGCATGGGGATTCTGAGGATGAACTCAAGGGTATCTGAAGTGCTTTGACACCTTCAGAGGCATGGCGTATTGTCCCACAGTCTTTTGCCGCTGCTGCCTTTCTCTTTGCAATGCCAGGAACCTGCTGCCTCTGTTCCCATGTTCCAAACATCTGTTTCACGAACCTCAGCCCCTTAAACCCAGCAGGAGCACCTCAGAAGTGTGTCCAGCCTGGCACCCGTTTGTCTCTGACAGCCACTTCAAAGGAAGCATAAAACCCCATATCTGTGCGGTGCTACACCGACTGTGTGTCACGGGCTCTGTCGGGCTAATGCCCCGCGGAGATTCTCCTTTCGCCCAGGTGGCAGGGGCCTGTGCTTTCTGTGCAGGATGCTCGGAGCTCTAGTCTCACTACGGCAGTGTCTGAGTGGCCACGTCAGCAACTTGATGACAACGGAGGGGCTCCCGGGCAGCTGGTTCCACGCATGCCTCCGTCCCATGGCAGTGCTGGGCGCTGGACTGTCTACGGCTGTGGGCACGTTGGTCCGATGCCTTGGAAGAGGGGTTTTTTAATATTCCTCCAGCAAACAATGAGTTAACGAGCCCCCTCCCTTCCCCCAAACTCGGCCTTTTTAAAAAATAAACCAGTGGAGCTAATATAAGAGCCAAGCTCCTCTCTCCTGCGAGTAGGAGGCGGGTCAGCTCCAGCGTCTGGCTGGTTAGACCCGGAGTTAAGAATTCCTTCCTAAAGGCGCCCAGACTGTGCGGTCCTTTCTCGCTGTCTGAACCTTCCCACCCCATTCCCTTTGGGGCTTCTCGCCAGAGGCCCTCAGTTCTGCAGAAGCTGACGCATGTGCTTCCCGCTAGCCAGCCAGCTGTCCCAGCGACCTCCTTGGGGCCGCCGGAGCGCTCCCAGCTGAGCGGAGGGGTGGCAGAACACGCCTGCCCTGGGACAGGAGCGAGCCAGGAACAACCCGGAGTGCCGAATCCCCATCAGGCCCCCGGGGTTTCAGAGCCAGAGCAAAGCTCGTTCATGTGCTTAGGGAATCGGGGGCTGTGAAGGCAGGCTCCCTGCATGCCCAGCCTTCCTTTCCGCCTCAGCGCAGCAGCTGCCCCCTCCGAATCAGACTGAAACTGTTTATTTCCCAGTCCAGGGACTCGGGCTCCACAAAATCTCCCCCCCTTCCCCTCCCCCAACCTGCAATGGGACTGAAAGCTCCCCCTGGTTAAAACAGGCAAGAAACTTTCACAGGCACGGTTTAAAATTTGGGCCGTTTATGTTTCATTCCGGTTTTTTAAACCTGCTGTTTACGTCACATGTAGGGTTACCAACCCTCCCGGCTTTGCCGGGAGTCTACCGAAATCGGCACCCATCTCCCAGTAGCTATTGAAAGCAATCTGGGAGATTTTACTAGGTCCAATATAACTAATAACATTACGTCATGTTGGGGGGGAATCTCCCGGAATAGCTTCAGCAATCGGTAAAAATTAGGGGCCAGGGGCCACACAATTGATGCATCGAAGTTTTAGTGATGTGGGTCTAAGTGCAGGACACCTGGGCTCTGTTCCTAGTTCTGGGAGCAATTACGGTCTAGTGGTTACAGCAGGCAATGGGGAGGCAGGATGCCTGGGTTCTATTCCCAGCTCTGGGAGTGGTTGTAGGGGAGGCCTGAGAGCGAGGATCTAATGGCATGTAGCTTGCAGGGAAGCATCTTTAACTCAGATTTAACGGTGTGAGCCCAGGACGCTGCTGTGGAGGTCACGTCTCTTCGCTGAAGTTAAGGAGAGCAGCGTGGGACCCGGTGACTTCATTACAAAGCAGGATGTGATGCCAGTCCAGGTGCAGCTGGCCCCCTGCTCCTTCCCCAAATGGAGGAGTTAAGAGGCCAGGAAGAAGTAGCCTGCCGGAGGCCTGAGGCTGGAGGAGAGCTGAATGGGAGAGAGGAAGAGGGAGAATCAGCTGACTGTGAGAATGACCCAGAAGAATGAATTAAAAAAGGCGAAAGGGGAAGTGCTGTTTCCGGTCCCCAGAGAGCCCTGCCAGCCATGCCAGCCAGCCTCACAAGTCTGTCGCTGCAGGGAAGCTCCAGAGGCATTTGCGGTTAGGCCGGAAGTAACCCTCTCTCCTCCCCCTGTGGGAATTTGAACACCAGGGTTAACACCCAACTCTTGCAAAAAGGGCTCTGGGGCCTTTGGGACCAGGACATGGCATCCCATGTAAAAGACACCTCCAGCAGTAACAGTGTCTGTTAGCATCCAGCTGGGGGCAGCATGCTCTCAAAGGGCAGAGCACCTGCAGCTCCGCGCGCCCTAGCACTGCCCTGGGGCTCTGGGCGAGCACCCCAGCACCTTTGAGTAGCACAGCGCCCCCTAGGGATCATTGGGGTGAGCACTGATGGTGAGGGCAGAGCGCCCCCTACGGAGTCACTTGCATCACTCCCTGCCGCACAGCAGCCCCAGCGCCGCCCTGGGGCACTGGGGTCAGCACAGACTGAAAGGAGCGGGGCTCCTTCCCAGCTAGTCGGTACTAACAAGTTCCTCAATTGCTTCCCAGCCCCACACACTGGTCGCCCCTACACTGGCCCCACCTGAGCTACCAGCATCGCTCCCGGAATGTCTCTCGTCTGCTCCTACTCCGGCCCAGTAAACTGAGGCAGCTTGACGGCTGCCAAACCCCTAGGCCCCGGCTGCTCTGTGAGGAGGCTGCATTTCCCTTTGTCCAGACACGGGTTTGGTGGGAGCCTGAGGAAGAGCCAGGAACACCGCCCACCCGCACACCCTGGCGTGGGGGATTGTTTGGACGGGGACTGGGCGGGCGGGAGAACAATCGGGATGGAGCAGGGGCCCGGTGTGTGCAGGAGGAAGGGAGCTAGGCTGTGGCTGTATGCTCAGCAATAGGAAATGCTTTATTAGCTGGGAGTGGTGGAGAAAAGCCAGGCAGGAAGAGGCAGTAATAAGAAACATTTTTTGACTTCTCCCACATCCAGAGCTCAGAGATCTTGCCAAACTGCTGCGTTTGGAAAACAGGGGGAGAGCCCCCGGGACTGGGGAGGGAACCTAGATGCACACACCCCTCTCCCCGGCTGGGACAGGCAACCACGGCTGGAACTAACACCGGAGCCAAAGCTCTGCCCTGCCAGTATCCATTTGCGAATCTAGGGAGGTTGGTGTGTGGGCTGGGGAGAATGGAGGCTGACCCATGAATCTGCTTCAGGCTGGAGCTTGCAGCGCAGTGGGGAGCTGCCTGGGCTGAGCTGGGAAACTGTCTGTCGCAGCCCGGGATCCAGATCCTGCAACCAAAGGAGAATCGCCTCTGGCCCTGGGAAAGGGTCCCCACAGCCCGCTGGCAGCAGACGCAGGAGACAGGACGCCCAGACTGGGGTCTGGCAGGGTTCCTTTCCGCCTCCAGAGGCTCTGCAGAACCCACCCGCTCACAAGCAGCCTCTCCTCGGGCCGGTGCTGTCAATGAGAGGGGCAAAGCCGTAGGTGAGTTGGAATGAGCTGCTCCCTCTGTGGGTGTCGGGATGTTTCTTAGGCTGCTGCCCAAAGCAGAAAGCGCGCTACCAGAGATCTCGTCATGGGCCCGCTCCTCAGCTAGTGGCCTAGCCCTGATCTCACTGGGGCGCCTCTGGCTTACAGCAGCTGAGACTCTGGCCCCATATTTGTAACTCCTCACCCCCTCTGTTCTGTTCCTGATTTGCCCCCTCTGTGACACATTGGAGCAGACGGTTCTTTGGGTCCCCCTTTCACAGCAAGGGGAGTCCCTCTCCTCTTAAGACTCTGATCTCCCTCAGATCTCACCACTTGCCGCTGAGAACCACTCCACTGCTTGAATGTAAAGCGGAGTAAGCGTACTGAAGCCAGCAGAATTTGCTCCTGATTTATGCTTGCGCAACTGAGATTAGAATCTGGGTTTACCTCAATTGCAGTTAGTGGGATGACTCTGGATTTGCACAAGGGTAACTGAAGTCAGAATCTGGCCTTGTGCCCCCTTTCAGAAGATGAAACAATATGTAAACTATAATTATATAATATGCAATGGGTCTAGTGCTGGACAAGTAGTGCAATAAAATCAGCTGCCTTACTGGAGAATTGAAGAGTAGCAAATGTTTTGCAGATTTTTCTAAAAGGCGCTGGGGAAATGTAGTAAATTGCAGACTAGAGACTGGTAAATTAGCTGAAGTGATGGAATTAACGATATGATAGGGTCAAAGTAGCACGGCTTCTGAAAAGGAAAACCACGTTCACCAATCTATTCAAATTCTCTACCGTTTTCTGTAACAGAACAGATAAAGGAGAACAAGTGGACACAATTAGTTTAGACTTTCAAAAAGGCCTTTTACAAAGTTCCTCATAAGAGGTTGCTGAAGGCACTAAGTAGTCCAGATATCCGAGGCAAAGGGCTATCTCGGGTCAGGAACTAGGTAAGAGATGGAAAACAGATTATGAAGAAATGGTCAATTTCATCACCACCGAAAGTTAACAGCAGGAGCTGTGCTGGGGCTGATATTAATGAATGATCCGGAAAAGAAGAGGAGCAGGGAGGAAGCAAAATTTGCAGATAACACAAAACGATGCCGTTTTGCCAAGACTGTGGATCGTCAGAGGGCCCAAACAAGTTAAGGGGAACATGGTGGGAAATGAAATTCAGCGTGGGATGGAACCCCGTGAACGGCTCCTTCGCTGCGCAGAATGACTAAAGCGCTCAGGAGAAGGAGCCAGGTAGCTCGGCCTGAGCTCGATGCGCTGCGCCAGCGGAGAAAGCCAATGCAGGGCTGGGGTGCGGAAGGAACGGTGGGGAGCATTCTGCTGCTCTCCTGTAGCTCAGCAGGGTTCTCAGGACTGGAATGGGGTGTTCGGCTCTAACACACACTCACACCCCAGGAGGGGGTCAGAGATGCTTCACAGGATTTGTTTGTTACTGTTTCTAAAAAGCTTCCAGGCTAGAAAAAAAACCTAAACCCTTGCCGTTCTCGGCACAAACAAACAGAAAATCAATCTCACCCTCCTGTTTCTCTAACACACAGAATTTGAGAGAAAATAAACACGTGGGTGGGGAGGGGGCGTCTGGGCTGAATTTTTTTTAAATAACAAAACCTGTTTCTCTGGTTTTTAATGTAGCAACTGCCTCGAGCGCAGGGTAGCGCAAAGCCCATGCTGTGCAATGCGGCTGCTCGAGGCATCTGCTGGCTCTGGGCACGTTGCACCAGGCATGCCAAGGTCCCCGGAGCAAGCTTTGGAAGGCTCCAAGGCTCAGTTCGGCTCCGAAATGGGCCTGAAGGAGACCCTCAAGCCAAGCAAATCTGATCTCGGACACCCAGCTCTACATTTTCTCTAGCCCTAGGAATAACAGCATGTTCCCGGGATCAGACCACTGGTCAGCTCCTGAAAGCTTCAGTGGCAGAAGATGTCACTGCCCAGTGCACCTGGCCAATTCTGTACTGATGGGAGAGGGGAATCTCCGTAGCTCTCCCAATTTAGGTTCAAAGCCAATTGAAGTAAAATTTCGATCTAGCAACCCATGGCCTGGTTTGTAGAGGACTGTGAGTGCCCACAGCTGCCTCTGACCTCAAGGGGAACTTCAGCACCTCTGACAACCAGCCTAGAGCGGCAGTGTCCTGGAAACTGCCTAAATCTGCTGCCTCCCCAGGCAGGAATAGCGCTTGCTGCTGGCAGTGTGCTCGTGTGCCCTGGGAGGGGAGGGGGGCGTCTGTACAGCTGCTGGTTCTCAGGGAACAAAAATAAGGAACCAGGTCATGAGATGCATCCTGGCACTCAAAAACCAAAAAAGGCTTTTCTGCACGTGGTTTGCTCGGCACAACTCCTAGATCTCTCCCATGCGAGCGTGTGACTGTGCGAACCATGGTGATAATTTCGTTGATTATTCTCTTTCTTGGTTTGAGAGTAACAGCTGTGTTAGTCTGTATTCGCAAAAAGAAAAGGAGGACTTGTGGCACCTTAGATAAACTGGTTAGTCTCTAAGGTGCCACAAGTACTCCTTTTCTTTCTTGGTTTGGTTTCATGTCAGCTAGTTAAACTGTTCTCCAGTGCGAACCAAGCAGCATGAAGGGACCTGGTACCTAGGGCAGGGTGTTGGGAAGAGGAGAAGGGCTTAGGTCTCAATCTTCAAAAGTATCCTCTGGGGTCTGATTCTCAGAGGTGCTGGGCTCTGGGGAAATATAGTAAATTGCAGACTAGAGACTGGTAAATTAGCTGAAGTGATGGAATTAACGATATGATAGGGTCAAAGTAGCACGGCTTCTGAAAAGGAAAACCACGTTCACCAATCTATTCAAATTCTCTACCGTTTTCTGTAACAGAACAGATAAAGGAGAACAAGTGGACACAATTAGTTTAGACTTTCAAAAAGGCCTTTTACAAAGTTCCTCATAAGAGGTTGCTGAAGGCGCTAAGTAGTCCAGATATCCGGGGCAAAGGGCTATCTCGGGTCAGGAACTAGGTAAGAGATGGAAAACAGATTATGAAGAAATGGTCAATTTCATCACCACCGAAAGCTGACAGCATGCAAAGCTTCTTCTATTTAGCATGACTGAAAGGTGGTCGGCATACCCTTCAGTTTTAACCAGGTCTGTGGTTAATGGTAGCCATTAATGGTAGCTCTGCTGCTCCCAGTGACTTCAACTGAAGTTATGGGCGCTCTGCACCTCTGAAAATCAGACCCAAGATCACGGTCCCCAAAACTGAAGCTTCCAAACTCCGTGGCCCCCTTGGAAAACATTGGTCTTGTTCTGTGCCTACGCTGCGATGAAAGGCCTGCGGCACAGCCGGGGCTGGCTGGGCCAGCTGACGCGGGGTTCTGGGCTGTCAAACTGCAGCGTCGCTTTCCAGGCTCGGGCTGGAGCCCAGGCTCTGAGACCCTGCGAGGGCGGAGCATCTGCACACCTATTCTTAGCCCTGCAGCCCACCCCCCATGAGCCCGAGTCAGCTGCGCTGGGTTTGAGATTCAGCGCGGTGGGTTTTTTATCGCAGTGAGGCAGTGCCCTCTGGGGACAATTCATGGCTGCTCTGGACGGTTAGCTACACAAGCGCAAGGGGCTGTCTTTCTGATATTCGGAGCCCTGCTTTGCACGGCCGTGGATTGCTGCAGGAGGCGCCAGGCATGAATGTCTCGAGCCCAGGGAGCTGGTTTGAATCCAGCCCAGCGCAATGGGACCAGAACGTAGTTACTGCTTGGGGGGTCTGTGCATCAGGAGTTTGGTGGGGCTCGATCTAGTTTCTTCCGGACACGTGTCCACAGCCCAGAAACCACCATCATGAAAGGCACTTGCTGGCAGCCTCAGCAGATGGACCAAGACCTGAATGGGCCACCAAGATTGAACCTTTGCATGCTCAGATGGTCCTGCCAAGGCACCATTAGGGCTTATTGGTGGAGCAGTGGAGGAGGGGAGCCTACAAGCACGGTCACTGGGCCTGTGCAGAGAGGATCTCAGGGCTTTCTCTCTGATGCCTTTCACCAGCACTAAACGCACTCCAGAGTGTATTAAGACCGGATCTGTGCTGAGTAGAGAGCGGGGTTGGCCTTACCGCTGCAGTGGCATCCTGGGCTGGCACGCTGCTTGCAAGAGGAGGCTGTGGGGCCAAGGGGGTCAAGGAAAGACAGCGATACATCTGCAAGCATTCATCGCCCTGCTTCCTTGTACGCTCTGCGCCAGAGTGGCCTGTGGGGAATTGCCGCTCCGAGTGCATTTCCATTTTCAAAGAAATGTTAACTGTGCATTCTCCACCCACGTTCTTAATAGAAGCATCTTGGATAGGTCATTACATCGGCCTGCTTTCTTATGTGATTATGTAGGACACCGTAGCATAACATCTTAAATGCTTGGCATGCTGTTGCATTATAAATCATATCAATAGCACATGCGGGGAAGAGGTGGAATTAAAGTTGCTTTAACTCTGATTATCCCCACACAGGTTCTTGGCTGGTGTAAATTGATGTAGCTCTGTTTATTTCACTGGAGCTATTCCGATTTACAGAAGCTGAGAATCTGGTCCCACTATTTATTTATTTGTGATTCAAAGGGTTACAGACAAGATACGGTTGCCTTGCTTCTTTTGCCCTGAGCAGCTTGCCAATACGTGGCGCCTTGCCTAGTTGTTTCCATTAGAGAAGAAATTGATGATACAAGTCAGGTATTTCTCTGGCGTAATCCTGTTTATTTACAGTGAATGAACACAGGGTCCTATTTCCCAAAACACAGAAGGAAAAAAGAGCCGGAAGTTTCCTTAGAATTTCCAAGCCAGCTTCTCCAGCCAGTCCTGTGCCCCAAGGAGTTCTGTCTCTCTGTCTCACAACTGTTTCTCATGCTGTCTGCTGGTTTTCTGGACTCTCTGCTTCTCTCACATGTCAAAAAATCCTTTAGCCCCTGCATTTTCAGTCTGTCATAGAGAAACCCCATTTATTCTCCCTGGGTTCCTTCTTGATCAAGCTTTGCCACGCAGCCCAGTGACTTGGGTGGTGGCTTCTATTGTGTCCAACTATCACTACATAAAAGGGGCTTCATTTCTTGCATTTAGCGTGAATGAAAGGTGGTCAGCACACCCTTCAGGTTTAACCAGGTCTGTGATTAATGGTAGCCATCAACCCTTCCAGGGAAACAACAATTGTTAAAAATTCTTCTTCCCTGTGTTACTAACTCTCAGGGCTATTAAAACTGAAAGGACTTGAAACGTCGAATTGATTTTCCACCACTGATACTGCCATCTGTTGGACCCTTTTGTGCTTCAGTTGGCTTGGGATGGGGATATTGCTCCCGGGCAGACACTTTCATTCGGTTCCCCATGCTTGCAGGATAGTCTGCAGGGTAACATTCAAGCATTTCGGTGCACTGGGTTTTGGTGCTTGGATCCAGGGGGTTGATTCTAGAAATAATCCAGAGAGGAAGTTCGGCTCTAAGAATCGGGTCTTGCCACTTTTTTCACCAGTCTTGTAATATTTAGGGTGAAATCCTGGCTCCATTGACTACAATGGCAAAAATCCTATTGACTTTAGTGGGGGCCAAGATTTCACGTCGAGCCCCTGCTCTGAGAGGAGACTGATGATGGGGGAGTCTCAACTTCCAATTAAAATGAAAAAAGTACATTTCTAGCCCGCATGATTGCAGAGAAAAGCCTGGAAATGTGTCTCAAGTGCCCCCCTAAGGGCTCACAAACCAGAAGGTAACGAGCCTCAAGTACAGTAGCTTTGAAAATCATACAATCTGTAAGCCAGTCTCGTAATATGTTGGGGCCTGACTCCTGATTCTGGAGCTGTTGGGATCGGTGACGCTGACTTCTCTGCTAGGCTCTCTGTCCCGAGCCCTGCACTTGGTTCTGAGTTGAGGGGCCATAGTACCAGCCGGCACAGAGACACTGCGGCCGTGGTGTGGAGACCTAATGAGGTGAGCAAACGACAGAGAACATGTGAATGGTGAGTCACTAGTGCAGAGGGTGCAGGAAATTAAATCTCAGTTTCTGGAGCAGAAGCTTCCTTCTAGAAGCAGCTGTTTGGAAAGCAGCAGAATAAAGTGAGTTGTCAGCAGTTCTCAGGACCCCCTCCTCCCCCCTGCAGACCGTGTTTCTGATACTGATGAGAACCAGAGAGCTCAGGCTTGGGTCATGAGGCTACTTGTGACAGGGATGGTTTGGGTCTCTGGAGCAATGTTACAACATCCAGACTGTGATGCTTACAGAACCCGTGAGCCATCTGTGTTAGCGTGTGAGAGAGAGGGAAAGAGGACGAAGGGGGGGGGATAGAGTTGGGGGAAGGGATCAGAGAACACAGAAGAGGAGAGAAGGGAGGAAGAAAGAGTAGGGACAAAAAGGAAGGAAGGAAGGAGATCAATAGCGTACGGCTCATCGGCATCTGCCAATAGCAAATACCTCCCGCAGCTGGAGATGGGACTCTAGCGGGGGCGGGCTCTGAGTTCTACAGAGAATGCTTTCCCAGGGGTCTGGCTGGTGGGTCTTGACCACGTGCCCAGGGTCTAACTGATTGCCGAGTTGGGAGGGAATTTCCCCTCGGTCAGATTGACAGAGACCCTGGGGGTTTTATAGCTTCCTCTGCAGCACGGGGACGGGGCACTTGCGGGTTGGAACTAGAGTAAGTGGTGCATTCTCTCTAACTTGGAGTCTTTGAATCATGATTTCAGGACTTGGCTAACACAGTCAGAGGTTGCAGGAGTGAGTGGGCAAGATTCTGTGGCCTGCGATGTGCAGGAGGTCAGACTAGAGGATCACAATGGTCCCTTCTGACCTTTGAGTCCATGAGATCAGGAAGAGGAGAGGGAGAGAAAGGAAATGGATCACAGGAACTAACCAGAACTGGGCCCAGCCCTTTGGAGGTGCCTCTAGGCCCAAAGCCCATTTCCTGGGACCTTCCTTTGTCTCCAGGCTGGAGTCCAAGGCCTGGCTCTGGATGGGGCCTAGATTGCCAGGACAGCAGCCGTCCAAACTTGGGCACCATGGAGGTTGCAATTACTATTGCAGGATCCTGCCTCCAGCCGGGGGGATCCAAACTGTCTGAGATGAAGGGTCAGGTGCCACCCTGGAGTGAGCTGGCACTTGGATTCCATCAGGAGTGGGTTTTGCTTACATCAGGGCTGAATCTGTGCCATGGTGTCTGCAGTGGGTCTGGGCTGTGGGCCAGGTGAGATTGGGGTGCAGCCCATGTGACTGTCCCTGGTTCAGGGCGCAGCTGCTGCGGAGCTCCTCTCTCTCCCCCGCCAGGAACGTTGCCCTGTCTGTGGCAGTGTTTGGGGGACGGGGCTTAGAGAACCCAGTCGCCCAGCATGGGTTCAGCCTGCAGACGCATCCAACCCCTTTGCTCACCCTTGAACGGGATGTTTGCCTCCTGGTGCTTTCTCCACAAAAGCCGCAGGTTCCCTGGGCTGGAGGTGGCTCTCGCTCCCAGCCCTGTATCCCACTGGAGCTGAGTCCCTCCCTCTAGGAGCAACAACAAAGCGAGTTATTTCGGGGAGGAAAGGTCCCGGCGAGGCTGCCCTATGGCTGGAGCCATGGAGCTGCTGTCTGGGCCAGATATCTGTTTGTGCGGCTTGGAGCTGTGTGTGTTTGCGTGACTCCCCTTTCCCATCAAGGCCAGAATCTAAACAATCTTGATTCCTGTTCTGGCTTCAGCAGCGGGCAATGGGCAGGGCTCCGTGAATTGCAGGAAACGGAGCCATCAGCCTGTTTATGTAGAAATCACAGACGGAGGTGGGTGGAGAACCCTGGGCTCCCAGGACCCAGGGGCTCGTCCATTTAGAAAGGGATCCAGAAGCGAAGGAGACGGCTGCACGGTGGGGAGGAAGTGGGGCTGGAAAGCTTGGGGACAGTGGTGAGGTCAAGTCTTCATCATGTTTAGTTTGGCAAGAATTTCCTTTTTACAAGGAAGAATTTAAAAAACAAAAAACCCTCCCTCTCCATTGGAGCAGCTGGGAAACTTTTGGCTGCCTGTGACAAGTGTATTTGTATCACTGATAAGCCTGATACCAAAGCCCACTGAAGGACCCAGTCCGTGAGTCTCCATAAAGCACAGCTGGCCCGAAGGATACTTCGGAGCAGCCCATGGAGCTGTACATCACACCAGATCAGTTCCTTGCCATTGCCATGAGCCCCAGTATTTCTCTGGGCTCAGTACCGAGGTTACTGGGTGGGGTTTCATGGCCCGATATGCAGGTCAGCCTAGGGGGTCTGGGGGTCCCTTCTGGCCTTAGAAGCTCTGACTTTGATGCACAGAAGAGAGGTGCAGGGTACCCAGCAGCAATCGGGGGAGCCTGGGGACGGGGAAGGTGAGCCCATCTTCATCAGGCCTTTCAGAGCCATTGCTCTTTGATCCTGTGCAATCTATCGCTTAGACCTAGGTAAATCCTGCTAGCTGCACTGCCCTGCTTTGGCCCCACTGCATCCCGTTACGTCTGTTACTACCTGGCTCCCCCTTTGAACTTCCTAGGTCCCCCTTAGTTCCTGCCGCCGACACTGCCCCCGCTTTGGTAGTGATCAGGTCGTGTGGAACTTCTTGGCTCCCCGTTTTAAAACTGAAGCTTTGCTGGTGCAAGTTGGGTGCGGTGCTCCCCTCCAGAGATGGCCGCAGCATGTCAGTGGCGGTGAGGCCTGCAGGCTGCACAGTGCTTTGGTGTAGCTCTCCCAGGGGTGGGAGGAAGCGCAGCCACACACATTGCTGGAGTGAAAAGAGGCTGATTGATGTGTCTCTTGCTCTTCACATGACAGTAGAACATGAAGGCACCGCGGGGACACAGCCGGGTCACAAGTAGGGAACCATGCTTACTACACACGTGCCAGACCTAGCTACAAACGCACGGCTGCTCAAACCATGTAAAGGTCTACTACCCTATTCCTGTCTGCTACCCTTCTGTATACAAATGGACTGCTGTCAATCAGTGCAGAGTTTGTATTTACACGCATTACCAAGGCAGACTGAGCTTCTGGAGGCTGAGTTTAGCTGGAATGGGTTTTCATGCAGTTGTGTGTCGTAAAGATCTCCTGGAATCGCTCTCAGGAAGAGGTGGTAACTGTGATATCCTGGCCAAGTTCCACTCTGGATAATTCCATCCTACCTACCTACATCCTGCCACCCCCCGCCCCGGCAATTTCAGTTGACTACAGAATCCTTTATTTCCTCTCCAAAGCCATTGTGTAGCTTTGCCGAGCGACTGTTAAGTAGCTGACCCGTTCCAGCCCAGATGTGGCTGCATTTCAGGGATGCATGAAGTGACCCCCTATATACAATGAAGCTGCATGATAATAATATCATTTGCATTTGTGAAGTGCTTTCGGAGCCTCCAGGTGAAAGAGGCTGCAGAATTGTGAGACTGCGCTATTCATCCATTCTGTTTTCTCCAGAGAAAATGCTGCAAGGAGCCATCGGGAGCTTTCTCCTGGCCGTTCTGACTGTCCCAAGGAGCTTTCCAGCTGGTAGGTAGCAGAATAGCCGGAGTGACTAACGACAGTGCAGTGGTCCCAGAGCACGGCTGTTTCTTTCTGTGGTGTGCAGGAAACTGAAATAAAGGGCAGGAGATTTGGAGGTTTATTTATTTACTCACCTCTCAAAATAAGTCACCATCCCAGGCAATTAACTCACACCCCGTGTGTCTGCCTGGGGAAGCAGCATGGCCTAGAGGCCAGAGGAAGGAGCTGGGAGTCAGGAGTCCTGGATTTTATTCCCGCTGTACTGATGACTGGCCATGTGACCTTGGGCGTGTTGTTTCTCCTCACATGTCGCTGACCTCCCGGCCAGGGTTAGTTCACTATGGTTCATAACGTGCTTTGAGATCATTGGATGGAAAGGGCTGGAGACATGAAATGAGGGATGGGATGCAGGGAGTATTCCTTCAATACCTCGAGCTTTTCCCTAGGGTGGGCTCCTCTGAGTGATGGAGATGCTGTCTTGGGCTATTAACTGGGCAGCTCTCACAGTGTCCTCACCCCCTCCAGTTACCCCAGTCTGCTGGGGATAGTGTTCATCTCCGCCACTGCTCAGCCCCAACCCGGGGGTATCTTCTTCACCCTGCTCACAGCTACCCAGGGCCGAAGCAAGGAGGAGCTCTTTGAGGCCCCGTTGTTAGGGCCAGCACCATGGGAGAGTCCAGGTGAGAGAGCTCTGTGCAGAGTGAGACACTGGAGGGTTCGCATTAGAGATGAACCCAGGCTGTGAAACAGGCCAGATCCTGACCACAGCCTACCCAGGGCACTGGGGCTTCAAACCTGAAACCTTGCTCGGGGTCAGAGCTTGCAATTCCAGCCTGACTCTGATGGGCCAAACACCCCAAAATGGTGAAGTCCCGGTTCGGGTCTCGACTTTGCTCCCACCTTGGGGACGCCTTGATGATGATGATTGGCCTCAACCTAGATTCTGGGGTGCGGGTTCCAGGCATAACCTTAGGGCCCAGGTTTAGAGACAGGATCAAGATCCAAATGCCAGATCCAAATTCCCCTGGGTGGGGCTCAGAGTCCAAACCCAGAAGTGAAATTGCAATGGGATGAACAAAAACAGCTGGATCAAAAAACCCTGACCTTCCTGAAGTTAAAGCCCCAGAGACAAATATCCTGGTTTGATGCCATCCCCAAATTCTTTCTCATCTATCCATCACATTTATTTAGCTATTTATCTACCAGTCTGAGCCTGGATTTTCAGAAGATCTCAGGGGCAGATTTTCTGGTGATCAGCACCTAGAACTGGGGTTACTCTTAGGAATTGCCCAGCGTTCGACCTGCCCTCAGTGTGCTGGCTTCTTTGAAAATCTGGCCTGCATGGCCCGGCCTCGACTAGCCAACCCTCAGCAATGTGAGACTTCCTGTTACAAGAAGCTGGTTTGTGTCCCCCAGCGTTTACTAATGACCTGTCTCGCAGCCCACTCAGAGTCCTCCCATGACATTCGGGGAGCGGCGGATGTAAAGTGGGGAGAGTCCTGTGGGCCCAGCCCGGCTTGGCTCCGTCTGTGACCGTGCTGTCTCGTTTGTGTCCCACAGAGGAGCTGATGTGCGCCTGTGACTTGCAGGAGTGTGAAAATGCCACCTGCTTGGGGAAGATATGTTTTGTGAGCAAACACCTGGAGAACGGGAAGGCCACCCAGGGCAAGGGCTGCCTGAGTTCTCATATCCTGGAGCGCTGCCAGAGTGCAGCCATGGAAGAATACACCATGAGCTGCTGCAGCTCCAGCATGTGCAATGAGAACATCAGTGTCCTCCTGAAAGGTACAGCCCAGCCGTGACCTGGGTCCCTGGTGTGTCTGGGTGCAGGGGGCTCCCCTCTCTGGCAGTTTGTCCCAGGCTCCCACCCCCTGCCTTGGGGAACCCCCCGACAGCCTTTGGGGAGACAGGAATTTCCCCGGAAATCACCCTGAGGCAGCCCTGGTGCCCCTCTGGCCTTGCCCCTCAGCTCAGGTGCCTCCCAGCCCCGAGCTCAAGCCCTGGGCTGCTGCATCCCTGCCCCAACATCAGCATGTGCTCACTGGAGCCCAGCAGACTCTGCCCCCCTCCTTCAGTGTGAGGAGAGCTGTCAGCAGGAACTGGGGTGACGTTTGCTGTCCGCTCTCGAGACAACTGGGACTCTGGGGCTCTCTGCCTGCTGCCCCTGAATTGCTCAGGGCTGCTGGGGAGTAGGGCTGGCCCTTTCCCACCCACGGAGGGGAAGGCTCCTAGCAGCCCCACGGCTGCTCTAACTTATACCATGGCCCTGCATGGCTCTAGGATATGAGAAAGAGAAAGGTGGCTTGAAGCCCCCTCCCTGTCCCAGCACAGGAGCACAGAAACCAAGCTGCAGACCCCAGTGCCTGTTCCGTCCAGACTTGACCCCTGCTCTGACTCCAGGCATGTGCATTTGCCCCGGGATTCCCCCACAGCTGGTCCTTTTCTTCCCCTCAGGCCAGGAGCAGCCCGAAGAACCTGCCTCTCTGAGGAACCTTCTCCTGATGGTCCTCGTCCCCGTGCTGGCCCTCCTCGTGCTCGCCACGCTCGTCACGCTCTCCTTCTGGAAGCTGGCTCAGCACCGCAGGAACCGGCTTCTCATCAGACATGATGACTTGGGGGACACAGACATCATGCTGAAAGCCTCCATGGTCGGAGACAGCACCTTAGAGGTGAGTGAGCCTTGAACAGCCTGAAATGGAGACGGCCACAGACAGGCTCCCACCCCGCAAACCCCCCAGATCCGAATGCCCCAGAATTCTGGAGAGGTTGGATCCAAACCCGAACTTTGCGGCCGGAGCCCATCTCTGTGTCACGGTCAAGGGCTCTCTCCCTAACTAAGAGGATACAACATTCAGAAGTGCAAGTAGGGCCGTTCCCTCCAGCAGGCAGGGCCAGCAGGAGACTTTTAGCCGTATGGGGTACCGGAAACCTTGGGGCTTGCCCGCGCCTCCGGAGGGGAGGTGGGACTGCGCTCCGCTCCTTAAAGGAGCAGAACGGGGCTAGGGAGGACAGTCGTTCTTTAAATGGCTTTAACAGCACAATACAGATGCTAACAAACGGCGTTAGCGTATGTATTGTGCTGTTACCTTGGTCAGGAGTCCTCAAGAGGGGAGGGGTGGGGCAGACGGAAGGTGTTTAAACAGTGGTTTTTACTCTGTTGCTCCCCATTGGTCTGAATTATCCATGACATCCTGTAGCAGGCCACTGACTCACCAGCACGGCGCCTCCTGCTGGTTGTCTGGGAATTAGCTCAATTCCAGCGCTCGGAGTGCCCCCTGCTGGCCGGTGTCTCTCCTACCTCAGTCCCCCATGTCCCTCCCGGGCCACGGTGCCCTTTACCTTGGGGTTCTGCCCACAGCAGTGCCCCCATACTCTGGGTCTCCCCTCCCAGGGGAACCCCCTCTCCCTATGCCCATCTTGCCTCAGTGGCTACTGCCAGTCGTCATCTAGCCCCCTTTCTCTGGGGCAGACTGCAGTCTGTCATGGACACTCATCACTGGCAAGAGGGATGGATCAGGGGCCTCTGCCCATCACCGGGCTGCACCTCTGCAGCCCCACTACCTACTCAGGCCTTAACAAGGGCTGCTTTTAACCCCCGCTCTCCTGGAGTGGGGCAGCCATCCCACTACACATCCATACTGCATCACATCAAGTCCAAATCATTAGAGCAATGCCTCGGCTTGCCCTGACCAGCGGATGTCTGGATTCTGATGTCAGCCCAGTTCTGCAGCCTGCCCAGAATCAGGTGTTGTCCCCAGTGTACACAGAATTCTTCTCTGCAGCCAAACTAGTCTAGCATGCATTTCGTTAACTGGAACTGGAGCAGCAACGCAAAGAAAACAAATGCCTCCTTTTCCAGCTTTGTGGGTGAGAGAACCATGAGTGAAGATGATAATGCCGGACACTGACAGCCTTAAACCAGCTGCCTCAGGAATCTGCCAAGAACTTTGCTGAACATATGTGCCTCATCTTAGCAACGGAGCTAAGACGAATCACATATCTGCCCACCTCTATTCGAATGACACCCCTTCTGATCTGACAGCCCAGGCATTGTCCGCTTCATCCAGAACAATTTACAAACTTGGAACCTAATCCTGTAAACCCTTAATCATTTGATCGATTGCATTGAAGGCAATGGGACTAGTTGCATGACTATGGACCACTTTTGTGGCCTGGTAAGAGTTTCAGGAGTCTGTTCTGTTCCTATAAAGGAAGTTGAATCCCCCATTGAAATGCAATGTTTAGGTAATACACCATAAAGCAGTTTAGGATACAGTTCTACTTAAAATTTGTCCTTTAATCAGTCCTACATATGCTAAAATGGCTCCTCACCCAATTCCCATATTCCATATAAACAGACTGAATACTACATTTTTGGACAGCGATGCACCAATCCCCACCCAGAATCCATAAATTCACTCCATCTTCCCCCTATCACTGTGCCCATGTGCCCCATCTCTAGCCCCAGATCGCCACCAGGCAGCCTCACCACCCTTGTGCACCCCGCTACCTCAACGCTCCCCGTTCCCGTGTGCCAAGGTCACCGAAGGGATGGAGTGAGCAAGTGGAGGGATCTAACGTGGCTTGAGGGGTTACTGTGCCGCTACCTTGCTGCGCCCTCTGACTGACCGCCCGTGACCTCTCCCTCAGGGCCTGCTGAGCGAGGACTGCACGACGGGCAGCGGCTCCGGGCTGCCCTTTCTTGTTCAAAGAACTGTAGCCCGGCAGATCACGCTGGTGGAATGCGTAGGTAGGAAACCCGCCTCCGCGCCTGCCTCTGGCTCCTGCACGCAGTGAACGAGGGTCCCCCTGGCTCGGCTGCCACCTGGCTCCTTCAGCCAGTGAGCCAGGCGTGCCCCAAGCTCCCCTCCCGGGAGCAGCTGGAGATGAGACCATGAATCCTGACCCCCGGGGCAAACTTTGGACTCTGGTTAAGGCCGTCTCTGTTACCCACCCGCTAGCCCAGGGCCCTCTGGAGATGCTTAGTATGGGGGCGGGGGGGGAAGGACAAGCAGGTATTGGACTGGAGCTGGGCTCTTCTTAACCCCTAATCCCTGATATCCGATGGGTTGGGCTCTGGCCCTGAGGGACCTGGCCTGACCCCCAGCCCTACAGACCAGGCCTGGCCCTGCGGGACCTGGCCTTTCTATTAGCAGACAGGCCTGGGCACTGAGGTACCCAGCTTATCCCCATGACTATATATGCCAGGCCTGGGCATGAAGTCACCTGTCCTAGCCCCTAGTTGGCCAGGCTAGACCCTATGAAGCCAAAGAAAAGTTCTGGCAATTTGCTGGTGACGAGGTTCATTCTCTGATGGCCTGAGGCTGCTGGGTTGCCCAGTGGCTGTCAGAGGATGCAGTGCACTGGCTCAGCCATGGAACCAGCTTGCCTCTAGTCACTGATCCACAAAGAACATAAAACCTTATCCTAGGAGTGGCTGAGGTGGGGCAGGGGTGCCCCACCTGAGCCTGTCCCAAGGGTTCGCTCAGCACCAGCAGGGCAGCATGACGCCGTGTCCGTGTCATGGCAGGCAAAGGGCGCTACGGGGAGGTGTGGCGTGGCGTCTGGCACGGGGAGAACGTGGCCGTGAAGATCTTCTCCTCCCGGGACGAGCAGTCGTGGTTCCGTGAGACGGAGATCTACAACACGGTGCTGCTCAGGCATGACAATATCCTGGGTGAGTAGCAGCCCACGAGGGTGTTTATGTGGCACCCGGCCTGCTGGTGCCCCCCTGTTCCATGGCCCCTTCTGCTTTGTCCCCCTCTAGGCTTCATCGCCTCTGACATGACGTCCAGGAACTCTAGCACCCAGCTCTGGCTCATCACTCACTACCACGAGAATGGCTCACTCTATGACTACCTGCAGAGGACAGTGCTGGATGCCCAGACCTGCCTGAGGCTGGCCTGCTCCATCATCTGTGGCCTGGTCCACCTGCATGTGGAGATCTTCGGGACTCAGGGGAAACCAGCCATTGCGCACCGGGACCTGAAGAGCAGGAACATCCTGGTGAAGAACAACATGCAGTGCTGCATCGCAGACCTGGGTGAGGAAGGGGGATCGATCTCCGGGGCCAGAGCCAGGGCTGTAACCCAGCTCTGCATGTCATCTTGCTTGGGGAACAGAGGAACTGACCATCTCGGACCTTTGTCCCATCTGCCCCTAACCGCTGTCTGGATTCCCTTTCACCTGCACTCCTGGTGGTGAAAGGGCCGGTGCATCTCTAAGGGGTGATGAAAGCAAAGGCTGTTTCCTCTGCCAGTGGAGGGGATGGTCTGCTCATTGGGGCTTAAATATTTAATCCCCTGGAGTCACAGGTTCAAATGCAAGTGAGGTCAACTCCGGGGTATTTTTCTTCCCCAGAACAAAATGGTAGTGTTTTGGGAGGTGTCAGTTCCCATGTGACAATAAATATCCCCCCCTCCCTCCTTCGCAGCCCCAGTGATCAGCAGAAAGGAGGCAAATGGGATAAGCCAGGGAAGGAAAGAAAGAACAAATTGCCACTGGAGACAGAGGTACACACAGGCTGTACTGATCCCAGATGGATTTCCCTGGGCTGTAAGCAGAAAACTCTGCCAGGCCCAGATTCCCTCATAGAGAGAGGAGTGAAAACCCAGGCCCCCCCATGTCCTCCATTTCAGCCTGTGGGATGCTGCTTCCTTTCAGGGCTGGCGGTCATGCATTCCCAGGGCAGCGACTACCTGGACATTGGGAACAACCCGCGGGTTGGCACCAAACGCTACATGGCCCCCGAGGTCCTGGACGAACAAATCCGCACCGACTGCTTCGAATCCTATAAGCAGACAGATATCTGGGCATATGGTCTGGTGCTCTGGGAAATCACCCGGAGGACAGTTGTTAACGGTAAGGGGCAGCTGGGGGGGGCTTTGGGCAGTGAGACGCAGTGCTCCTAATTCTCTCTCCACATGCACAGACACACAAATGTGGATGTGATACAAGGACTCTTCTCTATAGATATGCACACACCTGTCTGTCCTTTTAGAGTACCTAGAGACTGCCTTGAGGTCCCTGGTCTGTATATATGCACAGAATATCTTGATGCCCACAGACACCTGAGAGGGTCCTATCTATTCTGCTAACCTTCTCTATTCACTGTCTTATACCCAGACTGTGAGCTCTTTGGGGCACAGACAGCCTCCTCGTTCTGTTTGTACAGGACCCAGCACATTGGTCTCCTGGCCCATGACTGGGGCTCCTTGTACGACCTCAAAAGATAATACATCCTAACCTGCAGAGAAAGACCTGGGGCTCTGACTGGACGGGCTGAGGCTGGGACTGCCTGTTTTCACAGGAAGTCGGCAGTATCGCATGTCCTGAGTTTTGCAGCGGGGTAAATCAGACTGTTTGGGAGCCTGGCACAGCCTGTGGCTGCAGCCGCAGCGGAGAGGCTGAGCGAGCGGCAGGCTGGAGTGAGAGCCACATCCTCCCGTGAGTTAGCGAGGCTCCCAGTGCAGAAATAAATGCTGCTCAGGGCTGTTCCCGTGAAGGTTTTCGGCTGCTCTGGGTGGTTTTTGCCCGAAGATTAGCTGTAAATTATAAACACTGTAATCTAGTGTCAGCGCCCGGCTCCCTGATTAAAGGGCCCATTAGACTCAATCAGCGCTTTGTTTGCTCAACACTGATTAGAAAACAAGCAGCATCAGAGGACTGCTTGGAACCTGGCCACATCCAGGGGACTTCCAGCTCCTCTGGATCATGGGCTGGTTAACCCAGGGTATTTCCCCCATGGCCTGCCACAGCCAGGGGTTGGTCAGAAGCAGCTGTTGTGGGATGGGGATGGCAGGGAGGGCATGCTTCTTGGGGGAGGGCAACGGGCCTGAAGTTGTGCAATCACCCAAGAGCAAATGGGCCAGATGCAGACTCCTTCTCCAGGCTTTGGGAATTCACCTCCCCTGCCCCATTCGCCCCCTGTAGTAGCAGTGTCAGAATGGGGGGGCGGGCTTAGCTTTTGCAGCGAGGACATCCCCCAGGCACGGTCCTCTCGCCCTCTGGCAGCTTGGGGCTCCGCAGAGAATGAGCCTGGCCCCAGAAGTGGTGTCTTCAGTCCATACCCCTGGCAATGGAATGCCCCCCGCCACACACACACACTCATTGTGGCGGCCTCAGCAGACGGGCCCAGGCCTGGATGAGCGCCACAGAGCCCATCTCTCCCGCCAGGGCAGGGCTAAGGGACACAGGCAGGGGGGACGGTTGACCCAGGGGGACACACAGAGGCCTGTGGTCTCCCGGGTGTCCAGCTGGCACCTTTCACCAGCAGGAAAGTTCATTAAATGGTGGAAGTTGGGGGCAAGGTGGCAGCTCCCACAAGGCGCAGTCTGGTGGGGCTAATCTCATTTACGGCTCCCAGGCACTCTCAGATTAAACACTTCACTTAACTAACCCAGCAGTGCCCTTGCCTTGGCCGCCCATTAACCCTTGCGGGGCCGAAGGCCTCTCTCCCAGAAGACGCTCAGTGCGGGGGAAACTCCCCACTGTGCACTGCATCCGGGGGGGGCGCAGGGTGACGTGGGGGATACACCCTCTGCCCCGAGGCTTCCGATCCCTTTTTGACGGAGGCTCGTGAGGCGCCAGATAGGAACTGCCCACTGCAGTGGGCTGATGGGACCCTGGAAGGGCTTTGGCAGCCAAAAAGGGTTAAATCTCTGGCACAAAGACATATGGAGGCACTAAATATGGATTAGCCAGGGCCAGCTGCTGGCTGGTCTGCGGTGAGCAGCTGCCTGGCCTCCCGTTCGCCACTAGGTGGGGGCTGCGTCTAAGACAAGGTTCCCAGATGATCTGAACGGCCCCTGGTGTCCTGCGACTGCAACCAGTTCCAGAGGGAGACCGGGGTCAGGGGGGTTCCCCTCCCTATCAGCAGCACTGAGGTGTTGACGACAGGCTTGGAGCATCCTCCTCTGCAGCACTGGGTAGCCACGGCAGGACTCCACCCAGGGTCTGATCTGGCCACGCAACCATCGCAGGCTGCACCTGATCTGCGCTACGCCGGCGTGAATCTGGAGCCAGGGCGGTGTCGTTTGTGGGTCAGCTCCCACGGCGTGCTAGCTCCGGGCCCGGGGTGCGAGCTCCGGGCCCGGGGTGCGAGCTCCGGGCCTGGGGTGCGAGCTCCGGGCCCGGGGTGCGAGCACTGGGCCCGGGGTACGAGCTCTGTGCCCGGGGTGCTAGCTCTGTGCCCGGGGTGTGAGCTCTGGGCCCAGGGTGTGAGCTCTGGGCCCGGGGTGCGAGCTCTGTGCCCGGGGTGCGAGCTCTAGGCCCGGGGTGCGAGCACTGGGCCCGGGGTGTGAGCACTGTTCCTGGGGTGTGAGCACTGGGCCCGGGGTGCTAGCTCTGGGCCCGGGGTGCGAGCACTGGGCCCGGGGTGCTAGCTCTAGGCCCGGGGTGCGAGCACTGGGCCCGGGGTGCTAGCTCTAGGCCCGGGGTGCGAGCACTGGGCCCGGGGTGTGAGCACTGTTCCTGGGGTGCGAGCTCTGTGCCCGGGGTGCGAGCTCTAGGCCCGGGGTGCGAGCACTGGGCCCGGGGTGTGAGCTCTGGGCCCAGGGTGTGAGCACTGTTCCTGGGGTGCGAGCTCTGTGCCCGGGGTGCTAGCTCTGTGCCCGGGGTGTGAGCTCTGGGCCCAGGGTGTGAGCACTGTTCCTGGGGTGCGAGCTCTGGGCCCGGGGTGCGAGCTCTGTGCCCGGGGTGCGAGCTCTAGGCCCGGGGTGCGAGCACTGGGCCCGGGGTGTGAGCTCTGTGCCTGGGGTGCGAGCTCTGTGCCCGGGGTGCGAGCACTGTTCCTGGGGTGCGAGCTCTGTGCCCGGGGTGCGAGCTCTGTGCCCGGGGTGTGAGCTCTGGGCCCAGGGTGTGAGCACTGTTCCTGGGGTGCGAGCTCTGGGCCCGGGGTGCGAGCTCTAGGCCCGGGGTGCTAGCTCTGGGCCCGGGGTGGGAGCACTGGGCCCGGGGTGTGAGCTCTGTGCCTGGGGTGCGAGCACTGGGCCCGGGGTGCGAGCTCTGGGCCCGGGGTGCGAGCACTGTTCCTGGGGTGCGAGCTCTGGGCCCAGGGTGCTAGCTCTGGGCCCGGGGTGCGAGCACTGTGCCCGGGGTGCGAGCTCCGGGCCCGGGGTGCGAGCACTGTGCCCGGGGTGTGAGCACTGTTCCTGGGGTGCTAGCTCTGGGCCCGGGGTGCGAGCTCTGGGCCCAGGGTGCGAGCACTGTTCCTGGGGTGTGAGCACTGGGCCCGGGGTGCTAGCTCTGGGCCCGGGGTGGGAGCTCTGGGCCCGGGGTGTGAGCACTGTTCCTGGGGTGCGAGCTCTGTGCCCGGGGTGCGAGCTCTAGGCCCGGGGTGCGAGCACTGGGCCTGGGGTGCTAGCTCTGGGCCCGGGGTGCGAGCTCTGGGCCCAGGGTGCGAGCACTGTTCCTGGGGTGCGAGCTCTGTGCCCGGGGTGCGAGCTCTGTGCCCGGGGTGTGAGCTCTGGGCCCAGGGTGTGAGCACTGTTCCTGGGGTGCGAGCTCTGGGCCCGGGGTGCGAGCTCTAGGCCCGGGGTGCTAGCTCTGGGCCCGGGGTGGGAGCACTGGGCCCGGGGTGTGAGCTCTGTGCCTGGGGTGCGAGCACTGGGCCCGGGGTGCGAGCTCTGGGCCCGGGGTGCGAGCACTGTTCCTGGGGTGCGAGCTCTGGGCCCAGGGTGCTAGCTCTGGGCCCGGGGTGCGAGCACTGTGCCCGGGGTGCGAGCTCTAGGCCCGGGGTGCGAGCACTGGGCCCGGGGTGTGAGCTCTGGGCCCGGGGTGCGAGCACTGTTCCTGGGGTGCGAGCTCTGTGCCCGGGGTGCTAGCTCTGTGCCCGGGGTGTGAGCTCTGGGCCCAGGGTGTGAGCACTGTTCCTGGGGTGCGAGCTCTGGGCCCGGGGTGCGAGCTCTGTGCCCGGGGTGCGAGCTCTAGGCCCGGGGTGCGAGCACTGGGCCCGGGGTGTGAGCTCTGTGCCTGGGGTGCGAGCTCTGTGCCCGGGGTGCGAGCACTGTTCCTGGGGTGCGAGCTCTGTGCCCGGGGTGCGAGCTCTGTGCCCGGGGTGTGAGCTCTGGGCCCAGGGTGTGAGCACTGTTCCTGGGGTGCGAGCTCTGGGCCCGGGGTGCGAGCTCTAGGCCCGGGGTGCTAGCTCTGGGCCCGGGGTGGGAGCACTGGGCCCGGGGTGTGAGCTCTGTGCCTGGGGTGCGAGCACTGGGCCCGGGGTGCGAGCTCTGGGCCCGGGGTGCGAGCACTGTTCCTGGGGTGCGAGCTCTGGGCCCAGGGTGCTAGCTCTGGGCCCGGGGTGCGAGCACTGTGCCCGGGGTGCGAGCTCCGGGCCCGGGGTGCGAGCACTGTGCCCGGGGTGTGAGCACTGTTCCTGGGGTGCTAGCTCTGGGCCCGGGGTGCGAGCTCTGGGCCCAGGGTGCGAGCACTGTTCCTGGGGTGTGAGCACTGGGCCCGGGGTGCTAGCTCTGGGCCCGGGGTGGGAGCTCTGGGCCCGGGGTGTGAGCACTGTTCCTGGGGTGCTAGCTCTGGGCCCGGGGTGCGAGCTCTGGGCCCGGGGCGTGAGCACGTTCGTGTCGCACATCCTGTTGCGCTGCGCATCGGTGCCATGCCTGCTCTCGCTACAAACCCCCGTCAGGTTTCGTGCCCTCCAGGATGCAGAGCTTGGTGTTAGTGCCCCATTGACTGGCTCGGCCCATGCAGGTTCCGACGTGTCCATACCATGAGGACGATCTGTAGCGCTCTGCAGCCTCGTCCACACATACCCCTGTCAGTGCAGAGAGCACGGGGAAAGGACCCCTGGGGTGAAATCCTGGCCCCACTGATATCAGGGGCAAAACTTCCGTTGGCATTGGTGTGAGCAGTTCACCCCTGTACTTCAGCTCCTCCAGCGGCACGACGGTCTGTACGCCGTACATCACCTAGCACGAGGGGCCCCAGTCTCGACTGGGCCTCAGGCACCACAGTACATGGGATTAATGAGAGTCCGTTGTTTGACACTGGAGCCACTAGGGGCTCTTCACGTCCCTAGTCCAGTGCTAGGAGCAGGGCTCATCCCCCTATCAACAAGCACTCAGCAGGTCCAGGTCCATCCAGCAGAGGGCAGTGGTGCAAACGTGCACACGCACACACATGCACACGTGCCTGAGTGGGGCACGCTCCTGCTGTGTGTCCTGTGGCTGCTGGCGAGTTACGGTCACTGGTGCATAGCGCTGGCAGTTCGTGCTGCCTGCCCCTGCGACCACGCCAGCTTTCCTCACCGGCTGCCCTCTCTTCTTCCGGCAGGGATAGTGGAGGACTACAGGCCTCCGTTCTTTGACATGGTCCCAAGCGATCCCAGCTTCGAGGAGATGAAGAAGGTGGTTTGCACTGACCAGCAGACACCCAGTGTCCCTAATCGGCTGTACTCTGACGCGGTAAGTGCAGCAGAGGGCGCGGATCCACTCCAGTGCAGTGACTCTTCTCTAACTCAGCCGCCACATAAACCCATAAATCCATAAATAAGAACACGAGAATGGCCAGACTCGGTCAGACCCAAGGTCCATCCAGCCCAGTATCCTGTCTTCTGACAGTGGCCGGTGCCAGGTGCTTCAGAGGGAGTGAACAGAACACGGCAATTATCAAGTGATCCATCCTCTGTTGTTCAGTCCCAGCTTCTGGCAGTCAGAGGTTTAGGGACACCCGCAGCATGGGGCTGTGTCCCTGCCCATCTTGGCTAATAGCCGTTGATGGACCTGTCCTCCATGAACTGATCTAGTTCTTTTCTGAACCCAGTAATACTTTTGGCCTTCACAACATCCTCTGGCAATGAGTTCCACAGGTTGACTGTGTGCTGTGTGAAGAAGTATTTCCTTCTGTTTGCTTTAAACCTGCTGCCTATTAATTTAATTGGATAACTCCTGGGTCTAGTGTTATGTCAAGGAGTAAATAACACTTCCCTAGTCACTTTCTCTGCACCAGTCATGGTTTTTTAGACCTTTATCATATCCCCCCCCCCCCGGTTGTCTCTTTTCCAAGCTGAACAGCCGCAGTGTTTTTAACCTCTTCTAATACAGAAGCTGCTCCATCCCCCTCATCATTTTTGTTGCCCTTCTCCATATTTTTTCCAATTTTAATATATCTTTTCTGAGATGGGATGACCAGATCTCAGTATTCAAGGTGTGGGCATCTCATGGATTTGTATAGTGGATTTGTGATATTTTCTGTCTTATTATCTCTCCCTTTCCTAATGGTTCCTAGTATTCTGTTAGCTTTTTGGACTGTTGCTTCACATTGAGTGGATGTTTTCAGAGAACTATCCACAATGACTCCAAGATCTCTTTCTGGAGTGGTTTCAGAACAGCAGCCGTGTTAGTCTGTATCTGCAAAAAGAAAAGGAGGACTTGTGGCACCTTAGTCCTTAGTGTGGCACTAAACAAATTGCTTTGAGCATAAGCTTTCGTGAGCTACAGCTCACTTCATCGGATGCATTCAGTGGAAAATACAGTGGGGAGATTTATATACACAGAGAACATGAAACAGTGGGTGTTACCATACACACTGTAAGGAGAGTGATCAGATAAGGTGAGCTATTACCAGCAGGAGAAGGGGAGGGGGAACCTTTTGTAGAGATAATCAAGGTGGGCCATTTCCAGCAGTTGACAAGAACGTCTGAGGAACAGTGGTGGTGGTGGGGGGGGAATAAACATGGGGAAATAGTTTTACTTTGTGTAATGACCCATCCACTCCCAGTCTTTATTCAAGCCTAAGTTAATTGTATCCAGTTTGCAAATTAATTCCAATTCAGCACTCTCTCATTGGAGTCTGTTTTTGAAGTTTTTTTGTTGAAGAATTGTCACTTTTAGGTCTGTAATCAAGTGACCAAAGAGACTGAAGTGTTCTCCGACTGGTTTTTGAATGTTATAATTCTTGACGTCTGATTTGTGTCCATTTATTCTTTTACGTAGAGACTGTCCACTGGAGTGGTAACAGCTAAATTAGACTCCATCATTTTGTATGTGTAGTATTGTGTTTTCCAATGTGCATTACTTTGCATTTATCAACACTGAATTTCATTTGCCATTTTGTTGCCCAGTCACCCAGTTTTGTGAGATCCCTTTGTAACTTTTCCCGGTCAGCTTTGGACTTAACTATCTTGAGTAATTTTGTATTGTCTGCAGACTTTGCCACCTAACTGTTTACCCCTTTTTCCAGATCATTTATGAATATGTTGAACATTATTGGTATCAGTACAGATCCTTGGGAACCCCACTGTTTGCCTCTCTGCACTGTGAAAACTGGCCATTTAGTCCTACCCTTTGTTTCCTGTCTTTTAACCAGTTACTGAACCATGAGAGGACCTTCCCTCTTATCCCATGACAGCTTACTTTGCTTAAGAGCCTTTGGTGAGGGACTTTGTCAAAAGTTTTCTGAAAGTCCAAGTACACTATATGCACTGGATCCCCCTTGTCCATGTGTTTATTGGCCTTCTCAAAGAATTCTAATAGATTGGTGAGACATGATTTCCCTTTAGAAAAGCCGTGTTGACTCTTCCTCAGCATATTGTGTTCATCTATGTGTCTGATCATTCTGTTCTTTACTATAGTTTCTACCAATTTGCCAGTATTGAAGATAGGCTTTCTGGTCTGTAATTGCCAGGAACACCTCGGGAGCCTTTTTTAAAATCGGCATTACATTAGGTATCCTCCAGTCAACTGGTACAGAGGATGATTTGAGCATTAGGTTACATCCCACAGTTTCATATCTGACTTCCTTCAGAACTCTTGGGTGAATCCCATCTAGTCCTGGTGACTTATTACTGTTGAATGTATAAATTTGTTCCAAAACCTCCTCTATTGACATCTCAATCTGGGACAGTTCCTCGCATTTCTCACCTAATAAGAATGGCTCAGGTGTGGGAATCTCCTGCATGTCCTCTGCAGTGAAGACCAATGCAAACAATTCATTTAGTTTCTCTACAATGACCTTGTCTTCCTTGAGGGCTCCTTTAGCACCCTGATCAGTGGCCCCACTGATTGTTTGGCAGGCTTTCTGCTTCTGATGTATTTAAAAAAATTGCTCTTAGCTTTTGTGTCGTTTGCTGTTTGCACTTCAAATTCTTTTTTGACCTGTCTAATTGTACTTTTACACTTGACTTGCCAGAGTTTGTGTGCCTCTCTATTTTCCTCTGTAGGATTTGACTTCCAATTTTTAAATAAATGGCCTTCACCTGATCCATGAGGAGGGGATCCTGCAAACACTTACACACGGTTTTAACTTTATTACTGCAAGCAGTCATGGGTCTAACTCATGGTATTAGTGTCCAGCATGTGTATAAGTGTTTGCCAATAGAGGGGCCTTTTGCCTGGAGACTTAAAGCTCTTCCTACAAGGCATCTACATTTTATCACCCCATTTCACAGATGGGAAAATGGAGGGTCAGAGAAGTTACCCAAATATTACAGCTTTTGAATGACAGGCTTCCAGGAAAAGCTCTTACTTCACCCACCTGGTCAGGCTTCTCCTGCTCAGCGTTCTTGCTCGTGACTTTTCTTTATGGGGCCTGCCAAAAGGGAGAGACAAAGCAGCGTTCTGCTGGGGGGATCATTGGTTAATATCGGGGAGCCAGATCTGTTGCTGGTGTAATTGAGCGTAGCGCCACAGAAGTCAATGAAACACTGCTGATTTACACCAGGGGAGGATCTGGCCCTGGAGCTCAGTTATTTTCATTTGATGGTAATTTTCTCTCTCTCTCTTGACCCACCCAGATTTTGTCCGCCTTGGCTAAGGTCATGAAGGAATGCTGGTACCAGAGCCCCTCTGCTCGGCTCACAGCCCTGAGGATTAAAAAGACACTAAAGAAACTGAGCAGCTCCCTAGAAAAACCGAAACAAGATTATTAACTGCGGGGAGCAGGCCCGAGAGCGCTGGGATCGGGTTTCTGATTCACTTGCTCAGACTCCGAAGCAGCAGAGAAGCCGAAGAGGTTCAAGGACACTGAGTTTATGCTGCGCGCAGGGAGGAGGCCTTTGCGCGACTATGTAACAAACCGGTTTTTCTCTCGAAGTCCAGCCCCGTTGTGGAAGGAGGATTTTAACTGGCCACTACTTCCCAGGGACCATTCCAACCTGCTGCAGAAAAGCCCCACTCAGCAGCTGCCAGTTGCCCCGGCATGTCTTTCGCAGTCGCTCTCCAGTGTCCTCGGAGTTGTTTTTTTGGAGGGTTTTTTTTTAATTAAAAAAAAATTCTCCCAGCCCATTTATAAAAATACCCGCTGGGTCCGTGAGCTGACGCCAGCCTGTCTCGCATGCCAGACAGGAACAAGAGCAGCAGCCACGCCCCGCCCTGCTCACAAGAGTGGGGCGTTGACTCTGAACGCCACATCAGGACCATGTGAAAAGCAGGAGTCTCAGTTTAGCCTTTGGGATCCTTTTGCACATAGGTGAGTGTGCATGCACGCGTATCTGTCTCCGGGCACGTGTAAAATAACACAATATGCACCCTGGAATCACCGGGAGCCAGGCAGCAGCTCAGTGACTGGAACTGGGCTGTGATGAACGCTCTGTGCTCAATCGGGGGTGCAGCCAAAGCCACTGTGGGATGCACCAATTTAGCATCCTGTTGAGAACCAAAGCTGCTCTCTACCCCAGTGGAGAGTCCTCAGGGAACAGTCTGCCACCCTACCCTGGTGCTGAAACCCCCTTGGGGCTGCAGGTGTCATTCCTCCCTTCTGCGGCGGAGTTCTGGCCTTCATGCGCACCGGCCCTTTACGTGTCCTCATTCAGAGCCAGGCGAAGCTCCATGTGGGAGGTGGGCCCCGGGGGTTTTTGGATTTACTTCCATTTGTTTACACCAGGCAGGAATTTGGTGCAAGCAGCCATTCGGGGTCTAGTGCCAACTTGACATTTCCTGGGTTGTCCTGATCTACCCTCTCCCACCCCCAGGGGCAGGCGCAGAAGGGCAAAAAACACCCCCTCTTTCAGTGGGTCCCCCTCATTTCCCGAGCGCGTCCAGCTACTCCATCCCCCCCAGCTGGCAAGCTGCCCTGACCAGCTTAATCTCACTGCTACCCGTGACTGGAGAGGTGAGTTCCTGCCCCCTCCTTCATCGCTGACATGGCCCAGCATGAAGGAATCTGGGATCTGCTCAGACCTGAGCTTCCACAGTGAATTTGGCACCAGCAGGGCTCCCCGCCCACAGCTCCCCCATGACAGCAGCCAGGAATTCCCCGACGGGTGCAATGTGCAGCGTGTTTCTTGTATCCTGCAAAGGACAGTACTGGGTTAAGTCCAGGTTAGCGTCCCCGCCACCTCGCTGCTGCAGATCCCAGACGTTGTGCAAGCTCATAGATTCTCCCTGCCATATCTTCCTCCCGTAGGTACTTGGATGCATTTGCTTCAGTGGGAAGGGGAGTCACGTCATCATATTCCAAGCAGACCTGCTAAAGATGGGTCTGAGCCGCTGTGTCCAGCCCCGGCCTTGTCTCCTGTGGAGGCCTGTCCACCTGTGCACACTGGCCGTGCAACGTGGCCGTTCTGACGGGGTGTCTTTTCCACACGTTTGGCACAAGCGGAAATGAAAACACAAGGTGCAAGGCAGGGCAGAATAAGACCCCAGGTCTCCCTAAAGGCAGCCGAGACTTCCCAGCCACTGGAGGGGCCCACCTGACACTTCCTTGTCTGTTATAGACAGAGGGAGACTCCAGGTCTGTAAGGGACACAATGTAAGCCACCTTGTAGAGCCGCATCTGAACTCGCCCAGACTTTGGGGGGCTGTTTGGAAGCAACATTTTGATCGGGGTCCCTCTCTGGTTTATCCACATCCTGAACTGTCTCGAGGGGGGACACTCAACCCCCTCATGCTGCCCACAGCTGCCCTGCTGCTGTCACACGAGTGCAAGGACAGCGCTGAACAGCTGCGGGCTTTTATTGCTGGTGGTTTCAGCTGCCCTGTTATCAAGGAAGATACAAGCATGAGGAAAATATTGTGGCTCTCTGTGTTTGTTTTTGATTAACAGAGCTCAGCCCGGAGCTATTCTAAGCACCCTCAGCTCCCTTGGACTTCGCCTGGAGCTGAGGGCGCTCAGTGACTCACGGGGGCAGGTCCCTTGTTGAACAGATATTGGCAAATTAAGGGCCTGAGCGTGCTCCGACTGCAGTCCATGGGCAGTTTTACAACCGCTTTCAATGGGGCGCAGCGGGACTGAGCCCCAGCTGTGGCCCTCAGCCCCCTGGCAGGTTGTCAGTGCAGCCAAGAACCTTTCTCCCCCTCTTTGGGCATCTCACACAGCTCAGTCGGTCCTGCAGCTGGGACATAAACTGCCCTATCAGCACAGAACTGTGACCAACCCTTATTGAAATCAGTGGCTCGTAGGCATATATTAATGAAATACATGTCTGTCTTTGTATGCCCACAGTAGCTCTGATTGAAGTACAACAATATCATGGATTTCATGTGTTAATGAGCCCCTGAGGAGCTTTTCTCTCCGTCTCAGGAGTATAAGGATAAGCGAAAGGCACATGTGCTGACTCTCCTAAACTCCAGGGGAATGGGAGGACTCACATGCTTAAAGACAAGCACGTGCTTTAAGTGCCTTGTTGAACGGGGGCCTGAAATACCTTCCTCTTGTCACCTCTCTTGTGATGCTCACCTGGTAGCCATCACTATAATTAAGGCTGAAAAATAGTCCCCCTGCCACATTCTTCTCCCTCCTTCCTTCCCTCCCGCTGATGCAGCAGCATAGAGATCTTTCAGCTGAAGGAGCCAAGTCCTTAAAGTTCTGACCCGGATCCAAAAAATTCTCCAAAGCTTGGGGATCAGTTTGGTCTCACCTGTAACATCAGTTTAAACGGTGCCCGGAAAAACAGCTTTGGGCCCTATTCTATAGTTATTTATATGTTAAAATGTAATATATTGTATAAAATGTAAAGCAATTTTATCTCCTAAGCGCTGCAAAATCTCTGCCTTTTGCTCAAGGTGAGATGTCAGGAGACAGGGAAAGCCCTGCTGTCCAGAGCTCATGCATGGTCTTTATTTATGCTCAAAGTGTTCAACTCCTGTGAATAACGTCATATATCTCATTCGCATCCAAACCCTACAATAAACCTTGCTTCCAAACCATTGATAATCTCTTCTTATTAAAGATTAGTGGGAGGAGGGGCTGATGCTGCAGCACATGGCTACAAAATGAACCCCCAGGGGATTTGCCTGACCAGTTTGGAAAGATCTGAAGGTGTCAGAGTGTAATTAGCAAGGGAGGATTTGGCCAGGGCTAATGCCCTGACTCTTACAAAAAAATCTGTCACAAGATCTTTAATGATCCATGAGTGGTCAAGACATTGGCTTTACACCAGGAGGGCTGTGCAATGGACTGGGCCAATTCTCTTTCAGTGCATCACCTACCCAGGAATACTACTACTTAGCGCTTTTCATCCCAAGATCCCCACACGCTATGTTCAGGAGAAGAGCGCATTGTTACCTCCATTTTACAAACAGAGGCAGAGAGAGGCAAAGTGATGTGCTGAAGGTCACACAATGAGTTCGTGGTGGAGCTGGAAACAGAACCTGGATTTCCCAACTCCCAGGGCTGACTCCCATGCAACTTCCTGTGGCATCTCCCTTTTCCCATACACATCCATCCATGTACTAGACTGGTTAACGGCTCCTTAACTTAGAGCAAATCGTGACCATGGGTGTGTGGTGTTTTATATAAACAGGCTGTGCCTGATTCTGCCTTCACCTACGCCCATTTTATACTGGTGTAACTGCACTGAGCCTGATTCTCCCCCATTTAGATCAGTATGAAGTGGCTGTAAATGGCTACCCAAGGGCAATGGAGAACCAGGCCAACGGAGTTACCTCTGGTTTACACCAGCTTGAGTGAGAGGGAGAAGATCTAGCCTCTCTCTTTTTATGCCTGGGTGAAAATCCCCTATACAAAGAGCAGAATCTGGCCACTGGAATCAGATCTGCTGTGTGCATTACTGTTCCTAGGAATTTACACCAAAAAAGGACAAAAAATGCACCGACAAAATCCAGGTCTTGTTTGTGACAACTGGAAATGGCTATCATAACATTATTTAAACAGGATATTAAAGGCTCATTTAGCCTGCATCACCCAGCTCCTTATCAGCAGATCCACATCATCTAGCACGCAGGAGTTTCCTGCTGATAGCAACACCACATAAGTCAAAAACCCGGAGACAGATGAAAGAGGAACTTGCTCAGGAGATTTTGTTGCAATCATATTTTTTTCCTGCTCCCTGATTAAAAACCCACAGGGTGGGTTGACCTTTCCTGGAATTTCTTTTTGGTTTTTACGGGTAGCCTTGCGAAACATGCACCAAGCAATTGGCTGGTCTATCAGGCTTGTGATGTGCTCCTAAGATCCACCCACAAGTCGAGCCCCGCCCATTCATGGCCCAACATCAGACCGGTTTGTGCTGATCTGCATGATAGGGTCATCCCCCTGTTTTGTTGCGTTCACAGAAATAGTGAACGAGGCCGACATTGAATTTGTCATCACTGCTGTCCTCCCTTTCTCTCCTATAGCAGATTCCCCCAGGATCTCTTAGTGCCCCCAGTGTCAGGGTTTCTGTATGTCCTGCCATTCCCTCCTCCCCCCCATACCAGGTCCCATGTTCTCGCATGCTCTCCTCTCCATGACAGGGGCACTGTGTGCCCCTTTCCCCTCCCGCTGTGCCTGGGTCCCCCATTCTCCTTGCCATAGCATAGGCTCGGTTTGTCCCCCCCACAACTCCCCACTTCATTGTGATCTGTAGGCAAGTGCAAGATGCTTGAAGTTCTGGCTCTGCTAAACAGATGGCAGGGGCTCCCTGTCTCCCCTCTTAGGGGAGAATCATTAAGGTTCCATCCCCCGATGCTTAAAATGTTCCCTTCAATTTTGGACTTAATCGGATGCCGTGTTCAAAAGTTATAATGTTACAGCTAAAGAGGCAAACTGAGCAAGCTCAGCCAATAAACTGCCAATTTATTCCTCTTTCCCCGACTTCCCCATCTAGACTGCGAACTCCTTGGGGAGGGGACTGGCCTTAAATGTTCGGACAGCCCCTAGCATGTAGTGGGAGTTATGCAAAGAAATAAATAACAACGGAACTTCTGCAAACTGCCCCCTCCCCGCTGCTCACAGTCAGCCAACAGCCAAGTACTCGTGCAAACATTCCCTAATCCCCCAAATGTCACATATTTTAGGCTGAACGATGATTGGTCTGACAATCTGTCGTGAATGTTCGGTTGCTCGGCATTCATCATTCACCTGTTTATAAGCTTTCCATCACCCAGGAAAGCACTTAAGTGCCTGCTTAAATCCATCCCCACTCTGGTCAGCAAGTATCTACCTGGATGCTTCCCTCAGTGACCGGAAGTTTTGTGAATCGACGTCTCCATCAAGGTGCAGCAACAACATTATGCAACTGAGGCGCTAACCCAGACTCCCCCACGATTGACCGTTTGAAGAATGACTGACAGGCTGCAAATGAGCCACTGCAATTCTTCAGCATAGATTTCGGACCAACCACTATTCATAGCAACCCGCAAGCAATTCACTCACCAGAAAAGACGCTAGGGCCCAGATCTTCAAAGATATTTAGGTGCCTAACTCCTGTGGGAGGTAGAAGCCTAAGGACCCTTGAGTTAAAAAGGTCCAAGAGCTGTACAGGTCTGGGCCTAGCTAAATGCAGCCGCCATATTCCTCTGTAATTTCCTAGCCTCGGCTCCTCTTTTATCTCATCTCAAGAAGATTTGGGAGGCCAGACTTTCAAAGGGTTCAGCTCTTATCTGGCCCCTGAACAGAAGGGTCAGATTTTCAGGTGCTCGGGCCCAGCAGCCCCGTGCGTTCTGAAAGAGCTGCATGAAGCACTGGCGTCAGCATGAGCAGATCAGCTAGCTGACTCCACACCAAAGTCAGCCATAGGGAATGACTTAAAGGAGACTCACCCCAACCTCCTCAAATGATCTATTCCCGGCCTGTAAACATTCATTATAATGTCCCCAACCAGCAGATGGGTTTGCCCAGTATCCTCATCTATTCATTTTTCCCTATGGTTTTACGATCATGTTCTGCTTATAGGCCTGAGCCTGCAGTATGTGGGGATCTCAGCACCTTATGGGATCAGAGTTTTGTATTACTGTTGCTTTGGGATCTTTATGTGTCTGCACACACGTACACACATGCTTTAGGAACTCAGCAAATTAATCATTGGCTCAGCCTCCAGCAAGAATTTAGGGTGGAATTTTTTTTTTCTGGAATGCAACAATTGGTAGAGTAAACCCAGCACACCAAGTCCCCAGGGACCCATAGATCCAGTCATGTGCACTATATAGAAGGAGGGAAGGAAAAATAGCCCAGCAGTTTGCAATGAAATGCGTTTTAATTGGAATGCCAGAGATTCCACTGGTGCCTCTCTGGGGTAGCAATGGAATGGTCTGGGATGTCCAGCCAGCCAGTCTCAGGCTCACATTGCTGAGTCTGCCTGCATTTAGCATGTGCCCCTGCCAGGTTTGCTGCATGCTGGGGTCTGAAAATAGCCCTTCTTGGCCAAGGGCGGGGGGATCCAGTATCACTGTGTCTGCAGTGCAGCATGGGGGGGGGGGGGAGGGGGGAGAATATTACTGTGTCTGTAATGCATTGTAATGCATCCTCTCCCCCTGTATTGCATACGGTGACATTAACTCCCTCCCAAGGACACGGGATATGCAGATTTGCCCCATATGCATTGCAGAGATGATTGCTGCATCCCCCTGTGTATTGCCCACAGCCTTCCCTATGTGCATTGCATGTCTGTGTGCGCACCTCTCGCTCCTCTCCCTCTGTGTACACATGACACTAGCTCCTTCCAGGTATACTTCTCCGTTAGTACGCAACACCCACCGTGCATTGCTCAAAGACTGCACACTACTCCATGCACACTGCACACAGAACGGTGCTGGCTTCTCCTGCACTACGCTGCACGTACCCCCTTTACACGGCTCGCCATGTGGAAGGACACTGGCTCTCCACTGGGTGCATTGCGTACACACGGCACACGCACTGCCCCAGTCTGCATTTGCACAACCATTGTACACCATTTGCACACACGGCCCCCCATATCCATTTGCACACCCACTGCACATTCGTTCCATGTCATTTGCCTAAACCATGCCCCCCGTATTCATTTGCACACCCATGTGCATCTGAACACACGCTCTCGTGCACATTTGCACACCCAGGGCCTCAATGTCCATCTTCACACCCACAGCCCCATGTGCACTATCCATTTACACACACACACACCCCCACTGCTGCCCCTCGTGCATTTCCTACACATTGCGCACCCTTGGGCACCCCATGTGCCTTGGCACGCCCAGGGCGCCCGCGCACGCGCACACACCCAGCACGCTCATTCCACCCTCAGGCCCTTGCCCTAGCCGTGCTCTGTTTCGTGTCGGCGGACAGCGGCCCTCCCCGTCCCCGCCTTTAAGGACGCGGCCCCGCCCTCCGCCCCTCCCCTTTAAGGCCCGGCGGCCCCGGCGGCGCTGCTCGCTCGCGCTCGGTGTCTCGCGCTGGCCGGGCCCGGACGGGAGCGAGGCTGCGGCGGTTGCTATGGCGGAGTCGGCTCGCGCTGCCTGCCCCTTCCCGCGCGCCCCGCTGCCGGCGGCCGCGCTCGCGCTGCTCCTGCTGCTGCTGCTGCTGCTGGGCGGGCCCGGGGGAGCCCGGGGTGAGTGCGGGGGCGGGCCCCGCCGGGGCTGGGGGCTGGGGGCCCCTCTGGCGGGGGGGCGGGCTCGTCCCCGGGGGGCCGTGGCTGGGGTCGGCGGGGGGCTCCCCTTCCGCCGGGCGCTTGAGGGAGCGGCAGGGCGCGCGTTTTGCTGGCGGGGCTGCTGGGTTGGGGGGCTGGGAACTGAGGAAGGTGTTGCCTGGGGGGGGCGGCGGTGGGGGGTCGGTGTTGCCTCGGGGGGGCGGTGGGGAAGGAACGGGGCCGGTGTTGCCTGGGGGGGGTGGGATGGGGGGAAGGAACGGGGTGTGTGTTGCCTCGGGGTGGATGGGGGGGCCGGTGTTGCCTCGGGGGGGGGAAGGAACGGGGTCTGTGTTGCCTCGGGGGTGGGATGAGGGGGGTCTGTGTTGCCTCGGGGGGGATGGGATGGGGGGAGGGGGGTTGGTGTCGCCTTGGGGGGGATGGAGGGGGGCCGGTGTTGCCTCGGCGGGCGGGAGGGATGGGGGCCGGTGTTGCCTCGGGAGGGGTGGGATGGAGGGGGCCGGTGTTGCTTCGGGAGGGGGCTGGGATGGGGGGGGGTCTGTGTTGCCTTGGGGGGGGTTGGGATGGGGGGAAGGAACGGGGTCTGTGTTGCCTGGGGGGGGGTGGGATGGGGGGAAGGAACGGGGTCTGTGTTGCCTCGGGGGGGGGTGGGATGGGGGGAAGGAACGGGGTCTGTGTTGCCTCGGGGGGGGGGTGGGATGGGGGGATGGAGGGGGGCCGGTGTTGCCTCGGCGAGGGGGGGGACGGGGGGAGGGGGGCCGGTGTTGCCTCGGGGGGGGGTGGGATGGGGGGATGGAGGGGGGACGGTGTTGCCTCGGGGGGCATGTCTGTGTGAGGAAGGGATTGGGGACCCTGGCTCACCTTTCACAGGGGGCAGGTGGGGATGGGACAGGGCGGCTGGGTAGATCCAGTATTGAGTGGAGGGAGCCCAGTTCTCGGGGCGGTTAGGGAGGCGCAGGTCTAGGCGCAGACTCTGGAGCCCGCTCTCCGAGAGGCTGGCAGGAGACTGATGGGCGGTGGGGACTGAGGGTACTTTGCAAGGGGCAGTTTGGGGAGCTACGTGGCCTAGGTAGGTGACAGGGGAATTGGATGTGTCACGGGGTTTGTGTGTGTATTGGGGGCCTTCCGTGAAGGTATAGGTTCCCCTCTTTGTAGTGGGGTGGTTGGGAGTGCTCCTTTTGTGTCTCAGGAAGCATAGAAGGGAAATGAAGATTTATAGGACTCAGCCCCCCTAATCTCCCATGGTAATCTTCATTCAGGGTGTGGGAAAAATGCTTCACCAGCGGGATTACCCTCTCTTACAGAGTAGGGGAATTTGGGGAGCTGTGCAGGGGATGGGTTCTCTTGTCCTCAGTGGACAGATGTTTGTGGTAGGAGACTCCTTCTACCTCATATTGTTGGCTAGTGGTGTCTCAGAATTGTCTCTGTCTTTGATCTGTGGAATTTCTAGGGATTGTGTTGCCTTGGGTTATAGACTCCGTGTGGTGACCCATCAGGATTGATCCATGAAGAGAGAGAGGGGTGCTGGTATCTGGGAGTACCACCATGTTCCTCTAGCATCCGTGCAGAGTGTGTGGGGTGGTCTGATTATTATGCAAATGAAGGTGCACAGCATCTTTATTTTGTTAGAAATTAAAATGAGAGGTTTTAATATTATTTCCCTTGAATTATATTTTAAAATGGCTCCTCTCCAAAGCCTCACACTCCTGGGTACCAGCTCCCAGTAATTGTAGGAGAAGTGGTACCTTTGAAGAGGGGGCCAGAAGCTTCCAAACCACTTTCAGTACTGCAACATTTGTAAATGTCCACTATGGGGCTGGAGGAAACGTATTCTCAGTTGTTGTTTCTGTGTGGTCTTATCAGGTGTTACTGCTTCTTTTAACTGTTGGGGAGCCTTGTACTTAAGGCCAAGTGCTGCTGCTTTGATTTTAAAAAATAAACAAACTGAAACTTGTGCTGGTGAAAGGCATCAGCTTGACTAGGCTGAAGACTGATGTCTTCCTTCTATTTATTCACTGAGTTAGTGTCCTGCTAGCTTTCCTACCAATCTGCCTCAGCCCTGGATGCCTCTAAGCTTGGGGCAGAGGGTAGCTGCTTCTTCATGGCCCATTCAGTCCTTGGCCTCTGGAAAATTGCCCACGAGAATGTTAATAGGGATAGAGTATGCATCCGATGAAGTGAGCTGTAGCTCACGAAAGCTTATGCTCAAATAAATTGGTTAGTCTCTAAGGTGCCACAAGTACTCCTTTTCTTTTTGTTAATAGGGATAGCTGCTTGTGTAATTTGAACAGGTATCCAATGAGAATTGAGACCCACAGCTCATTTTGCCTATGTCAGATTGTAAAACTTTGGGTCTTTACTGGCTCAGATGTGTGTTGCTAACCTGGGAAGCAGCAGATAATATATTTGATATTTCTAATGAAATTGCTGTTAATATAGATGCATTTGGGTAGAGGATAGGTATATGATTTTTTTTTTTAAACTCAGAATGACATAGCCTTAGAAATTTGCATCAGTCACCCCTTTTGAAATCCATCAAAGATCTAGGTGAAGTTCCCCTCTCAGTTCTGTTCTGAAATCTTCATCTTGCATAAAGTTTGTGTATATAAAAATAAACAGGAAATTGATAATTGACTTCCTGTGTTTTGTGGAAATTAAGCTGATTATCTGTAGCTTTGATATTGTACTTTGTATAGCTGGCTAATGTTTCCATTAAGCGTCTTTTGTGTTTTCATTCACACTGTGTGTGAAAGGTGTCAGTGCAGTATGGTCTTGTGGACAGGGAAGAAGGTGAGAGTAGGTCCTGGTGTTTGTGGAAGGATAGTTATGTGAACAAGCAACTAATTCTGTAGAACAGCGGAAATAGATTATAGGAGACAGTCTTTCTGGGTGGAATAAGAAATGGTGGGGAGTGTAGAATCTGATGTCGTTGGCTGCTTAAGAAGCCATTATGTAAACTCCATGTGCCTTAACAAACAAGTTTCAGAGTAACAGCCGTGTTAGTCTGTATTCGCAAAAAGAAAAGGAGTACTTGTGGCACCTTAGAGACTAACCAATTTATTTGAGCATGAGCTTTCGTGAGCTACAGCTCACTTATGCATCGGATGCATAAGTGAGCTGTAGCTCACGAAAGCTCATGCTCAAATAAATTGGTTAGTCTCTAAGGTGCCACAAGTACTCCTTTTCTTTTAACAAACAAGGTCTCAGAAGCTTTCTGTTGCACCCTATATGTGTTTTACTTGAGAGTCGAACAGCTTCCTGTTTCATTGTGCATTGTAAAAAGATCCTAGTTCACATGGCATTTTGAAGATGTAAAGTGTTATTTGCATTAGTAAATAAGACTTACAAAAAATGCCCTCCTTCTCCCTCCTGGTTATCTTTGTAGTGTAGCGTTATGTGGGATTTTTTGTTTGTTTCCTTTAAAGCACTAAAATGTTTTGTTTGCTTCATTAAAGCACTAAAATGTTTTGCAGGGAACTGTCTTCCACAGGTAGATCCTGCGACTAACACCTGCTTAAAATATATATTTACCCAATTAAATCAGACTAGCTCTGAATAGTACATAACTCATATTTTAGAACTTTCCAAGAAAGATTTTTTTTTTATAACTGGAAATTAAAAACTGGCCAACAGGCATTCATGAACTCTCTTAAACCACTTGGCCAGACGACTCAGACCTTTTTTTTTCTGTAGGTACGCAATCTGTTGCCAGCAGTGGATGCACCGGAAACCATTATTGCGAAAGGAGTAAAGTGAAACGTCAGTTGTGTAATAGCAAACAAAGTTCACAGGGTGTCAACTAGTGGGAATAGTTTCTCTCCATGTGTCCAGGGAGTAGTTATCAGAGTGAAACAATTGAATTAAGTTCTCTTTTGTTTGTGCATTCCAGTGGAGTAAGCTGTGATGGGGGAATTTCTGTGATGAAACCCCCACTAATAGTGAATATTGTAAGTCAGGTCATGGAGTGTGGGTAGATGTGCAGTGGTAGGGTGGCTCTTTGGTCCTATTTATTTCAGGAATAACCTTTTTATTTAGACTCACAAAAGACATATGCTTGTAAGTAGGCCCAAAGGCTTAGGCAACAATGATAAACAATATTTTTAATATATCACATTAATAACTGTCAGAGTTTGGGCCCTAAGAACTGTCAGTGACTGATGAACATCTTTGCTTTGCTATAGAATTGACTTTTAGAAGAAGCTTTCCTAGTACTGGTTTCAGAGTAACAGCCGTGTTAGTCTGTATTAGGAAAAAGAAAAGGAGTACTTGTGGCACCTTAGAGACTAACCAATTTATTGGAGCATGAGCTTTCGTGAGCTACAGCTCACTTCATCGGTAGCTCACGAAAGCTTATGCTCAAATTGGTTAGTCTCTAAGGTGCCACAAGTACTCCTTTTCTTTTTCCTAATACTGAAGCACGGATTTGGGCTTCATTAACTAATTTTACATTTTTAAAATTTGTTATGAGAACAGTGAGTTTAAACAGGTGTCAAGGCTTGAGTGGGGGGTGGGAACACAGCTCCAGCATTTGTTTTCTGACTTGAAGAGCAGCAATCAGAGACATCAGGACTTATTTTAATTAACATTAAATGTATTCAAATAACAATGAATTGAAGTAAGTCAGTCCACTCAGAGGCAGTCACTTTGTGTAATAGTTTGGTACTGCACAGTGACAACTGGTCGCTGTAATAGAAAGTGCATGCCAACTGCATTTTTCCCCTGTATGTTTTCTGTTCAGTAGTATTGCTTTAATATCCAATTCAGCCTCTGTCAGAGTACTGTAGCCAGCTTCTGGTGGGTGTATGCACCCAGTTTTTTTGTTGGCCCCTTTTATTTCTAACTTGGTGTAAGGTCTAGTTTCTACAGAATTTTTCATATTATCCAGAAAATTATTTCAGCATTAACTAGTAGTTACAAAGTAAAATGTAAAATTAATAGCAATTGGAAAGCAGATTTAAGAAACAATGGAAAGGGACAAGAGACATTTTGCAGGTGAGATTTGGAAGTAGATGGAAAGTTGATGAGGCACCAGGATGTAGGAAGGCTGTTCCAAATAGTGGCATCAACAGAAGAGAAGGCTCTTGCACCAATCCTGTCATGATTGCATCCTCTGTTCTACCACACACTTGCTGGAAGAGTAAAGAAACAAGGTCTGTGAAGTAGGCTGGAATGGATGGGTTTAAAAAAAATTTGTTTCAGAATTGAGTTCGAATGTGGAACAAGTGAGGTGGCATGATGTGCTGCTGTTTCATAGTATGTGAGAGGGGGTGAGCAGCAGCATTCTGTACCTACCAGACTCTGGAACTTGGACTTGGTAATGCCGCCTACTCTGGGCAAAGAGTTTCAGTGTCAGGATGAAAGTAGTGGGATGTATCAGGAACTAGCATGAACATGAGCTTGATTTTTAGACTGATTTTCTGTACTCTTAAATTTAAAACAACAAAGTGTCTTTTGCCTAGTTGTTGGATAACTTTAACAAGGTCTGGCCAACTCAATGACAGTGACCAAAATTTTATCTGGCATAATTGTCTCATTGATTTGAACACTGGGTTTTAGCAAAGTGTAGTCAAATTTCGCAATCTATTAGATTAGTCTTGAGTATCCCTTGTCCTTATGTTTTGAGAATGAAACCCTCATTGTGTCCTTGAACAGCCACTAGACTTGAGGCCACTGTCATCTTGCCCCATGCATGACACAGATGGGTGTCTTGCAATTTATGCATGGGACTGACAGATAGGAAAGATGGATTCTGTTCCTAGTTCTGCAGTGGACTCACTCACTGACCTTGGGCAAGTCAGTTACAAGTGACACATTGATTTTGTGTCCAATTTTTGTTTCATTGTAGTGTATAGTGAAGGCCTGAAAGGCACTTATTTCTTTCTCTGATGTGCATGCATGCATACATGCCTCTCCATCATAAAATATAAAGAAGCAACAGAGGGCACAAACCTTTGTTTTCTTTGCAGGTCAACTTTAGCCTGTGTGCTTCAGTTTGCTGGAGTGGGTGGGAAACCGTGATAGTAAAGGCCTGCTTACCTCATACAGATACTGTGAGGCTTAATTCTTTTAGTAGGCATTCTAGAGTAGATAAGGTTCCAGTGATTGCTGGTGTGTTAGCCCTCGTGTTATGTAGATACGGTCTGAGAAATGACATCCTTATTAAAAGAAAAGGAGTACTAGTGGCACCTTAGAGACTAACCAATTTATTTGAGCATAAGCTTTCGTGAGCTACAGCTCACTTCATCGGATGCATTCAGTGGAAAATACAGTGAGGAGATTTATATACACACAGAACATGAAAAAATGGGTGTTATGGGTGTTTGCGAATACAGACTAACACGGTTGCTACTCTGAAACCTATCCTTATTAAAATGGTGCAAGAGCCTTGTCTACACTAGCCCTCTCCTTGGTGGAACTACATTAGCAAAAAAGAGTAGAGTAGACCTGTTGGCAGGATTGACAAAACAATCCTGCCAATACCAGGATGGCACTACTGCTGCCCATAAAATCATAGAAGTGTAGGACTGAAAGGGATCTTCTAGTTCAGTCCCTTCGCTGAGATAGGACTAAGCATTATCTAGACCATCCCTGCCAGGGGTTTGTCTAACCTGTTCTTGAAAACCTCCAGTGATTGAGATTCCCTAGGTATTTTGTTCCAGTGCTAAACTACCCTTACAGTCATCAAGTTTTTCCTAATGTCTAACCTAAATCTGCCTTGCTGCGGTTTAAGCCCATTACTACTTATCCACTGAAGACAGGACAAGAACAACTTATCACCCTCTTTTTTTTTTTTTTTATAACTACCTTTTTTGTACTTCATGGGTTTCAAACACGTGGCCCACGGAGTTATTTCCTGTGGCCCTCCATAGCTCCCCCGCCTCCACCCCCCCCAGAGCGCACTGCGTCCCCACTCCTCCGCCTGCCTACCTCCCAGTGCTTCCCGCTGCCAAACAGCTGTTTGGTGGTGCTTAGGACTTTCCGGGGGGAGGAGCGGGGACATGGTGTGCTCAAGGAAAGAGGTGGAGAAGAGGCGGGGTGGGAATAGGGACAGGGAGGGGGTGGGAAGGGGTGGGGCCTCAGGGAAGGGGCAGGGGTCTTTTGTATCTTTGTATGAAACGGTGTCAGCGATGCAGCCCTCGGGCCAACGTACTAGTCCTCATGTGGCCCACATGGTGATTTGAGTTTGAGATCCCTGATGTACTTGAAGACTGTTGTTGTGTCCCCCCTCTTCCTCTTCTCCAGGCTAAACAAGCCCAATTTTTTCACTCTTTCCTTGTAGGTCATGTTTTCTAGACCTTTAATCATTGTTCTTGCTCTCCTTTTGGACTTTCTCCAAAAGAGTATCCACATCTTTCCTGAAATGTGGTGCCAGTGCTGCACACACTACTCCAGTTGAGGCCTTATCAGCACTGAGTAGAGAGGAAGAATTCTTGTCTTGCTTACAACTTCCTGCTGATACATCCCAAAACGATGTTTGCTTTTTTTGCAACAGTATTACATTGACGACTCCCATTTAGTTTCTGATCTCTCTAACCCTCAGATCCTTTTCTGTAGTATTCCTTCCTAGGCAGTCATTTCCCATTTTGTATTTGTGGAATTTGATTATTCCTTTCTAAGTGTGGTATTTTGCATTTGTCCTTATTGAATTTCATCTTGTTTATTTCAGACCATTTCTCCAGTTTATAAAAACCTTTTTTAATTCTAATCCTGTCCTCTGAAGTGCTTGCAGCCTCTCCCAGCCTGGTATCATCTGCCATCTTTCCGTCTCAAGAGTGGTGGTGTTTCTGCCTAGATCGTTCAGTCCTCCTGAGGACACGAGAGTTGTTGCTCAGAGCCCACCAGTTCCAGCAGTGCTGCTAAATCTCTTGATTAAAATTCCTTTCATAAACCAAGCGATAAAAAGGGAGGATTCCTTAACTCTCTATTAAATCTTCCTGTTGCAGTGTTGATTGACTGCCCGTGTGCAATTAAAAAAAAAAAAAGTAAGGAGGAATGGAACTGGAGGAGCTCCCCCACCCCTCCAATTGATGTCATGACCACCAGCATTCAGAGTTGGATTAAATCACAGTGACAGTTCACTTCAGCATAAATACAGATCTGATCCATCTTTCAGAGTGAGAACAAAGCTTTCATTCTGAGGATCTGCAGCTTAATGTTACACTTGTTTAAACAGCTTCTTTAGGGTTGGGTTTGTCTTTGAGCAGAATGTCAAAAAGTCAGTGTACTGAACAGGTAGAACAGAATCCACTGCCAACTTCTATAGCACCTTTCATGCAAACTCATCCCTAGGCACTTTAGTGGATCTAAAGACACCAATTGTGTGAACTGTCACTTTCTCTTTTGTCCAGTCAATTTTCTTTAGCTCAGTCAATTCTTCTCTGTAAGTAGATTATATATTTTGCTCAATAAGAGCTTTTTCTTCAGAAAAAGATAGCTGTTAGTGTGAAAATTTCTTTTATTCAGTCATTTCTTCTTGCCCAAACATCCCCAGCTGCTCTCAGAATCTTGCTATGAAAGGAGCTTGTATTCGGCTTTCAAATACCTGTTGGGTTTTGAACACTGTCCAAGGTGAAAGAATTGTAGTTTTTCTTTTAGAAATACTGGGTTTGGCTTCTGGTTTTATTGATGTAAGAAGAACTTTCACTTCTGGTTAATCAGAACTTGAAATGCTAGAACTGCACGAGTTGCCTTGTAATTCTGTTTGTCCTGGCATCCCTTAATTCTCCTATTTCCCTCCAGGCACTGATACAGAGAGGCCCTGGAAAACAGCCAATCTCCCAGGCCCTGGAAAACTGCATTTGAGTCGTTATTGCTGCAGCTCCTACAGTTGGCCAGTATGGGGCACTTGCAGAAGAACGATGTTTTCGCTGGCCATTTTGCTCTAGGGTAGCCGCATGTGTCTATATATGCGAGTACTGGACTTCTTCATAAAAGAGAAGGAGAGCCATTCAGACATTTAGGAAGGGAAAGTAGTATAAAGTTTGGAACGGGGGGTAGGAATTCAGATTCTATTCCCAGTTCTGGCACTGATTTGCTGTGTGGTCTGGGGCATTCTGCTTCCATTTACTTTTCTATAAAATGGAGTTAAAGGTCATCTGCTGCATAGGGATTGTCAAGCTGAATGTTTGCAAAGCTTGAGGTCCTCTAATGAAAGGTGCAATAGAAGTATGTACCTTTGTTCACTGAGAAATAACTTCCTTACTCTTGTACTGCTCCTTTTATTCTAAAGGTTCCCAGGATGTAAACACAAGAATCCCTTCACGTCATGTGCCACTAAAATGCACAGCCATCTCTGGTGAGGAGGTTTGCGGCCAAGCTGGACAATCAGCATGTGGACAAATCTTGGCCAGCATCATTAGGGCGTATCTTTTTACTTCTAAAAAGTGAAATGCCACAGGAGCTCTAATTTCCAGTCAGAATGGAGCGGACCTATTTAAATATTTCCCTCCGCTGTTGGAAACACAAACATCACAGCCTTGTAGCACCAGGGAACAAAACTAACTAGAAATAGAGTAAACCTGATGGCTTAGTTCTGTGTCCAAGCTGAGTTAAATGTAAAAGAAACAGCATGAATGGCGAAAAGTGTGTTTAAATTCTCTGTTCATTATTAATCAGTCATTTATTGGTAACATAGTGAAGGAAGCATTTCCTAAAGATTATATTTAATTGTCCTTTTAATGATACCTGAAGTATGGAATGTGCCCCTTCTGCTTTCTCTTCTCTACAATGTTGTTTTTGTAACAACCCAGTAATAACAAACCTTGGTCTGCATGAGTACGGTCCTCAAAAGTGATTCACTTAGAATGAGACAGTATTCTAATGAGCAGTGGAAAATGATCGGGAAGTCAAGTCTGTTTTGTCAAGCCAAACCTTAGCTATTGTTTTGCCTTTTTTATAATAAAAGCAGGTCCCCTTTCAGAAGCAGATTATAGAAACGATGCTTCTTGCCCATCTGAGAATAGTCCAGTCTTTAAGTCTTCAGTTTCTCTTTCCCACCCCTAATATAGAAGAGGCTTGTGGATATCCCTGTGCTAGACCCAGAACAGAAATACTAAGTTATGTTTACCACTTATGAAGTGCTCTTAGAAGTGACATTTCTTCCCATCATCTGTTTTTAGTATTTAACTGGTCTTCAATCTCTTGTACTATTTTACATTGTATAGCTCTTGGTTCACGTAAAATCAGTATCCAGTTTACTCTATCTAAATTGCTGTAGCTGCCTCTGAGGTGGAATATGACAGCTGTTTAATAGCTCACAGCAACAGTTTGAAAGAGAAAATTAACAGTGGCCTTTTGGCACTTCAGGGAAAATAGAGGGACTTCTACTGTAATTATCCAAATTAGGGTTTAGCCACGACATTGGCTCAATGTGTGATGAAATTATCATGATCACAAGTGATCAGGACCTGTTTCGCATTCTTGTCCAGTACATTGGAGCTTTGGGTTCAGTGCTGATTCAGAAGGAGGAGATCCTTCTTGCAGCTCCCTGGATTTTCTTAGATGTCTTCTGTCACGGAGTCCCCAGGTGATGCTCTGGAACTGCTCCCTACAAAGCCAGTCAGGACTCTGGGGAAGTCTCCTCTCTGGGAGCAGACTGTCTTCAGGACACACAGCTCACACAGCTTCCAGCTTCCTGGGTCTGACCTCGGAGCATTCAGCATCCTCTGCCGCTCCATGTGCTTCCCACAGCGAGTCTGCCCAGGCGGGCTCCTGGGGAAGCCAGAGGGTCCTGCACCCCAACTTCGCAGTCAGACATGACTCTCAGCCAGCCAGTAAAACAGAAGGTTTATTAGATGACAGGAACATGGTCTAAAACAGAGCTTGTAGGTGCAGAGAACAGGACCCCTCAGCTGGGTCCATTTTGGGGGCCAGTGAGCCAGACAACCACGTCTGCACTTCACTCCATGTCCCCAGCCAGTCTCAAACTGAAACTCCCTCCAGCCCCTCCTCCTCTGGGCTTTGTCCCTGTCCCAGGCCAGGAGGTCACCAGATTCCTTTGTTCTCCAGCCCTTTAGCTCTCACCTTGCAGGGGGGAAGGGCCAGGCCATCAGGTGCCAGGAAACAGGGTGTCAGCCATTCTCTGTGTCCAGACCCCTGCACACACCTGCCCTCTAGGGCTCTGCGATGATCATACACCCTTACCCCACCCCCTAGATACTTAAGAACTGCCTAGGGGAAACTGAGGCACCCCCACAATATTCAGGGGAAACATTAAGAACAGTCCCGCTTCGTCACATCTCTCCCCCCTTCGAGACCGAACTGAGCGGGGTCACTTTAGCCGGTGACCTGGGGAAGTTCGAACCCACCAATGTTCCCATGGATGCCCCAGCATCTCTCCTGTTCCTTGGTGGAAGTTACACCAGGCCCTTCCAGTTTTACGCCCTTCCAGTTTCACGCCCTCCCTTAAGTCAAGGGTGGTCAATAACACTCGCATGCCGCATGTGGGAAGGTTTATGCGGCCCGTGCCCTTTTGCCACCCCAAAACTCCCGGGGCTCAAACTGGGATTGGGTCTTCTCCCAGCGCTCCAGTCTGGAGGGCTGCAATTCGGGCTCTCTTGGTTAAGAGCCCCCATCTTGACCTGAGCCACATACTGTTCACTTACAGAACTAGCATGAGCACATTCCTTTCTCAACAACCTTGTTTCCCCAGCAAGCTGGCCAAACACAGCCACTTGGTTATAGGACTGTTTAACTTTCTTAACAGCTTTCACTCCATCTGAGACCTTCTCAAAGCTATCCACACTGGATCTTTCAGGAGAGTCAGTGGATCCATTCACAACAGAAAATTTCTGGCTGTTAAGAACTGAAACTGTCTTGATTAAATCACTTTCACACCCTTCAGTTGCAGTAAACTGCTTGCAAAGACTCCATGAGGATTCCTTTCCCTAGGGGCTTTTCTATGCAACAATTCACCCCTCACGGAAATTCTGCCCTTACCCTCTTTGCCTAGGGCTTTCTCTAAAGGAGCACTTTCCTGAGCAGCAACAGACTCTTTCTGGGTCTCACTTACATCCAGAATCACGTCTGGCCCATCAGGCGCATTCCTACACAGTCCCCTTTCAGGCAAATTTACAGACTTCCGAGATAAAAGGTTAGAAGCATTCTCCTTCCCTTTGCCACACACAAGTTCAGGAATCTTTTCCTTCTTGCGACAGGTTTCCACACCCTCAGTAGGTAACACAATCAAATCACCTTTATGCTCTCCTTGTGCCCTGGCTAGGATCTCACCCTGATTAGACAGAGTTGCTGCACCCTTTCCCAACAACACACTAGCAACAGGCAAAATACGAGCACCAGAATTGTCTGGTCTCTGGGATTTTACATAGACACTAACTGGATGCGACCTAGTTACAGGGCCATTCTCCCGAGCAGACACAAACTTAGGACCATTCCCTTCCTGGGCTTCAGTTGAATCCAGAAGCAGCTCTGAGACAACTGCACTATTCTCAACCATCACAGGCTGAAAGGCCCCTTTTGTCTGCTGCACAGACAAAGAAGAGCCGGACACACTTTCTCCTTTACCAGACACACAGCTTGGGATCTCTTTCCCCTTGTCCCAGCACACAAGGCTGTTCACAGACAACTGCTTGGAGACCAGGGTAGCTTCCTCCATAGAGAAGTCAATACCCCTGACAGACGCAGGCACATTTCCTTCCCTGTCACAATTCTCCAGCCAGGTAACAGGTAAGGTCCAGGGACACTCATCTTCCCCTCTCCTTGCCTTCCCACGCTGCTGACTAGACACAGCCATCAGCTCACAAGGCTGCCTAGGCTCATCCAAACTTTCCTTACCAAGCACCTTGCCACTCCCAACAGATCCCCTGCCCTGCCTGTGTCTCCCCCCACTCAGCTGGAGTCTCAGCTCCCACTGCTCAGCGCTGTCCTTGCTGTCCCAGTGGGGGTAGGCAGCGAGCTTGCTGCTTTCCTCACTGCATCAGAGCCAGCATGAGCCCCCTCTCCAGTGTGCAAGGAGGCGGGGAGCATCTCTCTGTCCCACCCAGCCCCAGGGATCTGGTTACAGGCAGGCAGGTAGCCCAAGCCTAGCAGCTCCTCCCCGCTGCCAGCCAGGTCATCTGCATTTTCACTGACCATTTCCCTCTCCGCTGATTGGTTCCCGGGATTCAAATTCAAACCCTTGGCCGTTACCGGAGCAGGGCCTGAATCCTGTCCCAAAGTCACTCCCCAACAGGGTCTCTCAGCTGATATCCTGGAGAACCCCAAAGACCAGCCAGCCCCACCCCTCCTGGGTCTGCACAGGGATCCTGGCCTTAGGCAGGGCGAGGGGCTTCATCCCTGGGACCCTCACCCAGCTCACACAGCCCCTCAGCATCTGAGGCTGCATCACCCAGGGCCTGACAACAGTTCTCTCTGTCCCAGGATCTCGCCACCCCAGGAATGTCTCCCCATTGGCCATCACCTTCCACTCCCACTGGAGGTCCGAGGGACCTGACCCCAGGAGACTCCACACAGACATATAGGTTGGGACCAGGAGTGGGAGCCTGTCCACCTCCCCACCCATCTGGCTGATGGAGTCTATGGCCTTGGGACCCAGCAAGGGAGCTAGACACCGGGGCTTTTCCGCAGGGTCCCCCTGGTTCAAATCGCCAGCCTGCTCAAAGGCAGTGAGGTAGGCATCCACATCCCCCCCCTCCTTAACCGGGGGCAGCAATTTAGTCTCAAGGTCCCCTGCGGAACTGGCACCCTGGGGTCTATCCCCACTCACCCCTGGGAGGTCCCCTGTGCCTCTCTGCTCCACCATCGCCAGTTCATGCTGCTTCTGCAGCTCTTTCTCCAGCTCTCGCTGTCTCTCACAGTCCTTTTACTCTCTGACTCAGCTCCAATCCCGTCCGTCTCCGATCCCTGGATGGGGAACCTGATCGTGAAGACCCTCGTCTGGTCAGGAACAGGAGTCTTAGGGTTGCCTGGCTCCCACTCCAGCGGCTCCCAGATCCTGCTATAGCCCTATTTGGGGTCAGGAATCTGTTCCTTAGAGCGGTCATCCTCCTCCAGCTGTACAATTAACTGTGCTTTGGTGAACTTTCCAATGCTCAACCCTCTCTTTTTGCACAGGGTTACAATGTCCTTCTTAAGGAGATGGTGATATGCCATCACTCCGCTGTTCCCAAGTTGTTGTGGACTCTCACAGGCCTGTGTGCTCTCAGCTCCCCACGGTTTCCAGGGAGAACCCCTAGTGTGCCAGCCCTTCTCGAGGTCACCACCTCTTTGCCAGGGTCGAGCTGCAGACTCCTCTGCCCCTTGGACTGCTCGCTGCAATCCCCAGGGGAACCCTGTTTCTGCAAAAGTCCTTCTCTCCCAGGGCCAAGCCGCAGGCTCCTCCACCCCTGAGACTAATCTTGACCTGGTTGGCTTGTTAAATCTGTTCATCCCCCCAAGATTGTATAACTGAAGGCTGAGAGCTCCAGTGACACTTGAGGAAGGTGACATTGGAGTGTAGAAAGTGAAGTGTAGTCCAGTGTAGTGATTTTTTTCATCCACAATATTTGTAAAGTGGGGGAGAAAATAAGCAGATGTGGGGGAGTTTGCTGTTGGAGTGGGGGAGAGTTAACCGCTACTCTCATTTAGATACTTTAAATGTTACTTTAAATTTTCTGCCTTAAACCATCTCTGCAGCGAGTATGTACATGTTTCTGAATCCCTCCAGGTAGACGGGATCTGAAAGACAAAGAAAGTAGTACATGATATGAAACAGTTCCCACCCTTCTCCCTAACATGGTTAAATTCCCTTTTGTTTCCTAGCATGGCACTGGCTGGGGATTTGGCTGCAGCTTTTCAGGCAGCTTGAGAGAAATGGTGACAGCTGGGAGGGTGAGATCTGAGAGTCTTGTCTTTGGAGTGTGCTTGGGTAAAGAGTGAAGGGGTCTTTATCAATAGCAAGAAGCCAGAAACGTATTTAACCTGAGAGAGTCTGTCAAATCAGAAAGCTGCTACTGAAGAATTGACTGACTCAGGAGAACATTAATGGGATGCAGAGCTTTTTGCCTCTTATCACCAATCTGAATGCAATCTTGGTTAGGAAAATCACATGTTAAGTCACTGAACAGTTGTCTGTTATGTGAAATGAGCTGGTGAGTGTCAGTCTAATCGGTAGTGGATGGATGTCCATGTTACAGTTGGGACACTAGTTTGTAATCTCAATGGAGGCTCAAGAACTAAGGGCACAGAACTCTTCTCAGCCCTAGTGTGGCACCCCCCCCACCCCACCCCCCGCTCCTGGGTCAAGTTCGCCCCGCTCCTGGGTCAAGTTTGGAACAAATTGGTGGAGTAGTATGCCTTGATGCAGAACCTATTCTAAGGAGTGACAGGTCTTGATATGCCAGCAGTGTCTTTAATGAATAATAAATTCAATTAGAAAAACTATTTCTGAACCTCGACTCATGAAGAGGGGAATGGCTTAATAATTAGATGCTACCAGAAAAACAGACCCAATTTTCCGTCCCCCCTTGTTAGCAATTAAGACAGAGACCCAGCCATTCTGAATATATTTGTCAGGAAATGGAATTGGCAGGATAGTTGCTCTCTAAGACCCTCATCTTTCAGATTTTATGCACCATTTATAATTTATTACCTTTTTTTTAAGTGCCTCATTAGGGGGTGAGGGCTGAACTGGCCTAGTTCACATTGGCAGACTCCAGCGTTGTTCAGTGGCAACTGTCTTCTGTAGCTGAATGCATGTTATCTATTACATGGCCTGAAAGTTGATTAGATTATCATGGGTGGCTCTCTGTGTTATGGACCTAGAGGGGGATGGGGAATCTACACTCCCCACTGCCTTCCAAAAAAACCCCAAGCCCTCTCTTCCCTAGCTCCTTACTCTTTGTCTGAAACATTCAGCAAATATTATTGGTCCCTTTTAGAGCCAGTTCTGTCTCAGCAAAGCCTTAGAATAATCAGTGTCCTACCCAATGGTAGATGAGTTTCCCTGCTCACAGCTCTGGTCGGTTTCAAGGAGGCTTCTCTGTCCTGATTTCTGCAGCGTTGATCTGTTCATGCTCCAACTGCAATCAAGCAAACTCCACATGCAGAACAGATGGGGCTTGCATGGTCTCCATCTCCAACCTGGATGGAGTTGAGCACCACATCCGGACCTGCATCCCTAAAGCAGAGCTGATTCCTGCTGGAAAACCCTTCTATTGCCTGAGTTCAGAAGATCTGCGTAACACACATTGCTGCTATTCTGATTATTGCAACGAAATTGACCTAACGGTGCCCAGTGGTGAGTAAAGAAATCCTCTGTCATCTCCTTGAAGATGTGGTATTGTCTAATAGTTAGAGCAGGGTTGGGAACCAGGACTCCTGAACCCTGTTCCTAGTTCTGCCACTAACTTGCTTTGTGAACATTGGCAATTCCTTCACATCTGCAAAAAGGGAATAGTGATCTACTTCACAGAGGGTTGTGAAGCAGTTTAAGATCCTCTGATAGGCAAAATATTATCAAATTGTACCATTCAGTTTGTAGGGTGAGAAGAAGCCTCTAAATTGGATTTTCTCTGATCTCCCCTTTGGTTCACCCACCTTCAAATGTTTGACGTGATCAAGACAGCATAAGTCTCCCACCTCATCAGCATTGCCCCTAGTGCCCCCCACAGAGTCCTTTGAAAATTAGGTTTTCTCCATGCTGCCACTCAGTCACGGATGTCCTGCCTCTGCCTAGGGCTCTAGGCCCAGGATGGCCTGAGGATAAGGAGCAGTCCCTGGGACTAGTCTGAGATCCCCCTTGTGGCATTGAGTGGTACTGCAGTCTGCTCTTTATCCCATGGAATTGCTTCCTGAGGGACTGAAACTCCTCTTTCAGTCATGAGCTCCGAGTGTGGCTTTACACTTCAGAGCAAAATGGGGGAGATGTTTGAACTCTGAGTGAGTGCAACAGAAACAGACCTGTCCTGGAATGAGGGTGCTAGAAGAAAACTGACTTGTCAGAGTTCAAGGCCAGAAGGGACCACCACATTGTCTAATCTGACCTCCTGTAATGCTCGGCAACCCCACACTTAAACCCAACCACCTGTTCAGCCAGAGCCCTTGTGGCAGAGAAGGCACATGCTGCTTATCTCCCTCTTTCTGGGCAGTTTCTCTGGGTTCTCATGAGTTGCAGAATGGTACCATCATCCGTCAAGGTAGGAGGGGAATTCTATTTTGTCTGGTTAAAATCAAGAACTGGTGAAGGATTTGAGCTAAAGACTCATTGGCTGTTACATGTGGGGGATAATTCCTTCCTCCTTCACTATAATTTTTATTAAGAAAGTTGGCTTTGATGGTAGCCAACTTACTGCTTTAGCCACATTGCTATGTGAAGGCAGTGACCAATTTATTTTGGGGGAAGGTGGGAAGGAATGTTCTGCATTGAGCTTAAGTGATCATCTAGCTGATTAGGCAGTAGTGACTGTTGGGAGGGAGCGACACATCCAGGCCTAGGGCAGAAAGCTAGGTTAATCCAAGATGGAGCCTCCTGGGCAAGAATAAAAGGGAAGTTGAGGTGCAGGGGACCCCCCATAAACAAAGCTACCATTCCTCATGTAAGGTGTATTCTGGGCTTAGATGGAAGATGCACTACAGACTGGTCTTCTGAAATTGTTTGGTTATAGTTTTTGGTTCCAAGATAGCCTCACTTCAGGACCTAAAATACACTATTGTAAACCCTAAACTGAGCGCTCAACTGGGGTCATCAACTGCTTCTTGCAGCTGCAGTAAAAGTGATGACCTTCCTTATCTGTTTACCTCTCCTGCTTTGGAACAGCTAGTGAATTTTGCTGCTTGGAGTGTCCTTTATAAGTCCTGAGACCGAGTTAAAGTAATTCAGGCTGTAAGAGAAGGGGTTAGGGACTCTTGCCTACATGGTTTCGAGAAAATATATATATATATATAAGAATCAGGTTGTGCTTAAAATGTTGTCTTTCCCTCCTCTCACTAAAGGTCACGTGAAAGAGAACGAACCTCAGTCTAGTTGGGGCCCGGTTGAGTTAGTAGCAGTGATTGCAGGGCCTGTCTTCCTTTTGTTTGTCGTCATGATCGTAGTGGTTTTCGTCTTTCATCACCACCAACGAGTTTATCACAATCGTCAGCGGTTGGACATGGAAGATCCCTCTTGTGAAATGTGTCTGTCCAAGGATAAGACTCTGCAAGATCTAGTTTATGATCTCTCCACTTCTGGCTCTGGCTCAGGTACTAAGCTGCTGTTGCTTTGGAAATAATAAATGGCATGTAATTGTAATGGAATCCTGTATTCTGAAGTGCTCATCACCGTGGTATCAATGTTCTAATATAAGGCCATTGGTTATCCTTCCTTATGTACAGTCTGAGTTGTAATAGGTCACTGATGTTTGTTCTAAATCCAATTGTACATTAGACAGTGAAGCCAGTGGCCCAATATCAGCACTTGGATACTTTGGGGATGGGAACTGTAGAATACATAAGAGATACTGTACTCTATCATCATTGAGTCATTTGGCATTTACATAAAGTAGTCTTTGTGGATTTCAGTATATAAAATCTAGATCATACCCAGGAAACAATTCCATCTACCTGTAAATGCAACATCAGATATAGCTGTCCCTGCTCTCTGTTGTGAATTTATGATACCTTCCCTTGACTCAGAATACTGTGCATCTGGTTCATGTGATTGGTTCTGTACCATTTTTGAATTTTTAACAAACTTCACTGCACATCTACAGGTTACCAGCTTTCAAATGACACTAGCTCCATCAAAGCTGATGGAGAAATGGCAGAGTCTCTACAGAAATTGCATCAGAGTTAGGAAACTAGTATATAGATTTTACATTTATATAGCACCCTTCAACCCAAAGAATCCTGAAGAAATGTGTAAATGAACTACCCACAAGGTTAACTTCCTGGGCACTTATGTGAATGCTCTCTGGGGTGGAATTGTGTGGTTTAATAGCACACAACACTGTACAACAGGTTGGGACAAGAAATGAATTGTATATCCAGTCGACATTCTGCCTCCACAGATTGCCCCTGCAATGTAACTTACCCAAGTAGGCATTTGGCCAGGACATAAGCATTAAATGCTGTGTCTCATATGCAAAGTGCCGTGGAATCTTTAATGACCAGAGCTAGTCAGGACTCCAACGTTGTGTCTTACCCAAAAGACTGCACCTACATCAATGTAATAGCCCCTTAACAAATGCTGGGGTGTTGCTTATTTTAGTGCTGTCTCTGTCTTCAAACCAACTCCACTTCTTACATATAGCCTCTCGATGTTCCTTAGAGAACTTTCTCTCTGTGAGCACTGACTCTGCTCAGCTTACAAGATCTGATGGGGATCACAGCACAAGGTGGTGTGCCAGGTCTTGGCCCAAAGTGATTTGGAACAGTTAAGAAATTGCAGGACTCTTGTGGTCTAAATCCACTGAGACTTTTTTAGGTCTGTATCAGTGTGTGTTGACTTATTGATTTCCTTGGCGAGAGAAAGCTAGCCATTTGATTTTGTTGCTGTTTTTGTGGTTTTGGTGATCTGCCACTGCTGTTGAAAGACCTTACATGTTGGTCCTGTTGTAGCAGGTTCAGGGTAACTTTGGTTAGAAATGATATTTTCTCATCTTTTGACAAAGATGGTGCAATGTGCATGTGGTTGCTCAGATAATGTACTGATGAGTGCAGCAGAAGAACCTGTATAGAATAGTACTTCGAATCCAGTCAGAATAACTGGTTTCAGAACACGGGGCAGGATTGTTCTCCAGAATATTGTCCACAGAATTTTGTTCTGAATAAAAACTGAGCCCACAGAGAAGCGTTTGGAAGTGGTCAGTGAGTGACAGTGAATGACTGGCAATGGGGAGAGAACAATAACAATCAGATTCATATGTTGGAAGAAGGGCCAAGGATGAGAACGATCTTCTTTTCCGATCACTGTTCCCAAATCAGTTCTTGAGAGAGGGAGGCGAAATTTTCTAGTTGTGAAAACTTGTATTTGTGGGCCAAAGCGCTTCCATCCCTGGCAGAATGAGAGATGGCTCTTGGGTTTTTATTTGGACTGCTAAATACAATCAAATCCAACCAAGACAATCCTTTTGGATGTTCTGTTCTAAACCTTGTAGCATCTCTCAAGTGTCCCTCGTCTGAATTCTTCTTTCAATCTCTTGCCCACAGGTTTGCCACTCTTTGTCCAGCGAACTGTGGCTCGAACCATTGTCCTGCAGGAGATCATTGGAAAAGGCCGCTTTGGGGAGGTGTGGCGTGGCAGGTGGCGTGGAGGTGATGTGGCCGTGAAAATCTTCTCTTCACGGGAAGAGCGCTCCTGGTTTAGGGAAGCAGAAATATACCAGACTGTCATGTTGCGACATGAGAACATCTTGGGGTTTATTGCTGCAGATAACAAAGGTAAAAATGCTGTCTCAACCTTCAGAGTCAAAGTCCGAATGGCCGTAGGTACCTCAGAGTTCCACGTTCTAGTATAGGATCTACTTTTTTCTGTCTTTTTTTAATGAAATAAAGCCATCTGTATATTTGTAAAGTATTATGATCATTTCCCCAAATTATAAAAATAGCTAGCTATCATTAAAAACTATTAAAGCTGTCTGTGTGACATAACTTTTTACGAAGGAAGCTTGCATAGTAGTCGAATGCATGAGCAGTCAGGAGACTTCCCGTTTTAATGTAAGTTAAATTATTTATTAAAACATTCTTAACATGGTCAGTTCTGTTCTTCACTTTTTTCAGTTAATAGAAGTATTTGCTAGATCAAAATAATTCTAATAATTTAACTTAGTTAAAACGGGGATAGAGTACAGCCTGACCTGTGCACTGAAATGCTTAGCAGTATTTCCTTTGTCCCTGAGTATGGGCTTAATCCACAGAACTTGCCTTGCTGAGAAGAATCCGTAAAATCGCCGCTGTCACTAGCGCAGACATTGCGGCATTCGTAGTACAAAGCTACCTGTCGCTGCTTCAATACTGTGAAAAGCTGCTTGGGAAATGTACTAACTATATATAGAGCGCTAAGGTGCTATAAGCAATCGTTACACTTTTGCCTTGTAGTTCTTCCCTTGTCTGCTCGGACTTGTTGCTGACCTGCAGTCTAATCTGGCAGCTCTTCCTATGTTTGTTCAAAAACAAAATGCCCCGTAAGTGCTGATGTTATGCTGCTCTCTCCACTTTTTCTCTTGCTACAGATAACGGGACCTGGACTCAGCTGTGGCTTGTCTCTGATTACCATGAGCATGGCTCTCTGTTTGATTACCTCAACAGATACACAGTGACCATCGAGGGAATGATTAAACTGGCCCTGTCTGCTGCCAGCGGATTGGCACACCTACACATGGAGATTGTGGGGACCCAGGGTAAGAGAGTGCTAGCAAAGTATCCTAAACATGAACTAGACATTCTTTGGAGAGACTAAAGCAGAAAAGGTGAAGACAGAAATATGGGGCTTGTATGATGCACAGGGTGCCTTGTACTTGAGAGAGAGATGGAATTTAATCATAAAATGAAAGAGGAAAAGTGCCTTAAGGACCTGGGGACTGAATCTAGGCCAGTTTGGTATTGAGCAAAAGTCATTGAAACAAGTTAGTCTTAGTCCAGCTCCTGTTAGGCGGGGGGGGCGGGGTGTGTGTGTGTGTCTCTCTCTCTCTCTCTCTCAGCTGGCTCTGGTTGGGATGGGGAGCACAGAAGAGATTAGCACAGGCAATGACAGAGCAAAACAGATTGTAAACTCTTCAGAGCAGGGATCATGTCTGTGCGTGGATGAGACAGCTGGTGCAGTGGGTCTGCTGCAGTTTAAATAATAGTACTTGGAGGTTAAATGGAAGCTCTTTAGTGTTTTTAGCACCTTTCACTGGTACAGAGTTTAAATAAGACTGGAGGAAGAACAGGGCTGCGGATCCTACTGTGCATAGAGATGTTAAGATTCAAATTCACTCTGGATTTGATGACTGCCTCAGTCCCTCCATTTTCTGTGTTCAGCTCATCTGCACTGATCAGATTCACTAAGGTGAGAGAGGAAAATATGCTATTGAGACTTATTTTACTCCATCAGGAAAACCAGGGATTGCACATAGGGACTTGAAATCCAAGAACATCCTGGTGAAGAAGAACGGCATGTGTGCCATTGCTGACCTGGGTCTGGCTGTCCGGCATGATTCTGTTACCGATACCATTGATATTGCACCAAATCAAAGGGTTGGAACCAAACGGTAGGGAGCGGGCTCAGCTGTACTCCTGATCAAGGTTCAGTGCTATCAGAATGAGGGTATAAAACAGCAGTTCTCGGGCCACATGTGGTGTGCTTTTTAAAAATATCTATTCAAAATTTGCTGCTCTGGTCTGAAAGGGGGTAGGGATAGCTGAGTGGGAGACAGCATCTGGCAGCCTGCTGGAGCGCTCCTGCCAACAGGGGGCTGGTGAATGCAGCAGGGTGTGGGAGAGTGGGTCTCTGGACAGGTTTGTGGGGAGGGGAGGCGTGGGGAACTAGGGGTTTGTGGGGATGCTGCAGCACCCCCAGGTTTTAGGCCACGGGTTGGGACTCTGGTCCCTGCTGTCTGGAGGGGTCTCTGGGTGGGGGGCACTGGACGTAGGGGACTGTGGGGGAGCGGGGGGGTTGGTGCTGTGGTTCTCAATCTGTGGCCCACAATGATAAATAGGTTGAGAACCACTGGTATAGAAAACGTGTGAGCCTTACTGGGGATTGGTAGAGTTTCTATCTTAGGCGTTGGCAGGGTTTCCAGAGTATTGAAGGAGAATATTTAGTGGCTTTTTTTATTTATGAATGAATCTAGGTTTGAGGTACTTGAGCAGTCACAGCCTGCTTCCTATTCCCTCCACTTATGTCCTTCCAAGGCTAAGGTTGGCTAGATGTCCTCTGCTTCCGACAACTCGCCTGTGAGGCTCCCTCGCCTCCACCCCAGCCTCAGGGGTCATTGCTATCTTTGGCTCAGTGCACCTCTGACCATTCCCGCCTCCTCCTTTCACCCCTCTTTCTTTCTGGTGTTTTGTTTTGGATTATTCTGTTTGCTCTCTTAACACAGTGTCTGCTTCTGTCCGCATCATTGGGCTCCGTTTTTATTTTCATTGTTTAACTTCTGTGCAGCATCCAAGCACTGTATCTGGTAACCCATGTTGTATACAATAAACATGGAGAATTCATCATTGATGGTCTTCCAGAGAGTCCCTCTGACAAGAAAATGACATTGTTTTTTCTTTGCTGTAGATACATGGCCCCTGAGGTCTTGGATGAAACCATTAACATGAAGCATTTTGATTCATTTAAATGTGCTGATATCTATGCCCTTGGCCTGGTCTATTGGGAGATTGCTCGTAGGTGCAGTTCAGGAGGTAATGGGATTTCAGCTTCTTCTCCCCACTGCCCCCCCACCCCCCCAACCAACCAAAAAAACCCCACAACCCTTGTCTTTGACTTAACTGAGGCCTGGTGCTAGGAGAGAATAACCTGTCCTTCAGGCAGTCGTGGAGATGGCTATGATCCCAGGATACAGGGGTAAATGCACTGTCGCCCAAGAGTATGGCCACAGGATGGCGGCAGTGTGGGGAAGAGACTCAGGACTGCTCGTAAACCAGGCACGTGAGAGGTGATGGGTAGCTGTGCTGTCGGTGGCACACCTATTTCTTTAGCCAAACCTTAGAGCAGGAAGTGGTGGTGCTGATCCGGCACGTAGGTTGCTTTCCTACGAGTCAGTACTGAGCCAGTGTCCTAGCATATAGTAGTGGATGGGGGCAGGGGTGGGCATCCTGTTGTTGAAAGTGCCATCTTTTGTATCCACTAAGTCCTGAGCCCTTGTGGTCGGTAAACATGTCTTGGCCCTTTTCCCAGGAGAGGGGAGGTGCTCACCCCCGTGCCCTGGCCTAATCCCAGTTAACTGCATTCTGCTTCCCTGAACTGCTGACTCTTCTCTTTTATAAGTCATGTCATCCAGGCCGGGGGTATTGTGGCTCTGGTGAGAGTGGTAGTGATTTCAGTTCTCTGTGAATGACCTTTTCCCTTCCCATGCTTAGGTATCCATGAAGAATATCAACTCCCATACTATGACCTTGTGCCCTCCGACCCCTCCATCGAGGAGATGCGGAAGGTGGTGTGTGATCAGAAGTTGCGCCCCAACATCCCTAACTGGTGGCAGAGTTATGAGGTAAGATATGTCATAGTCTTCCTTTGAGCCTAAAGGAAATGCACTATCCACTGAATAGGTAAAGATTAGATTCAGTCCTGGATACTGAGTTTCAGATTTAGTAAGCATGGAGGCTGGATTTCCCTACTCCAGCCAGGAGTGACTGGTCCCTCCAAGGCGGGTTTGGGGTCCATGGACAGAATCAGTGTGGGGAAGTCCAGTGGCAAAGGGAACGTGGAGACTTGAGGATCCCATCTGAGGCTAGAGAGGAGGTGATCACTCTTGCACTCTGCTCGGTGGAGAGGGCCAGATGTGTGCTCCCAGAGCTTGGATAGCAGGTCTGTTTCAAGTCCATTGCGCTCCATCCACGTTGCATATGATGGAAATCTGAGTGGTTGTTAATTCCACGTTGTTAATAGTGAGTGAACTTTGTTACCTTGTAACTGCTCTGGGGCTGTGAAACATCTACCTCTTACTGCGTGACTTTTTCAGAGCGCCATACAATGTTCACGAATGCTCAGCACAACCTTGCTGTCACATTATGCAGATGGGGTGAAACAATTGGGTCTCCGTGCAGTTCCTAATGGTCCATGTCCTTACAAAAACCGGCAGTAATGCATTCCCATGTTGGTGGAATGGCTGAGAATCAGATGGCCCATGAAGAGACTCTCTCACCTCCTCTGTAGAAGGGATATCCCTCCAGGCGAAGGGTGAAGTATGCTGGCAGGGAAGCATGGGGAGCTTGCATTGCTGCTGCCCATGCTGTGCCTACTCTGGGGAGAAGCAGAGGGCTTCAGTCATGGCACAGATACGGCAGCACCTTCCACGAGCTTTGGATTCACTTTAAAGCTTTGATTTGGTGTGTTAGCAGAAGGAACTGAACTCTCTGAAAGGGACAGGGCTGACGTTTCTCTCCGTTTCCTTGCTAGGCGTTACGAGTGATGGGCAAGATGATGCGTGAGTGCTGGTATGCCAATGGTGCAGCTCGCCTAACGGCCCTCCGCATTAAGAAAACGCTCTCGCAGCTCAGCATCCAGGAGGATGTGAAGATCTAGCCCACAAGTCGCAGCATGAGGAAGCTGCCCAAAAGCTGCCATGATAGTCGAGGGGATTGAGGCCTACCTCGTGTTTCTACCCAACCTACTGCTACCGACCAGACCATGTGACCTATGGGCTGCTAGCCAGGGAGGACAGAGCCTATTAAAAGAAATGTTCTCTTCCTGGTTTGGGTATGAAACAAACAGAAACCTTTTATAACCACCTCTTGACAGCGTGGAGACTTGAGAGGGATTTGTGCGGATGGATCTCGCTGTGACCATAACTTTTCTTTGATGGAAATCCCTGTGTAGTCCAGTGAATATGGCACGTTCGTTGGGAAGCATTCAGGGCCTGGGAGTGGGGAGGGAAAGGGATGGTTGTATTGCCATACCTGCAGGTTTTTCAGGGACTGGCACAGACACACAGAAGAGGCTTCGGCTTCATGAAACCATTTCTCCTTCTTTTGAGCTTGAAAAATACAAAAAGCCAGACTGGCTGCTAGTGTTTGCGTGTGTGCAACAGTGTGTGCATGTGCAAAGCCATGTGTGCCCTGTGCCTGTTCAGTCCCCCTTAGACGTGCAGAGTATCTGCTTGTAGGTTGGCACATTCCTGTTCGTGTTTCTCTGTGCATGTGCAAATCTAAAGTGTCCTCTTCTGAGCTCCGCGTGCTGGTGCCTTGCCTGTCCAGTAGTGAGCATTATCTAGCGTGAATAGGCTGCTTACAGCCAGATCCTTCTTTCTCCCAGAGCAGGCCTCTATCCTGCCAGTTGTACGCCAGCTGCAGGAACTTTGTCAAGTTGCCTCACTGCCATCCCTCTCCTTTTTAAAGCAGGGTACTGATTTTTGTCCCTGAAATTTAAACTTTTGTTTTGAAAACCCTGGTTTGTAATGTGTGGTAGACTGGAAAGGTTGCCTTGCCAGAGGAGCCATCTGCGGGAGGGATGCAAAGGAGACAAGAAGCATGTCTGAGATTGGAGCTGGCACTACCCCTGGGTGGAGGGGACCCCAGGCCACAGGGACGTCAGCCTCTTAGGAACATAACCCTTGGATCTCTCAAAGGGCTTTGGCAGGAACACTCTAGAACTTGGAGCCAAGCGTTTAAGGTCTGATCTGTGAAGAGCTCAGTGTCCACGGAAGCAATTGTGCACAGCACCTCTCAAGGAGCACTGCAGGATCTGACCATTGGTGACTGGGATTGGAAATACGTGTCCATCTTTTAAATATACATATATAAATATCTACTATTCTGGAAGCAGCTGTGTATAACTTTTTGGGTGGGGTAGGGAGGGGGTAACTGCATGAATCTTATTTTAATTGAATAACCAATCAGGGTGAAGTAGAATTGATTTGACTGTTGCCTAGTGAATGTTAGAAATAGCCCAGGGCTGAGTCCTGTGTCTGAACCGAATGCAGCATTAAAGGCAACATTGGAAGGCTGGGTTGAGTGATGGTTAGGGTGTTATCTGTGCTATGTAACTCTGAAGCCATAACTTTTAACTGGAGTGCATTTGATTATTTTTTATTTGATTGGGAGGGTCTGGATTTTAACTTTTTTTAATATTGTTAATTTTTATAAGAGAAGAGAAACAATCTATAATTACCTCTCAACCTCTTTGTTTGTAAAGAAATCACTGCAAAAAAGGAAAAAAAAAAATCCAAATGCACACAGCTGAATTTACACTGGAACTTTCTACTCGAACCTTGAGCCTGCTCTGTAAGGTGAGCTTTCATCTCTTCTCTGGCTCGCAGGTTTAATGGACCTTCTGTTCTCACTGTTTGTGTCTCTCTTCCCTCAGGCCCCCATCCCATCTGTGATTTATATCTGTCAAATGAGGAGTCTTTTGCATTGTGTTTGGAGCCATTTTGCATTCTCCCATTGCTTTTAAATGACAGGCAGGACAGAGCTGCCTCCCTATCTGCAGCGGTCTGCATCTTAGACCCTGGGTTCCTGGGGCAGCATACAGGGTTGGTCAATGTACAGCTTCCCCTTCTGATTTGTTCTGATTATTTCTCAGCCAGAAATTACTGCATCTCCAATGTGACTCGTTACTTACTGAACCCTTCTTCTGCATTGAGAAACCAAGGTGGTGTGTGCCTTAAAAATACCTACCAGACTCTTCAGCTACTGTAGCAGGACCTTTCGAATGAGACTTGTGCAGGGGCTGGGGAGGGTCTGTACGACTGAAATAAACTGCCACAGAGAGGCCCATCACACTGATAAGTAGGGGTTGCCATCTGGTCTTCCCATGAGCATTAAGAAAATTCTCCTTCAGAGCACAAGGTCTCCTGTTCCATTAGCTGTCCAAAGACTTTCTTTATGACACTAATTCAGCAATTTAATTCCTTGGTTGATCCGCTCCACCACCCCCCAACAGTAGACACACGTACCTGCCTCAATACCATACCAAACAGCACATGCCAGAGTTTTACTGGACTGAATGTCTAGAAGGGGTGGGGTGGAAGGGGATGGCATCACCTTGTGATAAGGATTTTGAAACACTCAGTTCATAGGTACGGATAAGAGCGGTCAAACCCTCACTGGACCCTCTGAAATGGGAATAACAATGTAGCATTTACACAGCACTTTTCATGCAAATGTGCCAGAGTGGTGTGCAAACCTTACTTAGCTGACTTGTAGCAAATCTAGGAATCACTTTGCCCGGCACTGAAATGCAGTCTTGTCTGAAGAGAAACAGACCAGCTGTCTTAACAGCATACAGTAACTAAACGGTTGGGATCAGGCATTTGGTTCAACCAGGGGAGGTGTTTCAGGTTGATCAATGGCATCAAACTAGGGAGGGGTTTCAGGTCAAAGCTTGTGCCTCTAGTCTCTGACACAAGATGAATGGATGGTACTCTGGCTTCAGAACAGATCTTTCTGGGTACTTCTCTGCCCCCTTTCCATGTACATTTTATTAGAAAAGGACTGTAAAATAGTCACTTAGACACTTTACCTCTTCAGTATGCAAATGTAAATACATTGTAATATAGGAAATCTTGTGTTTAATATAAGAACAAGCTGTCCAATTTCTGCTGTACATTATTAAAGTTGTTTTATTCACACAGACTGTTGGACTCTTTCTCTCAAACCCAGTTTGCTGTGTGTAACCTGCAAAGGGTTAGCTCTGGCCAGTGGGTGTAGCTGTCTGTAAACAAGGAGCAGGAAGGGAGTGGAGGAGGAGTAACCAGCGGTAATGGGATGGTACTTGGAAAAATAAACTAGAATAAATAGCAGGAGAGGGGAGATCTCAGACTGCGAAGCAGCCTCGAAGGTCAAATGGGAAAGCGCCAATGCTGGTCGACGCTTAAAACAGGCAGGATCCTAGACCTGTACTGTTCACGGTGGCCCTGCCTTGATCCCCAGGATCTCACCTGGAATGACCCTGGTCTCTTCCTACTGTCAACTCTAATAGCTAAGTGTGATCTAGTGTTTTTTTTCCTGTGTGCGTCACATGATCCGTCTGCATGGCTTGTCAGCAGTGGGGATTGAACCCAGGTCTGCTAGCCTGAAGCCAGTGACACACGAGTCATGCACCTGCCAGAGTCTACATCAGCTGTATTTCCCCCTCGGGCAATGCACCTTGACTTTACCTTGCTTGGCGTTTCCCACACATTGGGTCACAACCAGGTTGTGAACTGGTATCTCCCCTCCACAGCAGGCCCATGGCCAGAGGGGTCCACCCCACTCACATTGTAACAGTGGGACTAGGCACTGTGAGACAGTGCCACTCCGGTTTGGACTGGCCACCTCTGTCACCGAGGGGTGGGACTGTGACCAGGTCACATTTCCTGGAGTGGGGTGTCCGGTCCAGCCCTGTGGGATGGGAGCTGTGGGGTGAGTGCAGGGCAGGCTTGCTCTCCAGTCCCCTGTCTTCCTTCCCATCCAGGGGGTGCTTCCCCTCTGCACCAGGCTGGGATTAGAGTTGCAGTGCTGGAATGGAAGATATAGAATGGTGGAGGGGAAGGATGCTGGCCTATGATTTTGGGCCCACACCCACAAATTTGGACCCCGGGAGGGTTGCAGAAAAGACACTGCGGTGGGTGAGTCACCTTTCTAAGAAGTTTGGGGACCACTAGCCTAGACTATTAAAAATGCAATGCCTTGGCTCCTATGCTTTTTACAGTGAGGGACCAGGGTAGCAGTGGCTCCTCTGTCTTTCCCAGTGAAGACTGAGCTGGAGAGGTGTGTGGCCAATTAACAATGTCTTAAAACTACACTAGGATTTTAACACCAGTTACCAGGTTAGCTTCACAGCCGTTAAAGTTTTTCTTAGTGAAACCGCAGCTTTATTGACCTTCGTTGGCTACCACACTTTTTAAAAATACCTCTTGGCCTAGCCTAGGCAAGCCCAGTGGATGGCAGAGCTGGGACTAGAAGTTTTAGGTCCCAGCCCTTGACCCTCATCCACTAGGTCACTATGGCCCTGCATTAAAAGAGGCCCTTTTGGTAGGGGGAATTTTAAATGGTGGTAACAGATGTAATGGGGCTGGGCCTCTGGATGGTTTATTACTAAAAATCTACCCCAAGGAAGGTTTATGGGCCCCCTCCCTCCAGACTGTTTCAAAGTGGAGTAAATTTTAGGCCTCAATTGTGTATGCTGTTCAAAGAGCCTGAACGAATTCCTGATTAGCACCACTTCTGAACAGAGCATGTTGTGAAAGGATAAAGGGGCCAATTCTCCCCTAACTTTATGGTGCCTTGAGTACCCTGTGAGGTCAGACTAATGGACTTAGCTCTGGGGAAGCTGCCATCTGGGCCTTGCCCTCGATTTTAAACCATAGTAGCCTTTCTCTTGCACACCCTGCCCCCTGCTCAGGATGCTGCTCTTGGTCAAAATGCAATCCCAGGCTGTGACATGGGCAGAGTGGGGAGGTGTACATATCCTAGCTAGACAGCCAGGTGTCCTGAGGAGTAACTGGGGGAGAGTCACCCTGCTCACATACCTGCCAGGCTGCAGATCTACAAGCAGGTGGCTAGTGCAGCCCAGTCCTTATCTAAGGCGACTATCTAGAACTCAAAGGACTCTCCTGGCAGCCTGGGGAGGTGCGTAAGACAATTGGGATGGTTGCAAACTAGTGGTTGGTTGGTTTTTTACTGTGTGTGACTTTTAAAAATGTGAACATGTGGGCAAAATCCTGACTTCCCAATCCTGGCTGAGGGAAAGCAAACCCTGTGTTGGGCCAGGCTCTGTGAAGGCTCCTTACAGCTGGAGAAACCAATCAATTTTTAGTGCACTTACGCCAAATCAGAAGGGCAAATTCCCACTTGTTCCTGTTCTCCAACTGTTGCGGTTTCTCTCTCTGTAAATGCTTTGACCTCTTAGTGCCTCCATACTGAAAACTTACCCTAGCTTTTCCGCACCGGTGGCTGAAGCGTCTAAGCTGCAAGCATCCGCCATGGATTAAATGGCCTGTTGAGGCTAAGGGCTTCTGCTGCTGCCGCCTGTTGGTAGATCTGCAAATTGAATTAACCTTACCCCTGAGGTGTTGAAGGGGCCTGGCCTGTTCCCGTCGTGCAGGGGCTGAAGCGGAGGCTTGGGCTGAAGTGACTCATTCAAGGCCGTACAGCAAGTGTCTCTCACGGAAGCGAGTACATGGCAAGCAGGGGTACTGACCCAGATTCTCGGCTTTTAATCCATACCACCCTTCCTCCTCTCCCATGCCTTCCTTCATGCTCCACTAGCAGACACAGGGTCTTGGGTGCTTTTATCAACTTAATCTACAACGATTTTAACAATTCCTAAAACCAAAGTGATGCAGGATCTTTTTATTACCTTGAGGTTTTTTGATCAAGGTGAGATCTTGGCCTTGTCCTGTGCTGATCTCACGTCCTCTTAAGCCTCATTTTCTAACCATAAGATCAACTCCTGAGCTTTTTACAAGCCTCTTACAAGCTTCTGAGCGGCGTATTATCGACGAGAGCAGAGATGACCTGGGGTTGGTTTTGTCACTCTGACTGCAGCCTCCTCTAGAGAGGTACAAAGGATGCTGCAGCGTGGCTGTGAGGTAACAGCCAGAAACACTAAAAAGATGCCTTTGGGTAGCAGATAAATGTCTTAAACCAACTCCCCTCCAAAGGGACATGTGAGGCTTTGTCTACCCACTGATGTAATTAATCTGTGCAACCCCCTTGGACAGACACTTCTCCTAGTCTCTGCCTTTTGTTGGCTAAGTTTGGGGCATTGTCGGTGCACACGGATGGTGCCTGTTTAGTTAAAGCAGCACAGTCCCCCTTGCATGGGCACATTTATACCCGTATGGCTCTTCCCACATGGGATGGGGAATAAGCTATCCCAGTATGTAGGACGACTGTATATTGACCTAGCTGCATTCACGCTAAGGTGGTTGTGCCAGCCTAGTTACAATGATACAACTTTGTGTAAAGAGGCCTTCGTTCGGCCCTGTTAAAAGTGCTTTGAGATCCTATGCTCAAAGATGCTCTGGAAGCTCAAGGTGTTGGCAACCTGCCCTGGTATTTGTGTGATGACCACTTCTCCTGCGGGAGGGGTTCATGCCCTGTGTTCGGATCTGGCTCCAAACTGCCCCAAAGTCCAGGTGTGTTTGGAACTGGGGCTTGAGTGCCGCTGCTGGTCTCTCCCCAGTCTCCAAGGATGATGCTTTTTGATATTGCCCCATGAACTTGTGAGAGGTTTGACCCCCTCTGGGAACAGCTGTTTCTGTCCAGTACTGGGAGGGTGAGGAGCGGATCCCTGCCAACCCCTCCTAAAATGGCAATTCCAAGAACAAACCCAGCAAAAGGAGGGAACTCTACATAACTTGCATCATTCCAGAAGAAGTTCCTGCAATGTTGGAGTCAAGCTGTTGTGAAATCTCCCTCAGCTGCCAGCCATCTGCCCCCAGACACTTGGCTTTTGAGTTCATCCTCACTGAGAAATGTTCTGTAGCTAACAGTGCATCAGTTCATTCCTTGCTAAAAATTAAAGCCAGCTGCTGAATCCAATCCACACACACAGTGGAAATATTTTCTTGAAGGTGTTTCGGGCCAGGCCCTGTTGCAGAAAAGCAGTTGGTTTTAGGTCCTGTCTATGCTACTGTCAAAACCGGGGCAGCACTAGCTGGACTGTAAGCATAGAATCAGAGAGTCATGGAAACGTCAGAACCTTGAGAAGTCATCAAGTCCAGTTCCCTGCACTGGGGCAGGACCAAGTAAACCTAGACCAGCCCTGATAGGTGTTTGTCCAACCTGTCCTTAAAAACCTCCAACCTCCCTTGTAGGCCTATTCCAGAGCTTAACTACTCTTAGAGTTAAAGTTTCCCCTAATATCTAACCTAAATCTCCCTTGCTGCAGATTAAGCCCACTACTTCTCATCCTACCTCCAATGGACGTGGAGAGCAATTGGTCCCAGTCATCTTTGTAACAGCCCTTAACGTTTTTGAAGACTGTTATCTGGTCTCCCCCCCAGTCTTCTTCTCTGACGACTAAACATGCCTAGTTTTGTTAATCTTTCATAAGAGCAGCCAGACTGGGTCAGATCAATGGTCCATCTAGCCCAGTGTCTTGTCTTCTGACAGTGGCTAATGTCAAGTACTTCAGAGGGACTGAACAGAACAGGGCAATTTGGTGAGTGATCCATCTCCTGTTGTCCAGTTCCACCTTCTGGTTTAGGAACACCCAGAACATGGGGCTGTGTCCCTGACCATCTCGGCCAACAGCTAGTGATGGACCTAGCCTCCATGAACTTATCCTTCACAACATCCCCTGGCAATGAGTTCCACAGGTTGACTGTGTGTTGTGTGAAGATGAACTTCCTTATGTTTGTCTTAAACTAGCTGCCTATTTATATTATTGTGTAACCCCTGGTTCATGTGTTATGTGGAGGGGTAAATAACACTTCCTTATTAACTTTCTCCACACCATTTGTGATTTTATAGACATTGATCATCTCTCCCTTTAGTGTCTTTTTTCTAAGCTTTCCTCATAGGTCAGGTTTTCTAAACCTGTTATATTTCCGTTGCTCTCCTCCAATGCTCTACAATTTGTCCACATCTTTCCTAAAGTGAGGCATCCAGAACTGGACACAGTCCTCCAGCCGAGGCCTAACCAGTTCCAAGTAGAGTGGGGTGATTACCTCCCGTGGCTTACATACGACACTCCTGTTAATACACCCCAGACTATTAGCCTTTTTCACAGCTGTGTCACATTGACACACATTCGACTTGTGATCCACTATTACCCCAGATCCTTTCCAGCAGCACTTCCACCTGGCCCGTTATTCCCCATTCTGTAGGTGTGCATTTGATTTTTCCTTCCACAGTGAAGTACTTTGCACTTGTCTTTATTGAATTTCATCCTGGGGTGAGCTTGTAAGCATGGGGATCGCTAGCAGGTTTGCCTAGATTTGGCTAAGTCCTGCAGGGGGAATCCCTTACCTGCCAGCCTCCCTACTCCTGGATCACACCCACTTGTGCTCAGTGGACCAGCTCTGATGTCTCCAAGATTTGGTTGTACTCTGGTGTTATCCCCACTCCTGCAGATGGGGGAGGACTAGAATGTTTACATGATTTGCACAGAGGGTGTCAGAGATACATCTTGCAATCCCATAGCTGCCTCATAGGGGTGAGCTCCTGTACTCATGTGTAGGACCCACTGAAGTCCTCAGAATTCTCCCTGGGGTCAGCTTCAGGATCAAGGCCTTTGTAAGGCTGCTGGGGCAGGGACCATGAGTTTTGTTTGTACAGCTTCTAGCGCACTGGGGACAGTGCTAGAAACAACAACCATAGAGATCCAGAACCAGAATCCAGGTGTCCAGACTGCAAGTGGCTGCACTAGCCACTCTGCTCCCCATTATTCCCTGGTTCAGGAGGGCCTGCGAGGTGCTATACAAAGCCATAATCAGCCGTGCAAAGCATGTAAAACCTCAGTGTTTTAGGCTTATCTACCGGGGAAGGAGGAATCCAGAAAGTTTGGTAATTAAGGGTCTGTAGCTTCTTCCCAGTTCCTTCTTCACATCACGTAACAAGGCTGCTCTTGGATGCGTTTTGGGGGGCTCACAAACCCAAGGCGGGGAGGGTGTAAATACATAGACACGACTTACTGGGCAGGAAACCACTTTTGCAATTTTCAGAGTAACAGCCGTGTTAGTCTGTATTCGCAAAAAGAAAAGGAGTCCTTGTGGCACCTTAGAGACTAACCAATTTATTTGAGCATGAGCTTTCGTGAGCTACAGCTCATGCTCAAATAAATTGGTTAGTCTCTAAGGTGCCACACGTACTCCTTCACTTTTGCAATTGAGCAAGATGGACAACAGAGGGCAACACACGCCAGCAGATAAATTGACTCCAGCCAAAGGAAGCCAGAGCTGCAGCTTCAGCTCCTGTTGTGTTTGGACCCTGCGTTCCGATGGAGGCTCTGCTGTCCTGGAGGGAGCTCACCAGTGGGCCGTCAGTAAATATGTATTTTCCCTTCTGCCGCCTATTTCGCCCAAGGATCTCAAAGCACTTTACCACGATCGATTGGTGATGTCTCAAAAGGGCTGTATGGCAAAGGTATCATTCTATAGATGGGGAAATGGGGGCACAGCGAGGGGAAGTGACTCTCAGTGACAGGATAGGCAGCCAGGCAGGCTAGGCCTGGGTCAGTACGAAGCTGGGGAACCTCTGAGCAGCAGCCAGCGCTGCAGGAAGTGGGGTAGGGGAGATGCCAGGCAGCATGGTCCAGTGCAAGTCCCCTTCTCTCTGTGGAGAGGGGATACCCGTGTTGGGAAGGTCCTTGGGCTGCTTGGCTGAAAAGCACAGCGTAAGTCTGGCAGGAGGCTTTATGAATCTAGCCCTGGCCTCCTCCCACAGGGATGTGGTAAGGCCTACGTAGTGAATGTCTGCTGAGCCCCGGGAATGAAAGGCACCACAGAAATGCAAAGGGTGTTCCCATGTCTGATCCCAGATTGGCTTTGATAACACGGCTGGTTCTACCCACTCTCCGCACTGCACAGCCCGTGCACAGGTGGGAGAGGAAACAGTGACTGCTGAGACTAGTGCTGGGGAAGCAGGAAGAGCAGCGGGGTGGTCAGCTATCATAGCCCTGGTGTCCCTTAGAAAAATCTGGGTTGGTTCCCTCACAGGAGTCCAGGACAGCGACTAAAGCTACAGAGGTGGCAGCTCCTGCGGTTAGCTCACCAGCCTAGGTGATGGGAGACCCAGCTTCTCTTCTTGGCTGGCATTGCTTTGCTGTGTGCCCCGTGCAAGTCATTCAGACCCCGGACTTTCAGAGGTGCTGCAGATGCTCGGCATCTCTGAACACCAGGCTGCCAAGTGCTCTATGCCTCAGTTTCCCCACCTGTCCAAAGGGGACACATGTGCGTGTCCCCTTCACACACTATAACCCTTAATGAGGTTATATGAGTGTGCCAGCAAGTGTCCAGTTCAATGGGTGCATGCAGCTCACACCCATGTGTGCGTGTCCCAGGGGAGAACATGGCTCTGCACTTCTGTATTTCACTTCTCCTTTTTGAGGCTTCCTATAAAGACCTGTTAGTGCAAGGGTCACTGCGGTTAGGCCTACGTCTGACCTGCGTAAAACAGTCACTGGCTGAGCTCGGTTTTAGTGTTAAAGGAAAATGGATCTTGTGGGTAAGGCAGTGCACCGTGACACAGGGCACCTGGTTCCACTCCCAGCTCTGCCCCCGGCCTCCTGCGCACCCTTAGACCATTCACTTCATCTTTCTGGGCCTCATTTCCCCATCTGTAAAACGAATGATAACCCTCCCCTCAGCGTGGTTGGCTGTTTGGGGGTGAAGCTCTCCGGGGCAGGCGCTGTCACTCGTTTTGTATTTGTGCAGCACAACAGGGCCCTGAGCTTGGCTGGGACCTTTATGTCCTGTAAATAATAAAAGGAAAAGCGTTAATTGACTAAGGGGCACATTCAAGTGGCCCCAAAACAAAACCCCTCTTTACAGAGGCTGGTATGAATAGAAATGAGTTAACCTATTTGTTTGATAGACGTTCAAGTGAAAGCAGTTCTATTTGGATTTAAACATTCCCTTGTAGTGTTCGCTACCAAATGGTGCAGGAAGGGTGTGAAACCCTGATCTTGCAATAAACTCTGTACCTGTGGACCCCACTCCAGGATCTGGCCCTTGGTGAATGCATGGCGACCAAATCATGACAGGACAAGCCGTAATCCATTTTCCAAGATGAAAGAAATGCACAAAGAGAAGGGAGGGCCACATCACTGATGAAAAATACAGTAAATATAGGCGTTTCAGATGAGTTTAGCATTGCTAATCCGACTGTTTTAACAAGACAGTGCCTCTTTCTCTATAACTCCATGTCACGGGGGATGCCGAGAAATGCACCAGCCAAGACTTTCCCCGGAGTCTAGTTTTGGGTGTCTGACTCGAGTCACCTGAAATGGACTCCTCTGAAAATCAGCTCCCTTCGAGACGTATCAAGTTGGACACCCAAAGGCGCTGGTCATGGGCCCCCTTTTAATAATAATAATTAATAATAATAAATTTAATAGTAACCTCTCTCTCTGTCTCTCTCTCTCTCGTATGCAGGCGTCAGCGTGTGACACCCAGGTTCTGTAACCACAGGCTGGCCCCTGGATCCTGGAGGCTGGCGCTGCCGTTCTCGGGCTGGGTTATTGTCTGTGATGTTGTCGCAGGGTGGGGAGGAACCCGGGCAAAGCCCGGTCAAGTGGGCTGCTGAGCCTGGTCCAGGATCTACGATCAAGTGGACAAGGAAGGAGGTGCAGCGATGGGCGCCTGAGGTTAGCGCGTTAGGCTCTTGACCACTGCGGCTTCCACTCTGTAAGGACACGATTTTTGGCTCCCTGGCGGCGCTGAGATGCGTCCGTGCAGGGCTGAAGACCGGTAGCGCTCTTGTCCGAGAGTGCGCGAGCTGCCACGTACGGGGTCTCGAGAGAGCAGCCGTGGGATCACACCCTGGCCACCGGAGTTGGATTCCTCCCCGAAATAGGAGGAAACCCGGATGGCCCAGGCTCAGGGAATAAACATGACTGCTCCCCAGCCTCTATCCTTTGCAATTGCAACCGTTATGAGGGTGGGGTTTATGTGTCTAGGGGAGGAGTTTCCTGAAGGGGGTGGAGTTTATATCCAATGGGGAGGGGTTTATGTGCCATGGGGAGGAGATTCCCTGGGTGGAGGTGGGCTCCTGGGGTGGTTTCTGAGCGAGGGGCCAGCTTTACTCGCGGAAGGGGCGTGGTTTGTGAGCCACAGGGCGGAGTTTTGCTGGAGGGGGCGTGGCCTCCCATCTTTAGAGGCGGGGCGTCCGTGGAAGGAGGCGTGGCCTCCCCCTGTATCAGGATCGCGGGTGTGATCGAAGGGGCGTGGCGCAGCGGGGTTCCCTGTGGAAAGGGGCGCGGCCTCTCCCTGCCGGGGCGGGGCCTGTGTGGAAGGGGGCGTGTCCCCCTCCCCGTGGGCGTGTCCGCCGGCCGCCCCGCCCCCCCCGGGCCGATATAGCCTCGTGCGCCGGCCGCCCGCGCCCCACGCCCGGCCATGACCCTGCGGCGCCTGCAGCGGCTCCAGCCCAAGGAGGAGGACGCGGCGGGGGCAGCTGCCCTGGACCCGGGCCCCGCGGGGGGCGGCCCCTTCCCGGCGCTGGGCGGCTGCCGGGCGGCCGAGATGTACCGGGCGCTGGCGGCCTCCGGGGGCACCTTGCCCCGGGCCCGTAAGGTACGGACCGGACCGGGACCGAGCGCCCCCCCGCCCCGGGACAGGGACCGAGCGCCCCGGGTCCGGACCCTCCCTGCCCCCTAGGTCCCTCCCCGACCGGGGCCGCTGGGTACGGACCGGACCGGGACCGAGCGCCCCCCCCCCCGGGACAGGGACCGAGCCCCCCGGGTCCGGACCCTCCCTGCCCCCGCTGGGTACGGACCGGACCGGGACCAAGCGCCCCCCCCGCCCCCCGGGACAGGGACCGAGCCCCCCAGGGTCTGGACCCTCCCTGCCCCCTAGATCCCTCCCCGACCGGGGCCGCTGGGTCCGGACCGGACCGGGACCGAGCGGCCCCCCCCCCCCGGGACAGGGACCGAGCGCCCCGGGTAAGGACCCTCCCTGCCCCCTAGATCCCTCCCCGACAGGGGCCGCTAGGTAGGGACTGGACCGGGACCGAGCGCCCCCCCCCCCCGGGACAGTGACCGAGCCCCCCCAGGGTTTGGACCCTCCCTGCCCCCTAAGTCTCTCCCCGACAGGGGCTGCTAGGTACAGACCGTACTGGGACCGAGCGTGCCCCCCTGCAGGACAGGGACCGAGCCCCCCAGGGTCCGAACCCTCCCTGCCCCCTAGATCCCTCCCCGACAGGGGCCTCTAGGTAGGGACCGGACCGGGGCCAAGCGCCCACCCACCTCCGCCCCGGGACAGGGACCGAGCCCCCCAGGGTCTGGACCCTCCCTGCCCCCTAGGTCCCTCCCCGACCGGGGCCGCTGGGTACGGACTGGGACCGAGTGCCCCCCCCCCCCCCCCCGCGGGACAGGGACCGAGCGCCCTGGGTCCGGACCCTCCCTGCCCCCTAGGTCCCTCCCCGACCGGAGCCGCTAGGTAGGGACTGGACCGGGACCGAGCGCCCACCACCCCCGCCCCTGGGACAGGGACCAAGCCCCCCAGGGTCTGGACCCTCCCTGCCCCTGAGATTCCTCCCTGACCGGGACCACTAGGTATGGACCAGACCGCGACCGAGCTTCCCAGGGTCTGGATCCTCCCTGCCCCTTAGACCCCCCCCCCCCCCCCGACCAGGCCTGAGCCCCCCAGGGTCTGGACCCTCCTGCCCCTGAGCTTCCCACCCCACCAGACCCTCTAGGTACAGACTGAACTGGGACTGAGCCCCCCAGTGTCTGGTCCCTCCCTGCCCTCTGGACCCCCCACCCTCCCACCGGGCATGCAAGGTACAGACCGAACCGAGGCCAAGCGCCACCCCCCTGACTGGGACCGAGCCCCCAGGGTCCAGACCCTCCTGCCCCTGAGCCTCCCACCCCACCAGACCCGCTAGGTACAGACCAAACTGGGAGCAGGGCCAAGCCGAAACCCCCCTGGACCGAACCCTCTCTGCCCCAAAGCCTCCCACCTCACTGAGCCCGCTAGGTAGGGACTGACATGCTGACGCCCCCCAGTACCTCCTTGCCCTGGAGCCCACTTGCTCTGGGACCGAACCCCACCCCCACTCCTGAGCGCTCCCTCCAGGATTGGGATCGAGCCCAGACCCTCCCAGCCCCCACCCCACCAGACCCATTAAGTACAAATGGATGCTGCCCCTGAACCTCCTACCCCACTATGCCCACGAGCTTTGGACCAAGCCCTGCGCGACCCTCCCTGTCTTGTCTCCTCCCTGGGGTGCAGCCGGCACCTTGTGTTGTCCCAATGCGTCACCTCCCCACCCACGGTGTGTGGGATGCAGGGAAAGGCCACAGGTTCCCCTCAGCCCCCAGGGACCCACCAGCTCTAGGGCATATCCCTCCTGTGTGTGATACCACCCCGGCCCTATGGCACCCCCAGGGCCAGCTTCCCCTAACTGAGACTCAGCCCTCCAAGAGCATCCGGAACCCGGGGCCTGTGGTGCTGCTGGGGCCGCGGAGAGGGGTGCGTTTAAATCCTCCTGCTTTCGGGTCTGAACTGACCCCAGCGGGGTGGGCATTAGGGAGGAGCAGCCTCCGCAGGACAGGCTTCCCTGTACCTGCTCCCATCTTCTGAAAACAGCCGCTGCCAGGCCCTGCTGGAGATGGGACACTGGGCTAGAAGGGCCACTGCTCTGAGCGGGCAGTTCCTGGGACCAGATGGTCAATGCAGACAACTTGTCCCCCTTGTTGATCATCAAACTCTACATGGCTGGAGTTCTATGTAACTTGGAGAGGAGGGGATATGGGGGGGGAGGGTAACTTCTTTTGCATATAAATCAGTGGCATGTTCCACTTAATGCTTATAGAGACGCTGATGGGTTAAACTCAAGATGTAAAGCTTTACAAAGATCTGATACAGTTCTGGCTCTCTGCTGGTTTCCTTCCTGCCTGCCTCTCACAGTAACAAAGGACCAGTAACAAAGGCAATGAAGAAGCTAGTTGGTTTTGTTTTTGTTATAGTCCTCTCTAGGTCATTTCTACCAGCTTTTCATGCCCTAGCCCAGTGCCACAATGCTTGGGTTGTAAACAATGCAGGGAATTGTTTGGGTTTAAACCTAACTTCTCACTGAAACTCTTTTTAAAAAAACAAACAAAAAAAACCTCATGAATTTTCCACTGACCTCTGTAAAAGCTGATTATACGTGACGCTTAAGTGTAGGGCTTAAATCTGACATGACATGTTCTAGTGGGAAGAGAACACCTTAGGCTCATTATGTGGCCAGGGTCACTGAAAATTTTTACACAACATGGAGGAAAATAACTTTAAGAAACTTTGCCCCTCGTGGCCTGAGAGACGTTCTGTCTAAGGCTGTCAACTGACTTAGGCTGGTCCCTGGAAAAAAAATCCTGGCATTTCATGTAAAAGGGTTGCTTCCAAAACTGGGGCTTAAGTTGGTAACTGGCTTAATCTGCTGGGCATGATGGGAGAGTAAATATTAGGGTGCTGGAAAGTGAAGTGTTTGAAATGTCTTGGTTTAAAAAGTTTTCTATGTCTTGAACCAAGTTATCAAAACTTTGCCCAGAGAGAACTGGCTGTCGGTGGGAAAGAAAGGGCCGAGTCGGCAGAACTACGGGAGCGTAGCCCATAGTTTGCTCTAGTGTGAGCATTCCTATCTCGTCAGCATGTATTTGTGTCAAAAGCACTTATTCAGGGCTCTGGGAGCTTGTGCACATGCTAGAAGTCATATGAGCATAGGGACAAGCATCCGTAACACTCTCCCATCCGCCCCAAAACAGACGCTGTCTCTCACAATATAAATTGTCCCTATAATCAACTTGCCATCAACAGTTGCCTTTGATATCCCTCAACCTGTAGGGTTTTAGTCAGGTCACATCAAACCCCTTAAATTCCACCTGGAAAGGAACTGGAAGCTAGTACCTGTTTTGGAGCAATTTCCTGTGGCCAGTGCTTCAGGGGAAGCCATAAAACCCCACAACGTCCCCTAGCTGTGCAGATTTCCAAGTGACAAGCAGGGGAGGAGAAATTCCTTCCTGACCCCTGCTGGCAGCCATGGCTAGAAGCATGAGGATCGAGAACACTTATAGCGCTCACTTAAGTATTGGGACAATGGATGCTGTTTTTCATACCCTTCCTACAGCACCAGTGCTTTGCAGGCAAAGACAGGTCCATAGAACATGCCGACCAAGTTAGACCCAGCACAGCAAGGGATGGGATGGGGGTTAGGATCAGAACACAGGCTGTGCTTTCAGTGTGAACACCCCTCGTTGGCTACAGGCCAGTGTTCAGTCCTCTTCTGACAGCTGTTGAAACCACTTGCTTCCCTGAGTAATATCCTCTAGCGGGGAGTTCACCGGTCAGTTATGTGCTTTTTACGGAGTGAGATGCAGGCATTGGAGCTGTGGGGGGGTGTGTGTGTGGGCATTACTGGAGAAATAAGGACTCGCTTCCTGTCCAGCTTTCCCACCCCCGTGGCATCCTGGAAACACTCAGCCGCTGTTCGCCAGGAGCTCTGAACGCCGTGCTCTTGGTGGGGCCTGTCCTCTCTCGGAGGCTACAGGTTCTAAGCGATCAACTTTTGGGAGCGTGATTGGATCTTTCGGGGTGCCTGTGATGGGACAGCAGGCTTGGCTCTGCGTGTCCGGGTGTCACGGCCGCTTCAGGACACGGTGACGCAATTGTCCAGGAAGTGAGGAACATCATGAAACAATTGGTGGGGGAGACAAAGAAACAAATGACTTCTCAGGTTCCCTTTTTCAATAAGCTTTTCTCAATGAGGGTGGCTAACGTGTGTGAGGTCAGGAATAGAGCTGTGGAAGCCATGTCTAGTTGCCTTTTTGATCTCTGTGACTAAGCCACATCAGCGTAACTTGCTGAGGTGGGGGGGGTGGTTTTTAGGCGCTCTCTGTCTAGTCAGACGTCAAGAGCTCCCGAAGAGCAAAGTGGATTCTCTTGTCTCCTGCCAAGACAGAAAAACTGTCGCCTAAATACGGATGCTGCAATCTCTTGCGGTTGTGGGGGATCTATGTATCTGCGAAGTTATGCTGTGTCCCCCCCCGCCCCCCCGGTGCCCACGTAGAAAGCTGAGTTTGCACCCCTAGCTGGGAACTCCTGTCTCACAAGCTGAACCAGTTGGAAGTGAACGATACAGACGCACCAACCTGTTGCTCAAACAGCATCTTCTCGGATTCTAGCCCCCGGGGCGCAGGCTGCCCCTTGGTGCAGAGCTGGGCGTCGGGGCTCTCGGGTCTGCGCCCAGCACTGCTGCTGACTGGCTGTGACCTGAGTAGGGCACGTCCCCTTCACATCAGCTTCCCCTGCTGGAAAGTGGGATAATACCGCTCTGCACGCTCCTCTGGCTTCCCCTGGGTGCAGAGCGCAAGAGGAGCGGGGTGTTACTGGGCGCAGGCTGCTAGTGCCGGCTGTGAGTGCTAGGCCAGGACCACTGAGCTTGCAATCTGAGTGAGGCAGAGCAGACAGGATGTGTGGGGAGGCCGGCAGGAGAGAGTCACTGGAGTTTTGACTCCTGTGGCCAGGAGGGAAGGCACCCGGGAGGGCTCTGAAGGCAGTGGGTGTTGACTTGGCAGGGCAGACTGGCCCTTTGGCCTTCAGCTGGCCATGCTCTGGTCCCCCCAGAGCGTGGGAGCTCTTTCTCTAGGACTCTGCGTGCTTTATGCACTCGTTCTTGGGTGTAACTCAGGCTCCTGGCAGCTCAAGCTGTGGGGGACGCCCCTTCCATGCTGAACCATAGGCTGGCGCTCGGGGCACAGACAGACGTCACTCAGAGGCATTGCACAAACTTTCCTAGCCATCCCTCAAAGCAAGTGAGACTTTCAGTCTCCGAGGAAACTTCCTGAAAGTGGCTGGGGGCTAGATGGGGCGGAGGGAGGGGGAAACGAGAGGCTGGTGATGCAAAGATCTTCAGAAGAGAAGTGAATCTAGAGGCTGATGCTCTGCCAAGAAACTAGAAGTTAAACTAGGAAGTCATGGATGTAGCTTCTGTGGAGTTGCACTCTTAGCTTCCTGGTGGGGAGGGGTGGGGTGGAATAGTTTCCACATCAAACTTCCTGGAGGGGGTCACTGCTGGAGGGGATGGCTTCATGGTCTGATCATCACATTTGAAATGGTTTGACTTCCTGGAGCAGTGGGTTCCAAGCCCAGGAGGGCTGACTCAATGCAGAGTCCTGGAGCTGGCAGAAGGAACAGTCAAAAGGCTGCCAAAGCGCAAAGGGGACAGCAGGCCTTGTGTTGGTGCCAGAGGGAACTAGGACCCAGCAAGCATCAGCCAGAACAGGGCTTCAGTGCATCTGGGGCTTAATCCCCAGAGCACAGGGTATGTGTCCAGGGGGTTGGCTGCACAGTGCATTGGGTCTACGCCTTTGCATCCACTTAGCTCCTCAGCACCTCTGGAGGACAGAGATGTGTGTTCTGGGCAGGTCACAGTGGGAAGACCCTGCACTTCTCTGCTTGGATGCTAATGATAACAGCCTGCCTTCCCCTGATCCTTTACCCAAATCTCCCCTCCCCCCACCCGCCCTGCACTGCTGTCCCTCCTGACACCCCTGAGCCAGCTGCACTCCAGTGGCTTGTGAGCGCTCGTGTGTGCACGGTCTGGGGTCTTCCAGGCTGAGACTCAGCTGTGCAGAAACGTGAAGAAAGCCGGATAGTGGCAAACCAGGCCCCACCCAGGCGCTGGTGCCTCCAGCCCCAGGCAGGAAACCAGCTCTGCTGGCGAGTGGATGAACCGCGTGGTTTGTTTGTGGAGCTGTCGGGAAGCAGGACCGGCGCATTTCACTTTCAAAACCTGGATTTCCATAGGAGGCGCAGAGCCATTTGCATGGTCAGTTTTGTTGTAAATTTATCAGCACCCGGCTCCTCCGAGCACAGAGCTCCCTCCCTTGTTTTGGGGGGGAGAGGGGGAGGGGATTAAATTTCCACTCTGACTCCAGCATGTCCCAGCTGGGGAGGGTAGACCTGGCAGGTGCGGCCCATCATTACCTAGGGAGGTGGTGGAATCTCCTTCCTTCGAGGTTTTTCAGGTCAGGCTTGACAAAGCCCTGGCTGGGATGATTTAGTTGGGGATTGGCCCTGCCCTGAGCAGGGGGTTGGACTAGCTGACCTCCCGAGGTCCCTTCCAACCTGGACAGTCTGTGATTCTATGATCGTTACCCGCATGCCTGCCCAGCAGAAGTAACAGTGCCCCACCCCCAGGCCGTGGTGTCTGTCCGTGCTGCCTCGGGCTTCGTGTTGGAAGCACATGTTTGCACAAGAGCCTGTTTAATTACACAGGGCAACACCAGGTCCATGGTTGTTGCTTAATTGTTTGATTCTGCCAGGGACCAAATGGAGGACCGGGGCGGGGGGGAATTTTATCCTTGGAGATAGAGCAGCAGCTCCCAGCTGGCTGCTGTCTGAAGCTGCCTCGCTCTGCTCCACTCAGGAAGGGCTGTGGCCAGGCCTCTGGAGTATTTATTTATTCTCTGTGCTCTTTCCTCCCGTGGTGCAGGAGCTTGGCTAATCTGGCGGCTGCAGGGGCTCCCTGGGCTTCAGCTGGCTGGCCGGCTCGCATCTTAGCGGCGTCCCCGACCGGGCTGGCTGTGCGTACGCGTCCTGCCCGCTAGCACCACGGAATTGGCCAGGGTGGCATTCGGCAGGTGGCAGCCCGGCCCGCGGAGCCCGTGGGCAGCCCTTCTCTCTGACCCGGCCTTAGGAAGGAAGATGAGCCCGACTTGCGAGGGCAGGGTGCTAAGTGGGAGAGGTACGCTGGGCTGACGGTGCAGTCGAGCTGTGGGGGAAGACGGAGGCTTTGGCTGGCGATCCGGGGAGCTTGGGGCAACGTTCTAGCCCAGTGTTTATTTTCAAACCAAATTCCAATTGTGCGGGGCGGCTGGGCTTTTCAAAGGCAGTTTAATAAAAACCTGCTGTCTGCTTTGTGGCCGCTGCGAGCGGGGATCGGGTTGAACCAAAGAGCAGCAAAAAAAGACACTTGGTGACAAAGCCCCGTCTTTATAGTCGGCCGCTGTTTGTGCCTCGGCCGAGATGTCTGAAATTCTCACGGCTGACTATGAAGTGGGTTCTGGGGCCGCCCACCTCTGGGGGGTCCATTTATACTAATTCTTCTGCCTTGCCACTGCCTCCCGTCAGGCGTTGGTTCCCCGTTTTTTAAATGACCAACAATGAGGGGGATTGTTGAATTTTGCATTAAAAATCTGACTTTGGAGTAAAACAAAGAGGGCTTTCTGTCCGCGGGGCTTTCGTCTTCCAGCCCCACAAAGCACTTGCCATGGCACGCCATGTACAGAACGTGACAGGATCCAGCGATTCCGTTTGACGTCAGAACGGGGGACAAGTGTTAAACAGATGCAAGCTCCAGCTTAAATCAAAGCATGATTCGATCTGTCCCCTGGCCTGGTGGGGTCTGCTTGCGGCCAGAGCAGGGCCTGCTGTTTGTCCTCTGTAGCACATCTCGTTCCCAAGTGCTTCACGAACGGTGTCAAGGCGTCACTTGCTCCGCTGCCAAAATGCAGCTGCGTCTGGGGTGACGTGCAGCCACTGTTGAAATGACCCATCCGCCCTGCACATTCAGGAGCCCAGTGCACCATTTCCCTGCAGGCAGGACTAGGAAAGCTGGTGTGGGGGGCGGGTAATTGCCCAGCTAAAATTTCCCGAGGTTGCTGTCCCTCTCACGAAGAGGGACAATGGGATCTGAAAGCGCCGCGGGACTTTGGTGTCTCCTCTCGCGCAAAGGGCAGCGCCCCCTGCCGTGAGATCTGCTCCCTAGCATCGGGCTGGGGCGGGAATGGAGCCAGGGCGTGGCTGGCTTGATGCCTCCTGGGGCTGTTGGCAGGTCTCACAGTGCCTGGGCTGGATGCTGTGAGACGCTGGCAAGTCGCAGGCTTGGGCAGTGCCTGCAGAGTTCGGGGTCCGTGTGCCCTGCCGGAAGAGACCCCCGGCTGGGTCAGCTGACTCAAGCTGCAGGACTGAACATTGCAGTGGTCAGGCCCTGGCTTTGAAACCCTGAGAGGGCCTGGGGCAGAGAGCCTGGGCTCCAGCCCCTGGGTCTGCACTGCCCCGTCCGGTGCCGCAGCCAGAGCCCCGCGGGCCGGCGTCAGCTGACCCGGGCTCAGACTCGGTGCTGCAGGGCTCTCTTGTGGTGCTGGGTGGCTGATTTCAGGAGTAAATAGCTGTGTCTTGTCCTGCTGTTGCAGCCTGGCGCTTCCCATCGGGGCAGCCGCCAAGGGGCTCCCCTGGCCACAGAGCGGGAGGCGGATGCTGGAGGGCCGGGGGCTCCACATTGGGAGGGGTTTTAAAACACCTGCTTGAGCTGGGCAGTGTCTGCTGGTGCCCGTCTGGGACGTAGCAGCTGGGCAGGGGGTGGCTGCCTGACCCTGAAGGGCTCCAAAGGGGCAGAGCCCGGCCCCTCTTCCCATTGCCCCTGGAGCCCTTTCTAAGGGCCCGCCGGAGCTGCTGGGGGAGGCAGATTTTACACTTGGTTGCACCGGACGCTGGTACACAGATTGTGCCCTGGCGAATCTGTGGCTTGGGAAAAGGCGGGGCGCAGGGGAGCGGTTTGGTGGCCCTGGGGTAGAGGTGAGCTCTGCCCGGGTCCCTTGGGTACACGGAGACGTGTCACAGCGCGGAACCTGACTGTATGCTGGGTGGCAGCCCTGTGGGAAGGCAGAACCTGCCGCCCCTCCCTCCACATTCACACGTGCCCTGCAGCTAGGGCCCGGGATGGCATTGGCTCTCCATCTGGCAGTTGGGATCCCTGGGGCCTGGCCCAGCCATTGACTCGCTTTGTGACTGGCCGGGCTGGGTCAGACCTGAGGGTCCCTCCAGTCCCGTGTCCTGGCTCCAGCAGGGGCCAACAAAACTGAGCTCATCCCCCGGCTTTCTGGGCTTTATATCCCTGCCGCACTGTTAGCCGTGATCGCTGGGCCAGGTCACTCCCTCTCTGCCTAGCTGCCTTCCCCGGGGGCAGGGAAGCGGGGTTAGGGGGCTCCGGGGCTCACCTGCCTGGTGCTATGGAAGGGCCACGTGCTCTGTCGCCTGGCAGTTCTGCAGCAACGCTCTGGGGTCCCGTGGCAGAAGTGTCTGCGATTGCACGCCGAGCGCAGGGGGGAAGGGATCAGCCTGTCTAACGTTGCTCTGTTTTCTCACTCTCTCCTAGGGCTCTGGATTCCGATGGAAACCGCTGAGCCAGTCCCCGGAGCAGCACCGGTAAGCAACACTGCTTCCTTAGCCCAAACAATAACCGGGGCCAGCAAAAGTCTCTTCTGACCTCTGAGCACAGCAGCCTGGAGCGCCCGCTTCGGGGAGCTCGTCCCGTTGGCGGAGGAGCGGTGTCACGCTCCTTCCCCCTCTCCCAGCCAGAGCAGCCTCTGGCTGCTCGTTAGCATCTCGACAGGCTCATAAAAAGCAGCCTCTGGTTTCTGATCAGCTCTTGGGTGTCGGCCGTTAACAGTCAAGGGCACTTCCCCCGGTTGTGGCTGTGATGGCAGGCGGTGCCCACTCCTCAGATCAGGCATGCAAACCAGCTTGTGGTCTGTGGGGCTGGGCCAGGGCAGGGGGTAAGGGGAACAACCCCATGGTGGCCTGCCAGCAAGGGAGGGAGGCTAATTGTGTGGTATTTATTAAAAAAAAAAAAAAAAAAAAAAAAAAAACCAAACCCAACAGCAAAACAAAAAAAACCCAGCCTAATATCAGAAGTTTCCTGAATTCCTAAAGCTTCAGGGAAGTTTAAATGTTCCCTCTGCGCCCCAAACGCAGCTGCACTGGGCTCGGGCAGGAACACTAGTTCCTTCCGTGCTCTGAACCCCTGGGAACAGGCCAAGCCGAGTGGGGATGCCAGGAGTGAACCAGCATTGGGCTGCAAAGTCAATTGGTGCCTCAGAAGCGTTCCATTTGTAACTAGCTCCCCTGGCTGGGGGCAGGTGGATGTGCTAAGGGGCCATTGGGGCTGGGGACCAACACGTAGCTTGGCCTTGTGGGGAGTTCATAGAATCATAGGACTGGAAGGGACCTTGAGAGGTCATCTAGTCCAGTCCCCTGCACTCGTGGCAGGACTGCGTATTATCTAGACCATCCCTGACAGGCGTTTGTCCAACCTGCTCTTAAAAATCCCCAAAGATGGAGATTCCACAACCGCCCTAGGCAATTTATTCCAGTGCTTCACCACCCTGACCGTTAGGAAGCTTTTCCTAATGTCCAACCTGAACCGCCCTTGCTGCAATTTAAGCCCATTGCTTCTTGACTATCCTCAAAGGTTAAGAACAACAATTTTTCTCCCTCCTCCTTGTAACAACTTTCTATGTACTTGAAAACTGTTATGTCCCCTCTGTCTTCTCTTTTCCAGACTAAACAAACCCAGTTTTTTCAATCTTCCCTCATAGGTCATGTTTTCTGGACCTTTAATCATTTTTGTTGCTCTTCTCTGGACTCTCTCCAATTTGTCCACATCCTTCCTGAAATGTGGCGCCTAGAACTGGACACAATACTCCAGTTGAGGCCTAATCAGCGCAGAGTAGAGCGGAAGAATTACTTCTCGTGTCTTGCTCACAATACTCCTGCTAATACGTCCCAGAATGATGTTTGCTTTTTTTGCAACAGCGTTACACTGTTGACTCATATTTAGCTTGTGATGCACTATGACCCCCAGCTCCCTTTCTGCAGTACTCCTTCCTAGGCAGTCATTTCCCATTTTGTATGTGTGCACCTGACTGTTCCTTCCTAAGTGGAGTACTTTGCACTTGTCCTTATTCAGTTTCATCCTATTTAGTTCAGACCATTTCTCCAAAGTGTACTCTGTATGCCATTATCTCAATCAGTGATGAAGATATTGAACAGAACCGGACCCAGAACTGATCCCAGTGGGACGCCACTTGTTATGCTCTTCCAGCTTGACTGTGAGCTACTGATAACTACTGTCTGGGAAGGATTTTCCAACCAGTTTTGCACCCACCTTATAGTAGCTCCATCTAGGTTGTATTTCCCTAGTTTGTTTATGAGAAGGTCGTGCGAGACCGTATCAAAAGCCTTACTAAAGTCAAGATATAGCACATCTCCTGCTTCCCCCCCATCCACGAGGCTTGTTACCCTGTCAAAGAAAACTAGCGGTTGGTTTGACACAATTTGTTCGTGACAAATCCATGCTGACTGTTACTTATCACCTCATTATCTTCTAGGTGTTTTGCAAATTGATTGCTTAATTATTTGCTCCATTCTCTTTCCGGGTACAGAAGTTAAGCTGACTGGTCTGTAATTCCCTGGGTTGTCCTTATTTCCCTTTTTATAGAGGGGCACTATATTTGCCCTTTTCCAATCTTCTGGAATGTCTCCCATCTTCCATGACTTCTCAGAGATCATTGCTAATGGCTCAGATATCTCCTCAGTCAGCTCCTTAAGTATTCTAGGATGCATTTCATCAGGCCCTGGTGATTTGAAGACATCTAACTTGTCTAAGTAATTTTTGACTTGTTCTTTCCCTATTTTAGACTCTGATCCTACCTCATTCTCACTGGCATTCACTATATTAGACGTCCAGTCGCCACCAACCTTCTTGGTGAAAACCGAAACAAAGAAGTCATTAAGCACCTCTGCCACATTTTCTGTTGTCTCTCCCCCCTCATTGAGTAATGGGTCTACTCTGTCCTTGGTCTTCCTCTTGCGTCAATGTATTTGTAGAATGTTTTCTTGTTACCCTTTATGTCCCTAGCTAGATTGATCTCATTTTGTGCCCTGGCCTTTCTAATTTTGTTCCTTTCTAATGTTTGTTTATATTCATCCTTTGTAATTTGACCGAGTTTCCACTTTTTGTAGGACTCTTTTGAGCTTTAGATCACTGAAGAGCTCCTGGTTAAGCCAGGGTGGTCTCTTGCCATGCTTTCTATCTTCTCTACGCAGTGGGATAGTTCTGCACACTAAGGTGTTGGAAAGGTCTGCAGTCAGCAAGGGATCAGAGCACACAGGGTGGGGGCCTTGCAGGGCCGATTACCTGACTGTCAGAGGATCTGAACACCCTCCACAGGGTGGGTCCCCAGCATGCCCAGAAATCCATCCTGCATCGTAAAACCAAGGCTGCGTGCCAGGAAAACCCATTAACCCTTTGGGCTCTGGGCACAAACCTGCTGAAAAGCCCCAGAGGCTGCAGCTCCCCTTCGGAGTGCTGGATTTGCTCACTCGCTGGCTTTTATCTCAGCCTTCCTGGGGTTTCAGGGTGACCATTCACCACTCAGTCCCACCAGGTTGGAAGCTGCAAGCTCTGCTCAGGACTGGGCCTTTAGCAAGGCCGTGACAGCAATGACCGAGTTGCAGGAGCATCTGTTTGAACCACAAAGAGGAGTCTATAAATAAAGGCTATTTTGAGCAGTTAGCCATGGCAGGTGATTGCGTGGGGGCAGGGGGAAATGATGAATTTTCTTTACCAGAGGGTGAAATTCTCCCAAGTTAAATAAGACCCATTATGAGCCAGATGCGTGGCTGGGGGCCCTCTAGCGGCGCTTGTTAAGTACCCGCTATGGGGCAGGCGTGACACATCGCACGCGAGACTGTCCATGGCCTCTGGAACGCCAGCAGCCTGATGGTGTGGGGATCCTTTCCCTCTGCAAGGCTGACACCAGAGCTGGGAAAGGGCCCCTCAGATTTTGTGCTGGCACCGGCTGCTGCTGTCCTGCCTGGTCGGTGCAAACCGGGTGTGTGATGGGGGCTTTTCCCCTCCTAGGACTCTGGCTCCTGCCATTGCAGGGGCTGGGCTCTGGCCCAGGGAGGTCTCTCCTCTCCAGCCTCTGTGGCGCATGTAAGAGAAATTCAAAGCCGGCTTTAATTATCCAAGTGCCAGAAGGATCCAGCTGGCAGCTGAGTCAGTCTCTCGCACATGGACTCTTGAGAGGGCTTTGGAAAAATCCCAGCCCTCAGCCCCTCAGCGTGGAGTCCTGCTGGAGCGTGAGGTGGTGCTTGGGACCTGATTTGTCCCAGGCTGCAAACCGGCTGTACACAGTGGTGTCCTAACTCGCCCCATGCGACCCCCCCCCAGACTTGCTGCTTCCCAGGGGCTCGGGCTGTCCCCTCGGTGGGGCTGGCGTGGCCATTGGCTAGAGTCAATGGGATGGCTGGAAGTGCAGCTCTTTTCCTGCCAGCTACACATGGGAAAAGCTGCATCCCCTTCGGGAAGGGGCGCCTGGGCTTAATTCTGAACTGAAGGGCTTGTCTGCACTAGGAGCCTGGGAATCTCTGCTGGCGACGCAGAGCCGCTGGCTTTAAAGCGGGGCTTGCAGCTGGGTTACGTGTCTGCACTGGGAGCCCAGACGCGGGGGGGGTCTGTTACCCTCGTGCGAGTGGTGCTTTACCCTCATAAACGTGTTACACTAGTGTAGTGTCAAAACCGGGGGCTTGCCTTAGTAGCTACGCTGGAGCAGAGATCCCGAGGCCCCAGACAAGCCGCCTCCTGGGGAAAATAAAACCGATCACAGCCCCGATGTTTTGGGTGCCGGAAATGGGACCAGTGGAAACCTGCCATCAATCCAGGCTCCTTCCAGCGGAGACTAGGATGGTAACCCTTGGGCAGCACGTGGGGGGGCAGGGCTTGTGAGCCATCCCATGTCATGTCCTCCAAGGCTTTCTGACAGGGCTGCACCACTGTCCCCATTTTCAGTGGGGGGGCGGGACATGAGGTGCAGAGAGGTTAAGGGACACTCCCAAGTTCACAGCACCAGGTAGTGTCAGACTCGGTTTCCTGACAGCAGCGATGATCCTCGGTGCGCCTCCAGGTTTGCCGACAGTTCCTTTATCTCTGCGCCCCCTGACGCCCCGGAGAAGGCTCATGACTCACACTGAATCTCGGGCGGGAGGTGTTCTGCAAAGGCTTAATTCAGTGAAAACGCTGAAGCAGCTGCTTGGCCAAGGGACACGATGCGCTTTCCTGCCGCCTGCCTGCCTGCATTGTTCTGGAGCACGGGAATAAACCCATTTGGGGCGTAATCGCTGAGCTGTGGGCAGGGGATGCTTACGCAGCTTGTTAAATAACACGCTTCGGGGAGGGGCGGGACCAGCCCGCGGGCAGCTGTGAAACGGGGTGGCCTGCGGGGTGGGGCCTGAGGCTTGGGACACAGAGCCCAGTAGGGAGAGTCAGGGTGGATTCCCCTTTCGTGGTGGGGGGGTGGGGTTCAGCTCTGGGTCGGGCCGACGCTGAAGTAATCACATCTGTGTCGCTGTCTTTTCCCCTCTCCTGCCCCTTGCTGGGGAAGCTGCACAATTAAACATGGCTCTGGCCTCAAATAGATCATTCCTGCTTTAAACCCGGGAGCTGGGACTCCTGGGCTCTAGTTCCAGCTCTTAGAGGGATTGCAGTCCAGTGCCTGGAGCAGGGGGACCAAGAGCCAGGACTCCAGGGTCCTTGTCCTGGCTCTGCTACTGACCTGCTGTGTAACCTTGGGCAAGTCACTTAACCCTTCTGTGCCTCAGACCCTGGCTCAAGGCCCCTGGGAGAGAGGAAGCGTCACTGGGATTTGAACCTGCTTTGGGACAAGGGGGGTTGAGTTTGGTAGCTGTGCTCCATGCCAGCGAGATGCCGCTGGGGGACGGGGGGATATCCCCGGTGCTGCAGTGAACAGTAGCAGTGACATGGGTGAGACGCAGCCCTGGGGGCCGTGGCTCCGTTCTGGGCACACGGCCCTGGGCGGGGCTGAACTGGGAGTCTCAGGCCGCTGCTGATGGCCCGTTTTCTCCCCAGGAAGGTGATCACGCTGGAGAAGGAGGCAGAGGAGACATTTGGATTTGAGATCCAGGTGAGTGGCCTCCCTGAGGGCAGAGAAATCAGCTGGCACTCGCTCTAAGAAAACCGACCTGAAGTGGGATTCGGATCATGGTTCTACCAGGCAGCGCTGGCCAGGCAGGCCCCCTGGGGACCAAAGGCTGCCTCTCCTAGCCACCACTCCTCCCGGCTGGTGGTGCCGGGGGCCGGCTGGTGCGCCGCACGGCCCAGTGTAGGCGTCCCAGCCCCAGCAGAGCGGTGCGCAGCCGTTCAGGGCTGTCGGGCACGGGGGTGGGGTTGCCCTGTGGCTGTGGTCGGCTGTTACCGGCAGCGCTGCTCCCTAGAGCAGTAGCACGCTCGCGGGGCGGAGGAGCTGCCCTGGTTTCAGCGATTTCAAACCAGACCTTGCTCTGCATTTACAGTATTTTTAAACTGCTTCCGAGCCAGAGTTTATTTTTAGCAGCGATGATGCCGAAGTTACAGAAACCGCCCCCGACTCAGTCACAGTTCAGATGGCGGGAGGGGGCCGGCAGCTCACGCAAAGCAGCCATCTGGAGCGGGCTGGGTTTGGGGGCCCATGGGGGGGCCCCCGTCGCTGGGCGTTGCTAAGCACTATGCAAATGGTGGTTAAATACGGATCGTTGGGGGGGGCGGCTCCTGACGTGCGGGAGGCTGGCGCAGGGATGCGGAGCTGGGGGAGGCGGCGTAGGCAGCCCCTGGATCCTTAGCTGTAGCGGAGACCTGGGGAGGGAACGCGGCGCTGGGAGATGGATGGTGCTAACCTCGGGGCTGGAGGCTTCCCGTGTATCTCGCCGGCCGGCCAGTGCTCGCTCAGCCCTTCCCACTAACTGGCAGTGGCTGCTCATTCCAGACCTATGGACTCCACCACCAAGACCAGAACAGCGTGGAAATGTTCACCTTTGTCTGCCGGGTCCACGAGGGGAGCCCAGCCCAGTTAGCAGGGCTCATACCCGGTAAGTGCATCGCGGCAGCTCCCCGGGGCTCGGTCCCCATCTCACACACCGGGGCGGGACGAGGTCTGGAGGTTGGGGAGGCCAGCCCATGATTGCACGGGGGGCCTGTCAGAGCCAGGGGTAGGACCAAGGCATCCAGCGGGCTGAGGGACCCAGGCGTCCTGGCTTCCAGGGGCAGGTGTGAGGGGGAAGTCACAAGCGCTGCCCTTTGCAATCGCTCCTGTTTGCACGCAGCCCCTGGCGGGTGCCAGGCACACAGGCAGTCTCCCCCGCCTTATCATGTCACCACACATGCCACTGCCCGGTGCAGCCCAGCGCAGGAAGTGACTTCTGCAAACTTCACTGGGGCATGGGGCCCTCCAGGAGCAGACAGGTTGGGGTGCGGTAGCCCTGAGCTCTGCCATGGGCTGGTTCTTGTGAAGCTCCCAGCCAGCCAGATTCCAGCTGGAAGCCAGGACTCCTGGGTTCTGTCCCTGGCCCGGGGAAGGGGTTGGGGGCTCGTGGTTAGAGCTGTGGTGGCCGGGAGCCAGGACTGTGGGTTCTTGTCCAGTTGTGCCCTGAGTTTAACCTGGGGAAAGTCCCTTCTGTGCCGTGTGGCTCAGGCTGCCCTGCCCCCTTTGTGCAGAGCCCGGGGTTAGTGTGGGAGGAGGGCTGGGAAGGGTGCAGCTGCGTCAGCCAGTCCCCTGCGGGGGCACCGAGCTGAGGTTCGTGCCCATAGGCGTGGGCGGCTCTGAGTGCTCTGTCTGCTTCGCAGGAGACACCGTCACCGTGGTGAACGGGCTGAACGTGGAGGGCGTCCGACACCGCGAGATCGTGGAAATCATCAAGGCCTCTGGGAACGTGCTCAGGTGAGATGCCTGCAGCCGCCCCGGGGAGCGGGAGAGCTGGGGCTGCATTTCCCGTGCTCCATGTGGGAGGTGGGGATCCACTGCCCCAGTGCTCTGGAGCCTGGCTGGCTTGTCCCGGAGGGGGGGCCGGGCAGGCGGAAGCAGCCAGTGCTCACGGGAACCGGCTTCCTCAGAAAATAACCCCTGCCTCAGAGGGACTGGGGGTTGCCCTGGTGCGGCCTGGCTCCCGGAGCACTGGCTGGGGAGGCTCGTAGCCAGGGGGGACGGGCCACCCTTGGAGTGCCCCTGGCTGCGAGGGAGCCTGCTCCAGCTCCGACCCCTTTGCCTGGTAACGAGCCGAAATGAAGGCTCCTTCCCCTCTGCTGCGGGACTTTGTCAGGCCCAGCTCAGCCCCAGGCCCCTGCTGCCAGGGGGCAGGAGGTGGATGAGCTGGTCCCAGGACAGCCCAAGGACCCCACCTGGCGAGGTGGCTTCCTGTGCTGGCCTGAACTCCGGAGAGCTGAAAAAACATCCAATGACCCTTTGCTGCAGGGGTTTGGGGGGGTGTCTTCAGAGAACACCCCCTTTGTCGTGGGGCAGGGGAAGTTGGCAGGGGGACCCCCTTTCTCCAGGGGGCTGCGATTCGGTTGATCGCTACCAGAAGCTTGTCTCTTGCAGGCTGGAGACGCTGTACGGGACGTCCATCCGGAGAGCGGAGCTGGAGGCTCGGCTGCAGTACCTAAAGGTGAGGCCGTGACCTGGAGTGAGCGACCCGCCCGTCCGCAGCCAGGTCCCCGCCGGGCGGCTCTAACTGGCCTGTCTGTCTTGCAGCAAAGCCTGTATGAGAAGTGGGGGGAGTACCGCTCGCTGATGGTCCAGGAGCAGAGGCTGGTGCGTGGTGAGTGGGGGCGCTGGGCTGCGGGTGCGTGTTTTGCTGTGGGAGTGCAAAGCAGCTGGAGCGGGGTGGGAACCTCCCCTTTCTCACACCCAGAGTGCTGGCTAAACGGGACCATCTGGGAACTGCTGGGACCAGTCGGGGAGGGGACTAGTCTGGTAGCTGAGTCCCCGAATCTCTTGCCTGGCTCCTGGGCTGGCCGCTGCGCTGTGCGTCCCGGCGCCTGGCCTGTTCTAACGCCCCTCGTCCCCCCAGGGATCGTGGTGAAAGACCCCAGTATCTACGACACGCTGGAATCCGTCCGCTCCTGCCTGCACGGCGCTGGGCTCGTGAGCGGCTCCGTCTCCTTCGGGAAGATGCTGTCGGACGCGGGCAGCACGTCCAGCTGCGTCAGCACCGCCACCGAGGAGAGCGAGGACTCTGTCTACCAGACCTGCTTCTTCGACTCGGCCGATTCCCTGGATGGGCACCCTGGGCGGGACGGGGGCAGCGCCCCCCCAGCCCTCTCCCAGCGCCGGCCCGCCCTGACCCGCAGCGCCAGCGTCAAGTGCAGCAGCAACGGGGCCGTGGGCCACTTCTGGGAGAGGCCAGGTGACCAAAAGAACTGCACGGTCACGCCCCGCAAGAGCAAACACACCAGCTTCCGGAAGCGGCTCCTCAAGTTCATCCCAGGACTGAACCGCTCTCTGGAGGAGGAGGAGAGCCACCTGTAGGGGGCGCTGGCTGCCGGGGTGGGGGCACAGAGGCCACGGGGGGCCACCAAGTGGCCAAGTTTTAAGAAGTTTGGTTGGTTTATTTATTTATTTATTTATTATCCCGGTTGGTGCCGGCGCCCTGGCGGAGCGTGGGGCCAGGGCCTGGGTTTCAGTGCTGGGGCGGGGGGGAGGCTCTGCTGTGAAGGGCAGAGGGGATTTTCGCTCTCCCTCCCCCCACCCCCGAAGGAGAAACACATAAGGGGATGGGGGGCAGCAGGAGCTGGATCCAGCCCCAGCAGCAGCCTGGGTGCCTGCTCGTGGGAACTGCTGGAGGAGGGAGCTGGGCCCCTCTGCGCGATTAGGGGTGATTTTTCAGGTGTCCTGGGGGAATGGGCCCTTTGCTTCCAGGCCTCATGTGACCAAACCCCTCCAGTAGCTGCGGGGAGTGGATGCGCTGATGGGTCAGAGCCTGTTTGAGGCTGCGTCAAAACAAGCTCTGCCCTGAGGCCGGTACCATCGGCAGGGAGGCTGCGGGAGCAGAGAGCAACTGTTCCTTCCCCAGGCAGCGCCTCCAGCATGAGGCGTGGGAGAGGCTGGCCGTGCCCCTGCCCTGTGTCTCCAGGGGGCCAGGACTGTCCCGGGAAGAGAGGGATCCTGGTGCTACCCCAGAGGCTCGCAGCAGCCGTGACAAGTGCTCCGAACGGAGCCGTGGCCAGAGGGATCTCGGAGCAGGCAGCCCCTTCCCCTGACGCAGCGGGGAGCCTCCTGGCCCGGAAAGGTGTTGGGTCCCCCCCACTGCTTTCCCCTGGAAGGCAGCCAGCAGCTCTGCTCTGTTCCAGCCACATCCTCCTCCTGTCTCTGCAGCGTCAGGGCTCTGCGTGACTTCCTGCGAAGTCTGGGCTCTTGTCAGCCCCATTTCTGGCACTGGCTCCCGGCCCAAAGGTGACTGAACTGTGGGGCTGTCCGTGTCTCTCCACCACACCGCTCGGCCTGGTGACGCATTAGGCCTGTGATGGAAGGTCCCTTTGTAACCTCCTGACGCCAGCAGAACTGCTCGTCACTCTGAGACCGCGGTGCGGAGGCTGTCGCGTGGCCGGGATCAGACCCTGGGGATGGCTGGCCCAGAGGCGAGCTAGCATCTTACTGGGGCGTGTCCGCTCTCTGGGACGAGGAGTCAGCGCGAACGGACAGCCCTGGCCTGGGAGCAGGATGGGGTTGTATGGCCGAGGGTGACTCCATGTTCTTCTGACTTGCAGCCCTTCAGGAAACGGCTTTACGTCTCCATCCTCGTGCTCAGTCCCTCTTGCAGGGGGAGGGCAGAGAAATTGGTTCCACGGAGCAGAGGGGAACTTCCCAGCAAAGCTGGTTCTTATCTCAGGAAATAGCCACGGAAGAGGGTGGCTCAGCAAGCGAGGGCTCCCCGCTGGACGGAGCCCCCACCCCCCAGGCCGCAGTAGACAGCAGAGGGGGGCAGGGCTGCGGCTGGACACGGGTGTGGTCAGCTGTGGTGGGGGGAGGTGTGAGGTTTTGTACGGACACGGATGGCGCCGTTAAAATGCTTGGCACGGATTCTGATCAATACAATGAGACTGTTTTGCATCCGCGTGTGTCTGTTGTACTTTCACCTTGGATCGCTCGCTTCCAGAGATGGGGAAGCCTTTGTGTCCCCGAGGGGGATGGGGTGGGTCGGGGGAGCGGGGAGGCGAAAGGACGCTCCCCTGGGGTGAGTGGCAGACCTGGCTCCGGAACCCAGGCGTCCGGACTCCCAGCCCCATGCACCTTGCATGGGCTGAGTGGCTCAGAGGATGTCTCCATTAAGCTCCTCTGTTAACCCCCCCATGAGTGTCTGTGTCTATGGGGGGCCACGCTTTGCCCTTGGGTGAGCTCTCTCCAGCACAGCCACACCCCCTCACTGGGCGGCAAAGGGGGGATGGGAACTGACCATGTGCAGCAGCCCTTGCCCGCACTGTAAATGGAATCAATTGGGGGTGGTGGGGGGGGGGATCCTGCTGATCAGGACAGGCTTCCTCCTACTGTCAGTGGGGTCTGCTCCCCGAATTCCCAGCCTGCAGGTACCTCAGGCCAGCCCCTTGCTGGGAGCTGCTCTCCTCCAGCTCTGCCTGGAGCCGGGAGGGAGTCCCAGTGTTCCTGTGGCTAACGGGCTAATTGCATGTGAGCCGTGCCCTAAAATAGCCCTGCATCCACGGCTGGGAGTGGACTCTGGGGAGGTCGTCCCATCACCATGGGGCTGCAAGCCAGCCCTGCGCCCAGCTGGACACAGGCGAGGCCGCTCCAGCTCCCGGACGGGGGTTCCACGGGGCTAGTGATGTGCAGGAGGGTGGGCGCAGACCTGGGGCGGGGGGGGTGACGGGTGGTAACAAGGATGCTGCTCCTGCTTCTGGGGCCTGGCTGAAAGCCGAGCTCCACGGGCCCGGGTGCTGCAGGCAGGCCCTGCCCCAGTGAGCTCCAGTCTGAACGGACGAAGGGGGGGATAACCCCCTCGCGTCCAGGTGGGGAACTGAGCAGCTCGCCCAGGGTCACACCTGGAGACTGGGAGTCGATTCTGGATCGGAGCGCCAGTCCCTGAGGCAGCAGGCGGAAGAGCCTGGGGCGGGGAGGCCGGTGTGGGGAGAGGACACGCGGCTGCCCAGGGAAGGCTGGGGCCCACCCCGGCTCATCAGCGCCCGCCCGAGTGCCATGGGCTTCCCTCCGTGGAAAACTTCCTGCTGGAGGTACAGCTGGTAAGTGGGGGGAATGGAGGGGAGGGGCCCTCTTATGGGGCAGGGTGGCGGGAGCAGGGAGCCCCAGCAGTGGCAGTTCAGGGCGGGTTGCTGCCGAGGGGCGCGGTGGTGATCCACCCAGGGCAGGCCACGTGCGGTGCCCCCGGAGCCGTCCTGTCCGTGTGATGCTCCCCGGAGACCAGCCCCGGTCCCTCCTGCTCACGCCAGCCCCCGGCCGCTTTCTTTGCGGCTCCTGTTTGCTCTGGGGGCTCGCTCCCTGGCCACGTCCTGGGAACGCAGTGCTGGGGAGGGGTGGGCGGTGAATGACGGTGAAGCAGCAACTGCGTGTGTGGGGAACGCCTGCCCTGTCTTTTTATAGCAAGCCCAGCTGGCTGGGGGCTGCGCCACCCCCACCCTGCCGGGGCGGAGGTGGGCGCAGAACCCCACTGGGAGAGTTTCAAGCTTGGGGGGCCTCCTGGTGGGTCCTGGGATGGGGGAGAGCTGGGCAATTCCCTGCTGTGCCGTGGAGTCCCCGTCTCTAATGCTGGGCCAGCCACTCTGCCTCTCCCGGCCTCGGGTTCCCTCTGTACAGCAGGGACAGCCGCCCTGCCCCACAGGGGGTGTGAGGCCAGCAGATGCCAGGGAAGTAGATGGGGAAACTGAGTCCCAAGGAGGCAAAGTGGCTTGGCTGGGGTCACAAGTCAATGACCGAGCTGGGCCTAGAGCCTAGGAATCCTGACTCCCTCCTGACCACCAGCTGATGCTGTTCCCCAGTTTTCTGCAGGGAATAAACACCCAGCCTGCCCTGTCCCTCCGGGATGAGCCTGGAGATGTTTGCGGTGAACCCCCCAGACTGGGCCTTTGGGGCCGGTGCCTAGGGAAGCATCCTTGGAGCTCCCTGGAAAAGGCCTTGCCTGCGTTTCCCCGGCTCGGGGAGGGTACGACGCGTAGCTAGGGGGCTGCAGCCAGCGGCTCTGGTGCGGGGTCCGAGCTGCTCTGCTGGGTGGCACGGGCACGGTGCTGCTAACAGCCCCTCCTGCAGGTGGAGGGGCAGGGTCTGAGCTCCTGAAGTCTGCCGCGCAGACCCGAGGCCGAGTGCGGGGTGGATTTGTTCCCAAGCTGCGCAGCGTGGCACGAATCCGCCAGCAGCCAGCCCCATGCTGCAGCCCCTGGCTTCTCTGCTGGAGCCAGAGCAGCTTCATGTACAGCACCCCGTGAACGCTGGGCTTGCAGGCTCCCTGCCCGGGGCTGCCTGACAATCCGACCTCCCTTTGGGGCCTGAGCCAAGCGAGCAGCAGCCTGAGTGGGAATTACCCCTCCCCTCAAAACCCCCTTCAGGCCTCTCTCAAAGGGGAACGCGACCTGCTGCAGCAGAGCCCCCTCTCTCTGGTGGCCCCCCCCCCCGGCCGTGCACACGCTAAGTGTGTCCCGCGGCCCTGCCGTTCCCAGGGGTTCGTTGTTAAAACCATCCTCGCACGCTGGCCGCCCCATTGTTTTTACAGCTGCGGGGCCTCGTGCAAAGCAAGGAAGGTGGCCGTGCGCCGGCTGGGGCTGGGGCAGAAAGCCTCTAACACAGAGAGGAGAGGTTTTGCCCAGGGGGGAGCTGAGAATTGCTGGGTCTGATGTTCTCTCCAGAGCCTTCAGGGCTGAACTGGGTCTTTCTGGCATCAGATGGCAGCGGGTGGGAGTCTGAGCTGGCTCCCCCTGCAGGCGAGGGTGATGCCTGTGTGACCTTATTTAATTTGCAGCCTCTAATGGGTGGGAAGTTATCCTGGACTTGGCAAATAAACTGCAGCCATTGGCCCGACACCTCCAAAGGGTTTAGCCGTGGTTGCTAGGTAGATACTGCTTATGTTGCCCTGAAACGGATGGAAGCAAACTCACGTGTGGGTCATGGCCCCTGTACTGCTAATGGAGGTTCCCCTTCAGCTTAGGTGCTAACAGGGCTGTGCTTTTGGAGCGGGAGAGTCTGAATTCTGGCCCTGCAGCCACAAGGCTGCAGATTTGTTCTGACCTCTAATCTGTTTTCTAAACCACTGGAAGTAGCCAGGCCGCTGGCCTGGGGCTAAGTATATTACCAGGAGCTGCTCCAGGCTCTCAGAAGGGAAATGCGCTTGCTATTATTCTGCCTCCTTTATGCATTTAGCTTCTGGAGCAGCTTTCCTGTGCCGAAGCCCTGGGTCCTTGTGCTCATTGGACCCTATTGCACATTTATAGTAACATACGCTCTATGCGAAGAAAATTCAAGCTGATGTAACGATAACGTAGCCAAGGCCTTGGTGTCCTGGCCAAATCTCAGTAACTACATTCTACCTGCCTAAACTTCCCCTTGGAGTTTGCACAGGAGATTCCCTGCCTTAAGCTGTTGCAGTCCACGGCTATATGACTTATCCTCCCCTAGGTGCAAAGTTAGATGCTGGACACCATGCTCTGAAATCCTATGGGCTGAAGGCTTGTTAGAAATGTCAGACTGGCTAATTTTCCTTTCAGTTTGTCGCAAGCAGCTGGAATGTGGTTTAGAGGGTTCTGAGCATGGCGAATGTCTCTCCTCCATCAGCTGTGCTGACGGCACCAAGTCGGGGCCTCTGCTCCTGCTGGAGGGAAGAGAGCTTGGCGTATCCGATGCTTCTAGGATGGTGCATGATGCTGTCCAGGCTCATTCCCTGGTGACAGCTAAAGGAGCAGGCTTAAGCACCAGCTTTCCGTGGCCTAGGGGCCTGGCTGGAAGTGGACCCTCTGCCCGGCCTGGGGCACTGAGGATGGGGCCATTGCTATGCTGCACTCAGGCGGATGGGAACCTGCCCTGCCGGGAGCTGCTTTGTAAGTCTTCAGAAAGCTGCCGGCCACTATAGTGCTGGGCATCAGCCCATGGTCTCAGCAGGGACCAGCCCTTCCCCCCAGTACAGGGGCTTTCCAGTCCTCAGCAGGGGAGCACCTTCCAGCTGCACCGGACAGCTTGAGTCATGCTGCTTAGGGCAGGGTTCATTCTCTCTCCTTGGCCAGGGAGAATGGGGCGTGCGACCTGGGGCTTTCTTGTGGTGGTGAATCGGGAGCCTAATGGTGGCAGTTCCAGCTCCCAGATGTGCCCTGAGCCCTGGGTGGGTGAAACCAGCTTTGGGGGCAAGGCCTTAGCTGGTGTTAGGAGTAAGTGCTTCATGGCTGGTCACGTTAGCAGCAGCATTGAGCTGGGTCTGCTGGGTGAGAGCACCTCCCTGTTGCTTCCATTCACATCCTTGGGGGAAATCAGGGGGAGAGAAGGGACATAATCCTTCAAGCTAAAAGATGGCAAATATGAAAAATAGAGAAATACTCCCTCTCCCCCATGTCACTGTGTAATTAGCCTGTGGAACTCCTTGCCACATGATGTCCCAGAAGTCAAGAATGGAGTAAGGTTCAAAGAAACATTGAACACATTGTAGCGGGGGTCACACAACCAGCTGGAGTTAATGCTCAGGTATGTTTGGGAAGTGATTAAATGTTAGGTTTTTAGCTAATCTCGAACACTAGGGCAGAGGAGGTTTCTTGCACCTTGCTCTGACTAATCTGGCACTGGTCCTTGTCAGAGACTGGACGAGCGGGACGTGGGCTCTGACCCACCAGAGCGGCATCCCAACAACCCATCCTCTCCCAGGAGCCTTCTGCACCTGGGGCCATTTCAGATCCTCCTACGGCTTCCCCGCTGCAGTGAAATGAGAAGAGAGAATCAAGAGCAGCTCGTGCACTGAGCAGAATGATCCTGGGGAGGTTTATTTGTGGCACCTCCGGCATGAATATTAAAATCCCTCATCACCTGGGTCCCTGAGACCTGCATTACTAAGTCTGCTGAGTGTCTCCTGACGCTGTAGGAGGGTGACATGAAATGACTAATGGGAAGGATGAGATAATCGAATTGGCAGAGCTGGCTCATGTGCAAACGCTCGTTAATGAGAAAAGTAAATCTGAGCCATGAGTTTATGAACACTTTTTTTTTTGTTTTTTGTAATCCCAGCTCCTGGCCCCCTCAGAGCACTGAATGAGACTCCCTCCCTGGCCAAATCACTAGCCAGCAGGCTCTAGCAAGCGCCACAGCAAGACCCAATGTGTAAGTGAAGAGCTAGAATATCCCTGTTCCAGACAGGAAATGGCTTGTGTCTCTTTTCCTGCCAAACCTCTCCCTAGCCAGACTCTGCGGTGCTCTGTAAAGTGATAGATTGAAATCCAAGCAAGGAAGAAGTGAAACCCTGTTGCACACTGGCTTCCTCCCTGCTGGCCTGCGTTTCCCACCCCTCAAAGGTTAATCAGAGCAAGCAACCATCAGTTTGCAGCTTCGTAAGCACAAGGGGCAGCTCCTATCCCTCAAACTTCTGCTGCTTTGACTGCCTCAAACCTTTCTGTCCTGCCGTTCTAGCCTGGATCAGCGCTGCTCTGTGTGCATGGCGTGCAATGTAAGCGCACAGCGGGCTGGCCCAGCCCTGCCTCTAGGGCTGACTGGGTTTGCACAGTCCCCCGGGAGCGTCAGGCGCTGTACAGACCCCCAGGAAAGCACAGCCCCTGGCTGGAGGAGTTTAGTCCTTTGGCCCTGTAATGTCAGATGAAGGGATGCACCAGGAGCCTGCGCACGGGGGAGATGTCGCTCTTGGAGGGCAGGCAAAGCAGGGGAACATATGGGCGGCCACGGCTGCAGATGCCACCTGCCGTGAGCTAGGCTGAGACTGGCTCCTTGGGCTCTGCTCTAGGGTCTGTCGGGGTCCAACCCCAGCGCTGGGGCATGGGGCAGCCTCAGCCCCGATTTGGGCCGCATGTTCGGTGTCCAGCAAGGGTGGGCTCCTCCCGTGAAGTTCACGGCGCGCAGACCTGGTGGAGGAGAAACCCCCAGGCGTCTTGCTGGCCTGCATCGGTGCAGGCCACCCGCCCTGGAGAGCCACCCTGGCCAGGCCAGTCGCTCTAAGGCACAAGCCCAGGAAAGCTGGTGTTTTTTCTGGGGGCAGGTGTTTCCCAATGCTCTGAGCTGTGGCCAGTCAGAATCCCCTGGGGTTGGTGCTGGAGGGGACTGGAGAGGGAAGGCCCAAGGGTATTTTACAGGCCCCTCTCCGCTGGCTCTGGGTATCCCCGGGCCCGAAAGCCAGAGCGGGGTGGCTCCCCTCACCTCTTGCTCATCTCTCGGTTCCGCTGTGCCATGGCGCGGGGCACTGCTGCCGCGGATGCTGGGGCGAGATAAGACCGGGGGAAGCCAGGAGGCGAGGAAAGCTACGAAACCGCAAGGCGGTGGGAGGCCCCCCGAGGAACCAGCGCGTCAGGGCAGGAGACGTCACGGGGAGGTTCTGGGGAAGCAGAAAGAGACGGAACCGGGGTGACGCTAGTGGGGGGCTGACTTGCCCCGGGGGACCGGGCTGCGGGGTGGCTCCTGGAGGGGCTGTCAGGCCGGGTGGCACCAGCATGGGGCTGCCACCCACCTCTCACCCCATCTGTCTCCTGCACTCCCACCCAGCCCCAGCTGCACATTCCTCTCCCAGGCCCCTCACTGCTCAGTCCTGCCCCGGGGGCCTGGTGCAGGGAGCCGGCTCGGTCTAATCCCCTGCACAGCTGCCTCTGGGCCGAGGGCCATGCACGCCCAGCCAAGTGCACTGGCTAGGAATAGATCCCAGCCTGCCGCTTGTGCAAGTCTCTGGTGTGGGGGTGTGCAAGTGGGTGGGGCTCTGCGTGACTGCCTGCATGGGTCTAGGCGTGTATTGTGGGTGTACATGGATGGGCTGGGGGAGGACTGCTATTGGGGGGGGGTCAGGGAGAACAAACCCCCCCCCCCCCCAGCTCAGCAGTTCTCCCCCTCCAATTTCACTGGGCTTTAACGCAGAGCTCGCCTGCTCCTTGTGCGGCCGGAGCTCCCACGAGCTCAGGAGCCAGCGACTCCCATTGTTCCGTGGGGGAGGGGGGGGTCTCCATTGTTCTCTGCCGAGTGGCTGATTTTCAAGGTTGCTTAGCCCAAGAGCTGTGGGGGGGGCCGGGCAGGTGCCGCGCACGTGGCTGTGTGTACGCGGCACGTCTCGTTGTGCGTGCGCCCCGGGGCGTGTGCAAGGCAAGCGTGTCCTTGTGTCTCTAGCGGGGCACCGCTGAGCGTTTGGGGTCAGGCCGGGTGCCTGCATGCCGTGGGGCTGGGGTCCACCGGGGGTGGGGTACCGTGGGCAGAGGGGTGGAGGGGGGTAACTTAAACCAGGCAAAGAGAGAATGGGGCAGCAAGCGGGCCAGGGTCACTGGGCACCGGACGCTAAGTGAGGCCTTATCCCTGCTCCGTAGCGGGCCCCTGGGCTGGGGAGAACGGCTGGCGGTGGGGGGCTGGGGCCATACGGTGGAGCGGGCTGCTAGCCTGCAGTGCGTGCAGGTGAGAGACAAGCGCATGGCTAGCACACACGGTGCGGGGCTGGAGGAGCCGGCACTGTGTGTTCAAACTGTGTGTTCAAAGGCTTTAGCCGCTCCGAGCCTGTGACTTCCCCTCTCGCAATGCCCCAGCCCTCACCAGCCACAGTAACCCAGAACCCCGGCTGCAGAAACCCCTGTCCAGCCCCAGCCCTACAGCACCTATGGGCTCTAATCCTCACACCCTCTCTGGAGCAGGTTCGGGTCACGTGCCCCATTTAGAGAGGGCAAACAGGTGCAGAGGGACGACTTGCCCAGGGCTCCCCAGTGAGTCGGTGGCAGAGCTGGGGATAGGACCCAGGAATCCTGACTCCCTTTCCCTGAGAGCAGCTCTTGCGACCTCGCTGCTCTCCCTGGCGGGCGATGTCAAACCCGCATGGGTGCTGGTATAGGGTGGCATCATCTGGTGGCTGCAGCCTGCGGGTGCCCTAATCCCAAGTGCAGCTGCGGCTGGGCTTCTGCTCTAGCTCAGGGAGCTGCAAACGGCTTCACACAGAAGGATTTTTCTGCCCCCTTGAGCAGGTGAGGGAAGGTGGGCTGGCAGCCTGAGGTGTCAGTCTGCTGCCAGGGAGCCATTCATCGCCCAAAGCGCTTTACAACGTTAAATAGAGCTATACTGGGGTGTCTTTGCCCTGCACTGACATGCTGCCACCTCTGGGGTGGGACACAGCAGCTGTTTAACAGCAACTTGAGACGCCAGTTTTAGGCCAGGAAGTGAAGGAGACAAGCTTGTGTCCAATCGAAACTGCAAAGGGAATTCAGGACGCCGAATGGAATTAGCTGGACTGGAATTTGGCAGAACACCAGCGTTCACGTCCCACCTCCCTGCGCAATGAAATGCTCTGGGCTTTCGCCAGTCAGATGATCGGGACCGGGGCTTTACATTTCACGGGAAAGGCAGCGCCTCCAGTGCCCCCTAACTGTGCATTAGGGCATCGGTTCCTGCCTGGCTTAGAGGGCAGAGCCCCTCCGACTGACTCAGCATCATTAGGTCTTCCTCAGAGGCCTGTCCTAGCACCGATCCAGCCCTTAGCTCGTACGCTCAGCCTGGGGCAGGTTCAGCTACCTTGGCAGAGAATGGACCCCATGTGTCTGTTCGGCGGAGCCTTTGTTCCATGGGCCGGGGGCTGGGGGGTGGAGGAGCTTGGAGAGGGGGAGGGGACACCAAGGGAATGCGTGCTCTTGGCAGCCCAAAGAACTTGCTTCCTCTGTAACAGTGGTGGCTACAAGGCAGCCTTCCCAGCAGCGGGTGGGGTTCCTGCAGCACGCGGTGGGTCCCTGGGGGGCAGCCAGAGAGCACACCAGTAGGTGGAACTGGGGACTCCTGGGTTCTGCTCCCAGGTGCGGGAGGGAAGTGGGGACAAGCGGTTAGAGCAGGGGGGCTGGGAGCCAGGACTCCTGGGTTCTGATCCCAGGTGCGGGAGGGGAGTGGTGTCTAGCAGTTAGAACGGCGGGGGGGGAGGGGCTGGGAGCCAGGACTCCTGGGTTCTGATCCCAGGTGCGGGAGGGGAGTGGTGTCTAGCAGTTAGAACGGCGGTGGGGGGAGGGGCTGGGAGCCAGGACTCCTGGGTTCTGCTCCCAGGTGCGGGAGGGAAGTGGGGACAAGCGGTTAGAGCAGGGGGGCTGGGAGCCAGGACTCCTGGGTTCTGATCCCAGGTGCGGGAGGGGAGTGGTGTCTAGCAGTTAGAACGGCGGGGGGGGGGGGGAGGGGCTGGGAGCCAGGACTCCTGGGTTCTGCTCCCAGGTGCGGGAGGGGAGTGGTGTCTAGCAGTTAGAATGGCGGGGCGGGGGGCTGGGAGCCAGGACTCCTGGGTTCTGCTCCCAGGTGCGGGAGGGGAGTGGTGTCTAGCAGTTAGAACGGCGGGGGGGGAGGGGCTGGGAGCCAGGACTCCTGGGTTCTGCTCCCAGGTGCGGGAGGAGAGTGGTGTCTAGCAGTTAGAATGGCGGGGTGGGGGGCTGGGAGCCAGGACTCCTGGGTTCTGCTCCCAGGTGCGGGAGGGGAGTGGTGTCTAGTGGTTAGAGCAGGGTGAGGTTGGAGCCAGGACTCCAGCTCTGGGAGAGGAGTGGGGGCTAGTGGTGAGAGCAGGGGCGAGGCAGGGGATCAGCGCTGCTGGGTTCTGTCAGCATAGATGTCCTGCGTGATGTTAAACAAGCCCCTTACCCGCCGGCCCAGCTGCAATGCGGGTGCTGGGGCCAGGAGGCAGGGCTTGCAAGGCAGTTGTTTGCACCGTGTGTGGTGCTCAGTGCGTTATGGGGCAGCTCCTGCCCTCGCTCACCCCAGCACGTCTAGTGATCCTAGCGGCCCAGTGAGCAGAATCCGGCCCTGGCAGACTGAGCAGCCCCCCTGCTCGGTGCCCTCCAACAGAAGCTCCCCAATCACTCCCTGGGTGGGTGTGAACGCCTGTCTTACCCCGCCCACCCGGATGCTCCCTTTATTTGGGGTTTGTTACTGGGTCTCCCCCCCCCCCCCAATCCAGGTGTCCAGGAGGCAACGTGTGGCTCTGCCTGGAGCGAAGCTGATGGGGTGTCCCATCTCTTGAGGCCACACCTGGAACTTGTGGAGCGTTTTTCTGGGCTTTCTCCAGCCCCTTTTCCTGACTTGCTTCCTCTGGGATCTTGCGAAATATTCTGAAGGAGGTTCCCACCCCTGCGCCTTTCCTGCTGCAGGACGGGCCCTGGCCGGCTCGGAGTGGAGTCCTCCAAGGGGCTGCAGCCAACGGGAATCCGAGGGGCTGGGTTTGCTAAAAATGTCTTTAAAGCACTTTGGAGCCGGAATGGCTGTTCTTTGTGCAGCGAGGATTGGGGGAGATGTGGCGGGGGGGGGGGGGGGGGGGCGGGGGCGGGACAAGTCTCTTCTCTTTAATCCAGGAAACACCATCCCCGTTCATCACGCTGTCATTCCCAGTAATGTGAGAGCTAGGAAATCAAAATGCCCTGGTTTTCCCCAAGCACCAGGGAAACTGACTGACCCCCTGCCCCACCTCCTACAGTGAGTGAGATGGGGGGGAAGGGTGCGTGAAGGGGGAGCCCGACCCCATAGAAAAGCCCAGCTGGGCTTGGCCCAGTACGACAGACACAAAGCCCCTCAGCCACTGGGAAAGTTCTGATCCGGGTCCCAGATTCCCAGTCCGCAGCTCTGGACTCTGTGCCCAGAGCCACCCGCTCCCAGACTGGGGCTGGGCCCAGCTCAGAGCCCTGGTGGTGCTGGATTGGGCTTGGGGGGGGCGGCATCTGGCCCCATCTAGTGGAGAAAGTGGGGGTGACATGAGGGCCCTGAACCAGCTGAGGGGGCGGGGTTGGGATGGGTTCAGATCAGCCCTCTCCTTGGACCTTCTGAACCAGGGGCAGGAAATCTCACAAGCTCAGGCCTACGGATACCTCTGCCCGCACAGGTGCCAAGGGAGTGACAGGCCCTCGTGTATCGTACCATGGAGAAATGGGCAGGTTTGGTCCCATTTGCCAGATGGCTCCGTGCAGCGCTGGGCAGTCACTGGATGGCTCCGTGCAGCGCTGGGCAGTCACTGGATGGCTCCGTGCAGTGCTGGGCAGTTACTGGATGGCTCCGTGCAGCGCTGGGCAGTCACTGGATGGCTCCGTGCAGTGCTGGGCAGTTACTGGATGGCTCCGTGCAGCGCTGGGCAGTCACTGGATGGCTCCGTGCAGCGCTGGGCAGTCACTGGATGGCTCCGTGCAGTGCTGGGCAGTCACTGGATGGCTCCGTGCAGCGCTGGGCAGTCACTGGATGGCTCCGTGCAGTGCTGGGCAGTCACTGGATGGCTCTGTGCAGTGCTGGGCAGTTACTGGATGGCTCCGTGCAGCGCTGGGCAGTCACTGGATGGCTCCGTGCAGCACTGGGCAGTCACTGGATGGCTCCGTGCAGCGCTGGGCAGTCGCCGGACGGCTCTGTGCAGCACTGGGCAGTTACTGGATGGCTCCGTGCAGTGCTGGGCAGTCACTGGATGGCTCCGTGCAGTGCTGGGCAGTCACTGGATGGCTCTGTGCAGTGCTGGGCAGTCACTGGACGGCTCCGTGCGGTGCTGGGCAGTCACTGGATGGCTCCGTGCAGCGCTGGGCAGTCACTGGATGGCTCCGTGCAGCACTGGGCAGTCACTGGATGGCTCCGTGCAGCGCTGGGCAGTCACTGGATGGCTCTGTGCAGCACTGGGCAGTCACTGGATGGCTCCGTGCAGTGCTGGGCAGTCACTGGATGGCTCCGTGCAGCACTGGGCAGTTACTGGATGGCTCCGTGCAGCACTGGGCAGTTACTGGACGGCTCCGTGCGGTGCTGGGCGGTCGCCGGACGGCTCCATGCGGTGCTGGGCAGTCACTGGATGGCTCCGTGCAGCACTGGGCAGTCACTGGATGGCTCTGTTCAGTGCTGGGCGGTCGCCGGACGGCTCCGTGCGGTGCTGGGCAGTCACTGGATGGCTCTGTGCAGCGCTGGGCAGTCACTGGATGGCTCTGTGCAGTGCTGGGCGGTCGCCGGACGGCTCCGTGCAGTGCTGGGCAGTTACTGGATGGCTCGGTGCAGTGCTGGGCGGTCGCCGGACGGCTCCATGCGGTGCTGGGCAGTCACTGGATGGCTCCGTGCAGTGCTGGGCAGTTACTGGATGGCTCTGTTCAGTGCTGGGCAGTCACTGGATGGCTCTGTGCAGCACTGGGCAGTCACTGGATGGCTCTGTGCAGCGCTGGGCAGTCACTGGATGGCTCTGTGCAGTGATGGGCAGTCACTGGATGGCTCCGTGCAGTGCTGGGCGGTCGCCGGACGGCTCCGTGCAGTGCTGGGCGGTCACTGGATGGCTCTGTGCAGTGCTGGGCGGTCGCCGGACTGCTCCGTGCGGCGCTGGGCTGCTCTGAAGCGCCCAGACAAGGCTCGTCACCCCCCACCCCCAAGCCTCGGAAGAGGGCTGCTCCGAGGCCTTGCCACAGGGCTGCAGGTGTGTCCCTGTTTTTTCCTTCCAGTTGCCCCCAATTAATCGTGTAAGAAGAAATGGACCCAAGCCCTCAGTGAGTGCTGGGGTCTTCTTCTCGATGCGCTGCTGCGGCGGGAGAGGGGGCTGGGCTCTAGCGGGCTCCTGGGGCAGCAGGCAGGTTCTGCCAGTGCACCAATGGGGCAGAAGCTGAAGGCAGGGGGGCAGCACAGGCCTACGAGGAGGCGTCAGCCCCCAGCATCCTTTGTCACGGGTGATGCTGCACCCCCCCGAATCAGCCCAGCTGTAAGTGCGGGGCCGGCTGCCCCCGTAGCCTTTTCCCCCTTGTAAATCGAGCAGATTTGGCCCCTGGCACATCTCTGCCGAGCAGCTGTTTGGAGCAGCCCCAGCCTTTAGGGATCGGGCCCAACGCCCCCTGGAAGTAAAGACGCCGGATAAACAGCTCCGAGTTACACGCTGCCTTTGACCGCCCACGAGAGGGCATCGCAGCCTCACATGACAGGGCCGGCTGCTGGGCTCTGGGCTCGTTGGCCCCAGGGGGGCTCTTCGCCCCTCTGCAACCCGCTGGTGCAGACATGCTAGGCTGAGCCGCACCGGTGCAAGCCACTTTTTTGCACCAGTGCGGCACATCGGTGCGAGGGGTTTGCAACCGTACAGCAGGTGCACGGGCAGCCCCACGCTTGGCACCTTGGCTTTTGTTCCAGCCACCTCCACTGCCAGAGGGCACCACAGGGGTCTGTGAGTCGAGTACAGCCCTGGGGGAGAGGGGCAGGGGGCATTGCAGCGAGCTGGGTTGGATCTGTCCTCCACTGCGGCCACCCTTCTGTCCCTGCCCAGACGCGTGCTCTGGGGAGCTGCGTTGCCCCTTCCCAGCAGATATGCCCCGAGGGGGCTGGCCGGCCTTGCCATGTCCGCCCCTTTTACCCATTCCTGGCTGGGGTGGGGAGAAGAGAGGAGGGGGTAACACTGCTGCTGAGTAGCCCTTTCCGCAGCCTTTCACCGAGCGCACTCAGAACGCAGCCCGCAGGGGGTTGGACATCATCCCTGCCAGGCGCCTCTGGGGCCTGACTCAGCGGGTTGGGGCCTGGCAGAGCTTTGTGGCTCACGTCTGCTCTGCACAGGGATCCGCGCACCCCCGGCTGAACCCCCGGCTGGGCGGGTCATTGCTCCGCACCCGATGGCTAGACTGAGGCAAAGGGCCTGCAGGGCAAACATCAGTCACCGCCCAGGGAACTGCCCTGTGCACCAGGTCTGCATCACGGTGTGTGTGGCGGGGGAGGTCCAGGGCAGGGCAGAGCTGCAATTTGGTGCCCCTGCAAAGCCCCACTGGGGACAGGGAAGCAGGGCACCTTGCGCCAGGGATGCACCATCCCCCGGAGCCCTTGAATGAGGGAGGCAGGTGTGGCCTCCCCTTTGCCCCGCCCCAGGGCAGGGTTGTGTCTATCCCAGCCAGTGCAAGGCTCAGCATAAAACCCAGGATGGACATTTGGGCCCAGGCTTGGCCCTGGCCGTTCCAGAGCCCTGGTGAGAAATGTGGCAGGGGAGCCCCCAACGCAAAGGTGTCACAACCTCCATTTTACAGCAGGAGAAATCGAGGCAGACGCAAGCTGGGACTTGCCCCAGGTCACACAGTCAGAGGCTGAGCTGGGAATAGAACCCAGGAGTCCTGGCTCCCAATTGCCTGCTCTGCCCAATAAAATACACTCCCTGTTAGGCAGTGGTGGATTAGGCACTGGGCCAACCCGGCCAGTGCCCAGGGGCCCCAGCCAATTGGGGGCCCCCCAGAAAATGGGTGTCCCTGTCCCCGACCCACTTCACCTGCCCGGCGCCCCTGCTGAGGAGCGAGGGAAGCCCCTGTGCCCCAACCCCACTACCTAGCAGGAGCGCCGGGCGGGCGGAGCAGGGCAAGTCCCCATGCCCCAACCCCACTTCCCGGTGGGAGCACCGTTGGGGGGGGGCAGGCTGCAGGAAGAAGGGGTGGGGAGGGGCCCCCACTTGCTTTGGTCCAGGGCCTCACAAACCCCTAATCCACCTCTGCTGTGAGGGTGGGCCTGGGCTAGGAGGCAGGGTGGTCTAGTGGATGGGATACTGGCCTGGAAGACCTGAGTTCTGTTCCCACTCTGACACTGACTTGTTGCAACACTTTAGGCAAGTCCCTTCCCCTCCCTGTGCCTCAGTTTCCCCTCTGGCCCTTGTCTATTTAGCCTATGAGCTCCAGAGCATGGACTGTCTATCACTGTGTCTGTGTAGCACCTGGAATGCCGGGGCTATGAGCGGGGGTCCCCCAGTGTTGCTGGTATGCTAATCCGACTACCAGCACCGCAGGGCTGTAACCACTAGGGACTGGATCCCCGCCAGGGCTTGGCACATGGCACATCAGTCCCCACGTGTCTAACGGGCGGGGAGCAGGGGTGACTCCCCCCCCTCCCCCCCCCGAGCACCCAGCTGGCTGGGGTTGTCCCTCAGGTCTGACAGCCAGGCCTGCTGCTGAGATGGTTCCTGTTAAAGCTCAGTTCACAGGTGAATTTTCCCGGCCTTGGGAGACCCACCCAGCATGGACACTGCTGCCCCCACTGGTAAATCACCCACAAGCTGGGCTCGGCTCTCCTGCATCCAGTGCGTCCCTACAGAAACTCCTGCCTTCCTCCCCCAGGAACTGGCCTCCTGCGTCAGCTCCCCCAGCGGCTGCCTGAGTATGAAATTAGGGGTCTAACATTACAGGCTGGTGCCCCCCTCCCAGCCCGTGAGCCAGGGGCTGCTGCTGATCAGTCCGAGCCCAAGCTGAGCAGGGTGAAGGGCTGTGGATATGCATGAGTGTGTGTGTGTGTGTGTGTGTGTGTGTGCGCACACGCACACCCCTGTGTGAGTTGCTCTGTATGTGTCTGAGCGCGCGGGCGCAGGGCTGCTCTTACGGCTTGTACTGGTTCCAGAATGGCTGTGTGGCTGGACATTTATGGTATGGGTTACAGATACGTTCTTTTCACAGTCAAGGGCACAGCTAAATCCAGAGCCAGGCATTTCCCTGCCAAGACTCCCAGCAGAACCCACTGGCTGGCACTAAACTGCAGACCCAGCTGGGGCAGCTCCCTCCCCCCCGCCAGATACCTTTCTGATTACACTGCACCCCTTCTAAACAGGGCTTTTCCATGGAAATTTCCCTTCTTAGCAGGTGACCTGTCACGTTAAGGGGCTGGGCTTTTATTAGACGGGATTTCGGATCAGGCCAAGCGTAATTTGGCTGCCCCCTGCCCAATCCCTTCCCCTGGTCACATGCAGCGTTGGCTGAGCGGTTAGAACGGGGGCCGCAGGAGTCCTGGGTTCTAGCCCCAGCCCTGGGAAGGCAGGGGGGTGTAGCAGTTAGATCAGGGATGGATTGGGGTGCAGGATTCCTGGGGTCTAGCCCAGCCCTGGAGGAAGTGGGGCTGAGCGGAAGGCAATAGGACTGGAAGTCAGGCTCTCTTTGGGTTCTGCTCCTGGCTGTTCCTCTGACACTGCTTGACCTTGCGAGGGACCTTGCGTCAGCAGCCCCCCCTGTGATCCACCAACAGCCTGCAGCGTCTCCGCTGCCTCCCGGGGCGGGGCTGGTGGGTGCGAGCTGAATTCGTTCGAGATCAGTGAATGGGTTCACCAGGCCCTGCTGGGCTCCTGGTACAGCTGGGGCTGGGGCTCTTCCTGTGGGCGTCCTGGGGGTGCAGCGTCACCAGCCTGCCAGCTGGAGCCCTGGATGCAGGTGGGGAGTTGAACCCTTTGTGCTGGGATAGTTTCGGGCAGGAAGGGCTATGTGTATGTGTCAGGCAGATACCCAGAATGGGGAAGCTGGAGCAGTGAGGGGGAGGCGGAGTAGGCACAGAGCCAAGAGGGGGCCATGCACCAGGCAGAAGCCCCTGCTGTCGGTGTGGAGTGCAGGGGTGCAGGCCAACTCTGTGATCTGGAAACAGCAGCACATTGGCGCTAAAGGGTTAATGGGCTATGGAGCCTGCCCAGGTCTGGCTGCGAACCTGGTGGGGATAGCAGTGCCCTTGGGGGTGCTCAGCAAAGAACCAGCCCCCTCCCCAAGGTCCCCCACCCACCCCAGGACCAGAGGCAGCAGGAGGGTCCCAGGAGCAGGACAGGACGGTACCAGCAGCCACCATTAGCCATTAGCCATTAGCACGTGGCGTGCTGCCCTCCCATCACATGGGGCCAGGAGACACATTGGGACTGCAGGTGAGTTGCAGGCCGAGGGTAGCCCAGGGCTCACCAGGGCTGTCGCAGGGGTAGCAATCCGAGCCGGGCGCGCCCCCTCTTTGCGCGGTCACGCGGGGCAGCGACAAAGGCAGTTAGAATCCCAAGAACCAGCCTTTAGAAAACCCCCTGGTGCAGCCCAGGGATCCCTGTTCAGTGCCCCCCATGCCGGGTCAGGACACCACTGTCTGTTCCTCTGCAGCAGGCCATGTTAGGAAACCATGGCACATCCCCACCTACCCGACCATGCCCCCCTTCCTCAGGTCCGGGGCTGTGTCCAGGGCTGGCCTTCACCTAGCAGCAGGGGTACCTGTGCTGGGGCATCCCCAGGGAGGGCCTGGTGGGCCCACCTGGCCCAGTGTGGTTAGCCCTGCCCTTGGCAGTCAGCATCTCCAGTGTCTCGGCACTGGGACCCAGGCATCTCCCTGCACCTAGCCAGTTCCAACCCTCTTCCTCGGTCCCACCTGCCCCACGGAGCTGAACGCCCAAGCTAGAGGGACCCCAAGGTGGAGGGTTATATGGATGGCAGTGGTGTGGATGGTCCCTTGTCAGCAGCTGCCCTGGCCCCTCACAGGGAGATGGGCATGGCTGGGCCCTTGGCACAGCACCTCGGGAACGCCCCTCTGTCCCACACAAAGGGCCTCCAGGCTCCCCAGCTCGGAGAACCCATAATTACAGACAAATATAGGCCATGTCCATGGAGATGGCGCCAGGAGCCACGGTGCCTCCCGAACTGGCCGGGGAGTGCAGAGCTCTGGGCAGGATGCTAGGCAGTGGGCAGGCCTGTAATCAGCCTGGCGTTCTCCCCCTGGGTGCAGCTGCCTCCAGCCCTTTCTGTCTTTTAATTATGAAATGTCTCCCAAGGTAATTTGGGGGCTGGTGGAACAGGCCAGCCTGGCCGTCGGGGAGAATGGTATCCTCCCTCTACCTGCTGCCGTGATACCTTGGGGATCCTAGCTTTCAGCCACTGTGGCCCATTCAGCCCTTGGTCCCTCCATTGGGGCTGTCAACAAAGAAGCCTGGGCTGAGACCATTCAAGCTCATTGCACTGCAAGGGTGCTTGGCTAGTCCTGACTTGGACTAGGTTGGAACAGGTGCTGCAAAAGCCAGAAGCTACACGTTCCAATGACCAGCTCCCTGCACGCACAGCCCTGACCCCACAGGCCATGTCCTCTGGGCTTGTCCGCACAAGGAAGTTGCACCAGTGGTTTTAAACCAATGTCAGCAAACCAGGCCACCTCCCGTGTGGACACTCTCCTCTTGGTTTAAATGAGGCTTATTTTCATTGAACTCAAACCAGTTTGGAACTGGCTTAAGCTGAACCCAACAAAGCCCCTCCTGGAACCAAACTCAGAGCATCCACCCATGCTGGCACCGGTTTCATACTGAAGTTAAACTGGAGCAACTTCCTTGTGTAGCGGAAGCTGCCTTGCCCTGCACCTCGTGTAGTCCTGAGCCTAGGGCAGGGCGGGGCGGGGGCCCGGGAATCGCTCCCAGAGCAGAGGCTTGTGAGTGGTTTGCATCTCAAGGCTACTCTTCTGCTGCAGCAAACTGGGTGTTTGTTACCAAGGGGCGCAGGGGGTGCTGCTGGCCTGTGTCACCAGAGGACTGAGCTGGATTATGGCGAGCCAGGGTGGCAAGGTTTGGTTTATTAGCAGGAAACCCCACCTGTTCTGCTCTCACCTAGGAGATGGCTGGTTTCCTAGTAACTAGCCGGGACTGGAGATACAGTTAATCCATGCAACCTCAGGAGCCTAATGCAGGCTGCTACCGGTGGAGACGGTGCATATTAACCCTCTGGGAGCTAGTGAGCTCTGGGATGGTGGGTCCCAATTCATGAGCGCGCCCCCCCCCCCCAAAACATTAACTGGTTTATTTTCTGGAGAGAAGCTGCCCGGAGTCTCTTACTAAATTAACAATGTGATTTATGGAGTGTGATTTAGGAGTCTCTGACCCCTCCCCTCCCCCCAGCCTCTAGGTGACTGATTCAAATCCAGCCTGGTTTGGTAGTGGCTGAAATGGGCTATTTTCTCATGGCCCCTGCTTGCAATGAGTTTGATGGGTCTCAGACCAGTTCCTTGCAGAACAGGCGTGTCCACGTCACCAAAGCCACCCTCACTGGCGTTGGCCGTCCCAGGAGCGAGGCCACGGACTGAATGGGCCAGGAAGAGTGAGCTCCGGGTTGAGGGCCCCCTAGGGCAACAGCACACCCTGGCAGTGTGTGGCACTCCCACCTGGAGTGTCCCTGGACAGAGGGTTTTGTCTCCAGCGCTGTCTGTCACCAGCTTTCTCCGGCACACAAGTCACCGGGGTGTTCTACCGAGAGGGAAATCTGGCAGGGGCCTGCCCAGCAGGAGGAGCCTGGATTTGGGAGTAAAATATAAACCCAGCTGGAGCCCTTGGCACCGCGCTGCCACATGTGCGGGACAGATCGATTCCCCGCAGGCCAGCGCGCACCAAGTCCCTCCCCTCCTGGCCCCTGGGCTGTGGCCAGGCTGCTGAGGGCTGTGGAGGCCCGGGAACTCGCCCGCACACCTTGACCCCGCATGGCCACAGACAGACACGTCTATCACCTCCACGTGCACCCCCCCCCCCGTGCTCTTCCCCACGGATGCACACACACTCGCACACCCCACGCGCACTCCCACAAGCACATCCTGCCTCCATGCATACTACACACACAATCCCTTCCCTGCACCCCCACGCTTTCTCCAGGTGCACACACAGGCAGGTGCCCCACCCCTCACACACACTCATGTCCCTGCGGGAGCTTCACCAGACTGTCTGCAACAGGACATTGTGTGGGGAAGATTTAATTCTGGGGATCAATTCTAGGACTGAGAGGCCTCATTCTGACCATTAAACTGGGGAGGGTCTGAGCCATTAGGCAAGATGTGGGGGGTGCTGGAGTTTTCGGGGCAGGCCGGGGGAGTTAGGGGTCCCCTGAGTTTTGAGGGTGAGTCTAAGGGTGCTCAGTTTAGGACAAGCCTGATTTGGGGGGTTCATGTGGGGGGGACATAGCTCATGTTTTTGAGGTGAGCCTAGGCCACAGTGAAAAACAGAGGGAGTTGCACATGGGGTCTGGCCCAGGAGAGCCCCACAGGGAGTTTGGGGTGGCCCTGGCCCAACCCCCCTGGAAGCAAAGCAGTAAGAAAGCTCCATGTTAAACCCCCAAGCGAATCCCAAGCAGCAGGAGAAAGACCCTGGCTGGCCCCTGTGACGAAGTGGGACTGTTCTTAATGTTTCCTCCGAATATTGTGGGGGTGCCTCAGTTTCCCCTATGCAGTTCTTAAGTATCTAGGGGGTGGGAGAAGGGTGTATGATCATTGCAGAGCCCTGGGGGGCAGGTGTGTGCAGGGGTCTGGACACAGAGAATGGCCGACACCCTGTTTCCTGGCAACTGATGGCCTGGGCCCTTCCCCCCTGCAAGGTGAGAGCTAAAGGGTTGGAGAACAAAGGAATCAGGTGACCTCCTGGCCCGGGAAAGGAACAAAGCCCAGAGGAGGAGGGGCTGGAGGGAGTTTCAGTTTGGGGCTGGCTGGGACATGGAGTGAAGTGCAGACGTGGTTGTCTGGCTCACTGCCCCCCCCCCCCAAAATGGACCCAGCTGAGGGGTCCTGTTCTCTGCACCTGCAAGCTCTGTTTTAGACCATGTTCCTGTCATCTAATAAACCTCTGTTTTACTGGCTGGCTGAGAGTCACGTCTGACTGCGAAGTTGGGGTGCAGGACCCTCTGACTTCCCCAGGAGCCCTGCCTGAGCGGACTCGCTGGGGGAAGCGCACGGAGGGGCAGAGGATGCTGAATGCTCCGAGGTCAGACCCAGGAAGGTGGAAGCTGTGTGAGCTGTGTGTCCTGAAGACAGGCTGCTCACAGAAAGGCGACTGCCCCAGAGTCCTGACTGGCTTCATGGGGAGCAGTTCCAGAGTATCGCCCAGGGACTCCGTGACAACTGGTGGCAGCGGTGGGATATACTGCACCCCGTGGACGGCGCTTCCTGCAGTAAGTGACTGGGGAACAGTAAAACGAAGGGGGATTGACGGGGACCAGGCGTGCTGAAGATTCAGAGAGAGACGGTTTCAGGGGGTGGTTAACTCCTGGAAATGTGTGACCAGAGAGGAGGACTTTTGCAGTAACAGGGTCCCCCGGGGGATTGCAGCGAGCGGTCCCAGGGGCGGAGGAGTCTGCAGCTCGACCCTGGCAAAGAGGTGGTGACCTTGAGAAGGGCTGGCACACTAGGGGTTCTCCCTGGAAACCGTGGGGAGCTGAGAGCACATAGGCCTGTGAGTCCACAACAACTTGGGAAGAGCAGAGTGATGGCCTATCACCATCTCCTTAAGAAGGACATTGTAACCCTGTGCAGAAAGAGAGGATTGTACATTGGAAAGTTCAACAAAGCAGAGTTAATCGTGCAGCTGGAGGAGGATGACCGCTCTAAGGGACAGATTCCTGACCCCAAATGGGGCTATAGCAGGATCTGGGAGGAGCTGGAGTGGGAGCCAGGCATCGCCAAGACTCCTGTCCCTGACTAGACGAGGGTCTTCACGATCGGGTTCCCCATCCGGGGATCGGAGACGGACGGGATTGGAGCTGAGTCCGAGAGAGCCAGAGGACTGTGAGAGACAGCGAGAGCCCGAGAAAGAGCTGCAGAAGCAGCAGCAGCATGAACTGGCGGTGGGGGAGCGGAGAGGCCTAGGGGACCTCCCAGGTGTGAGTGGGGATAGACCCCGGGGGGCCAGCTCCGCAGGGAACCTCGAGACTAAATTGCTGCCCTTGTTTAAGGAGGGGGGGGATGTGGATGCCCACCTCACTGCCTTTGAGCAGGCTGGAGATTTGAACCAGGGGGATCCTGCGGAAAAGCCCCGGTGTCTAGCTCCCTTGCTGGGTCCCAAGGCCGTAGACTCCGTCAGCCAGATGGGTGGGGAGGTGGACAGGCTCCCACTCCCGACCCCAACCTATATGTCTGTGTGGAGTTTCCTGGGGCCAGGCCCCTCGGACCCCCAGTGGGAGCGGAAGGTGATGGCCAGCTTGTCGGGGAGAAGACCCAATCCCAGTTTGACCCCCTGGGGTTTTGGGGTGGCCAAAGGGCACGGGTCACAGAAACCTTCCCACATGCGGCCTGCGAGTGCTATCGACCACCCCCGACCTAAGGGAGGGCGTGAAACTGGAAGGGCCTGGTGTAACTCCTAGCAAGGAATGGGAGAGATGCTGGGGCATCCATGGGAACGTTGGTGGCTTCGAACTTCCCCAGGTCACCGGCTAAAGTGACCCCGCTCAGTTCGATCTCGAAGGGGGGAGAGATGTGACGAAGTGGGACTGTTCTTAATGTTTCCTCCGAATATTGTGGTGGTGCCTCAGTTTCCCCTATGCAGTTCTTAAGTATCTAGGGGGTGGGAGAAGCGTGTATGATCATTGCAGAGCCCTGGGGGGCAGGTGTGTGCAGGGGTCTGGACACAGAGAATGGCCGACACCCTGTTTCCTGGCAACTGATGGCCTGGGCCCTTCCCCCCTGCAAGGTGAGAGCTAAAGGGTTGGAGAACAAAGGAATCAGGTGACCTCCTGGCCCGGGAAAGGAACAAAGCCCAGAGGAGGAGGGGCTGGAGGGAGTTTCAGTTTGGGGCTGGCTGGGACATGGAGTGAAGTGCAGACGTGGTTGTCTGGCTCACTGCCCCCCCCCCCCAAAATGGACCCAGCTGAGGGGTCCCGTTCTCTGCACCTGCAAGCTCTGTTTTAGACCATGTTCCTGTCATCTAATAAACCTCTGTTTTACTGGCTGGCTGAGAGTCACGTCTGACTGCGAAGTTGGGGTGCAGGACCCTCTGACTTCCCCAGGAGCCCTGCCTGAGCGGACTCGCTGGGGGAAGCGCACGGAGGGGCAGAGGATGCTGAATGCTCCGAGGTCAGACCCAGGAAGGGGGAAGCTGGGTGAGCTGTGTGTCCTGAAGACAGGCTGCTCACAGAAAGGCGACTGCCCCAGAGTCCTGACTGGCTTCATGGGGAGCAGTTCCAGAGTATCGCCCAGGGACTCCGTGACAGCCCCCTAGTGCACAGGGCTCCTCCCCCCCCACCGCTGCCCTGGGGTTTCTCCCCATCTGGCCCCACAGGTGCCAGGGACTGCCCCGCTGGGTGGGGGCCCCCACAGGGTCAGGCCAGCCACTGTGCAGAGAGGAGGGCTGGGGTAGGGTGACCAGATGTCCCAATTTCATAGGGACAGTCCCCATTTTGGGGTCTTTTTCTTGTATAGGCTCCTATTACCCCCCACCCCCGTCCCGATTTTTCACACTTGCTGTCTGGTCACCCTAGCTGGGGGTCCCCCCAGGTCAGGCCAGCCACGTGCAGGGAGGGGGCTGGGGGTTCCCCCAGGTCAGGCCAGTCACGTGCAGGGAGGGGGGCTGGGGGCCCCCCCAGGTCAGGCCAGCCACGTGCAGGGAGGGGGGCTGGGGGTTCCCCCAGGTCAGGCCAGCCACGTGCAGGGAGGGGGTTGGGCCCCCTCCAGGTCAGGCCAGTCACGTGCAGGGAGGGGGGCTGGGGGCCCCCCCAGGTCAGGCCAGTCACGCGCAGGGAGGGGGTTGGGCCCCCTCCAGGTCAGGCCAGCCACGTGCAGGGAGCGGGGTTGGGGCCCCCCCCAGGTCAGGCCAGTCACGTGCAGGGAAGGGGGTTGGGGGTTCCCCCAGGTCAGGCCAGTCACGTGCAGGGAAGGGGGCTGGGGGTTCCCCCAGGTCAGGCCAGCCACGTGCAGGGAGGGGGGTTGGGGCCCCCCCAGGTCAGGCCAGTCACGTGCAGGGAAGGGGGCTGGGGGTTCCCCCAGGTCAGGCCAGCCACGTGCAGGGAGGGGGGTTGGGGCCCCCCCCAGGTCAGGCCAGTCACGTGCAGGGAGGGGGCTGGGGGTTCCCCCAGGTCAGGCCAGCCACGTGCAGGGAGGGGGGTTGGGGCCCCCCCAGGTCAGGCCAGTCACGCGCAGGGAGGGGGTTGGGCCCCCTCCAGGTCAGGCCAGTCACGTGCAGGGAAGGGGGTTGGGGGTTCCCCCAGGTCAGGCAGTCACGTGCAGGGAGGGGGTTGGGGGTTCCCCCAGGTCAGGCAGTCACGCGCAGGGAGGGGGCTGGGGGTTCCCCCAGGTCAGGCCAGCCACGTGCAGGGAGGGGGGCTGGGGGGGCCTCCACCCCCGGGCTGCCCCAGGCCGGGCCCCGCCTCCCCTGGCCGGGAAACGCGCGCAGCGCGGGGTTATTTCGGGCTCCGTGTCTATTTTTAGCGCGGCGGGCTTGGGGATTCCAGCGACGTCAGCTGAGGCCGGGCTGACGTCACGGGGCCCCCGCCTCGCGAGCCGCGCCGCGCCGGGTGGAGCGCGCGGGGAGCGGCTGGGGGCGCCCCGCGCTGGGCAGGGGGGCCGGGGGCTCGCGGGCCCCGCCCCGGCAGGAGGCGGCGGAGAAGCGGGAGCTGGCGGAGGCGGGCGAGTGAGCAGGTGACCGCCGGGGGCAGGGAGCCCCGGGTGTGAGTGTGCGCGCCCCCCTCCAAGTGTGTACCCCCCCGGTGCGTGTGCGCGCCCCCCTCCAAGTGTGTACCCCCCCGGTGCGTGTGCGCGCCCCCCTCCAAGTGTGTACTCCCCTCCGTGCGTGTGCGCGCCCCCCTCCAAGTGTGTAACCCCCCCCGTGCGTGTGCGCGCCCCCCTCCAAGTGTGTACTCCCCTCCGTGCGTGTGCGCGCCCCCCTCCAAGTGTGTACCCCCCCCGGTGCGTGTGCGCGCCCCCCTCCAAGTGTGTACCCCCCCCGGTGCGTGTGCGCGCCCCCCTCCAAGTGTGTACCCCCCCCGTGTGTGTGCGCACCCGGTGTGTGGGTGGGGGCGTGGTGTGCATGTGTGCGCCCCCCCGCCCCCCAGCTCTGAGACCCAAGTCTGTACAGCAGGGACATGAACTGTGCTGGGTCTGTGCCCCCCCCCCCCCCCATCTGCGGGCTGGCAGGGAAGCTGGGGTTACCTGGGTCTGTGTGCTGTATTGGGGGAGTGGATCTCTGTCTCCCCATTGTCGCACTTCAGATGAATCAGTTCCCCCCTCCCCCACTCAATTGTCACCCTGTGCGGATACTTTCTGGGAGGGAGGGGCAGAAAGTCTCATCCCATTCTTCCCCCTCATCCCCCCCAGCCTATACCTATGGGACCTGCTGTCTTGGGGAGGGGGGGTCTCTTCCCCCTTTCCTGGCCCCCTTCTGGACTGAGCCTCCTGCCCCCAGATTTTTTTTTCTGTGCATTTGCTTTTGTATTTTACTTTATTTCCTGTGCAAAGATTCAGCTCGGGGTGGGGGAGTCAGGGAATGGGCTGCGGCGCCCCCTGTCCTTGGGTCACTGGTTGCAGTGGTTGTGGGTTATCATGATGCTGCATGGAATGAGCTTGGTGGGTCTCAGCCTAGGGAGCCCCCGGCAGAGTTGGCATGGTTGGCATCGACTGCCCGCCCGCCCCCACCTTGCTGGCTGAGCAGTGAGGCCAAGGAGTTCGCAGGCTGGAGACTAAACTCCCCTGTCAGCCCGTTGGGGGGCAGGCGGGGGGTGGGGGCAGTGATCTGTGGGGCGTTTCTAATGCAGCCGTCGCTGCCAGCCCTGCACCCAAATGACCCGAGGAAACTCCCCGCTCTGTCCAGCATCCGGCATTTCTCCCTCTGGACCCCTGGGATCCAGCCGACCCTTCATGCTGACGGAAGTGGCAGGACACCGCGCCCTAGACTGCGACCGTCTCAGCACCTGCTGTGCCCTCGTCCCAGCCACCTACCTGCCTCCCCGCTGGTGGGCCCCAAGGAGAAGCAAATCGGCGCTGAGGAGCAGTGCAGGGGAACGTGGCACCACCAGCCTCTGGTTTAACGCCCCCCCAGCCGTGCCCGGGGGAGGGAGGCCGGGGCGAGTTGGGCTGTGGCACTGAGCCATTTCAGGAAGCTAATTCGCTCCTGAACCAGGGTGGCTGCAGCCCGTCCCCCTGGGGGGTAGGTGTGTGCTCTCTGCTGGGCATCCTATGCCTGTACAAGGCAGCTTGGCTGCTTATGGAAGTGGCAGTGTAACAGGGCTGGCACCCGGCCCGCTGCACACGTTGCCCTGGACGTGTCCTCGTGCCAGCCGACTCAGGCTACTAGGGGAGCTGTGGACTCCCCTTGGGCCTCTCCACACCTGATCAGGCTCTGAGTGCCAGAAACGTACCTGCCTTATGAGGGCAGAGACCCCGATTTCACGGCTGCTGCTCGCTGCCAGCCAGGCGGATTAGTACGTGGCAAGCCCAGCCAGTGTTACAAGGCATGAAACAGGATACGCATCCTCATAGGGACCTTCTGTGCACCGGCAGGAGGCAACAGGGGCAGTGATTTACAAAGCACCAAACCCCAGCGCAGGGGCTGAGGGCTGGTTTCCAAGCCCCTTTTCACACCGGTGCAGCACGTTGCACTAGGGGCTTGCACCAGTGCAGCTGTATCAGTGCAAAAAGCCCCAGTGTAGACCAGCCCTGGACCAGTGGTTCTTAACCCCTGTACCTTTGTGGGCCGCATACGCAGCTGTCTGCGTTATGTGGGCTGCATCTACACAATCTCTGTACTGCCTGAATGGCCCAGAGGATGTCACCTGGCCTGCAGCTGTGTGCTGACTAGGCCAGAGGCGGCCCGCAGGGGGAGAACCGCTGGCGTAGACAAACTGTACTGTGGGCCAGCTCAGCCGGGTTCCAGCAGCTACACCAGGCCCCGAGATTGTTCCACGTGAAGCAAAAAGAAAGTGGGGGGTTGGCAAAGTGCTGGCCCAGGTACAGCAGGGCAGAGCAAAGCCGGCATGAGCCATGTCTCCCCTGCCTCCCAGCCAGAGTCAACCTGTGATCAGCAGGCCAGCGACCACCCAGTAAGCATCTAGCCATTGCATTGGAGGGAGCTGGGAGTCAGGACTCCTGGGTTCTATCCCCGGGCCGGCCGCTGACTGGCTGCATGATCCTGAGCAAGTTACTTGACTTTCTACCTGTTTCCCATCAGTGAAATGGGGAAGCTTGGCCCAAGGCACAGGAGATATGTGTTGTCATTAGCACTGTAACATGAGCTGTCCCGGGGCTTCCTACCAGGGCGGCTTGGAAACCCACAACCGCTGTGCACGAAAAGCTGGTCTCTGGCAGGCCTTACGTGGGCGGGGCCTGGGTTTGGATCATCCCTCACGGAGCAGCCCTGCTGCGTACTGGGGGGGGGGTTGAGTTCACGGGGAGCCCAGACTGGGGCCCCAGGGTTCTCTTGCCACCTCTGCTCTTGTCTCACCGCCTGTCCTTGCCCCAGTCTGTGCGGGGGGGGGGACGCTCACTGCCCGGGGGGGCTGCGGGAATTAGTCAGCTCCCCTGTTGGATCCTCAGCGGCGAGTGGGCTTAGGACAAGGGGCTCGGAGCGTCTACACAGGCACGGGGGGAGCTGGTCGGTCACTCCTCTGACAGTTCTGCCCTGCAGGAGCTGGGCTGAGCAGAGGCCCTGAACCGGGCTGCCAGACCCCCGGGGGCCGTAGCAGTTGCGGGGACGCATTTGCAGTCCTGCCAACGTGTTCCGATCCTGTCGGGTCCAGCCAGGCTGGGACCTGACTCCCACCCCCGAATGCCAGCGGCGGTGCGGGCTGGTCTCCACCATTACAGGGTGGCAGGATCGGGCCCTTGGGTCCCGGAGGCAGGAGCTGTCGGTGGCTAGGCTGTTAGACAAGCAGCTGTGTGTTTGCAGAGCGTTGCTCCCGGGCGCCCTTTGGCCCGTCCCTGCTGCGTCGGCTGCTGGCTCCGTGGCTGGGTGTATCCGCCTTGCCCGCCAAGCCTGTCATGTGCTTCTCAGCAGCGCTGAGCCGGTACCATCACTTGCAGCCGAAGGCGCTGGCTCCGCGCTCCCCTCCCGCCTGCACCGGGGGCCCGGCCGTGTCCTGTGCGCGGGGTCTCGCTAGGCAGAGCTGAGCGCCAAAGAGAGAAGCGGGCTCCAGCCGGCTGCATTGGTGTCGGTGTCCGGGAAGAACCACGGCTCTGAGCCAGATCCACCCCCCGAGAGACTTCGGGGCAGGGAAGGAACAGCCGGGGGTTCCAGTAGCTGCTGCCTGCCCACCGTGCTTGTCCCTAGGGTGGGGCAGGGGAGGTGGCAGCTCCCCATTCTTTCCACCCCCATCTCTAGCGCTGCACATGCGAGGGGGGGTCCGCGGCAGAGCCCTGGCTATGGGGAGCAGAGGGACAGGGCTAAGGAGGGGCACCAGCGCTTCACCTCCCACCCTGCAGTGGGGCACTGGAAGTGAGGGGATGGGTGGGGGTGCCTTGCCAGTGGGGAGCCCCCCAGCCCGAGCTGGGAATCCTGTGACCCTTCTCTGCCATGCGACAGCAGCAGCCTCTCCTCTCCTGGGAGCGCAGGGGAGGGGATGGCGGCTTTGGAGCGCAGTACGCGGCAGCGTCGGGAGGGGATCAGAGCGGTGGGGCTGGGGGTGCAGCAGCGGCCCTGGGCTTTGCAGTTTGGGTCAGTGGCTCTCAGCCCCGCCCCTGCTCCAACCTGCTCCAGTGCCCCCGGATGGAACCCGCCGAAGCGACGTCCTACGCGGGCTCCCTGGGTCCGTCCGGGCGCTGCCCAGGGAACAGGTCCTGGCGTCGGGGATCTGGGCGGTGCGCCCCTTCCAAGGTGCCGTCGCGCAGGCCAGACGTGTGTCCTGTGGTCTTCCACAGAGAGAGACTGCGGCCCTTCGCAGGCAAAGCCTCTCTGGTCAAACTGGAGCGCAGCGCGCTCTGGGGACCCTCGCTGCCATGGGCCGAGCCCACAAAGGGGAGAGGCTGCCCCCTGCCTGAATATTGAGTTGGTTTTTCAAGAGCTTTGTGCCTGCCAGCTCCTGGACCCCTGTAGTACAGAATGCAAATGAGTGGGGCCTAGTGGTTAGGGCGCAGGGGTGACGGGGGCTTGGACTCCTGGGTTCTATCCCTAGTTCTAGGAGGGGATAGCTGTGTGGAGGGGTGTGACGAAGCGGGACTGTTCTTAATGTTTCCTCTGAGTATTGTGGGGGTGCCTCAGTTTCCCCTATGCAGTTCTTATCCCACCCCCTAGAGACTTAAGGGTGTATGATCGTTGCAGAGCCCTAGAGGGCAGGTGTGTGCAGGGGTCTGGACACAGAGAACGGCCGACACCCTGTTTCCTGGCAACTGATGGCCTGGGCCCTTCCCCCCTGCCAGGTGAGAGCTAAAGGGCTGGAGAACAAAGGAATCAGGTGACCTCCTGGCCCGGGACAGGGACAAAGCCCAGAGGAGGAGGGGCTGGAGGGGGAGTCAGTTTGGGGCTGGCTGGAGATGTGGAGTGAAGGGCAGACAGGGTTGTCTGGCTCACTGCCCCCCAAAATGGACCCAGCTGAGGGGTCCTGTTCTCTGCACCTGCAAGCTCTGTGTTAGACCATGTCCCTGTCATCTAATAAACCTCTGTTTTACGGCTGGCTGAGAGTCACGTCTGACTGCGGAGTTGGGGGGCAGGACCCTCTGGCTTCCCCAGGACCCCGCCTGGGCGGACTCGCTGTGGGAAGCGCACGGAGGGGCAGAGGATGCTGAATGCTCTGAGGTCAGACCCAGGAAGGTGGAAGCTGTGTGAGCTTCTTGCCCTGGAGACAGGCTGCTCCCAGAGAGGAGACTTCCCCAGAGTCCTGCCTGGCTTCATGGGGAGCAGTTCCAGAGCATCGCCCAGGGACTCCGTGACAGGGGGGGCTCGGACTCCTGGGTTCTATCCCTAGTTCTGGGAGGTGGGGGAAGGGAATGGAAATGCTGCATTCGAGGTGGGAGCTGTTAATCTCTTCTCTCTGCAGTCTGATTACAGCGGAGCATGAGACTTCCCAGGTGTGTGGGGGGAGGGGAGTCACTTTTGGATCCCACCAAAGACCCTGCCCACCCCCATGTCCTGAGCCAGCGCAGAGCACACAGGTCCCCCCCCCCCCCATTGTGCCTATATATGGTAGTTGGCATGTTCTTGTAAGGCCAGCTGCCGGCTGACGCGAGCATGCACCACCAGAGCGCTGACGTCCCGCGCCGGGGAGGACTCCCCATGTCAGTGTGCGGCTGCCGGACAACGCCCCCGTGGGCCCCATCCATGCCTCTGCCAAGCTCCCGCTCCCAGCCACTTCCTGGCCAAGCCCCTGGTGATTGGAACCAGCTGTGCTGCTGAGCCTGGCTTCCTCCCCGCCCCAAGGACCGCAGAGCGCCAGGTGGCTCTCCGCTGCCCTCGCTGCACCTTCGCCTGCACCATGCGTGTCCCGGGGGCTTCTCCAGGGGGACAGAGGCCCCCTGAGCCATGGCACCCTGCCCGCTTAGCCGGTGCGTGCCCTGCAGGCGTCAGCCCGGCTTGCTGCTGGGCTCGCTCCTCGCCTGCTGTAGCTGCAGCGGGCAGGGCTCTTGCGTGTCCTGGTTCTTGGCAATCGGAGCAGCCACCACAGGTGCCTCTGGCATCTGCGGTGCGGATGCACAAGGCCCGGGAGGGGAGGGCGGATACCTTGCAGAGGGGCTGGGGCCAGTGGTTCAGGCAGGGAGCTGGTTCTGTTCTGGGTTCTGCTGGTGAAACCCTTCACTCCGGGGGAGCCATGTTGCTGCTCCCTGCCTCAGTTTTGCCGCCTGTGAAATGGGGGAGAATGTGAAGCGGAATGATGGGCTTGGGGTGAAGGCAAGCCTGGCCTGCAGGCTTCTTGCTGTAACCACTGGACCCCGTTCCCCTCCCAGAGCTGGAGATAGAGTCCGGGAGTCCAGGTCCTGCAGACCCACTTGGCTGGGCTGAGGGCACCCTTGGCCAGCTGCAGCCTCCAGCTCGTTGAAGACAACGGGGTGGGGGAGGGGGGTTCCCAAGATATGGGTCTCTGGTGTCCGTGCATGACAGCAGTGATGCTGCAGAGACAGGAGACTGGCAGGGGCAGCTGCCTCGCTTGCCAGGCGTCCACCCAGCCGATCCTGCTGCATTCGGCCATCCCAGGGAGCACAAACCGCTGACCGAGAGAGAGAGAGGCTTCTAAACCGGTTAAGAGTAAACCCAGCAGCCAACTTGTCCCAGGCCCACCTGCAACATAGGGAATTCAGGCTGGCTTGTATCTTCTGCTGCCAGCCTTGAGAGACCCCCCTCCCCCGGCGATGATTTAGCTCCAAGCTGCCTGAAATCTTCCTCTTCCTGTGCCCATGACGGGTGTTAACGCTGGGTTCTCGCTGGCCTGTAAGCGCTCGCTGCTGTTCGAGGCGCCGTTCTGCAGCCGGGGCAGGAGACCCAGCACGCAAAGCTCCCGCACACGCAGCCTCGGGTCATGCCTGAGAGAGGCTCTGAGAGTCCAGTGCTCGTGCTGCGCTAGGTTCAGCTCCTGGCCCTGCTCCCCGCTTCCTTGGGCAGACCCCCAGCTGTAAACCAGGGTGGCGATGGTGCGTATCGACCTGACCTGGGAGCGCCTAGGGGCAGGGACCATTTGGTGTGCTGTGTAGTGCAGCGTCCAGCCCAGGTCTCCCCCAGCGGCCTCTCGGGGCTAGCGTGATGCACCTAGTGATCGGGAACTGGACCAAATGGCTTCTCAGGTGCACGGTGGGTTCCCCGCCCGCCCTGCTGGGGACTCTCAGGGAGCGGAGAGCCAGAACCTGCTGCTCCCCCGCAGAGCGTGCAGCCCGCAGGTGAGGCGCTGGCTTGGCGGCAGGCTAAGGAGACAAGTGGAGGGAGCCGCGCCCAAGGGAACTGACCTGGGAGGGGGAGAAGCCGGGAGGCTTTAGCTGTCTCAGGGACCAGGAGTTCCATACCCACATGCAGCCAGGCAGGGCCTCCGTCTTCTGAAGGTGCTAACGGGCGCTGCCCAGCTTTGGACTCCGTGGGCCTGATTCTCAGAGGCGCTGAGCACCCGCAGCTCCAGGTGAAGTCAATGGGAGCTCAGCACCCTCTGGGAGCTGGGCTCCTCACACCTGGGGCCAGCGCGGGAGCCCCTGCTGGGTCAGCCAGTCAGCTCCACCTTACTCTCATTCATCTGCACGAGTGAGGATGGCGCAAAATTAACACACTTCCAAGATCATCTTTCCCTTGGTTTCTCTGGCGGAGGCGGTGCGACTCTGGGGCTGCTGCCAGCAGACACGAATGTTTCCATTTCCCCAGCCAGGGTCCTTCTTGCTCGGAGGAAACTCCGCTGGGACCCCCTGATGCATCATTCACAGATTATTCCTGACCAGGCGGGAAGTGCGCTTGGCCGCTGAACTGACACTCCCCAGCTTGCTCGGAGAAGCAGCGACGTGAGTGAACTCCCCGACCTGCTGCTTGCCTGGCACACGCTGGGTAGCATGTGAAAGTGGGCCAGGAAATCCGACGCGGTGTCACGGTGCGCCCGTTGGCGGGGTCCCTCTGCTGGCTTGTCTTCCTTGCTCTGTGGCTTGTGTGGGTGACTCGGAACCAGCCCGGCAGCTGCCCACCCTGCCTGCATGGGCCCATTCGCTCCAGGAACCACAGTCTGCAAACGGCACTTCAGCACTTTTGTGCTGGTCCAAAGGGGTAAGAGAGGCAGCCGCTGGGACTGGCACCCTCTCTTTGCCCTACGCTTCCTGTACTGCAGACGAGCTTCCTGGGTACGCAGCTTTCCCTGGGGACTGGTTATCGCAAAAAGCTCGTGTGCATCCCTCTGTGCAGCTGCTGGTCCCAGAGACAGGAGCCTCCTGGCCTGACCCTCAGAGGCCGACCCTCTGTGCCATCAGTCAGCCTCTCCTGCATTTCCAGAAGCCAGGGGAGTTTGAATTCCCTGCGCCATAGTCCTTGGCATCTCTTAGCAGCAAGACCACTCCTGTGCCCCGGCTGTCCATGGCAGTAGGGACAGGACTTGGCACCAATGTGCTCGCCTTTCCATCCAGGGATTGCCAAGTGCTTTAATCGGGTGGGTGTTGTTAGCCGTTCCCCACAGATGGGGAGACGAAGGCACCGGGAAGTAACTTGCCCAAGGGCGCCTGGCAAGTCTGTGGCAGAATGGGCCAGGGGGCTAGTGGCCCAGATTTTAGAGTCCATTACTTTTGTGTGCCAGACCTCCTTAAGGTGTCCAAAGGCACCTTAAATTAGTGACGATTTCTGAAGACATGAACCTGATCCCGCCTCTTATTGTTCGACAACACCGCCTCCCTGTGTCACTAGTCTCCGTCTAACTCCGTGAGACTAGCCCCTCTTTGCCAGAAGGCACCAGATGGCGATCAGGCCACGATGCCTTCAGATCCTAGGCCACCTTTGAACTGATGCCCTGGCAGTGAAGAGTTCAGAGTCCCTGTTAGCCACCCAGCTGTTAGTGCTCAGGTTTCAGACACATGCATCCTCTTGGGAACATCCCCTGGCAGTCAGACTCACCAAGCTTCCGTTCTTTGGAGCCTGATACTTGGATACATCGCATTTCTGTGGTGGATTTCTGTCCTCTGAGAATTGCAAAGCCTCTTATGATTAGCTAGTAAGTCTTCAAATCCCATCTCCTCCCCCGTGAAACGGATAAGTATTGACCCCATTTTAGGGACGGGAAAACTGAAGAATGGTGAGGCAAAGAGAGTTGCTCAGTTCAGTTATCCTGCGTCCTAGTTAGACAATCATTAGAGATTCTGGGCGCCCCATCTCAAAAAAGATAGAATTCGGAAAAGTGCAGAAGGGTCTGGAACAGCTTCCATAGGAGGCGAGGTTAAAAAGACGGGGGCAGGTCATCTTAGAAAAGAGACGACTGAGGCGGGATGTGATAAAGGTCGATAAAATCAAGCATGACATGGGGAAAGTGACTAGGGAATTGTTATTTACCCCTTCGCATGTCACAAGAACCAGGAGTCACCCATCGAAATGAATACTCCTCAGGTTTAAACGAACAGAAGGAAATATTTCTTCACATAAAGCACAGTGAACCTGTGGAACTCATCGCCAGGGGATGTTGTGAAGGTCAAAAGTATCACTGAGTTCAAAGAGGAAATTGAGTTCCTGGAGGATAGGTCCATTGACAGCTATTAGCTAAGGTGGTCAGGGACACAGCCCCCTTCTTTGAGCATCCCTAACCCTCTGACTGCCAGAATCTGCAACTGGATGACAGGGGGGTGGATCACTTGCTGATTGCCCTGTTAATTCCCTCTGACACAGGATAGTGGCCTAGTTCAACCATTGGTCTGACCCAGTCTGGCTGTTCTTATGTATTCCTGGGAATGAACCCTGCTGCTGTCCTGGCCAAATTCCAACTGTTCTAATTAAATTCTGCCTCTTTAAATCCCTCCCTGCATGTTGCATTTTTCCTGTATTAAATTGTTGCCCTCAATCCACCCCAGCGGTGGCTGCATTCTGTTACGCTCCCATTCTCCAGGAGGGGACCTGCGTCATAGCGACTCAGTGATTTGCCGAAGAGTCTATGGCAGAGGTGGGAACCGAACGGCAGTCTCCTGAGTCCTAGGTTAATGCCTTAACCATTGCTCCACCCTTCCTCTCCTCCGTAGCTAGTGCTCAGAGTGGTATCTCTATCGGAAGCCCCACAGCACAGTGGAAACATCTGGCTTGGACACACACGGTTCCTCGGCAGACAGAATAAACGCCGTGACCTATTTACTTGCTAAGGGTTAAATTCCACCCTCAGTTAAAGCCATGTAACCTCTAACCCTGGATGTATATTTAGCAGCTTGTATATTAGAGGCTTCTCCATTTCCCTCCACCCTGCGCTCTGTTCCTCATTTTGCCTTTTCCTTATTTACCGAGAATATGATTTATTTATCCAGCGTAGGGCCCTCCTGAGCCAGTGGATTGGAACCGCTGGAAGGATCACCCAGCGATCCAGCCCACAGACACATTCCCCAGCCCAGCCGCCCTGGGAGGCCAGCCAGGAACTTAGCACAAACATGTAATAAAAACGCATCTCCTTACGCAGTTGCTTTTATAAACGTGAGCATTTAAACAAATCCAGAGCTTAGGCTAAAAATATTTTAACAATAGGAAAATGCATAAATCTTTCCAGCAGCTAACTTACCAATCTGTGAAATTCTCCTTTCTGTCTGCTGGACTGGTGCTGCCTTAGCAAACCAGGGATGGGCCGCACCGTGAGAGGTGGTCGGGCAGAGAAGAGGGACCCCAAGGGAGTAGATTTTAGAGGGATTGATCCTGCAAGGTGCTGTGTGATTTCTGCAAGGCCAGTGAGATCTGAGGGCATTTGGTAACTCAAAGCATGCCTGGAAAAACCTCCTCCTAGAAGTGATTCTGCATCCTGGCCTTGTCTACACACTGAAGCTGCAGACCAGTGTAGCTAAACTGGTGCAAACCACTGTGTGGACGGTCTTATGTTGCTTTAAAACTGGCCTGTGTCGGTTTAACTTACGTTGACGTTTACCAGTATGAAATGGGTTTAAATCGAATTAAGAGCATCCACACTGGGGTTTGCACCAGTTTAACTAAACTAAACTGACTTTTAAATGCAGCTCTAATAAATGGAGACAGGTTTGTGTGTGGAGCTGACTGAGGGCTGGGATTCTCTAAAGGAGCAGATGGTTTTGGACCCCTGAAATTTCTTGGCTTGTGGGCCCCCAGCACTCCTGTGAAAATGAAGCAAGGCCTGTCCCTGAGGGGAGGGTGTATCACAGGTTCACCCATCGGGACCAGGCCGGTTAGTGGCTGAGTATGCAGACCTCTGTGACCTAGGGGTCTCTGGGAATGTAGCTGCTGTGGTTAAAGTGAATAATGGCACCTTTTGACTGGGCTGTAGAGACTGACCTCCGCATGCAAAGCTGGTTTGGATCTGGAGCTAAATTTAAAGGGGGTGTCAATGTTTGCACAATAGAGGCCTCACTGCTAACTGCAGCCATTGGGCGCTCTTCGAACACAAGACTGTAACAGTAAGAACTGGTTCTGCGCCAGCGGGGCTGTCTGAACCCAGATCCAGACTCCCCAAAGCAGGCCAGGAGCTAGGGTTCTGGTTCTCCCAACAATTCCCCCGCGGTGGCTGAAACAGTGACTTGGGCCAGGGCCACGCGTGCGAGGGTGACTGCTCTGGCTCATCTGTCCCCAGAGCCAGGCTGTGTTGTCTTTCTGTTGAATGTTGTGATTGCTTTCTGCTCTCAATGGCACGTCACTGGATTTAACTGGGGCCGAGGAAACCAAACCCTGCTCTCGGTTTTGTTCTCAGGGGCTTAGCTGTTTTTATGTCCAGGCTTCCAGAGCCCTGTGGTATTGGATTAATATTTTCTCCTCTTTGTGCGTCTCAAGTTACAGGAAAGGGAGCTGGGGTCTGTTCCCCTTTCACCAAGGCCTTCGCTTTGCTGTACACCCCAGCCTCTTGACATTTCAGGGTGGCAGCCTGCAAAGAACTTGGCTCCTCCTTTTCAAGAAAGCCCAGCTCCGTCGCATGCAGCATGAGGGAGAATCCCCCTTAGCCCTTTGCAGTGTGGGGTGAATGATAACCTGGAAGCAGTTCTGATTCTATCCAGCAGAAGGCCATGGCCAGTAATCATTTGTCACCAGTAGCAACATAGGAGCCTAGTCTGCCTAGTGTGGGAAGGGAGCACCCAAGCAAGCTCGAGGCAAGGCTAGGGAACAGCCCACAGGAGGGGTGGACTCTGGTGCCCTCCCTTCCCATAAAGCAGGGGCTGGGGGTAGAGGAAAGGGCATGGGGACAGCCCGAGGAGGGTGGAGACACCAGGGCTGGGGACAGCCCAGAAGGGAGTGTGCAGCCTGTGGAAGACAGCTGCACGGGATCCTGGCATGGTGGGAGTCTCCTCCCCGCGATGGCAGAGGAGGGGCTCTGGGGTGTCTCGGGGGCTGGGCTCTCAGAGGAGCCAGGGCCATGTTCCCTGTGTGACTTCAAAGGGGAGAGAAGGACTCGCCCATTCACCCTGGGAAGTGAGAGGTGTGGGAGGCCACGTGCTCCAAGCTGACCTAGTTTTTCAGAATCCTCCATAACCCACAGCCCTAGTTCCCCTCCCACCTTTGCGTGAACTCGCAGGGTTTCCACAGGGCTTTCTGACACCAGGCGATGAGCCCGGTGCTGCAGAATCCTCTCCCGGAGAGAAAGAACAGGGAATTCTGCGCAGCCGGAGTTGCCCTCTGCGCGGCGGGTACTGAAAACACCGCTTCAGTGCTGCCGGGCTAAAGCGAGTGCCAATGTTGATGACGGACTCTGTATGGGGGTAGCACCTGTGGATCCCAGACTGGGCCGCTCTCCAGCTAGGCAGCGTACGCACATTTAACAGAAAAGATGGGCCCTGCTTCAGAGAGCTTCTCCAATGTGCTCTGTACCATGACGGGCAGCATTAGCAAACCAAAAGCAACTAGAAGTGAGCCCAGGTTGGCAGAATATCCCAGTTGCATTTCAGAGGGGCGGGAAACTGGAAATTACCCCAGTTTTGCAAAATGTTCTAGGTGACTTTTTTTTAAGTTGGAGGGCAGTAAGTGTAAAGAGATCCCAGTTTTGCAAAATATTCTGGGTGTGTTTTATGGAATGGGGGCAGTAAAACTGTGTGTGTGTGAGAGAGAGAGAGAGAGAGACAGTGAGTGCGCGCAACCCTGCGGGAGCTTAAAAACTTGCTATGTGAAGATCAACCCGTTCAGGCCCCAATCCTGCACTAATGCACAGGCTTAAATTTAAGAAAGAGTAAATCCCTTTGAAGTTAATGGTCACATGCTTACTTTCAGCCTCTGCAGAAATGTTTGCAGGACCATAAACTTTGAGTGAGATTTGCAATAAACGTTCATTCAAGGTATAGGAAGCACCCCACATAAGAGTTAAAAAAAATGAAGGCAGGTCTTAAAGAGTGCTGGTTTTGTATACCTGGAGGCAGCCCTAGAACTGTGTGTGTAAGTAATTTTGCAATCAAACAAGGCAATTCTCGAATCCTCTTGCTTCCCTGCCTTTCTGTAGGGCACTCAGCGAGCAGGGACCCCCGGCACTGAACGTAAAGCAGGGCTTAATTTGTGCCAGGGCTGAGCCCCGCACCTCTGGCCCGGCTGCATCAGTTATGAATGTAAAACGCTTGCTTGGGCCCGGCCCCTCTTTCCTTACACATTAAGCCCTGACCCAAAGTAGGGTGACCGGACGTCCCGATTTTATAGGGGCAGCCCTGATTTTGGGGTCTTTTTCTTATAGAGGCTCCTATTACCCCCCCACCCCGTCCCGATTTTTTACACTTGCTGTCTGGTCACCGTAACCCAAAGTAGCTTTTAAAAATACAGCCCTGGTGACAGTTGGCCCCCGGGCTGCCTTTGTTTTGACAATACCCCCCCCCCCCACAACTGTCCACTTAAATCTTTCCACCTGTGAGTCCCTGCCCCCTCCACCCCCCCCCCCTTCTGTTTTTATTCCTCCTGGCTGCCCCCACTTTGGCTCTTTCTATTCCTGGCCCCGCGCCCCTCCCCCTCCCTGCCCAGGGGGTCTATTTTTAGCAAGGGGCAGCGCCGGGCTATTTATAGATCAAACAATTCTAAGGCCTGCGTCAATGGAACCCCGTGTGCGTCACCCGCCCAGACATTCCAGCCCGCCCCTCCTCCCCGCCCCGCGGGGACCGGAAAATTCCGCCCCTTCGCGCCTTGTATGGCCACGGCTGCAGCCGGCCTTGCGTCAAAGGGTCCCCCCTCCTCTGGCCCCGCCCCCGGGCCGTGCGTCACAGAGGGCTTAAGAGGATCTCCCTGCGCAGGGCTGGGAGCCCCAGTGCCGCTCCGAGCCCGTCCCGCCGCCGGCGCCTCCGGTGCAGCTCGCCGCCCGGGACCTGGGCAGAGGTCCCCTTGCACCCGGGTAGGTGGATTACGCGGCCCCCGGAGCGCTCCGGAGAGTGGCTCCACCAGGTGGGAGTGCGGGCTGGGCTGGGCTGGGCTGGGGGTCACCTGGCAGGTGGGGAGCCGCGGGGCGGGCTGGGCTGGGGGTCACCTGGCAGGTGGGGAGCCGCTGGGCTGGGAGGGGGGGGGTCACCTGGCCGGTGGGGCGGGCTGGGCTGGGCTGGGCTGGGCTGGGAGGGGGGGGGTCACCTGGCAGGTGGGGAGCCGCTGGGCTGGGAGGGGGGGGTCACCTGGCCGGTGGGGCGGGGCGGGCTGGGCTGGGAGGGGGGGTCACCTGGCAGGTGGGGAGCCGTGGGGTGGGTGTTCCTGGATAGGCGGTGGAAAGGGGGAGGGAGGGATGTTGCTCTCTTCTGTGCAAGGTGGGATGGAGGCCAGAGGCGCTGGGGGGGCAGGGGGCGTTCCTTTCCATCGACCTGGGCGCCTTTAAAGGCTGCATTGGCATTGTTGGTTTTTTGGAGTGTAAAGTTGCAGGAACCCGACCTGGGAGTTGGGGCGGCGCTCGCAGGTGAGCGGGGTGTGTTTCCAGTGGTTTTCTGTTTCTAGTCTTGACTGACATTGTGCTGGGGGGATGGCGGCTGCAGGGACAGCGTCTGTGCTGCGGCTCTTTGCTATTTGAAAGCAGCTGTGTCCCTTTTATTTGGAGGGAGGTGGGGGGGGCCCTTGAGTTGGCAGATCAGGTTTGATACTGTGTGTCACACTGAGGGACGGCTGTGTGCCAGGGCTGTGCGAGAAGTGACAGTGGGGCAGGATTGCTGTGGGCATATGGCAAAGTAACAGGAGCTTTCCACCGGCTCTTTAAAGCCCCTCTGCAAATTACCACCTTGCCTGTGTCCAGAGCTCTGTCCTCCTTCCCCTAGTCACCTTGGCAGGCTGGCGCTTGCGTTCCTTGTTTTGCTGTTTTAAATGCAGTGCTTAAAGTGTAAAGGGGGGTGCTGCAAGGGATTGCAGACCTGGCCCAATCAAGAAGGTTTTAAATGGAGTTGAGTCTCTGAGGGGCTCACTGTTAGCATTGGGTTAGCAAAGCTGCTGCTCCCAGCTTAAGATAAACCCCCACTTTTTTCAGGCTGTTTTAAATGTAATAAGTTGCAACTAATCCTTCTACTGTCATTTGACACTGCAACATAAACACACACCTCTGAAATCCCCTGCCTTTAGCAAGGCACCCAGGAGGGTACTTTAATTCAGTGGTTCTCAGAACTGTAGGTCGGGACCCCATTTTAATGGGGTCGCCAAGGGCTGGCAGCCTTGCTGGGGCCAAGGGCTGACGGTCTGAGCCCCGCTGCCTGGGGCCAAAGCCCAAGGGCTTCAGCCCCTGGGGGGGGGGCGCTCAGGTTACAGGCTTTGGCTTTGCCCCCTCCCCCCGCCAAGAAAGGTGGGACTCCGGCTTTATCCCTGGCCCCCCTGCAGGGGCGGCAGAGCTCAGGCGGGCTCAGGCTTCCGTCTCTTCTCCTGCCCGAATAAATCTGTTCATCATTAAGGTGCCACCATACGCCTCGTTGTTTTTGTGGATACAGACTAACACGGCTGCCCCGTGATACTTGGTCTCCTGGGGTTGTGTAGCAATTTTTGCTGTCAGAAGGGGGTCATGGTGCAATGAAGTTCGAGAACACCTGCTTTAATCAAACGATCAGTTAATTGGTTTTGCACATATTATTTTGTGTTGATGATTCTGGATGCAAATGGGGACCCTCCTTTGACCTGTGAGCAGAGCTGCTATAGAACGGCAAACTTTGAGTGGACTTTCTGCTGCGTGGCTGGCCTAGCCTCTGAACAGAGCAGCTGTTTGGGGTTTTTTTTTTTTTTCTTTCTTAAATAAAAATAAAATCCCTCTGAATTTTGACATGCAAAACAACTTGGCACCAGCACGGTGCAGGGGAGTGAATCAGGAAAGGCCCCACCTTGCTCCCTTCTATATGGTTGCTGAGCCTGGATCCTGCTGCTGCGGGGGAATGCCGTTTCTGGACCCAAGCAACAGACGCAGCTTTGCCTTCAGAGACCTGGCAACCAGATTCACCAGCCAGGCTCCGTTCGTTTCTAACTCGCTGAAAGGCTGGCAAACCCAATTTATTGCCACCTGGCGGGAGGGGAGGCGCTCTTGTGCTTTGGCTAAAGACCTGTGAACATGGTGCTGTCACGCCCGTGCAACAGTATCCGATCGCAGGGGGTAATGCATGTTTCTGGATACCACAGGGAGGAGCACCTTATAGATACTCGTATCAAAAATTAACAGGAGCCATTATCTGCAGCACCTCCCTGGATCAGGCTCCAGGTTAGAATCCTAGTAGAGTAGTTTGAGAGAGGGGAACCGATTCCGCTCTCATTTACACTGCTGGAAATCCAGAGCGACTTCAGTCGTGTTGCTTCACATGTACGTCGGTGCGACCAAGTGCCCAAGTCCACAGTGGATGGTCATTTTTGAAGTATGATCTGGCAGACTGCAGGCGGCTCATCTGAGGGATTTTTATATTGCTTTAAAACATCATAATCTATGTATCCGTCTCTCTAAGGAGAATTTTAAAATGCGGGAGGAAAAATAAATTTGAATAACCAAGCAGCGCCTGCGAAATCCTGAGTAAGCTTTAATCGTCCCGAAAATCAACTGTTCCTGTTGACCATTCCCTTGCAAATTTTTAAAACACAAGCTGTGAAGGGGTAGGGTGACCAGATGTCCTGATTATATAGGAACAGTCCCAATATTTGGGGCTTTGTCTTACATAGGCACCTATTGCCCCCCACTCCCTGTCCCAATTTTTCACGCTTGCTGCCTGGTCACCCTATGAAGGGGGGAGAGAATATTGACAAATCTTGTGAGGAGGCTCGGCCAGGGCAGGCTGAGGTTATTTTGTCCTTGGTGGTGGTGATTTAAACTCAGAGCAATTTGCATTTAAAAAAAACCCAACATCATAAAGGCTCAGTGGTGTATAGCGTTGTTGGGTTGCTATAGCAACAATAAGCTAATGCAATTCTTTCTGTTGATGTGACTACTGCGATGGCAGAGCGGAGGTGAGGAACGGGTGTAGACGGTAGTAAATAGTGTGTGAGTGGGGGGGGTGTCCCTCTGCTGGTTAGAATTAGAATGACCCAACTGTGTGTCATAAGCCCTATACTGACAACAGCTGATGTCTCAGGCAGCTGGAGCTTGGCTGTATGGAGCACAGGTGCCCTGAGTTTTCACTCTGTTGCCGCTCATGAGTTCTGAATGGGTCTGTTACACAGCATAGTGACCGCTCTGGCCGGGTGCATAGCGTGTCTATATAATGTCTGTCATCCATAATGGTGGAAAATACTGGTCAGAATCCTAGGACTAGAGGAAAGCCGTCTGTGTCCATTGTTACTGATTTGAGCACCCTGCGCGCATGCACGCCCTGTGCTTTTAGCTGGCACAGCTCTTCTACCAAAGAGAGAGGGCAGCTGGGCTCTTTGCCCTCGGACACCAGGGCCAGATCCTGGTGCTGCTGTAAATCAACCTTGCAGAGACTTCTTCTTCTTCTTATTATTATCCCAGTTCTTCATCTGGGGAAACCAGGACCAGAGAGTCCCAAGGGAGATGTGGGAAATGAACCTGGATCTCCTGAGTGCTAGGTCGGAGCCTGACCTGCCAGGCCAACCCTTCCTTGCAGCTAAGGGGACGCCAGCCTGGGCCTCTGAGCAGAGAATGTCGTTAAACTGAAGCAAAGCCGTCTCTGTTGAGCTACGTGGGGCTTGAGTTTGTGACTTGTGGCTGAGGACAGTGGCCCGCTGATGCTGTTAGTTGTATGTGGATCGATCTTTTTAAATAACCGGGCTAGGTCCTGAAGTCTGTTCTCAAAGCCAATGGGAGTTTTGCCTGAATAAGGAGCAGCTGGCCCCAGAAGAACGTTGTAACCTTGTTCTGATGGTGCAGCCGTGTCAACGCTGCTGGGAATTCTTATGTCTCCACATTCCGCCGTCCTTTACAGGCCATTAAGGACTGCTTCTCGGCCAGTCAGAAGATGACCTTTAAAGGTCTGCGATATGAATTACATTATCATCTTGCTGCAAGGGTTACTTCTGTCTTGGCTTTCAGCTTGACCGGGGACTCTGGTTACGTCTCTCCTCTATATGGCCCTGTCTGCTGTTCCAGCCCTGCTACTCCCCAGGTTGAGAGAGGGAGGCCGGCATGTGTCGGAAAGGAAAGCGAACTGGCAAAGCGGCACGGGTCAGTTACTAGTTCTGCGCCACCAGTTCTCAAACACCTCCTCTCCCGCTGCAGACTCAGTGTGAGAACTAAGAGCAAGATGGCTCCTGGGGCGGTGGGGGTGGGGGGGCTGCATGGGTCCAGATGCAAAACGCTAAGGGCTCAGCAGCAATTTTCAGCCTTTCCTCCCGCCTGGGAAATGGCCGCTTGCTTGTGGGTGCGAAAGGGCCACGTGCAGAGTGCGAAGGGCAACCAAGCCTGTGGAGCAGGAGACCGGGGCAGGGGCTGCGGCTGGGGGCATGCCAAGCCAACAGAGGTGTCTTTTGGTCACCCTGGGAGGGAGAGGGTGGTAACATGGAACTGGCCTGATGGGGCACCGTGCCCTGAGCCCAGCATGCACTGAGCCAGCCTGCTGGTCCTTCTGCTGGCCAGCAGCTCCTTCAGGTGCCCGGAGACGGGCACAAAACTCTGCCCAGTGAGGGGAGCAGGTCAGTCGGCGGGCACTGGGACGGGCCTGGAAAATCGGGGGGATAGGTTTGCAGGGACTCTCCTGAGTGTGCCCTTGCCACGGTGTGGCAATGGGGCAGCTGTCAGGAAGGGCAGAATGGCCACACACCTACAGCCAGGCCCGCTGGGCTCTCGAACGAGTGCAGACACAGGACCTGCTGGGCTGGGGTGCCGGACGCCTGGGTATCCTACGGTGTGGCCCTGTGCAAATCCCTTCCCCTCTCTGTCTGTCTTGTCTGCCTTTGGGGCAGGGCCTGGCTCTTGCTCTGTCTGTGCTGTGCCAGGGCTGCCAGGACTCTGCTCATCTGCTGCGAGCTATGTGTCTGGGAGGCACCGCTCTGCGTCCTCGTCCGCCATCCGATCGCAGCCCTGACACTTTACAGAGCTGCCAGCTCAGCCCTGCTTGGCCTGTTCGAGTCAGAACGGCACAGAGAGGCATCCAAAGCGGCCTCGTTTGGTGCCGGTGGAAGTCGGTCGCTCCCTTAGCTGGCTGCCGGCGGGAGGGAATGCAGCAGAGATGCGCTCCGCTATGGAGTTTGGGAGGCAGGAGTGTCCGAAGAGCTCAGGCGAGCGGGTGCATAGGGCCTGGGGGGAACTTAGCTTCTTAATCGGGAGCCGGGTGATCCGGGAGTCTGGCCCGGGCTGTATGTTTGGCTCTTGAATTAGGATCAAAACTCTGCACCTGACACTCCCACCCAGGAGGTTTGGCGCCCAATATTTTGGCCCAGCAAACCTTCCTCACCAAGCCCCTGGGGTGGTGAGGCAGGGCCAGCCCAGGGCCCGTTGGCAGCTCTGCAATTCCCTCTGTTTGTGGGGACAGCATTTCAGGCGATGGCCTTTCTGCCCGATGAGGCCAGCTCAGAACGACCTTTCCTCGGACGATCACGAGGCCTCTGCTCCGCCATGTGACTTTGCCTTCAGACCCGTCTCCAACACTAGCCAGTTCTTTAGCTCGGCTCCAAACACCCTGAGTGCAGTGTTGACAGCCTCAATTTACGCTGCTCCATGGCTGCGAAGGAGCTGGCTGATGACAGGCCGGTGTGAGATACAAGCTTGTCAGAACAGCCTTGCCCTTGATTCCTTCTCACATACCAGGCTCACTGCTTCCTTTGGTGAATTCCTGTCCCCATTCACTTGTCGGGTCGCTGGGGCCAAGGTGGGGGTTGGCCTTACACCTCGGTTCCCGGAGCCCCCCAGGGGCTTGTGCAACGCCATTGACATGGGTGGAGTTAGTCCTGATTTACACCACTGAGACAGAGTCAAGCCCCCACCTTGGAGCTGATGCTTCTAGCAATGTAGACATCAGCAAGCGGGTGGATTTTGGTTGAGCTTGGTGAACTTTACCTCCATGGGCTTTCACCCCGAAGCGCCTGGTTTTAGTGCATATGGCTGTCCCCCGGGACCTGCAGGTCCCGAGTTCATGCAGCAGCAAGCCCCATGCCGTGCTCAGCCAAGGCACCAACTTCGGGGAGCAGAGGGGAGCTCAGCCTCCATGGTCCAGCCAGTCCTTGGCTTAGGGCCCCCCAGAGGGAAGGGCAGGGGGACCAGTTCATGCCAATCGAGGATAGAATTTTTCTCCCCGTTGTGATCTGGCCAGCCCGGAACTGCACTGAGACTCGGCCAGCTCCTCTTGAGATCAGGGCCGTTAGTTATGGTACAGCAAGTGTTGCTAACGTGCCACCCCTGTGGTTTTAGGCCTGTCGCTCTGTTATGCTGTAGATTACAGGAGGGACTGGGTAGGTGCTGGGGAGACAGGCCCTCCCCCAAAGACCTCACGGGGTAAACACAGGCGTGGGAGGGGAGATAACTTGCCCAAGGCAGTGGTTCTCAACCAGGGGTACGCATACCCTTGAGGGTATGCAGAGGTCTTCCGGGGGTACATCAACTCATCTAGGTATTTGCCTAGTTTTACAACAGGCTGCATAAAAAGCCCCAGCGAAGTTGGGGCAAACTACGGTTTCATATCGTGACTTGTTTGTACGGCTCTGTAGACCGTACACTGAAGTGGACGTACAGTGTTTATATTCCACTTGATTTATTTTATAATTCTATGGTAAAAATGAGTGTCAGCCATTGTTCCGTAACAGTGAGGCTGGGACACTTCTGTATTTTTATGTCTGATTTTGTAAGCAAGTCGTTTTTAAGTGAGGTGAAAATTGGGGTACGCAAGACAAATCAGACTCCTGAGAGGGGCACAGTAGTCTGGAAAGGTTGAGAGCCACTGGCCCAAGGCATCTGAGCTGGGACTAGAAGACAGCTCTCCTGGTTCCTAGTCTGGTGCCTTATCCATGGATTGCTCTACCCCCCGATCAAAGGCATTTCCCTGGAGCCCGTGGGAAAGGCTAGATCCCGTCACCCGCATGGCACATGCTGCTCACCTGAGCTGCTGCCCCACGCAAGTGCTCTGCCCGATGAATGGGGAGCCGTGGCCTGGTGAGGGGATTTGATTCCAGCCCATTGTTAAGTTCTCTGCCTTTTCCTTTGCTCCCTTGCTCAGAGATGCCCTGTATCCAAATGCAGCATGGGACCTTGCCTCAGAGCGGAGGGCCCTGTGAGCGCTACCCGGCAGACTTCCTGACTCCAGAGCTCAGCAAGTTCACGATGGACCTAGTCAACACCGAGATCGCAGCCACGACCTCCCTGCCCAGCTTCAACACCTTCATGGATAACTACAGTGGGGAGTTCGACACGTTCTTGTACCAGATCCCAGCCTCCAGCCAACCCGCCTCCTTCAAACTCGAGGACTTCCAGGTGTATGGCTGCTACCCCGGCTCCTTCAGCAGCCAGCTGGACGAGACCATGTCTTCCAGCGGCTCGGACTATTACGGCAGCCCCTGCTCCATCCCATCCCCGTCCACCCCAGGCTTCCAGACCCCACAGGTCCCAGCATGGGAGAGCTCCTTCGGGCCCTATTCGCCCACTCAGAACTTTGAGGGCATGAGGCCCTGGGCGGAGCAGCCAAAAAGCAGTTCTTCCCAGCCAGCCTTCTTCTTCGGCCCCTCAGCTCCCAGCCCTGGGGTCCCCCAGAGCCCCCTCAAGGTGCCGCCGGCCGCCGAGGTCTTCGCGCTCTCCCAGAGCTCCCCGGTGGGCTTCTCTGGCCTGTCCCTGGGCCAGACCTCCCCACACCTGGAGAGCCCCGGCTTGATGGACGGCTCCCTGTCGCCAGCCAAGACGCGCAGCCCCGGTGCCAACGAGGGGCGCTGTGCTGTGTGCGGAGACAACGCCTCCTGCCAACATTACGGTGTCCGCACCTGCGAGGGCTGCAAGGGCTTTTTCAAGGTATGGGGCTGGGGGTGGGGACATGGGGCTGGGGGAGACCCAGGGCAGTGCCTGGGAACCCACAGAGCCAACGGCCTCCCTCGCCAGCAGGCAGACCCAGAACCTCCCCACTTCGCCCGCAGCGTGTGGCCGATCTTGCTCCCAGATGGGCCCCAGAATCCTTGGCAGCCAACGCTGGGGATTCTGGGACGTGGGTAGGGTCCCTGCGGGAGCCCCGATGGATGTGCCGAGTGAAGGAGTCTGTGGGTCTCCCCTTGGCCACTCTGCATGGGGCAAGCCCCTGTGCGCCCCTGACCGGGCTTGGCGTGTGTGCAGCTGTGGGCAATGACCCACTCGCCGGTGAGCAAGGGCTGGGCAGAGCCTGTGGGCAGCCTGTCGCCCCAGGCCAGCAGTTCAGAGGGTCAGGAGGTGGCCGGGAGCTGGGGCTGACCTGGGTGCTGCAGGCAGGGTGCAAGAGCTAAACTCTGGCGCCTCTCCTCACCACGGCATCTGAGCCCTGGGGATGCGGGGGGGCGGCAGAGTCATGCAGAGAGCCATCGCCAAGGCCCCCGTTACGCAGAGCGCTGGCCTCTGTGCGCAGCCCCAGGGGCCGGGCCCAGAACCACCAGCCACGTGGGAAGATCTTGGTGGCTCTGGTGGTTTCCCTCCCTTTCCCCTCCCGCCCTTGGGCCCTGATCCGGCCTGTTAAGCACGTGCTGGCGGGGGTGGAGTGAAGCCTGGGTGTAGCTTGCTGAATCGGGACCCATGTGCGTAGGGAGCGGGGCCGGGGGATGAGCCCCGTGGCCCAGGGTCTCCAAAGCAGCTAGTGACCCTGGCCCAGAGCCAGGCACCTCAGGGAGGCCTTGGGTTGTGCTGAGACCCAGGCCCCTTCGGGGAGCAGCCACAGTGCCTGCATCGGGCAGCGCTGGCTCTGAGGGGGGAGAAGCCGTGTCTGGTGTGGGGAGGGTGGCGCCGAGCCCCGGGGTTGGGGGCGGGACAGGGGAATCGGGGCCCGGAGGGGGCGACTGCTCAGACCAAGAGCAGGCAGTTGAGTCTCCCCCGATCCCTGCCTGCAGATGGGAGCGTGCAGGTGCGCTGGCTGTCCGGGCACCCCGCCGGGAGAGCGACGTGTTCCCCTCCCCCTCGCGTGTCCTGGGAACACGGCCCCTCGGATGTGAAACTGGGCGCCGTGGGGCGGGGCCGCTGCTATAAAAATACCAGGAGGACAGAAGAGCTTTTGTTCCATCCGGGCCCGGCCCTGGGCACCCGGGATCTCGTGCTCCCTCTTTGCCGGAGGCTGATGCGCTCCCTTGTTTCTCCTGCTCCCTGCAGCGCACGGTGCAGAAGAACGCCAAGTACATCTGCCTGGCCAACAAAGACTGCCCTGTGGACAAGAGGCGGCGGAACCGGTGCCAGTTCTGTCGTTTCCAGAAGTGCCTCGCCGTGGGCATGGTCAAAGAAGGTACAGAGCTCGCCACGTGGTGTCCCCCTGCCAGGCTGGCTCTGGCTAGGCCAGGGCTTAGGGCAAATCCCGGGGCGGGGGCGCAGGCCGGAGAGCACCAGCCCAGCAGCCCCCATAACAAGTCCCGCGTGTTCCTGGCAGCTGAGCCCTGCTTTCGGCACCGCTCCCTGCTATCCCCGCGCCAGCTCTGCGGCGGCCCAGTTCCCGCTGCCAGTACACCTGGCTGCTCCCTTGTCCCCAGGTGTGTTGACTTGCCCTCCTCCAGGCCCAGTCTCGTGCTGCTGCTTTCTGGCAGCTCCCACCAGGTAGCATCCCTCACAAATGCTCGCTTGCCGTTCCGTGGCTGTGATTCCAGGCTGGATCCAGAACAGGGTGGGCTGGGGGGGGAGACGTGGCTGGAGTCTCGCAAGGAACACAGGCGCTGTTCTTGCCAGACTTGGACCCAAGCGGGTGCACCCATCCCCAGAACCATCCAATCTCCCCAGATTGCCCAACGTTCTGGGGCCAAAATGTTGTGATTTTCCCCAGCCCTGCCCCCAGCTCCTGTGTGCGCCTGCAGCCAGTCCCCAGCCGTGTGCCTGGATCTGTTTGTGCATGCCGTTCCCCTGGGGTGGGATGTGGAGCTGCCCCTATCCCACTGAGTCTCTTCCCCACCCCAGTGTCCCATTTGCTATGAAAGCTGCTTGCTCGGGTCCGGCGGCAGTTAGGTAGCATTGCTTTTCCAGTGCTTGATGTGCTGGGGCAACTTATCTGTGGGGCCAGGGGGCTGCTTAGAGCCATGACGGGCTGTCCATTGCAAAGGGCCAAGCCCCGCGCTCAGATGGTAACGTCCAGCCCCCTTTTCTCTCTCCCCAGTGGTCCGAACGGACAGCCTGAAGGGGCGCAGAGGTCGGCTCCCGTCCAAACCCAAGCAGGCCCAGGACACCTCCCCCGTCAGCCTCATCACGTCGCTCGTCAGGGCGCACATCGATTCCGTACCCAGCGCCACCAAGCTGGACTATTCCAAGGTACCTGCTGCTCACAGCCGGGGGTTCAGGGTCCTGGGGCTCCTGGAGCAAGGGCGCCCCCGAGGGCTGGCTCCCAGCCACCCCCCCAGCCCTGGCTGAGATGCTGGGCGCGGCAGCCGCTGCCTGGGAAGGGAACCATGTGCAGCCCACGTGCTCAGTGGCGTTTGGGGGGGCGTAGCCCTAGGGCCTGCAGGCAGTTAGAGAAGGGGTCCTGGAGCCCTCGCCATCTACAAAGGCTGCAAGCTCCGGTGCTGTACGACTGCGGCAGCATTGTCTGCTGGCTAGTGTGCGGGGCACACGAGGTTCTCTTCCCAGCTCTGGGAAGGCAGTGTTATCCAGTGGTTACAGAGCTAAGAGGCAGGACTCCTGGGTTCATTCCCCAGCCCTAGGAAGGGGGAGTGAGTTGGAGCAGAGAACCAAGAGGCAGGATTTGGAGGTTCTGTGCCAGGCTGTGCCATCTCCTCTCTGTGCCTGGCTTGTCCCAGGGGGCCAGCCGTGCCCTGCCTCATTACAGGGCTTCCTGTGGCTTGGGAGGCCTCTCCTGCTCTCAGAGGAAAGCAGGTGTCGAAGTGCACAGTGCTCACAGGGCAGTGTGTGCTGACCACACACTCAGGCTTACCTGACCCAGTCAGCTTCCCCCAGGCATGCACTGTATCTAGCGCCTAGTCCTGGCTGCAGGACTCCTGGGTTCTCTTTTCGGCGGTTGTGTTGTCCAGTGGCTAAAGGGGGCCGAGAGTCAGGACTCCCTTGGTTCTCTTTTGGGCAGTTGTGTTGTCTAGTAGCTAAAGGGGGCTGAGAGTCAGGACTCCTGGGTTCTCTGCCCCGCATTCTGCACCCAGGTGGATTTGTCTGCACAACCGAATCCCACCAACCTTGTTTCTGAGCCTGTCGTTGAATGTGTCCAGCAGCTGGAGCCTTGGGTTCCTACCTCGGCAGTGAAATGCCGGCTGGCCTGGAGGCTCAGGGACCAATCCAGCTCCTTTCATCCAGGGAGCTCTGACCTCCAGAAACAGGAAACAATTAACCCTCCCAATGCCCCAGCAAGTTAAGGGCTATCCCCATTTTACTTGGGGGAAACCGAGGCACAGCTGTGCAACCAATTGCCCAAAGTCACAGAGTAAGCCAGTAGCAGAGAACCCAGGAGTCCTGACTCCCAGCCCCCCTCCCTTTAACCACTAGGCACACTCCTTCCTGCAGCCCAAACGAGAACCCAGGAGTCCTGTTGCCAGTGCTAGGCAGCAGAAAACGCCCAGGCCCAGATGGGTGCGGGCTCCTGTCTCTCTGCTGCTCATTCGTTAACCTGGAGAGTGTACAATGGCTTTGAGAGACGCAGCCCCGGCCACTCTCATGGGACTTGTACTGCGTGGACCGAGGCCCGGCCTGTGGGACGCTAACCCTGCCCCTCCTCGTGTGCTCGGCAGTTCCAGGAGAGTCTCTCCTACCAGTTCGAGAAGGAGGACTGTGTGGATGTGCAGCAGTTCTACGACCTGCTCACCGGCTCCATGGACGTGATCCGCAAGTGGGCGGAGAAGATCCAAGGGTTCCAGGAGCTCCCCAAGGAGGATCAGGACCTGCTCCTGGAATCTGCGTTCCTGGAGCTCTTTATTCTCCGGCTGGCCTACAGGTAACTCCCGCTCTGCTTCGTAACCCACCCAGCCCCGTCCAGAGCCAGGCGGCCGCTGGACACCGAGATGAGACACGGGGTGGTGGTGTGGCAGCCTGGGTCAGTGGGCTAGGGCACGGAGATCAGGACCTTGGGCAAAACCATCTGCCATTAGCGTTTCAAAGGAAGCTGTGACTCGGGTCATCCCCTCCACTCAGACAGCCCAGCTCCATTGTCCTGTGGTGCCAGAGTGTAGGAACGTCAGACCTGCAGCGCAGGGCCCCGAGTGCCTGGCTAACCGGGCCGGGATCCTGGCTGTCGTCACCAGTGCTCCGTTCTGCTCATGCTCCCTCTGTTACAACTCTGGTTTCTGCTCTGACCCCACTCTGCTGCCAGCAGAGCCCCTGGCCTGCCCTCCGTTCTCTCCTGACCGCGTGTGGCTCTGCCCTGTCCCTTGCAGGTCGAAGCCAGAGGAAGGCAAGCTGATCTTTTGCAACGGGGTGGTGCTTCACCGCATGCAGTGTGTGCGGGGCTTCGGGGAGTGGATCGACTCCATCCTTGAGTTCTCCCAGAGCCTGCACCGCATGAGCATCGACGTCCCCTCCTTCTCCTGCCTCGCGGCTCTCGTCATCATCACAGGTGGGGCGGTTTGCACCTTCCTGCCGCGCGGCTGCTGGGGGAGGGATGGGCAGGTCTGGCCACTGGACTGGGAGCCAGAGGGTCTGATCCTGGCCCGGACACCGGCTCCCTCTGTGGCATTGGGCCGGGGGGTTATTGCACTGCACACGCAGGTGGGGGCGGTAACGTTCGGAGAGCCTTCTGCGAGCTGTGACCAGGGTCTCCGCGGAGCAGCGGGTTTGTGCTGTGGGAGAAGGCTCAGGAACCCTACGTGAGCGGGTTTCCTCCAGCCATTGGCTTCCTCCAGCTCTCCGCTCCCCAACTCTGCTCCTCCGGGGGCAGAAGTCGCTCTGACCATTATTAACTTTCAGGAGTGACTCCTGATTTCGGCACAGAATGAGATTCCTTAGAGGGGCCTGATTTCCAGAACGTGCTGAGCACCCCCCTCTGACAACCAGGCCCCAGGAAGATCTTGGGCGGGGGGGGGCACCCCAAATCTCTAGGCAGGCCTGGACAGTTAGGCCTGTTTGGATCCCAGCAGCCCCAGAGGCTGCAGGCGGGGGCTGAGGCTCTGTCAGGATCCCCTTGTCTCTTTACGCCAGGCGTCCAGCAGACCACAACCCGGCTCAATCAGCAAGGCATACTGGGGCCCTGGAGCCTGTATATACTCCTGCCCTTTTCCCAGCATGCCTTGCCATAGCCTCTAATTCCCAGGGACCGCTGAGAACGGCAGTTCCCAGAGTGCCGTGCTGCTGAAGGGGGGTTTTGCGTTAAAGGGTGCAGAGCGCAGAGATTGCCCGCTCTTCGGGGTGGGTGAGACAGACCAGGGACTGGGGGGCCGTTCAGGAGAAGGCAGCAGGAGCGCGAGCCTGCTTTGCCATGGCCCAGCCGTGCACACCGCACCCGGGCGCTGGGATCTAGCCCGGGCCGGGAGTGACCGCTCCTCCCCTCCTTTCCAGACCGCCACGGGCTGAAGGACCCCAAGAGAGTGGAGGATCTCCAGAACCAAATCGTCAGCTGCCTGAAGGACCACGTGACGTCCACCGCAAGCGAGCAGACCCGCCCCAACTGCCTGTCCAAGCTGCTGGGCAAGCTGCCGGAGCTGCGCACGCTCTGCACGCAAGGCCTGCAGCGCATCTTCTACCTGAAGCTGGAGGACCTGGTGCCGCCACCTCCCATCGTGGACAAAATCTTCATGGACACGTTGCCCTTCTGAGGGGGGTGCAGCCCCCCAGGACCCGGAGGCCCCCGCCGCGGGGAGCTCGCTCGCTTTGTAAAAGGGGAGTTTTGACGGACACGTCTCCCCCGTACGCAGAGGGGGCGGGGGGGGCGATCAACGGAGCATTTCCAGAGACCGGGTGGGGGGCGAGCCCCACTGCCATCTGGGATCGCGGGGACTCGTCGGAAGTGGGCAGAGCCCTTCACGCCTCCTGGTGGCTGACCCGCACTCGTCCTCCGCGTCCCGTGTTGTGTACCAAACCCATGGATCGCGACGTAGCTCTCTGTGGAGAACCCCAATGTGCCTTTGGTGATGCACTCAGACGCCCAATATCCCTGTGCCCACAGCCCCCCACCCAGCCCCGGCTCGCTACTCACCGCTTGCAACGGCTGGCGCTTCACCACGCTGGGTAGGAGGAGCTGGTCCTGAGACATGCGCAGGGGTGGGTTTGTTCTGAGTGCCCTGCCCTGCCCGCCTGCTGCATCCTGCAGCCAGGCAGGCATCATGCCAGGAGCGGGCTCCTCCGTCCCCAGCTGCCGGAACCAAGCCGTTTCCAGACCCTCCCAGCGGCTTCTTGCCTCACTTGTGCTTTTGCAGCGGTGCCCAGGGAGTGATGGACACATGCCGCGGGCGTGGCACACGGGATGCTTCACGCCGGTCCGCTGCAGATACGTCTCTTTGTAAAAAGACAAGCTGTAAATAGATGGGGTTTAAACCTTGTAAATACAGCTGAGAACTGCAGAGGCAGCGAGAGACGAGAAGGGGCGCTGGGAGGGAGACACCTATTTTGTTCTATCCGCTGACAACCATGTGGCTTTCTGTGCCTGGGAGGGCTTCCTCTCCCATTTTGGACTTTTCCTGTATATAAACTTGTACGTAAAACAAAAAATCAACATTTATATTTGTGTATTTTTTCGGGATTTACCATATGTGACTTTTTTCTGATTAATATATATTTAATATATTGAAATAAAAAACATCCAGGTAGCCGTACCTCTCTCCCACTTGTGCCGTACCGCTGCGGCTGGCAGTGGGGATCGCGCAGAGCCGCTGGCTGGTTTGGGGCTGCGGCCCCCTTGCACTGGGCCCTGTACGAACGGAATTCATGAGACCAAACGTTGGGATACAGAACCTCCTGCTTCAGGGTGGAAGCTGGTCTCTCTTCGGGAGCGGGATGAGGCCTTGCGGGGGGCAGATGGATCACATGTCTGCCAGCTGGGGGTGTCCCGCCCCTTTCCCTGCGGTTGCTGTCAGAGATGGGACACTGGCTGGACCTTGGGCGCTGACCCAGATAGTCTGACATGTCCCCAGATCCTGTTCTCGGGGACACAGCAGGACTGGTGGCATCTGGCCCGTGCTCTAAAACGACTTCTTATGGGCTGGAGGATGTCCCGGCTGCTCTGGCGGCTGACAAGCCGAGGTTTATGTCCAGCCCTGGCCCGAACGGTGTCCCCTGCTGGGTGTACCGGTGGCCCTGATGAGCTCTTGGCAGGAGCTGGGAGCCCCAGACCAGGGCTGAGCTCCTGGCTGCTGCTGGCGATTGGCGGGCAGCACCGTCTCCGGCTGGTGGGGTGGGGCTGACGAAGTGGCGACACATGCTGCCCTGGCTGGCAGCCTGGTGAAGTCGCAGTCGCTCCTTTCACATCCCCCTGGTGTGTAAATTCAGGGGGGGGGCCTGGGCTGCTCTCTAAGGGGATTGATCCCTGGAGACCGACTCCCCCTGCAAGGGCCTGTTCTGCCCCAGGAGAGCCCTGCCCATGTGCCTCAAACCTCCCCTGCTGAGGCCAGCTTGATGTTTAGTCCCCACAGCCCTTTGGGTCCAAGACCGGCCGGCAGTGGGGCTAGCTGGGCCGAGAACCCTCGTGACTCATTCCACCCACAGCAATGACGAGCGACCTGGCCTGGGTTTGAACTGGCTTCCTGGCCCATCAACTGAGCTGCCGAACCCAGGGCAAGCCCAGCCTGCAGATCAGCTGGCTCCTACGCTGTCCACCTGCCTGGGCTCGTGACGCACGAGTGAACGTGCGCCCGTAGCCTGCAGCCTCTGGTGAGCAGCACCAGCATTCGCAGCGCTGAATGGCGGTGGCCTGGCACCAGAGCAGGAGATGAATCATTGACACAAAAATAAAAGTAACACAGAGCCGCATGTACCCGCACTGGGAGCCGTGCAAGGCCTCTCGGCGGGGCCCCGGCTCAGCGCTGCTTTTGGGCAGAGGTTCCCATGCAATCCTGCACTGTCTGTAACAACCGCCTGCCCTGCCGAGGGGCTCCGATTTCAGCTCAAGCCGGGCCGTAGGAACAGCTTAGACAGTGGGATTTGCACGTTGAGCCCATGTGGAAACTCTGATGTCCTTGGACGGTAACTAATATCCCCCAGGCGGCTGCAGCCGGCTCGGCACCTGTCTCGCTGTTGATTTGTTCTCCCTGAAATAGCCTGGGGATCGAGATCTCCGCCCCCCCCCCCCGGGCCCCCGACTCCTCGCTCCAGCTGCAATGATTCCCCCTCTGGCAGGGATTCAGGCTCCTGTTGGCCTTTGAACGGCTGCCCAAAGGCGGGTGTTTAAGTGCCAGGCTGCAGCGGGGGGCGTGCGCAGGTCTACCTGGCTGGCTCTGTCCCTGGAGTGGCCTGAGGAGCGGGGGAACTTGAGCAGGCGCGGCCGAGCGAACACCTGTGGGCACGGACCGGTCCGGCTGCCTTGGCCTACCCCACCCAGAGCAGGACGCGCTGAGGTCCCCCCCAAATTAATTGTGGGTGCCCAACAGAGATCACTGGGCCAGGGCTGCAGAAGTGCGGAGCCCTCCCCAGCTCCAAATGAAGGCACTGGCCTAGAAACTGGGGCTCAGGCTGGGGGTCCAGAGTGAGCAGCCCCCTGGGACTGTCAGCCCAGCCCCTCCTCCACCCTCTCATTTGTGGTGACGAATTGACAGGGCGGGCCATCACGGTGTATCTATCAAAGCAGCCAGGCTCAGCGGGGGTCAGGCTGCACTCGTTTGAGCTGCAATCTGGGTGTAATGCACCATCCCGTGGGCGCCCCCGGGGGGAGAACCCTGCCCAGCAGCTGGGTGCGTGGCTGGGCCTTGGCTCCTCTGGCACGCTTGGCTGGGGCTTGGTGCGTGCGGCTGCGTTACCTTCCCACGGCACGTCTAGGGTCATGCAGAGAGGGTTTCTGACGCTGTAGGTGTGGCCGCCCACCCGCGCTCTGCCCTCAAGGTGCTGTGTGGCTGCTGAGCAGCTGGAATGTTCCACCCCAGACGGGGCTGCACTTCAGCACTGGGTGAGCAGTTCCCTTGGGGTGTTGCTGTGGGATGGTTAAAGAGTGGCCGTGTCCCACCCCAGAGGTGACGTCTCACCAGTGCCACGATTCCCCCCCCCCCGCCCTTTACAAAGCTGTCTGGGAGCCTGCGGACTGAAGAGTGCCGGACTGGCAGCGCTGCGTCACTCATGGCACGGCAGCGAGCCTGGGAATAATGGCCTCCTTTGATGCGGTGAGGCCTGCGATCACGGCCTGAGGCATCCCGCTGCTTGGGGCCGGCTGGGGAGCTTCGTGGGCGTGGAATTTTCCATCTGAATCCCGGGCTGCTGATTTGGACCGGGCCAAACGGTCCATGGACAGTAACTCCATTGAGGCTCCTGCAGAACAGAGCGGGGGGAGGAATAAACCAGCCGCCCCCAGCCCAGCACGTGTGAGCAGTGCTGGAGCCCTCCGTCGCCTGCCCTGGGCGAGGGGGCGTGGCAGAGGGGGCACTGCTGATCCGGGGCCCAGGGAGCCGTGCAAGGGAAGCAGGCAGAGGAAAGCGAGCAGGGAGCTGGCTTTAGAAGTGGTTTAACAGGAAGAGCAGCTGCCTACGCAGTCAGGACACCTGGGTTCTCAGCTGTGAGCTGGGAAAGCCGCATGGCTGGTAACAGAGCAAGGGGGCTAGGAGTCAGCACTCGGGGGTCTAGTCCTGGCTCTGGGAGGGGGTCTAGTGGGTTAGAGCAGGGGGCTGGGAACCAGCCAGGACCCTGGCTTCTATTTCTAGCTTTACAATAGATTTTCATTGTGACCTTGGTCAAGTCTCTCTGCCTCCATTTCCCCGCTTAGCGGTGGTTGGTTGTCCCCCCTCTGCCTCCCAGCCTGAAACTGCAGCTACTCGTGGAGGTCGCTGGGTGAAAGCCAGGCAGCCGTGAACAGAGACCAAATGCTGACAAGCTGCCTCCCGGGCCGCCCCTGAGCTGGGGGGTGAAGCGGCTGCTGCGTCAGGGCGATGATGAAAGTGGAGATGTGACGTGCCCGCCCAGCCCCCCGCGTGATCTGTCCATACTGCACTGGGGTGGACGCCGGACTCTTAGGAGAATGCCCCAGGGCTAGCCTGCCCAGACGTCTGCTCCCCGCCCTCCTGGGGGAAGGGTCTTGGGGGGGTGTCACTGCTACCAGGCCAGCACAAAGAATTCCAAAATGGAGCAATGGCGTTTTGCACCTTTCCCGTGGAGATCTCCAAGCACAAGCCAAATCCTGCTCTCGACTGCGCCAGGGTAAAGCCAGAGTGACTCCACGGGCTGCAGGGGAGTTCCCGCAGCTCTACACCACCTTCCTGGGAGCCGCATCTGGCCCCTGACACCGAAGTGTCCCAGCACTCCTCCGGCCGGGGGATTGTTAGAAACACGTTTTTACGCACTGTTCCAAGAGCATTTTGAAAAGGGGCCCGTTGGAAGCTCTATGGGACAGGGACCATCGTGGTCTGTGTTTGTGCAGCGACCAGCACCAGTGGCTCCTAGGTGCTACCATGCTACACCGAGTAAGTCATGTACGGCACCTGGCACAGAGGGGGCCTGGACACGACTGATTATCACCATTCTACAGCTGGGGAGATGGACGCATAGAGACGGGAAGGCACTATGGTCACATCGCAAGTCCATGGCAGAGCTGGGGATGGAACCCAGGAGTCCTGCTTTCCAGGCCTGTGCCCCATTTGCTGGACTGTGCAGACGAATAAGCTCACTGAGGGTTACATTCTGATCTCTGTTACGCCAGCGTCAATCCGGAGTGACTCCTTCAGACTCAGTGCGGTTGCTCTGATTTTACAGCAGTCAGTCTGGGACAGAGAGATGACGTGAATCCCCTAAGGTTATGCAGCAAAAGCAGGAGTCGAACCCAGGAGTCCTGGCTGCCAGAGCACGGATCGAACCACTCAGCAGCAGCAGCACCGTCTCACGGGGAAAACCCGCCAGGGGAACTCCTCTCAGCAGCGCGAACCCGTGTTCCAAAATCATAACCCTTAAAAACTAACGAATGAATTAATTTGGGGTCTGGTCATTTCCCTGCTGGGTTCTGAGCCCCAGGAATAACATTTTCAAGATTTTCTTTGCAGCCACGCAGGCGAGAAACCTTCTCTCTTTAGGAATGAGAGCTCAGACACTCACCTAATCCCCTGACTCCGGGAAGTGGGGCCTGAAGGAAAACAGGCAATATTGCCAGGCGCACAGTGAAAGGCCACGGTTGGCCATGCTGTCCTCTAACCTGGAGCAGAGCATGCTGGGCAGCGAGAGATGCCAGGGAATTAATTAGTGTGATCTTTAGCGTCTCGGAGCCAGGCATGCCCTGGGAGACAGCTGCGTCGGGATCTGCCTTAGGGTGCACGGCTCCTTTCCAAGTTTGTGGAATCTTTCTCCATCTGGGATTTTTATCCTTAATGTCCCCCTCCTCCCCGCTGCGTTTCTTTGTCACTGGCGGCTGCGATCGGTCCCGTGAGGACAGTCTTGGCATCCTGACTGGCTAAAATGGAGCGTCCCATTCCCGGGGGAGCCACTGGGACCAGTATTTGTAGGGGCTGGGGCTCTGTGGACTGCTCTCTGCTCCAGACCAGGACCATCTCCTCCTGGAGGAGGGAATGACCCTGATCGCTCGCTCCCTGGATGGGCCCGAGGGCCCTCCGCCAGCCCCACTGCCTAACAGCAGGCCCCCTGGGCTGTGCACATGAGGTGTCGACAAGAGGCTGGGCAGGGGATGGGGACGTGTGGGGCTCTCCCTAGGCCTGGTTAGTGCACTCAGGGGAGGGAAGGGGTGCCTGTGAGCTGAGAGAGCGTTCCCATCACCCCTGTGTGAAGGACCAAGGCGTTGGCTGGTGTAGCACTGCAGTGGTGTGTCAATTATTGCTCTTTATGTGTCTTATCGTAGCACCCGGGAGCCTCAGGCCTGGGCCAGGGCCCTATTGTGCAAGGCGCTGTACAAACCCAGAACAAAAAGGCCCCACTTCCAATCTCCGCTTAGGCCAAGAGACAGATAGCGATGTCCAGGGAAACAAGGAGACAAATTGGCCGCCACACTAGCCTGCAGCCTCGTGATCCCCAGTTGGCTGGTGGCCCCTAACCATTGGCAAGTTTTTCTGGCTTCCGGGCTGAGGACAGTTGTGAGGAGAGACTGAAGGAGGAGGAGAGAGTTGTGCAGATGTTTATGGGGAGCACAGAGGGGAGGTCCACCCAGGCCCATAGAATGGGCTGTCACTGGCTGCAATGCGCATCAGGTCTGGCCTCTGGCACGCCCAAGCAGAAGAAGGGCATGTTGGATGGACGCTTCCCAGCCCCATTTGCTAGTGGCCTCCATCTTGCTGCCCTTGCACGAGCTGTAAGAACACCCAGGGATGTACAAAAGCGTCTGGCCTCCCCACATCCACCCCTTTATGTTGCAAGGGGAATAACTGGCCCATAGAACAAATGTTAATGAATCTACCAAAGGCCCGCACCAAACAACCGGAGCATTGAGATGGCCTGGGATAAACAGCCAGCCTCTCACCATCCTGGAGACAATGGCGGGTCTGTTTCGTATTGACCGTTCATTTCCCAAACGACAATAGTCAAAGGGGATGTGACGTCGCCACCGCGGTGGAATCCCAGTGTGTGTTTTCCAGGCCTGAATGCCGGGCGTTCTTGACTGCGTGGGTTTCGGAAAACCTTGTTCACCGGGAACACAAGAGCCCCCTTGCTGGTGGTTTGCAGCCTGTCAAAGTTCCCATTGCATCTGGGCCATGGCCCCTCCTGGGCCGGCGCCTTGTTCCACGATCCGCTCCCGCCAGCTGGGCGTTCTGCTCCATGCCGTGCGCCCCAGTGCCAAGCTGTGCCCCCGCCCGGGGCGGGCAGACCATGACCCCGTGCTCTGCCTGATGGCAAACAGGGTTGCAGCCTTAGCCCCATGGCCTGCTGGGCTCCCTCCTGCTCCGACTGTCCCTGGGCCAATGCTGAAGTGGCTGTCAGGTGAAGTGAGCTCTCCGACCTTCCGCTAGCCCAGCGCGCAATCCCCTGACCCCCGGCAAGGCAGCTGGACCGTGAAGGGTCGTGGGCTCAGCCCACCCGTGCCCTGGGAGCAGATGGGCTTTGAGGCAGAGAGAAGGAGGCTGCTTAGGGCAGGAGCTCAGGGTCAGAAGGACATGTGGGGGGGATGCTTTCCTGCTGTAGAGCCAGATGGGGTTGGAGGAGCTGCTGTAGGCCCAGTGAGGGGCTGGGGGAAAGGATGCCAGATGGGTGGGAGTGGTGCAGGGAGCCCTCTCTGCTTGCTCCAGGGTCCCTGGCTGGAGTCCAGAGTAGAGGGAGGCCCAGGCTCTCCCTCTAGGGCTCCAAGAAAGGTGGGAGGCCCCTGGTGCAAGGGGCCGCAGGGTGCCTGAGCCTGGGGCCCCAGCGGGAGGTAGCTGGACGAGAGCTGGGTTTGCAAATTGTGACGAAGCGGGACTGTTCTTAATGTTTCCTCTGAATACTGTAGAGGTGCCTCAGTTTCCCCTAGGCATTTCTTGTCTCTAGGTGGTGGGATAAGGAAGGGGGTGTAATTGTTGCAGAGCAAAGGGCCAGGGTACATAAATGGCGACACTCTGTCTCCTGGCAACTGATGGCCTGGGCCCTTCCCCCCTGCCAGGTGAGAGCTAAAGGGTTGGAGAACAAAGGGATCCGGTGACCTCCTGGCCCGGGAAAGGGACAAAGTCCAGAGGAGGAGGGGCTGGAGGGAGTTTCAGTTTGGGGCTGGCTGGGGACGAGGAGTGAAGTGCAGACGGGGTTGTCTGGCTCATTGCCCCCCAAAATGGACCCGGCTGAGGGGTCCTGTTCTCTGCACCTACAAGCTCTGTGTTAGACCATGTTCCTGTCGTCTAATAAACCTTCTGTTTTACTGGCTGGCTGAGAGTCACATCTGACTGCGGAGTTGGGGGGCAGGACCCTCTAGCTTCCCCAGGACCCCGCCTGGGCGGACTCACTGTGGGAAGCGCACGGAGGGGCAGAGGAGGCTGAATGCTCCGAGGTCAGACCCAGGAAGGTGGAAGCCGGGTGAGCTGTGTGTCCTGCAGACAGGCTGCTCCCAGAGAGGAGACTTCCCCAGAGTCCTGCCTGGCCTCGTAGGGAGCAGTTCCAGAGCATTGCCCGGGGACTCGTGACACCAATGTCTTGCTCACTCCGAAAGGGAGGGGTGAGGCGCTCTGATGCTGGCAGAGTGCCTGGCGAGAGTGGAGGTCAAAGACGCTGAAGAGGGAAACTGAGGCACAGAGCACCAGGTCCCGAGGCAATTGTGTTGCAGCATCTCTTCCTCCTCCGGCATGTTGTCTAACGCCTGGATTGTGAGCTCCGCGCGGTGGGGCCTGGCGACTTGGCTGAACAGCACCCAACACAACGGGGCCCTGGCCCTGGCCCTGGCCGGGGGCGCCAAGGCGCTTCTGTGACAAATAAACTCTGCAGGTGCCTTCAACGCAGCAAGGCCCTACTCATTATCACACCCTCCGTCAGCTCGGCCCTCTGGCGGGAAGTATCTGGCTGCAGCAGGGAGTATCTGACCTGAGTTTGAACTGAGGCCCAGAGAGAAGGGAGGAGACCTGCCTTGCCCGAGGACATGCCTTTTCCCCTGTTTTTAGGCCTGCAGAGCATCCCCCTGTTAGTCCCTGGGGACTAGCCCCCTCGCTCGGGGGTAGAGCCCAGGGGAAGCAGGCGCAGAACCCTGGGCTGGAACCCCGGCAGGAGGGGAGCCCCTGACACAGGGACAGCCCTGGCTGACGGACGCAGCCTGCGGGGCAACTGGCACCCTACCCCTCAGGCACTCGGTGGGCTAGATGCTCAGCGAGCGTAGATGGCGTAGCCATTGCAGCAGGGCTGATTTGCAGCTGCTGGGGGTCTGGCCCCACTGACTCCAGTGAGCTCCGGCTGATTGACGCCAGCTGGGGGCTGGCCCTACGTTCCGCAGCAGCATCGGCTCCGTGGCAAGCTTCCATCTGGGTTCTCTGTCGCTGCTGGATGTGGGTCTCCGGGACTGGCACCTCGAACGCGTCTCATGCTGCTGCGTTCCCCGCTTCCTGCCCCGCAGCCATCCTCCATCCTCAATGGTCCCGTTCCCCATCCTGCCTTGTGCCTCCTCTGGGCTCTGACCAGCCTCCGCTGGGCCAGGCCCTGCTTCTGCCGGTCCTCCCGGGCTGACCCCCTGCTGCTCTGGCCCGTTGGGAAAGTTCTCTGCCCCAGGGAGAGGGTGCCTTCCTCCTGGTGCAGGGCCCTGGCCTGGCCCGGGGGCCGGAATCTGCTCTTGCTTCCCCTGGCTGGGGGTGCGTTGCTGCTGGGCTCCCCAGCATCCGCCAGGTGGGGCTAGGGCATGGCGCTCGTGCTGGGCCATGTGCGCTGAAAGGCTGGAGAGCAACAAATCACCAGCCGCCGGTGCCGTCCCAGGAGCATGAGCTCTTGGGGCCCAACGCAGAAACCCCCCCTGAGGTGGTTCTCGCTGGCTGCCGCACGCCCCCTGGCCCAGGGCAGCAGGGAGCGTCCTTGCTGCTCAGCAAACCCTGTTATTTTCTAGTCTGTCGCCTCCAGCCCGGCGCTCGCAGGAGGGGCCAGGGCATCGCCCGTCTCCTTGCCCCAGACGCCTGCTTGTTCGGCCTTCAGGCTCGCGACTGGGAGAAGCTATTTTGACATGAATGCAACTCTCAGACTGCTGAGCACTTCGGTTTCGTGCCGTGCAGTGGGGAGGGGAGAATCTTGGCTCCTAATAACCAGAGACGGGCTGGGAACAAAGATGAACAGAAGGGATTGGAAGGGGCGGGATAGAATAACAGCGAAGAACAGCCTGTGCCTTCTGTTTTCTACACGCACAGCCCCGTCCACAGGCCTTACAGTACATGCAGCTGCATGGAAATATGCACATGCCAACACAGGAGTGCAGAGCTAGTCTACACATATTGCATGCTAGCGCATACGTGTCTGCAAAGAGAGATCCGCACCCGCAGCGAAACCCGTATAACGCCTGGTGTCGCTAAATATCCAGGCCCTTCTGTACACACTGGCCTGTGCACGTCTTGTCGGTGGGCAGCATCGAGCCTGGGCTCTCTGAAGCTGGGCTCTCTGCGGGGCGGGGGCGGGGGCGGGGGGGAGAGACAGGCAATAGCGGGGAACAGCCCTGGGGATCATGAAACAGAGAGGCTGGGGGTGCTCATGGGTCAGTGGCCCAGGGCTGGAGCTGGGGAGTCGAGGGAGGGCCTGTGTGGCAAGACCAAGCAGTGGTGAGGGAAGGAAGTGTGTAGCTGTGGGGAGGGCCAGGGGCCTGTGATGGGGGTGTCCCCCACACAGGCCTGAAGGGGTTAACGTGGGCATGAGAGGCCAGCTAAGGTACCTGGCAGCACCTGGGAGAGAGAGAAAGCCAGGCCTGATGGACACCAGCTGGGGTGGGGGCAGGGGGTGACCGTAAAGCCAGGAAGTTTGCAGCAGAAAGAGGATGTTGGCAGCCAGGCTCTGGGGCTAGACGAGGTAGGAAGCGGCCCAGAGCAACAGGAGCAGACCCTGGCTGCCTGCTAAGGTTCCCTGGGATGGGTGGGCCGGAGGGCCAAAGCCTCAAACTGCCCTGCTAGCCTGAGGGAGACGGCTGACATGCGAGGGGGAACTGAGGCATGGATAACGTGATGCCAGGCTGGCTAAGTGACCACGTTACAGGCTAGGCTCTCCGCTGCTTGGAGCTGGCGTTGCACCTGAACGGAGTGGGTGTAAAAATGCCACCAAACTGGAATCCTCCCGTCGCTCCCATCCGCTGTGGTGACTTCCACGCCCCTCATGCGTGCCAAGTGCCACCACTCCCCCGCAGAGCAAGACACGCACCTGCGAGAGGAAGGATGGGTGGGCGGCGGGTTCAAGTCCTGGTTCTATCACCAGCTCCTTGGGTGACCTTGGGCAAGTCACCTGGGCCTAAGCGTTGTGAAGGATGCAGCCCCCACAATGGAGGCCAGGTGGGCCGGGCTCTTCCACAGACCTAGCCCCCTTGCAGATGCCGAGTGTTAGAAAACCTTGTTGGGGGGGAGCCCTGGCCCTGGTCCTCCAGCTGTCAAGGGAATCTTGCTAGTGACTTCAGCGGAGTTAAGATTTCCCCTCCGTGCCCCGTTGGCACACGTGGGGTAAAGAAACACCCTTTGTCTGTCGTGCCTGTGCAGAGGGGGGGTTCTTTGGGCGGCGCCCCCATCGCTACCCTCCTCCTAACAAATAACTGGGGCTGCCACTTCCTGAAGCTCACGGAGCTGCTGCTTTGTTACCACGGCTCGTTGCCCTTGGTAGGAAGCCAAGCCTGGCGGGCTGGCGACACTCTCAAGGCAAAGGAGCACATGGAAATTCTGCCTGCCTGTTTCCAGCGAGCCCCAGGTACCAGCAGCTCGTGTTCCCGGGCGTGCTTCAAAGAGCCCACTGTGTGCTTAGCTTGAGCCCTTATCAACACCCAGGCCTGGCCGGGGCATGACCAGAACCTGGCACTTCTTGGGCTATGACAGGGCAGGAGAGTCTCAGCTCTTCCCTTTCTAATTCCAGGCAAACCAACAGCCGTGGGAAGCCGCTGCCCCCAAAGGAGACGTCTAGGGGGCATTTCACCAACGGAACTCAGAGCATTTCACGAGCACTGTCACTAACCCTTCACATGCTCCCCCTGGAAGGGGGTGGGGCTCAGTTATTAACCCTTTTCTACAGATAGAGACGGTGAGGCACAGAAGTGAAGGGACTGGGCACGGCTGCCAGCTGAGGCAGGAACCCAGGTGTCCTGATTAGGTGCCTAAACAAATGAGTGTTTGTACACTTTGTACAGTGCACTGGCCCCTCCAGCCCACTGCCGTCTGCTAACCAGGGCTTTGCTTTATGCAGGAAGGCGACAGAAACGGTTTGTTAAAAGCCCCACTCTGGGTCCCTGGAGATGCTGCTTCCTTGGGATCCTTCGCCCGGCATCCACGTGCGACCCGGTTCCCAGAGGCTCCCTGGTAACTAACAGTTGCTCCCCCCTGGGGGTATGTGTGGAGCTAAATCCACTGGCACTAAATCCCGTCCCAGCCTCTCTACATCACAAGGTCTGCAACAGCTGCGGTGCTCGGATTTCTGCAGCCATCTTGAAATGCTCTGAGCTGCACAGACCAGCCTCTTCCAACCTCATTTGCACTTGCTCACTTTCCTGGGTGAGGTGCTTGTCACTCACTTGCCGCTCACTAATTAGGGCTGCATGGCGATTGCTGGGGGGGGCTCTGCCAGGGCCCTGCACCTTGTGCAGCCACTCACCCCTGGGCAAAGGGTGCGAATTGCTGCCAAAGCCGGAGGGGAGCGCTCTGCGGTACGGGGCTGTGACCTGTGCGAGGGGCAGCTCTGCACCTCCCCGGAGGTAGTGACTCGAGGTGCTCTGCCCACAGAGGAAACAAGCATCCAAAGGCCCCGGGGGGGCGGGGGGGGGGGGGGGCTGCAGGTGCGGGAGACCTGGATTCTCTTCCTGACGCGGAGCGGCTGGCTGACCTCAGACAGGTCACTTAGGGTCAGACTTTTAAAGGTTTTTAGGCCCCGGCCCCCACTGAAATCAGCATTTCCACCCTTCCTTTAAACTAGGGATGTCAGCCCTTCCTGCCCTGTGGCCCCAGGAGCGCCTGCATTCTGGGTCTGTCCAGCGCCTTGCGCCCCGGGTCCTACGATAATTCATGGGGACCTACAGCAAGGAGCCCCTGCTCCTGGTGGAGGCTCTCGGTGCTGCTGCGATACTGTCTCCCAGGCAGGGGGACCTCTCTGGAGTCCCGCAGCTGGCGGGGGGGTGCTGGGCAGACGCCCCGAGACACGATGGGGTTCGAGGGCAGCAGCGACCGGTGCTGACTAAGCGGGAGTGACTGGATGCCAGAGCCACCGGTGAACTGTAGGGGGCACTCAGGAGAAGGCGCGTGGGAAGCAGCAACGTTCCCGCGAGCTCACGCCCGGCCTCCTTTGCCTATTTCAGGGACAAGCGCTAAACAGCCACAGGCCGGAGCCGGGGGCCAGAGGAGTGTGAATTCAATTACCCTCCAACAGCCATGCACCAGGCTGGGGCTGGCACTGCCCCGGAGCCAGCACGTTCCAAGCAGGGCTACTCAGCAATGCCCTGGTTGCTGCTGACGATATATTTAGCCTTGACCTGGCTATAAATTAATTTGTATACGGCAACTTTAACAAATAAAGCAGCTGCAGGGCAGAGCGAGGGAGAGGAGTCAGGGAGCCCGCTGCTCCTGGCATAAGAGGGGGACGAGTGTCCTTTTCCCGTACATGCTGTGCTGGAACAAAGACCTGCTCCCACCCTGAGCCAGAAAGGCTGGCAATACAGGGCTATGCATGGAGATTTGCTCAATCTCACATAAATCAGGAGCGGCTTGGATCCTCTTGCACCAAAAAAGCACAGGCCTCGAGCTTAAGGAGAATCCCTATGTGCTGGTAGCAGTATAGGCCTTATGACACACAGCAGGGTAGCCTAACTCCATCCAGCAGACAGTGGTTGCCAGTTCATTGCACTGTTACCTCCGAAATGGGCTCTACATGGGGAACTGACCCAGTAGTGAATTGCTCACTTGCAATAGAAGCCCACGAGCAGCCCATGCAGTGACCTAGAGCAGGGAGACAGTCCACCTTATCCAGCACTCGATTTGTACTGAAAGAGGTCCCGGGGCTCAGCCCTGGCCTGGTCATGCCACTTGGCTCGCTGAGGGGTACCAGAGCGACCCTGCAGGAGCTCGCTGGTGCTGGGTCTCGGGTGGCCCCCGGGGAATGACAGAGCCTGAATCTTGCTGACCTCACCCTGCAGTAAAAATAGCCCCATGCTGGCGAGACACTGCTCAAGGAGAGCCAGGTCCAGGTTGGAAATAGACCAGAGCGGCCTGGTGTGAAGGGAGGCTGCGGGGGTCGCAGGGGCCAAAACCGGCTTCCTTAGGCGAGTTCAAAATAGGGGGTGCCGGAAAATGTTTTCTGCATGTAACGAAAATCATGTCTGCCCCCACACATACCCTGCATCTGTCTGTCTGTCTGTCCCCGACTCCCCACACATACCCTGTGTCCATATGTCTGTCTGTCCCCACACATACCCTGTGTCTGTCCCCACACATATCCTGCGTCTGTCTGTCCCTGACCCCTGCGACAGGGTCAGGGCCAGATTCTGATCTCAGCTCCCTGGGGCTGAATCCGGAGTCACCCCTGATCACGACTCGGTCAGGGCCAGATTCTGATCTCAGCTATACCCAGAGCAATCCATGTGTCTGTCCGGAATAACTGCACTGAATCCAGTGCAGCTGGGAGCAGGCTCTTGCCTGCAGCCTGATCTCCTGCAACCGCTGCTCTTGCAAAACCCATTGCTCAGTCACCCCTGCCATGGTCCCTGCACGGCAGCTGCTGTTTACCCTCAGCTCTGCTGTCTGCCTCTGGGGCTGGGTTCATGACCCATCTCTCCCCTCACTGCCCAGCTCAGGCCTTGGCATGCTCTGCCCTGTACACCTGAATCCGAGCACCGCTTTTCCCTGGTGTGACGAAGTGGGACTGTTCTTAATGTGTTCTCTGAATATTGTGGGGGTGCCTCAGTTTCCCCTATGCAGTTCTTAAGTATCTAGGGGGTGGGGTAAGGGTGTATGATTGTTGTAGAGCCCTAGAGGGCAGGTGTGTGCAGGGGTCTGGACACAGAGAATGGCCGACACCCTGTTTCCTGGCACCTGATGGCCTGGGCCTTCCCCCCTGCAAGGTGAGAGCTAAAGGGTTGGAGAACAAAGGAATCAGGTGACCTCCCGGCCCGGGAAAGGGACAAAGCCCAGAGGAGGAGGGGCTGGAGGGAGTTTCAGTTTGGGCTAGCTGGGGATGTGGAGTGAAGGGCAGACGTGGTTGTCTGGCTCACTGCCCCCCAAAATGGACCCGGCTGAGGGTCCTGTTCTCTGCACCTACAAGCTCTGTGTTAGACCATGTTCCTGTCGTGTAATAAACCTCTGTTTTACTGGCTGGCTGAGAGTCATGTCTGCCTGCGGAGTTGGGGGGCAGGACCCTCTGGCCCCCCCAGGACCCCGCCTGGGCGGACTCGCTGTGGGAAGCGCACGGAGGGGCAGAGGAGGCTGAATGCTCCGAGGTCAGACCCAGGAAGGTGGAAGCTGGGTGAGCTTCGTGTCCTGAAGACAGTCTGCTCCTAGAGAGGAGACCTCACCAGAGTCCTGCCTGGCTTCGTAGGGAGCAGATCCAGAGCATCGCCTGGGGACTCCGTGACACCTGGACAGGCTGGGAGAGCTGCTGCGGCTCCCCTGAAATCAGCGGGGTTTGCATGCCAGATCAGCCCTTGCTGGCGTCTCACTCACGCCAGCTCACTGCCCGCCTCTGGCTGGGCCCTTTAACATCAGTGTCTGGGGCCTGCCTCCAGCAGGAGCTGGGCAGGGCCAGGGGACTGTGGCCCGGCTGCAGGGCTGCTGGCTGCAAGGTGCAGGGTGGGCAGGGCAGTGTCTATCACCATGCCGCGTTTGCAAGGCCTCACGTCCAAGCCTGGCAGCATCTGGCCAGTGGCTGCGCAGCCCCCAGTCCCTGGCCCCAAGGCAGCAAAGAGATTCGGCCCCACTGATGTCCAGGGGTTTAGGTACCGATTGGGCTAGAGGGGAACTGAGGGGGTCACAACATTGGGGCCCCAGTACAGGCCGTGGGGTGGGGTCTCAGCACTGTGCAAGGCCGGCTGCTCACTGCGGGCTATCGGCCCTCGCCCCTCTGTTTCTCCAGGATTCGATTTGTAGGGGAGGGAGCCTGGGAAATTGGCCCTTGTTACCCCCACGTGATCTGAAATACCAGCTCTCCGCGTACGCGTCTGCACACCGGCGCTCACTGGCGTCGTGCTTCCTCCGTCCACGCTCTGCGTTGCAAAGGGCTATTCACCACGGGCTGTCCCCAGTCGGCCAGGGCTTATGACTCACCCTGTGCTCCCAAGGGCCTGATCCTGCACCTGCAGCTCACGGCCATTGCGGCAGGGCTGGGCCCTTGGCTTGCAGCCCAGGGTCAGTGGTAGCCAGGGACTGGCTGCGCCTCAAGTGTCCGGACAGAGGCAGGTCATGTTTAACTGATGCAATCAACAGTTCGGTATTTTGGTCCGTGCTCCTGACACTATAATCAATCACTGCTGCCCCGGGGACCAGGGCTCCAGGCTGTGGCAGGCATGCGTGAGGCCAGGACAGCTGTAGCCCGGGTTGGTACCTTTGGAAAAAGCTTTCAGAAGTAAATCTGAGCCGCTCTTATCCGGCCCTGCTGCAACCTGCCGAACGTCTCAATGCTGCATGAGAGACGTTTTCCTCCGCTCTGCGGCTTGGTAGCTGTATTGCGTCTCCTGAGAGCAGGGCTGCGCCTTGCAGAACTGCGGCCACAGCAGGACTGGCACAGGGTAACGATGCACCTGGACAGAGCCCCGCTGGGCAAGGTGCTGCCCAGACCATGCTGAGAGCTGCTGGGCCCCGCGGAGCTCGCGAGCCACAGGGCTGGAGAAAAGGACTCAGACCCATTTTACAAACCCAGGGCACACAGGGAGTCTGTGGTAGAGGTGGGAAGTGAATTGAGACCTCCAGGGCTTTTGCCCACAAGTGAAAAAGCTGCCAGACCTTCTCCAGCATGTGTGACTGTCGCCCCCCAGTGGTGGCCGCCCAGGGAGGGTGGGAGCTCTGGCACTGGGTGGTGCTAGACAAGGATCAGGGCCTGTTGTGCTCGGGACTGTGCCAATCAGTAACACAAACAGGAAGCTTGGGATGTCGGTAATGGGCTATGCCCAGGGAGCTGGCATCAGGGGATCTGCGTTCCAGGCCCAGCTCTGACAACGTCTCATTCTGTGACCTTAGCCGACTCTTTTAAAGTCGCCATGTGCCTTGGTATCCCCGTCTCTGAAATGGGGCTAATACTGATCCACTTCAGGGGGAATAACCCGCTACCCACTTGTGACGGGGGCGTGCAAGATGGGGGGGCTGTGAAACTGTTCAGTATTTTTGTCGTGGCAGGGAGGGTGGCGGAAAAATAGCAAATAGGGGGGTCTGGAAAATTGCCCAAGGGAGATGGGTAGGTGAATGCACTAAACCTGCTCTGGTGGTGATGGGGGCGAGCGAGTCCAGTTCTCTGCCTTCAGTGAGCCAGCAGCAAAGCCTCCCTCGGGGCTAGCAGCCGGCACGTCGGCCCACTCGCTGGCAGCTCCACGCTGGGGGGCCTGTCCTGGACTTTCCTTCAGCCCAGCGCAGGGCCTGTCCCCTTCCCAGCCGGGGCAGTGCTCCCTGCTGCGATGGCACCCGAATTCCTTTGGCCTTGGCAGCGCCCCAGTGAAATCCATCCCCTGGCACGCTTGTTAAACCCGGGCTCTCCTCACCCCAGGGCTATTTATACAGGCCAGCATTCTTCCTGGGGCTCTCAGTCCCTCCTGGCAGGCCCAACGTCGGCATTTCTAACGAAAAGAATCCAACAGCCCAGCTTCCAACGCCCATCCCTGCCTCTGCACCGCCCCAGGCCTGGGCAGCCACGGACACTGGCCCCCTCTGAAGGCCTGTGGCTGGGTGAGGGGGGGGAACCGGGCCGTAGGGCTGCACGGTCGTCCCAGCTACGAGATGAGCGCACCCGGCCTCTCCATTGGACAACCCCCCACCCACCCAGCCACCAGCGTCAAAGCGCCGGGTGCTGAGCTCATGGCGTTGAGCTCTTGCACCTGCCAGGGGCTGGCGGAGCTGGATGCCTGGTCGTTGTCAGTGTCTCTGCTCGGGGTGGAGGAAACGGCTCAGCTGTAGTGAACGCAAAGAGAGCCTGATGCTGGCCACAGCCAGACCCCATGGCTCTTCTAGGTCCCCAGCACACTGAGCCCCACTTTTCCATTGCCCTGCATCAGGTGCCGTTATCTGGGCCCGTGCAAACTGGCAGCAGCTCACACCCACCCTGCACTAGTGTAAATGATCCAAGGGGCGCAGCAGGGCAACCGAGAATCAGACTCCGGGTCCCCTAACGCCTGGTGTGGACTGTGCCGCATTGGAAAGGCCAGCTGGCTACACTGCCCCTGCAGGGGCCCCATCTCCGATCTTACAGGCATCCCATCCTGTGGGCCCAGGCTGCTCTCTGACCCCTTGGGAGCTGTGTCCAAAGCTCGCTCATATATACTCCAGCCAAGTTCTTCCTCTCTGCAACAGCGCCCTCGGCAGCTTGCAGGAGGTGCTCGTGCTCTAAGAACATAACTCTGCAAGCAACCGCCCTTTGAAACTGGCTCCTTCCACTGAATGATCTTAACGCTCTTGAGAAATACCATCCAGTTATTCCTGGTCCTGTGGGGAAACTGAGGCACACAGCGTGGCAAATCGATTTGCCATAGGTCCTACAAGTCCCTGGGCAAGGCAGAAGGAGAATGCTCCTGGCTCCAGTTCTCCCTGTGCTAATGAGTGGGCCCCACTCCCAGTCCTGGGCCTAGAACCCAGGTCTGACTCCCAGGCTGCGGTTTATCCACAGGCTCAACCTTCTTCCTCAGTGTAAAAAATAAAAATAAAAAGTGACCCCAGTGTAAGGACACGGTAGCAGGGGAGGAAGGGCGAGTCTGGAGCCCGCACCCAACCATGACGTCCCTTCCCCGGATCACACCCTCAGACAGAGCTTCACCGCGGGATGGGAGGGCTCCCGTCGGAATGACCGCTCTGACGGGCAGCCCGGAGCTCAGCGCCAGGAATAGCACCACGTATAAACAGCCCAGCAGGACAGCGATAGCATACGCTCTTGCCGGTCCTATTTGCCCAACAGAGCAAGTGAGAGATGACACCCAGTTTGAGGCGGACCGGGGAGAATATTTGACACGATACCAGGGCTGTCCCGGCTCAGACACACAGCGCCTCTCTCCCCCTGCACTGTGCTCGGGGGAGAGAGAATAGACTCAGCAAAGGCCTGACCCCAGGCAAAGCTCCCACTGGTTTCAGTAGGACTCTTGCTTGAGTGAGGCCTGCACAATCCAGCCCCAGGTAGAAAGAAACTTGAGTCCCTCCTCCTCCTAAGGGCAGCTTTGTAAAAGCCTGGTTTGGATGCAAATGTAGGAGTTTGCACCGCAAGTAAGAACCCCTTCTGTAGTGTTTAAATCATGTGTAAGCCTGCTAGGGGTGCTCTCTGTGTTGTTGAAGCCCCAGAGCAGCAGCGTGTGGGGTTGGGTGTGACAGGTTTAGTGAGCCTGGTGGCTTGGGATCGACTGTGGCAGTGGGCTTTCTTCACGGCGTTGTTTAAAGAGCAAAAGACAGAACATCTCCCTCTAAAAATTAAGCTACCTTGTATTTTTGCAAACAGTTTGTGCTTTATTTCCTTGGAGCGGGTGGGTCGTCTGAGGCCCTGTATAAATAATGTTCAGGGTTGCTAATGCTGGCAATATTTGGTGTATTTCCTACAGCCCCAGGTCCTGGACTCATGGGATTCTCAGCTAGGGTTGCCAAATTTCTAATTGCACAAAACCAAACACCCTAGACCCTCCCCTTCTCCGAGACCCCAACCCCTTCCCCAGGTTTGCAGAGAAAAAGCAGGGCATGTGACCCAGGTAGAGTTGCCAACCCTCCAGGATTGTCTCGGGGTCTCCAGGAATTCATGCATCCGATGACGTGAGCTGTATCTCATGAAAGCTTATGCTCAGATAAATGTGTTAGTCTCTGAGGTGCCACAAGTCCTCCTGTTCTTTTTGCGGATATAGACTAACACGGCTGCGACTCTGAAACCGGGAATGAAAGATTATGTCATGTGAGGAAACCTCCAGGAACACACAGCTCGAGTCCCCAGTGCGGATACCGGGAGCCAAAGGAGCAGAAACCCAGCATTGTTCTCAAAACCTCCTGCTCTCCAGACCAAACTGGGGAATGTCTGAGTCTGACCCAGGCCTGTGAGGGAGGCTGCAGCGCTAGCCCGGTGCAAACCATGTTGACACCCCCCAGCTCACGCAGGGCTGGGGGAGAAACCCACGTGGAGGGGCTGGGCTCTGCACACCTTTGCAGCTGCAGTAACGCCGCCCTGGGAGTCCGCCAAGCCAGGGGGAAGCCGAGAGCCAACGCTGCCTCCCGCCCGAGGAAGTGGGGCGCTCTTTGGTGGGGCTTTCTTTCGGAACGAACCAAGTCAGAGTTGGAGAGGGGGGGATTCTTTAACACGTTTGTTTTGTTTGGGGCGTTCGAAAACAAAAAAGAAACAAAAACAAATGCTGTATTCCCACTCTTTCAAGTGATTGTGCGTAGAAAAGAGGGGGCTTGGTGGGGATTCAGAGAAAGACCGATGGTTTGCCCCCCCTATGGCAGATGGTCTGTTCCACGCTCCCCGTTCCCTGGGATGGGACGTTCCAAGGTCTCGCCTCCCCCCTGTGCCGGGCGGGGATGGTTCATTCCGGGCGAAGGCGGGGCCGCGGCCAGCTTTGGAGGCAGGTGAGTCGGGGGGAGGCAGGTCCCCCCCCCCCGGTCCCCCAGCTGCCCCCCCGCTGCGGCCGGGCCCCCCCGTCTACCCCCCCGGACCGGCCGCTCCCCTCCCCCCGTCTCCCGCCCCCCCACTCTGGCCCCCCTTTGCCCCCCCGCTGCGGCCGGCCCCCCCCCCATCTCCCGCCCCCCCCCCGCTCCGGCCGGGCCCCCCCCCAATCTCCCGCCCCCCCCCGCTGCGGCCGGGCCCCCCCGTCTCCCGCCCCCCACTCTGGCCCCCCCTTGCCCCCCCCCGCTGCGGCCGGGCCCCCCCCAAACTCCCACCCCCCCCGCTGCGGCCGGGCCCCCCCCCCGCTCCGGCCGGGCCCCCCCCATCTCCCGCCCCCCCCCCGCTCCGGCCGGGCCCCCCCCTTTTCCCGCCCCCCCCGCTCCGGCCGGGCCCCCCCCTTTTCCCGCCCCCCCCGCTCCGGCCGGGGCCCTGTGATATAGTCGCCTCCTGGGGGAAGCCAGGGCCCGGACGCCTGGGTTCGCGGGGCTCCCCCTCCTGAGCAGGAGTCGGCGTCCGTGCGTTGCTCCGGCTGGCCTGCAGCGGGGGGGAGGGTCCCGTGGCGACACTGGGAGGAGATGGGGGGGGTGTTTCCCCCCGTGACGTGGGAGCGCCCCGAAGTGGTCACGCTGCCCGTCTCAGCCCCGCCCGGCCGCCCCAGGATCTCCGAGCGCTGGGTAGACGCCGCTGGACTCATCCTCCCGGTCTGTACCAGCCTGTCGTGGGGTGGGGAAACTGAGGCACGCACGGGCGAAGGGCCGTCTCCCTGGTGTCATAAGCCAGGGAGCAAACCTAGCAATATTCCGGTGTGGATCCCTGACCTGTAGCAGAGGAGCGAGCCGGGGGGGAGGGGTTTTCTTCGCGGCTCCTGGCCCAGTTCTCTCTCCTCCTTCCCGGGTCAACACACTCCTGACCTGCTCTGCATTACAGCTGTGCCTGAGACCTCGCCAGGGCCTAACTCGCCATTCCTGTCCGCACCCATCCCAGCGGAGTCCGCTGGACACCCGCGGGCCGCCCCGTCTGTCTAGCGCACCTCGCTTGGCTCTCCCCCAGCTAGCGGATTGCTCATCAGCTGTCACCGCTGCTGGAGAGGGGACGCAGCGTCCTGTAACCCTGACGTAAAGACTCCTTCTCTTGCTAATGCAGGCACGGGGCGTTTTTTTAAAAGGCTTCGGTCTGGCTCTGCGTGTCGTCGCCAGTCTGTGGACACCTCATCAGCTGGTTGTTAAAACCGACTTTCCTGGTACTAGCTGAGCCCTCACGAAAGCTCATGCTCAAATAAATTGGTTAGTCTCTAAGGTGCCACAAGTCCTCCTTTTCTTTTTGCGGATACAGACTAACACGGCTGCTACTCTGAAACCTGTTAATGAAATCGTCTTTCTGGGAGGGGCGGTAACACGGAATATTGTTTGATCTGGAGTACCCAGGGCCTCTCAAATCTCCTCCCCCCATTTTTTAAATAAGAGAAGGGTGTTTGTGTCACCTTAAATCAGAATCGCTAGAGGGCAGTCTCTGCTGTCATTACAGACAGACTTCTTTTACATGCATGGTTGTGAGCCTGATTGCTTTGGCTTTCCACAGCAGAAATAGCCTCCCAATCCCCAGGTCCCCCGGAGGTTTAACGTCAAGCTGACACATGGCCGTCTGCAGACACATCTCTGTAGATCTCCGCAATGTTTTGCAAGACTTGGAAGATCCCCAGGTTGTTTCGGGTGGCACCCTGGGCATGTGAGACCAAAGGACGGGAACGGTTATTCGTTATCACGGTCCGTTGCCATTCATTTAGCCCCCTGACCTGCGGGGTTATAATACTTTCTACAAAAAAGAAGTATTCCCCCACGGTAAAAATATTCTTTACGAGAATAACCGCAAAAATACGTGTTCAAGCAGCCATCCCGAGGCAGTGTGTTGTAGTGGTTAGAGCAAGGGCTCAATTTATTCAGAGCTTTTCTCCTTTCTTGCTATGTGAGCCTGAGTACGTCACATCCCTGTGCCTCAGTTACCCTCATCCCCATTTCACACGTGGGGACATTGCCTAGCACACAGTGGGGTTGGGAGGCTTAGTTCATGGTTGCAGAGCGTGCCGAGATCCTCTGATGAAAGGTGCAAGTTCCAACGAAAGGGGAAAATGTAGTATTCCCTCTCTCAAGTGTCAGCCTGTGCTGTGCACTGTCTGGCTGGGGGCAAGGAAGGGTGAGGGTTACCCGCACATTGCAGAGCAGTGAGCTGAGGAACAGGGAGGCCGGGCCTTGCCCCTGGCCACCAAGCAAGTCTGTGGCTGAGTCCGGAATGGAACTCAGATCACGTGATTCCTGGGGCCCTGCTTGCACCAACAATTGACACACCCTGCTTGTGAGCAAATGACTGCCCCGGCTGTTCTGCTCTGGTGACAGTCAGTGGCACGGCTTTGCCTGGACGCCTGGACATCTCGACAGAGCCCTGCCGTGCTGGGGCAGCACGCTGAGAACTGTTCCTGCCCAGAAGAGTTCGCTCTCTCCATATGGGCAGGAGAACAGGAGGGTTCTTCTCTCCATTCACAGCCGGGGAAGTGGGGCACGGGGAGGCAAAGTGACTTGACCAAGGTCCCACAGTCGGTGGCAGAGCTGAGAACTTGATCCCAGATTTCCCAAGTCCCAGGCCAATGCCATAACCCCAGTCCCACCCTCCTCTCTGCTTCTGTGGTCTGTCCCACAGTCACACCGTGCTGGCTTGTTGCTTGGTTACAGGGAGAGTTCTGCTTTGCCGTCCCCAGCTGGAAACACCGTGCCCGCGGGCGCAGACTGCCATGAACTGTCGCGCTGAGGTGCTGGAGGTGTCGGTGGAAGGCCGCCAGATCGAGGAGGCCATGCTTGCCGTGCTCCACACCATCCTCCTCCACCGCAGCACCGGCAAGTTCCACTACAAGAAGGAGGGGACCTACTCCATCGGGACGGTGGGGACGCAGGACGTCGACTGCGACTTCATTGACTTCACCTACGCCAGGGTCTCCTCCGAGGAGCTGGACCGAGCGCTGAGAAAGGCCGTTGGGGAATTCAAGGTAAAGAGCTTGGAGCCAGTCACCTTGGCTGACTTCTCAGAGGATGTGTGGACCAGAAATCCCAGCAGGGGTTGGTGGAGCTGCAAGCCCTTAGCCCCGCTATGAAGCGGGCCCAGGGCATTGAAAGCAAGGTACTCCGCATAAGAGGTCTTGACCTTAACCTCCCAGGATGCGTCTTCACTGCACGGTTAACCTAGGCTCTCCCCCAGGGTTTTAACCCAGCCGTCTGCTATCCACCCAGAAGAGCCTCTGCCACAGGTCTGGAGATGTTTTAAGCCTGGGCCAGCTGACCCAGCTGGGAGCGTGGGTGAGAGCCCTAGCTGGAACCTGCTTATTCTGCAGTAAGGATGCAGGCTGAATAGTTCGAGTGCTGATAGTCCTCCAGCGCCCTTCCCACATTTCCACCCCAAAGGACAGACAAGGTCTCCCTCACTTGGCCTGGGAAGGAATCCTAGAGTCTCAGCACAGGGAACCCTGGGATATGTCCCCGGGCCCCCTGGGCGAGTGCAGAACCAGTGAGGACACAGAAACGGAAAAAGGGATTGCAGTGGGGCCACTCGCTCCTCGACTAGGCTAACTCTCAGGTGCCAATCACGCAGGTGAACTCTGTAATGAAAACACGTCCTCAGTGCATTGCATTCTTCCTCTGTAAATCAGCTAACCCCAGCAATGAGTGGGTGTGACGGGTGTGGTGAGGCTAAGTGCTTGGAAATTCTCCAGGGAAAAGACACTTAAGTGCAAAGTCATCTGGGGTAGGAAAATACTCCATTGCAAGGGGCTGGGAATGAACCCAGCATCCTGCACTTTGGGGCTACACAGCCTCCTTCATAGAGAGCATCATAGGCGTCATCAGAGTGGAAAGGAGAATTTTGTAGTTACATGTAAAGAGAGGCAATGGCTCTGTGGATGGAGATCTGGATAAATTGACTCCTCCAAGCCATAGAGAGTTAATGGCAGGAGACCTGAGGCCCCGGCAGTTCAGCATCCTGTGGTCCTAGTACCATTTGGAGAGGCACATCTCTGCATGGTGTTAAGGCTCTCTCTGTGTGTCGCCTTGCCCGACACACTCAATGCTTACTGCGAATAATGCACCCAGCTCAAAGCTCGTGGTGTGTAATGCAACGGGGCCTAGATACTGTCCATCTCCTAATGCCTATTCAGTGTGATTTGTGCCCCAGCTAATTTAGAGGCTATATTGGGGATGGTCAGATTGTGACAGGGTTTCTGTGGAATTAAATCCAAGACATATGTTGCGGTGAATTTTAACGAGGGAGATTTAGGGAACAAATCATCCCTTGAGTTTTCTGCGTTATGAACCACAGTGTCCTAAATCCTGCTGAAAAGGTCATGGGAAGCAGTAATATCTGGGTTGTGGAGAGACTGGATGTCAACTCAAACCATCACTGTTCAAATACTTTATCATCTATAGAGTGTCCGGTATGACAGCCCCATCCTAGATTTCCAGCCCTAGGAACTTACAATCCTCCTTAATAATCAAGGGAAAGTGATGAAGGTTGCAAAGCACAAAATTTAAACTTCCCTTTATGTTTTCTGCTCCTGGACTGCCCCGGCTTAGCAATTCTGGAGTCATTGCCATAGGCAGCTGGCAGCTGGGATGAGCCGGGGGTTTGGGAATTCGCAAACTGCAGGGTGCCCATCCAACAAGGAGCTGTGTTCCTTTTCCCAGGCGTGTCTAGTCCACGGGAGCGACTGCACCTCTCAAACCCCCTTTAAAAGTGTTTCCACATTTTGTTTCTTGTGCCCTGGTTGATTTGGCCTGGTTTTATGATGGACGTGCCACCAGCAGCCACTTGTTTCCAGTGCTTTGCTTGCCGTAATTTGCAGTGATGAGGTCAGTCATCAGCTTTGCAGTTCGATTTCATGTTCTATAAAATCACGTTAGCTCTGGACAAGGCTGCTAACGGTTAGACTGCTCAGCGTAATGACTTTATGTGGCTGGGCTTCCGAGAGAGAAATCTCAGACTGCTGAAAATGGACGGTGTCTCCAGACCCTGAAGAGCAGCACTCCAATAAATGGGAACGGCTTCTGGACAGCAGCAGTTTCAGGTGCTGAGCTCTGTTCTGCCAGGCGAAGGAGTGGAGGGCGCGTGGCTCAGCCCGCAGCTCTGAACATTTGACTAAGACAAAAGATATTTGGCTTATGTCCATGATCTGGGATCATGTCACGTGGTTTAATGGACCCTCACGGAAGGTTAGTTACTCTGTTTTACAGCTGGGGGATCTGAGGACCAGGAGAGGATGTGACCTGTCAAAGTCACATAATTAGCGATACAGCCAGGAATGAAATCCAGCGGTTCTGCTGCCCAGTCCCCTGCTCTAGCCAGGAAGTTTCCTTACTGGGGAAAGTTACGGACATTTTACCAGATACTTCCTTAGCTTTCTCCACCAGACAGTTCCAGGGGGTTTCATGTTTGTAAGATGTAGCGGCTGCTTTTGGCACTGCTGTGCTGGCCTCGTGAGTTTTACCTGCTTTTATTGTCTGTGGAAGAGCCCTCCTGCTTTTTAGGATTGGCATCTTTTTGAGGTACTGCTATTCTGGGTTCTCCAGACCAAATGTACACCTGGCAGAATTGAGTCAAGTGGAGCTGCCGCGAGGGTGAAACTAGCTCTGGGTCTGAACTTCCTCCTCTGTGATGACAGGGAGGAATGGCCTAGGCCTAGTGGTCAGGAGCTGGCCTGCAACTTGGGAGACCTGGGCTCAGATCCCTGCTCTGCCACAGAGCATGTGTGACCATGGGCAAGTCACTTAGCCTCGCTGTGCCTCAGTTTCCCATCTGGACTGTCCTGCCATAGATGGCTGTTGGGAGGGGGGTACATGAGGTGTTCAGACACAGGTGACGTGGCCAACTGAGTAGCAGAAATAGCTAGAGCTGATACTTGCATATCACTGGTGTTTGCCGGGGCTCTGTCCGTGCTAAGCGGGGTCCGTCACAGCTCAGGGCAACTGCAGCTGTATTTCCATTGTCAGTCTTGGATGGAGGCCCTTCTGAGCCGGGTATTTCCAGGCTGCCTTCACTGTATTATTCCCAGCAGAGAGACTGCCCACACCTGCTGACTTTCTTTGCAGAGATGGTTAACGGTGTGACTGCTACAGGGTAAGGAAAAAGGCACTACAAAGAAATCACATTCTACACACACGCTGACAAGCTTACCAGACATCACCCCAACTCTCACATGGGCTCTGGCAGGGGCAGTCCTTCCACACCCCACCAAGGAGTTTCCTTTGTAGTCATGAGTTCATCACAGCTTCAGCTGAGAACAGGCCCCCTCTGCCCTTTATACATTGCATCCTCCTCACCCCCCAGGTTTTTCCTAGGAAATCCACTTTACACGCATTGTCTCAAAGTCCTTAGAAGTTCCCAACATCTCCATTAACCAAGTCCCTAGGAAAGTTACACTCAACCCTATAACAACACACAAACCATTGCATTTTGAATACAGTGGGCCCCAAAGGATTAAACCTAATTCCGTATGATTTAACTTAAACTGTATTGAATTATCTTAATTCCATAGGGGTTTGTCCAGGACAGAGCCGGGGACTGTCTGTCGCGCCTTGGCCAGATGGCCGTTGCCCCAGTGTCCCTAAGCCCCTTGACCTTGGCTGTGCCTGGTGCTCTCTCCGCAGGACGCCCTCCGATACTCAGGCAGCGACGGCATCGGGCAGATCTCCCTGGAGTTCTACCAGAAGAAGAAGTCACGCTGGCCCTTCTCGGACGAGTGTATCCCCTGGGAGGTGTGGACCATCAAGGTCAACGTGGTGAACCTGGCCAACGAGCAGGAGCGGCAGATCTGCCGGGAGAAGGTGGGGGAGAAACTGTGCGAGAAGATTATCAACATTGTGGAGGTGATGAACAGGCACGAGTACCTGCCCAAAATGCCCACCCAGTCGGAGGTGGACAACGTCTTCGACACAGGCCTGAAGGACGTGCAACCCTACCTCTACAAGATCTCCTACCAGATCACTGACTCCCTCGGTTCCTCCGTCACCACCACCATGCGGCGGCTCATCAAAGACACGCTGGCACTGTAGGGCCTGGGGGCAGGGGGCTTGCACCTTTCTGCTCCCTGTCACACAGGATGACCCAGGGTGTCCTGGCAAGTAGAATCGTCTCAGAGCACAGTCCCAGCGGGTGTTTGCCCGGGCAGGCCTCTCTGCTTAGACCCCTCCCATCCATCTGTACATTTCCGACGGAAGCTTTCTGCAGGCTGGACTTGGGCTGGCCCTTAATTGTGAATCTCCCTATGTGGGGGTCACCTGGGGCTGCGAACTGAAATGACAGCAAAACTGCTCCTTGTGCCAGGTGGCCTATATTGCAGCTGGCCTGTCAGCTCCCCTCCCCCGGTCTCCCTTTCCTCCCTCAGATCCCTCCTGAAGCCCCAGTTCCCTTATGGACCCTCGTCCCTGCACTGCCTGGCACTGGGACTGCTGCTGCCTTGTTTCATCTGAGTGGGATTGTGAATTCCTGGACAGGGCCCCTCCTCTTTCTCCCCCATCTGTTTGGAGAGGGGCTTTGCACAGGCTCAAGCAATAGAGCAGTAACCTCTGGCTGTTGGGCGAGTCAGGGATTGTATTTCTCTGCCTTTAACACTGTCTTGTTGTAACAGTGGGGAAAGAATTGCCCTCAGCAGAGCAGCTGTGACCCCCCACAGCCATGGTTAGAACAGCAGTCAGGAGTCTCTGTGGGTGCCCATGAGGCAAGGCCCATCTCTGCCTCTCCCTCCGTCTGGGAAAGGGGGAGAATGCTGCCGGTGGTCGAAGAGTGCACAGGGTAAGCAGATGGTCTTTGCTAAGCTTCATAAAGCCCCTTCCCGAAAATACAGGGGCGCAGCTGGGCACTTGCCCAGCCACTAAAACCCATATTCTCTAGTCAGTCACCTTAAACCAAGTCCACGTCTGACGTGCGGCCACTGTGGTGAGAGTGGCTGCTGTGGAGAGAGGCTGGGCTGGCCGGAGACGTGAGTGCCGCGAAAGAGTGGCAGTTGCTTCCTGTTCCTGCCGGCTCTGTCCCCACACAACGCGTCGTCAGAGGGGCCGGTAGCTACGTCTACTTGGGCACACAGGAGCTAGTGCTTGTGTGTGTTGTCCAGCGACCTCACTGCACTGCCGTCACCTTGAAAACACCCCCTTCGTTCTTCCTGGCTGCTAAAAGAAAACTGAGCAGCCAGGAGCTCTGTGCAAAGCGGGGTGAGATCTCCAAACCCCGTCTCTTCAACACACTTACACCCCCGTCCCCACTTCCTCTCTCCTGGAGACTGACGCCCACATGTTTGTTACAGACACCCTGTGTTTAGAAACTGACCTGTCTGTGTTCCGTGGATCTCGTACTCTGGGCGTAATAAACACTGGCCTGGGCCTTCTCTTTGTTCCTTCTCTTGGATTGTCGAGAGTGTCTCCCCCCCGCTCAAGTAGCGTCACCTCGATCAGATCCAGGCTTTGCTGACTGCCTGGGTGCATCCCAGCAGTAAAGCCCAGTCCTTGGTGCGCGAGCGCTTCTGCTCCAGAGGCGGAGATGAGCGTGTGGGTTTCTCTGAGTCTACTAATAAACTGGTTTCACATCAGAGCTCTCTGTGTGCTCCCGTGTTCTTACCAAGGGGCTGCGTGAGTCGTATGGGGCCCGGTGAAGTGAGAACAGTTGCCGGGTGAAGGGCAGAGGAATGGGGAAAACCCGATGCTGATGGGAGGGCTCAGGGCCACGGTCCCCTCCAGAACGCTCAGGTCCCATGGGGACATCGACAGCCAGATTCTTCAAAGAGCCCTGGGCCCAATCCTTGAGAATTCTGGCCTGCGTGTGGGCCCCTTCCCTGGGCCAGATCATTCCTGAGGGGGAAACAGGTTTCCCAAGTTCCTCTGCTTGACCAGCCGGGCTAACAGGATGCGGTGTCTCTTGCAGCCGTACCGCAGGTTGGGATCCAGCCTGGGCTGGTCGTCCCCAGGTGGTAGCCAGCCACGATGGCTCCTCAGCCTGCTCTCAGACGATTGCGGCAGGTCTCGGGTCAGCTCCTGGAGGATGTTTAAATCCCACTCCCACAGCCCTAGCAATGGGACTCAATGGACCCAGAGTCTGGCAGTCGCTCGTGTTTGGCTGCCTTAGGAGCCCCACCTGGGGCCTGGTTTTCTGGCTTGCTGAGCACCCACCAGGGAGGCCAATGGGAGCTGTGGGTGCTCAGCACCTGTGGGAGAAGTTGGACAAAAAGGTGAAATCTCCCTTATCGGGGGCTGCTGTTGAGAATTCTGGCTTTAAATTCTTCTCTGCTGCCACAGCAGGGACACAAGAGGTGGCTCTGGGCCAGTCTGTGCCCAAGAGCTCTGGTCTCCAGAGGGGCCATGTAACCCGAGACCCCACGTTCAGACAGCCTGCCGGTTAGGGGGGATGCACAGTGTGCACTAAAAGCAGCAGGTCTCCATGAGGGGGCCACTGACCTGTAGGTTCGTGCTTCTCCACGGCACAGGGTAAAGGGAGACCAAAGGGCAAGGAAGCTAATACCGCAGTACTGGCGGCTGGACTTCAGCGAGCCAGCAGTGGGCTAGTCAAACGCCACACGGGGTTGAGAAGCGATTTCTTAGCCTGGTAAGCAATTGCTTCTTGGAAAGCACCTGGTGCAGCTATTTGTGAGGGTTTGAAGTCACCTGCAGGTGGGTCACAAAGTCGTGGTGTGGAAGCAAGATCCGGGAGCCCAGCGATGCTGGGGAGGAAGTGGGCCGAGCCCAGGACCTGTGGCACTTCGGGAATTTCAGCTCAGGATCTGCCCTTTAGGATCAACATGGAGGCTACTGCAGCCCGCAGCAGCGGCCCGAACAGAAAAATGCAGCCGTGCGGGGCCTGGCCACAGCAGCTGTTGGACGAGCCCAGCCCTGCTAGCTAATCCTTCGGGGTGGGAAGTGATGGGTACTTGGTCCAGCTGATGCTGCGGCAGGGAGAGGGATTTACTCTGTTGGGATTGGGTCAGGGTAGGAGGATTAACAAGCTGCCTGATGAAAAACGCTCTGGCTCCTTAATTACCGTGGGGCGCGGGGGGTGAGTCCAAGCTGCACAAGGATGTCTCCAACTTCGCCAGCGCTGCTGACAGCTGCGGCCCTGGGGCACGTCACATCAGAGCCAAACTTAAATAAGGGCTGAAAAGTTTTCTCTTCCAACATTTCTGCTTGAAGCTCAGTGCTTGGCCAAGTTCCACGCACTCCGGTTCAGCCACGTTTCGGCTACCTGTGTGCAAAAAGAAACAACCGTAATCGCTTCCTGGTAATGGGGAAAGGGACCCCCCTCCCTCCCTCCTCTGGCTCCACTCACCGGCCTCCCAAAGGAGTGAAACTTCCCGTCTCTGGTCAGAGGGGGACGCATGGACCAGAACAGGACAACGGTTGGCGCAAAGGTGGCACTGGGGGGTTGATCAGGCCCTGCTCCAGGATGCACCTGCGGAGTATTTACCTGGTTTGTTCAGATGGTGCCTGGCTGAGCAGGGGGCCCGTTGGGGTAGGGGCGGTATAAACAGACTAGGAGCCTATGTCATGATCTTTAGGAGCAGGAGGAGCTGCTGAGGGTGAAATCTGGGCCTCTTTGAAGGTGGGGAGCTTTGCTGTCGACTCATGGGAGCCAGGATTTCATCTCCTGCGGCTGCACCCCATGTGGTGAACCCTCGGCTCTGGTGTCACCAAAGGACCAGCTCGAGGGCCCAGCGAGGAGCCGGCTCTCCAGCTCAGCCCAGATTCCCCGGGGTTTCCCCAGGAATGTGGAGGTGCACTGCCCCTGGGGTGCAGGGTGTCTGGTTCCCAGAAGGAGCACTGGGGGGCTGTTCCCCCAGAGTGGAGGGGTTTCCCCAGGGATATGGGGGGTGCAGGGTCTCTGGTTCCCTGGAGGAGCATGGGGTGGGGGCTGTCTCCCCGGGGGGGGGGAGGGGTTTCCCCAGGGATATGGGGGGAGCAGGGTCTCTGGTTCCCTGGAGGAGCATGGGGGGGGCTGTCTCCCGGGGGGAGGGGTTTCCCCGGGGATATGGGGGGAGCAGGGTCTCTGGTTCCCTGGAGGAGCATGGGGGTGGGGGCTGTCTCCCCGGGGGGGGAGGGGTTTCCCCGGGGATATCCAGGGAGCAGGGTGTCTGGTTCCCTGGAGGAGCATGGGGTGGGGGCTGTCTCCCCGGGGGGGGAGGGGTTTCCCCGGGGATATGGGGGGAGCAGGGTGTCTGGTTCCCTGGAGGAGCATGGGATGGGGGCTGTCTCCCCGGGGGGAGGGGTTTCCCCGGGGATATCCAGGGAGCAGGGTCTCTGGCTCCCTGGAGGAGCATGGGGTGGGGGCTGTCCCCCCGGCGGGGGAGGGGTTTCCCCGGGGATATGGGGGGAGCAGAGTCTCTGGCTCCCGCTGCAGGGAGATGCGTTGTTCCGAGCCGTGGGGCTGGAGAAACAATCCTTTCCTGACATCACTTAAACCCTCCCCGCCCGTCACTGCCCTGCAGCCACAGCCCTGCTCCGGCGCGGGCAGCGCGGCGAGCTCCTGGCCGGGAGGCGCAGACGGGGCAGCTGCGGGGATTTGCCCCGGGTGCGGCGGGCACCGGGTGCGCTTTGCCAGAGCCCCCCCCACGCTGCGGGGCCCTCGCCTCTCCCGGGCGGAGACATGAACAGCAGCGCCCCGAGCCCCAGCCGCGCCCCGCGGGCCGCCGCCCCGACGCTGGACGCGCTCCTGGGCGCCTGCTGCGCCGCGGGGAGCGGGGGCGCGGGGGGCGAGCCGCGGGGCCGCTCCATGGCGCAGGTCGCGGTGCTCTGCGTCCTCTGCCTCACCGTCCTCTTCGGCGTCTTCTTCCTGGGCTGCAACCTGCTGCTCAAGTCGGGGAGTCTGGTCAGCCAGGCGGGGAGGGACCGGAGCCCCGCCAAGGAGCTGGAAGCGGGGCTGGGCACCTAGGGGGCCCGCCCCGGCCCCTTCCGCAGCCGCCAGCGGAGCTGGAGCCTGGAGCCTCGGCGGCAGGTGCCGGGGGTGTCTGGAGGGTACCGGGACACATTTGAGGGGAGGGCTGGAAATCCAGGCCCCCCCTTTTCTCCTCTCCCTGCTCGGCCGGGCCCCCGGCCCTAGCAGGGGCGAGCGCCCTCGCCCGAAGCTGGCCCTTCCCCTCCCTGGACGTCGGTCTGCGAAGCTCGCCGGGCGCTTTCCGAGCCGCGCCCGGGAGGACAAACGAGCTCCCGGAGGCTCCAGGCAGCCCTCGCTGGGTGATGGTGTCACCGGGACCGTTCAACGCGCCGCGGACCGAACCGGCTCCGGCTCCTGCCCCGCGAGACTCCTTCTGCCCCAGCCGCAGACCAAGACAAACCGCAGCCGGAGCCTGGAAACCCGCCGCGCCTGCCGAGGGCCGCGCTGCTGCCGGGGGCCGCACATCGCGGCTCGTTCCTCGCCTAAAATGGACAGAGCCAGGTGGCTGCGGCTCCCAGGCCGGCGGCGGCGGCTCGCGGGGAACTGAGTGTGAACGGCTTGGGCTCCAGGCCCGGGGTCCTTGTCCCTCCCTCCGCTGGTCCGTTCAAAATCGGTATTAAACTACATGGAAACTCGCTTCAGTCCCGAATTCATTTCCCGCGGAGCCACCCGCGGCGAGGCCGGCTCAGACCTGCCCCGACGAGCTCGGTGCGTGGGTTAGGCCAAGCTGCGGAGCGCGGCGGAGACAGGCCGGGGGAAGGGGGCAGGTTTCCCCATATGCCCCGGGGTAACCGCGGAGCGAGGGGGCTCCTGGGGACAGGCCAGCTGGGTCAGTTCACTCGCGTTCAGCGGCGGGTCCTCGCCCGTCTGGCCGCTGTGAGTCTGGGGCCGCGTCCCTCCGCCGCGTGCGGGGTTCGGGTCCCAGAAGCGCCGAGAGAAGCTTCCAGTCTCCCCCTTTCCTTGTGAGCGCCCGGGGCTGTTTCTGTCCCGCGGCAAGAACAGGCGGGCTTGCGGCACCTTGGAGACTAAGCCGTGTATCTGGGCCCAGGCTTCCCCGGCTGCAGCCCGCGGCACCGGCTGCTGCAGCTCCCGCAGGCTTAGTCTCGAGGGCGGCTCCTCTGGTCCCTGCGTTCCTCCTCCTGTTCACCCTGGGAACGCCAGGCCCCTGCCCCGGGACAGCCCAGGAGTGGAGCCGATGCCTCCGCTGGGGGGAGTTGCCCTGAGCTCTGCAGGTGGCGCCGGAGCGACACCAGATTGACACCACTTGAGGCTCTGACCCTCAAAGGTTGGGCCTAAACTCGTGTCCCTCTCGTCAGATCTGTCTGGCGCTGCACAGTGCGTCTCAGCCCCTGTGCGAGGTGCGGCCGGGCCGGGCAGGTTGTAAAGGTCCCTGTGACCGGCTGGCGGGACAGGCACTGCTGGGGAGCAGCCAAGGAGCCTGCCCCAGGCTGGCACTGGCTTGGCACTGGGATCGGACGCCCTCTCCTGTGTGTGTGTGGGGGGGGGAGAGACCTTTACAAATCCCCCCTTCTCCCGCGCTCCGCGGGTCTCCTCGGAACTCAGGGCGGGAGACTTCGGCTGGAGGTTTCCCCAGACTTACGGTTTCGCCAAGAGTGAGAGCTGATTTGGGCATTATAAGGTGCAATCAGCAAAAAGTCCAGACCAGTCATAAACATAGGTGGTGCTTTCCAAGGGCCCTTTCACAAAGCTGGAAACAATTATGAGCCAAATCAGCTGGGAGGAAGAATTTTTAATCAGAAAAAACTGAAAGATAATTGGGAATCATTTAAGAACACCTTACCGACTCCCCGAAAGCCACAACTGAGGAAGAAGGCTGTGCTGGTTAAAAAACCAATGTGGTTTGGAGGGGAAGTGGAGGCAGATATATATATATATCAAATGGAAGAAAGGGGAAGTTGATAGTAATTATTAAAAATCACAAATTAGGAACTGTAGAAAATTTAAAAATTGATAAGGGAAGCTAAAGGACAGAAGGTGAACTCTATGGCCAGCAGCGTTAAGGACAATAAGGAGTTTTTAAAATAAATTAGGAACAAAAAGAATCCTGACAATGGGATTGGTTCATTACTAGATGGAAATGGTAAAATTATACATCTAGGAGCAAAGAACACAGGCCAGATTTGCTGGATGAGGAACTATCCTAGGAAGCAGAGACTCTGAAAAAGATAGGTTTCAGAGTAGCAGCTGTGCTAGTCTGTATTCACAAAAAGAAAAGGAGTACTTGTGGCACCTTAGAGACTAACCAATTTATCTGAGCATAAGCTTTCACGAGCTACAGCTCACTTCATCAGATCCAGTGATCTCGCGAAATCTTATGCTCCAATAAATTGGTTAGTCTCTAAGGTGCCACAAGTCCTCCTGTTCTTTCTGAAAAAGATGTGGGGGTCGTGGTGGATAATCCACTGGACATGAGCTCCCAGTGCAGCGCTGTGGCCAAACGAGTTAATGCCACCCTGGGACGCCTAAACAGGGGACTCGCAAGTAGGAGCAGGGAAATTATTTTACCTCTGTATGTGGCACTGGTTCAACTACTGCTGGAGTCCTGTGTCCAGTTCTGGGGCCCCCAGTTCAAGAAGGACGTTGATAAAGGGCTCAGAGAAGAGTCACAAGATTGATTCAAGGATTTGAAAACGTGCTTTATAGTGATGGACTCAAATAGCTGCGTCTGTTTCGCTTAACAAAGAGTTCAGAGGTGACTTGATCACAGTCTGTAAGTATTTGCCTGGGGAACAAATATTTAATCAGGGGCTCTTCAGTCTAGCAGAGGAAGGTTGAACCCGATCCAGTGGCTGGAAGCGGAAGCTAGGCACATTCAGACTGGACATAAGGTGGACATTTTTCACATTGAGAGTAATTTACCACTGATGTCATTTCCCAGGGCTCGTGGCAGATTCTCCATCACTGGCCATTTCAAAACCAGGGTATGATTTTTTTTACAAGCTCTGCTCTAGGGATTATTGTGGGGCAGGTTTCGGGCTGTGCTTTGCGGGAGGTCCTCCTGGATGATCACAATGGTCTCCTCTGGTGTGGAATCTGTGAATTAGCAGCTGGAAATTAAAGGATTCAGGATCCATTTTCACCTCCCCCACCCTCCAAGATGTTCGGGGGTCTCAAGGTGCTGCATAGATGTGGGGCAGCTCAGTGCCAATAGCCTTATACTCCAGGAGGGGAACTAAGGCACAGCTTGGCCTAAAACTCTGAGCTAGTGTGAAAGGCAGGAGCCCTGACTCCCAGCCCTGCGCTCTGACTGCTACCCTACATTGTCACTGGCGGTTAGGATTTATCTGTGGCTGTGCTCTTAAGAGGGATGGTCCCTGCCCCATGGACCTGGCGCTGTAAGGACAGACGAGTGGCAGAGGTCAGGAGAATAACAAGCAGTGAAATCAGCTCCCTGATTCCTCCAGAAAGCAGCTGATGCTTCAAGCAGGAGCTGGGAGCTAATCCCAGTAATTCTGATTTCAAAGGGTGCTTCCCCTCTCGTTTCAAGGGATTAGTCTGGGGGGATGATCCCTGAGTGAAAAGTGACCGAGTTATGACTGGCTTCTGCTGGGAGCCAGAATGAAGCGCCATCCACAGGGAAGCCTGGATCTCCTTGTGCAGAAAGCCCAGAGCCATGAGCCTATTTCTGGGCTGACCACGGTCATGTCACTTAATCCTCCTGTACATCTGCCTCATCCCTGTCTACAGAACAAAGCTAACAGCCCTGACCTGCCTGCCAGGTGACTGTGAGGGTTGGGTTTGTTAACACGCCCGTGTGAAGGCTGGGCTGGGCTTGCCAGGACACTTGTTGAAATATCCACTGTATTAGTGTGTTACTTTCTACTTAGCAGAAATCCTACCTCTAACAGGGCAGATAACTCGCTTTAATGCATCTCTCGGCTACAGCCAATAACAGTGCTGGAGTCTGTAATGAGTTTTATAATACGCGTGGTCCCGGGTATTGCAAAGATGCTGGACAGGGCTTTCCTTTTATTGCGTACATAAGAAGCAAAGATAAAGAGGCCCCCTGCCCCGTCAATCCCCGAGGATATTTCTCTGGCTGTTAGCTCCTGGGTGTAGCAGATGCTTAAATCTCTGCCCGTTAAACATGGGGGACTCAACGTGCCGATGTGACGCAGCAGGGAGGGGGGAGCGTTGACCTGGGAATGTGGCAGGGGAGTTTCACTGGGGATGGGAGACCTGAGAGCCTGTCACCTGAGCCGGGAGGGGGAGGTGACACCTCTGCCCGGGAATGTGGACAGAGGCTGCAGGAGGGAGCCGGCTGGGGGGGTTTAGTTTCAGTTTGGGGCTGGGTGGTGGAACGCCGGGAACCCCAGGGCTGGGGTCTAAGCTCCCTGCTCCCCAGAAGGACTTGACTGAGGGGTCCTGGTGGTACCCACAAGCTCTGGTTTAGACTGTGTTCCTATTGTCCAATAAACCTTCCGCTTTACTGTCTGGCTGAGAGTCTCAGTGAATCCCAGGAAGAGGGGTGCAGGGCCTGGACTCCCCCACATTCGGTGACAGCCTGCCAGACAAATCCTGTCCCTTTTAAAGGCCTGATTCTGGAAGGGCAGGAGCCAAGTGCTTGTCACCTAGTGGGATTGGGCCCCAATGGCCGAGGCACTGTCCTGTTAGGGAAGATATGTGTCTAGTAGTTAAAGCAGCAAACTCGGGGCCAGGACTCCTGGGTTCTATTCCTCTCAGGTAGGGGAGAGGGGTCTAGTGGTTAGAGCAGGGGGGGCTGGGAGCCAGGACTCCTGGGTTCTATTTCTGGATCTGTGCGACCTTGGTAAGTGGCTTCCCCTCTGTCTCTCTGTTTACCATCCCTGTGAAATGGGTGTAATACTGGCTCTCCCAGAGGTGCTGCAGGGGCTGACTCCCGGCTGTTTGCAGTGTGCGCTGAGAGTGTTATACCAACAAAATAAAAACCAGCAGGATCTTACTAAAAGGGGAAAAGGCAAAATGCCACATTTATTGTGAATACAGAACGAATCCTAGTAAGCAGTTAGTTATAGCGATAATATTCCATTCAATTTCGTATTTATTCTCACATTTATTCACACACACACACACACACACACACACACACACACACACGGGTTCTGCAGGGTTGTTATCATAGTTACAAGCCTTAGAGTTGCTCATGCCAAGCCACTGGCCAGGTGGCCTGAACATGAGGAGGGAGCAGGGCCTTGTCAGATGCTCATCTGATGCTCCTGGAAGTTGGTTTACAGAATCAGACCCCAAAGTTCTCACTTTCTAGAAAGAAAAGGAGTACTTGTGGCACCTTAGAGACTAACTAGAGTCCATTTTTATAGGAATTTCTTCCTAGGCCAGTCTATGGAATTGCTTCATCATGCTGTTGCTGAATCAATCAGCGGATGGCACATTCCTGACGGCTCCGTGCTGCCAGATGTGATCTTGTCCTTTGGGTCTCCCATCCTTGAGGCTGTTGGGTGGATTCCAGTCTGCCCTCCGGGGGTCCTCTGGTTATTTCCACTTGACGCCTTCTTCAGCTGATGGACACTGGATTCTTAGGCTGGCACCTCCCTGATCATTCAGTTATTATCCACACCAAGCATCCATCCACATACATCCTCTCTCTATTTGAATCACAATTGTTAACAAAGCAAGATGAATACAACAAAAGGGCGGGGAGTCTCTGGGAGCTGTTTCTATTGTTACAGAGTATTGCTTTGAGTCTCTCTCTGTGTGAATTGCTTTGAGAACAGACTCTGTCTTAGAATGTACTAACGCAATTAGCAGCTTGCAAGTTTCACACATAGAGGGAGAGAAACAGTACCAAAAACCAAGAGACCTCTTCATTAGTAATACCCTGGAATTTAAACTATGGGGAATCAAACTCATTTGTGATTTTAACACAGAACTTCTTTAATATGATCCAACATAATCCTTGAAGGGGCAGAGCTGTGGGAGCGCCAGGGGTCGTCAAGCACAGCACCAGCTGCTGCTCATGGCTCCTGCTCTCTCTCCCTCCGCACTGGGATTGCGCTCTGTGGAGAAGGTACGTTCTGTGCTGGGCAATCAGCAGCCCCAGCCATTAGCAGGTGACCTTGACCACGGCCTGCCGCACTTTCCCTTGCAGGGCATCAGACAGGGCCCTGCCCAGCACTGAGCGCCACACACATCCCCGGCTCGGGCGTTAAGCCCTGCAGAGCCAGGGAGGGACAGTCCTTTGGCCAGCGCAGACCAGATGCTTCTGGAGCAAGTTGTGGGGTGGATTGTTCCAGCATGCAGCAGGGAGGGCTGTGTGTCAACAACACAGGGGGCCTGAGCCGGTGGCCTGGCTGAGCTCAATGGAGCCGTGCCAGTTTACACCAGCAGGGATCTGTCTGATACATTTTTCTCACCTCCTGCACCACACGGGCCAGAGCACCTCAGCCAGCAGCTCCTGTGTCCAGCCCTTGCTGCTAAGCTGCCCACTCCGCTGGCGCCAGCCTGGGCTGTGCCCCAAAGGGAGACCGAAGAGCAGAGAGACTCAAGTCCCTCTCCAGGCCATGCCCCAGCTGTATCCAGGCGGCACCGTCCCTACTAACCTGCCATGGAGCCAGCAGGGGTAAATCCTGCCCTGCCCCGTGGCTCTGCTCTGGCCATGCTCCCTGGTCTGGGGAGGGACACTGGGTCCCCTGGAGCCGTGGCCAGCAGCAGCGTGGAAGGGTCCTGGGGAGCTGAGCTCTGCCCATGTGGGAAGGGGGGTGTGCAGCCTGGCCGCGCTGGTCACTCTCTGGGGGGCGCCGCTCAGACAAGGAATTAGAGGGACCTGACTGTGGGGGCTCCACGGGGCTCTTGGGGAGCCCAGGGCAATACTGCTCCCCTTCTCCCCCATGCATCCCATCCCCACAGCTGCGGCTCCCCCTCGGGGCTAGTGGGGTTAGTTTGCTGATGGTTGTGAGCCGTTCTGAGGAGGAAGGGCCACGTGTGAAGCGAGTTTGCTGGGTCTCAGCCCAGTTCTCACACTACGTTGCCCTCACACCTCGCTGCTGGTCTCGGCAGACAGGCCAGGACTCTCGGGCTCCCCTCTCCCAGTGTGGGGCGAGGGGAAAGCCTTCTGCTGCATTTGAGGGGACCAGGATTGGGCCCCCTAGTGACTGCTCAGCATAGGGGGCCCGGCGATGGCCCCATGGCCCAGCAGCCCTCGTGGCTGGGGAGTTTCGTCCCCCCATACACAGCCAGCCCGGGAGCAGACACCCATTTCCTCGCCTGTTTTATCTGCTCCTTGTGTTAAATCCTGCGATGGTGGCAGCGTTAGGGAGGGAACAAGCCCTTGCTGTAGCCGCCTCCTGACGGCACAGGGAGAGCAGAGGGCCCTCCCTGGACGCAGGCTTGGGCCTAGGTGCAGCCGTCAGCTGTTCCTGGGCACCGTGGTTCTGCTGCTGACCCCCCCCATAACCTGGTAGGTGCACATGTGGGGGGGCCAGACCCCCAGCCGGCGGCAATCGGCTGTAGCTTCATTGGAGTCAATGGGGCCAGACCCCTGGCTGTGTCAGTCGGCTGTCATTCCATGAACACCCACAGCACTGCACTGATTTACAGCAGCTGAGGCGGCGAGCCTGGGCTGTTGGTTCCCACTCCCTGCACGGCTCCGGATGGGGCTGACTAAAGTCCAGTTGCAGGGTCTCAGCAGGCTCTGGCCCCATCTGCCTTGTTCGGTCATTCTGTAGCCACCTGCTCATAGCCCCTCGCATCCTGGTGGCTTCCACAGCCTCCTGGGGCCAGGGCCGGGGCTGTCCTTGGATGGAGGGACCTGCAGGGAGCAGCGGGGAATGAGCTGATGGATCATTAGGCCACACTCTCCTGTAGGGGGCGCTGTGCACCTGTCTCTCAGGTGACGCCTAATCAGACTCAAAGCCAGGACAGGTCCCAAGGCAGGAGGTTGTGGGTGTCTTGGCCCAGCTCCGGCTCGAGCCAGTTACAGTCTGTTCCTGAGGCTCCGTCTGTGACGAAGTGGGACTGTTCTTAATGGTTCCTCTGAATAGTGTGGGGGTGCCTCAGTTTCCCCTGTGCAGTTCTTAAGTCTCTAGGAGGTGGGATAAGGATGTATGATCGTTGCAGAGCCCTAGAGGGCAGGTGTGTGCAGGGGTCTGGACGCAGAGAATGGCCGACACCCTGTTTCCTGGCCACTGATGGCCTGGGCCCTTCCCCCCTGCAAGGTGAGAGCTAAAGGGTTGGAGAACAAAGGAATCCGGTGACCTCCTGGCCGGGGAAAGGGACAAAGCCCAGAGGAGGAGGGGCTGGAGGGAGTTTCAGTTTGGGGCTGGCTGGGACATGGAGTGAAGTGCAGACGTGGTTGTCTGGCTCACTGCCCCCCAAAATGGACCCAGCTGAGGGGTCCGGTTCTCTGCACCTACAAGCTCTGTGCTAGGTCATGTCCCTGTCGTCTAATAAACCTTCTGTTTTACTGGCTGGCTGAGAGTCCCGTCTGACTGCGGAGTTGGGGGGCAGGACCCTCTGGCTTCCCCAGGACCCTGCCTGGGCGGACTCGCTGTGAGAAGCGCACGGAGGGGCAGAGGAGGCTGAATGCTCCGAGGTCAGACCCAGGAAGGTGGCAGCCGGGGGAGCTGTGTGTCCTGCAGACAGGCTGCTCCCGGAGAGGAGACTCCCCAGAGTCCTGCCTGGCTTCATGGGGAGCAGTTCCCGAGCATCGCCCGGGGACCCCGTGACACTGTCCGCTTCCTGTCCCAAACTGCGCAGGGTGTTGCTCTGCAGGTGTTAACCAGCCGCCACACCTGCCCCAGAGCCACCGGCAGGCCCGGGCCGGCAGAGCAATCCTGGTGCAGTGCAGCGGGCAGCGCCACGCCCCGCCGACGCCATGGTTCCATGTCACTGCGGGGTGATCGCTTTACTCCCGGCTGACTCTGACGAAAGGCAGGTCAGGATCGGGCCCAGTAGGTCTGATTTGGAAATGTAGCTTCCTGCACTGGACGGTCACAGCCGGCTGGTCCCCTCACTGGGTTTGAAACCAGCAACAAGAAGCCAGCACCGCAGGGGGAACCAAGGTCACAATCTGCCCCAGTCCCATTCCTAAATGCCTGATGGCGAAGTCTGAAAGCAGAGGCTGAGAGAGGCTCTAAATGTGATCACATGGAAAGGCAAGTGGTCCTGCTGGAAAATAATCCTCTGCCGTTTTAATGCCTGCCTGTCAAAACCCGTCTTAGGGGCTGTGACCCACAAAGCCAGTGCCTGGAAGGGGGCTGCGGAGAAGCTGGATTCTGATGCATGCAGGGAGCTTTCTCTGCATGTGCGTCAGGGCTCCTGTGCGCTGCTCCCGGCTCTGAAACCCACCAGACACCGAGTGCAGGGCGGCCAGCCAGGACGTGCATCTGCATTGGCTGGATCCAGCCCAGGTGAGGAGAGAAAGAGACAGATTCTGCTCTCAGCTCCCCTGGGGGAAATCCAGAGTCACCCCACTGCAGTGGGGTCAGGACCAGATTGTCTCAAGAGATGCCAGTGTAATACTGGAGTAACTCCACTGACGCCAAAGGACTTGCTGTGGATCGATGCCATCGCTGCAGAGACAGACTCTGGCCCCAGTTGAGCCCCACGGTTAGGCCTTTCCCAGAGGAGAAGGCGTTCGTGTGAGTGTGCCCCCTTCTGGCCACGCCCCTCCCACCAGGATTCTGTCCCAGCGACTCCAGCGGGCCAGTCATAGGAGCAGGAGCAGGCCTGACGTATTTCTTTGCACGCAGCGACATGTCGATATTGGCCCCTCTTGGCCTCAGTACCACTAAATCACCAGACCTGATTGGTGCCAGGGGGCAGTGCCCAGGGTTAGAACTCGGTGCGTGGTGGGCTGTGCGGGACGCTCCAGCTCTGTGCCCTGAGGGAGCCGGGCAGCCCCGCTGGGTCACAGTGACCTGGGTGCGCGTGAGTGCGCTGGAGGGCAGGGCCCTTCATTTCTGCACAGACTGCAATAATCCCCCCCGCCGCCTCCTCCCCGTATCCACACGCACCACAGGGGCGAAGCCACGGCCACCCTGGCAGGCAGCATCTCTTAATGTTGATAAATGCAAAGTAACGCACCTTGGAAAACATCATCCCAACTACACATACACAACGATGGGGTCTAAATGAGCTGTTACCACTCAAGAAAGAGATCTTGGAGTCACTGTGGATAGTTCTCTGAAAACATCCCCTCAGTGAGCAGTGGCAGTCAAAAAAGCGATAGATAATAAGACAGAAAATTTTGTATTGCCTCTATATAAATCCATGTACGCCCACATCTTGAATACTGCGTGCAAATGTTGTCGCCCCATCTCAAAGAAGATATACTGGAATTGGAAAAGGTTCAGAAAAGGGCAACAAAAATGATGAGGGGTATAGAACGGCTTCCGTATGAGGAGAGATTGATAAGAGTGGGACCTTTCAGCGTGAAAAAGAGATGACTAAGGGGTATATGATAGAGGTCAATAAAACCATGAGTGGTATAGAGAAAGTAAATAAGGAAGTGTTATTTACTCCTTCTCATAATACAAGAACAAGGGGCCACCAAATGAAATTAATAGGCAGCAGGTTTTAAACAAAGTATTATTTATTATTATTTAAAAGAAAGTATTTTTTCACGCAATGCACTGTTAACTTCTGGAACTCCTTGCCAGAGGGTGTTGTGAAGGCCAATACTATAATGGGGTTCAAAAGGGAGCTAGATGGATTCATGGAGGCTAGGTCCATCAATGGCTATTAGCCAGGATGGGCAGAAATGGTGGCCCTAGCCTCTGTTTGCCAGAAGCTGGGATTGGGTGACAGGGCATGGACCACTTGATGATAATTTGTCTGTTCATTCCCTTTGGGGCAGCTGGCATTGGCCACTTTCGGTAGACAGGATACTGGCTTGATGGACCTTTGGTCTGACCCAGTATGGCCGCTCTTATAGTCTTATGGGCCAGTTCCTCAGCTGGTGTGCCACCAGCATAGCGCCATGATGCTAGCCCCGGCTTGCTGGGGGAAGGTCGCAGTGTCTCTCTGTTCCCCACCAAGCTGGGAGTGGCTATAAAGTGCTTGGCGAGCCTGCGAAGGGCGGGGCAGGATGCAAGCCATGGTGCTGGTCTAGGGCACCCAGGGCTAGTGCCTACCCCCCACGGAAGTCGGGAGGCTCAGTGGCCAGTCTGGTTGTGGGGTGTCACGAAGTCCCCGGGCGATGCTCTGGAACTGCTCCCCATGAAACCAGGCAGGACTCTGGGGGAGTCTCCTCTTTGGGAGCAGCCTGTCTGCAGGACACACAGCTCCCCCGGCTCCACCTTCCTGGGTCTGACCTCGGAGCATTCAGCATCCTCTGCCCCTCCGGGGGCTTCCCACAGCGAGTCCACCCAGGCAGGGTCCTGGGGAAGCCAGAGGGTCCTGCCCCCCAACTCCGCAGTCAGACGGGACTCTCAGCCAGCCAGTAAAACAGAAGGTTTATTAGACGACAGGAACATGGTCTAACACAGAGCTTGTAGATGCAGAGAACGGGACCCCTCAGCTGGGTCCATTTTGGGGGGCAGTGAGCCAGACAACCACATCTGCCCTTCACTCCATGTCCCCAGCCAGCCCCAAACTCCCTCCCCCTCCAGCCCCTCCTCCTCTGGGCTTTGTCTCTGTCCCGGGCCAAGAGGTCACTGGATTCCTTTGTTCTCCAACCCTTTAGCTCTCACCTGGCAGGGGGGAAGGGCCCAGGCCACCAGTTACCAGGAGACAGAGGGTCGGCCATTTATGTACCCTGGCCCTTTGCTCTGCAACAATTACACCCCCTTATCCCACCACCTAGAGACTTAAGAAATGCCTAGGGAAAACTGAGGCACCCCTCCAGTATTCAGAGGAAACATTAAGAACAGTCCCGCTTCGTCACACGGGGATGGAGCACAAGGCCTCAGACCAGGTAATGGTGGGGAAGTTCTGCTAGCCCCATTTCCCAGATGGGGGAGTGGAGATGCAGACACTTGCCTAAGGTCAGGCAGCCACTTAGTGGCAGAGAAAGGAAGAGAACCCAGGAGTCCTGACTCCCAGACCTCTGCTCTAGCACTACCAATGCTGTGAAGGCTTTCATGACAGTGAGCTAGCTGCCCCCTAATTTACACACTCATAGAGTGGGGAGAATCTGTCCATCCTCATATACCCCTGGCTGGCTCTCTCTCCTACACCCCAGCTCTCTCTCTCATACACATCATCTATCTATCCATCCATCCATCCCCACACACCCCCTCTGTCTGTCTGTCCCCTACACCCCCTATCTATCCATCCATCCATCCTCATACATCCCGTTTCTGTCTGTCCCCTACACCCCCTATCTATCTATCCATCCATCCCCATACACCCCCTCTATCTATCTATCTATCCATCCCCACACATCCCCTCTGTCTGTCTCCTACACCCCCTATCTATCCACTCATCCATCACCACACATCCCCTCTGTCTGTCTGTCCCCTACACCCCCATCTATCCATCCATCCATCCTCATACATCCCCTCTGTCTGTCTGTCCCCTACACCCTCTATCTACCCATCCCCAGACACCCCCTCTTTCTGTCTATCTATCTTCACACAGGGACTACTCTGAATAGTTGCACTGAATCAGCTGTAGGATCGGGTCCTGAGCTGGCTATCTGGGGCCTTCGCTGTTCTAGGGATTTGGGGCTGAGGAGGGTGGGCTTGGGGCTAGTCTCCTAAACGTGGTGGGAAGTAGCTGGCCACGGGCCGTACGCTGGTCTCACTGGAGTGGAGGCTGAGGGGTAGGAATGGGAGGAGAATCGGGTGCTGGGTGTCTATTTTAGAACCTTAATTTGGGCCAGAGGAAGCGCTGAGGGGAGGTTTGGCCCCGGTGCCACCCAGAAGCTTTATAGTCCTGGGGGTGGATTCGTTCCCTTTTCTGTGACTTTCACAAGCGTGGCCCGTTCTGTGCCCACTGCAGGGCCTGGGAGCCGAGCCTGCGCTTCATCAAGTGGCCCCTCATCGTGTGTCTTCAGTGCTCGGCAGCCGTGGGGGCAGCAGGTTGGGTCAGAGGCACAGAGCTCCGGGGGGAGACGGGCTGGGGGGCACTGGCTGTGCCAAGCGGGCAGAGTCCGATGGGCATCGGATCCACGGGGGCAGCTAAAGGGCCTGCAAGGGTGGATGGGAGCACTGGGGAAGGAGCTGAGGGGCGGGGAAGGTCCAGGGGCTTTTGTCTGCAAGAGGCGACCCCTCTCGCCCCATCTGCTGCTCGGCCCTGCCCGGGGTGCCAGGCCCAACCCAGCCTGCCCGGTCCCTGGCCCCCCGGGAACTGCTCCCCCCCCCGCCCGGCCCGAGCCCCCCCCCCCCCCCCGGTCCCTGGTCCCCCCGGGAACTGCTCCCCTCCCCCGGTCCCTGGCCCTGGCTCTGTCTGAAGGGGATTCAGGTGCCACCTTTTTTGCTGGCAGTTTGGGGCCCTAAACGAGCTGGGTTTCTCGGCTGCCCCCACGGAGGGGGCGTGAAGGGCTCTGCAGCTCGGGGGGCTCTGAAAAGCCCTGGTGGCCCCAGGGCGGTGGAGGGGCCCGTGGAGTCCCAGCGCTGCGGGGCCAGGAGCCGGCGGGATCCAGCTGGCACAGGCCTGGGGGGCGCTGGAGACAGTGAGGCGCGCAGGAGGGACGGAGGGGAATCTGCCCAAGGACACGCACCGGGTCAGGGCCACAACAGGGAACAGAACCCAGGAGTCCGGGCTCCCAGCGCTAACCACTAGCCCCCACTGCCCCCCTCCCCAGCTGGGAACAGAACCCAGGAGTCCGGGCTCCCAGCCCCCCCCCGCTCTAACCACCAGCCCCCACTGCCCCCCCCAGCCGGGCACCGAACCCAGGAGTCCGGGCTCCCAGCCCCCCCCCCCACTCTAACCACCAGCCCCCACTGCCCCCCCCCCCCAAGCTGGGAACAGAACCCAGGAGTCCAGGCTCCCAGCCCCCCCCGCTCTAACCACTAGCCCCCCCCCCAGCCGGGAACAGAACCCAGGAGTCCGGGCTCCCAGCCCCCCCCGCTCTAACCACCAGCCCCCACTGCCCCCCCCCCGCCGGGAACAGAACCCAGGAGTCCGGGCTCCCAGCCCCCCCCCCGCTCTAACCACCAGCCCCCACTGCCCCCCCCCGCCGGGAACAGAACCCAGGAGTCCGGGCTCCCAGCCCCCCCCCGCTCTAACCACCAGCCCCCACTGCCCCCCCCCGCCGGGCACCGAACCCAGGAGTCCGGGCCGGGGCCCGCAGGCCGGCCCGGCAGCGAAGGGGTGCCGCCCTGGCCCCGCCCCCCGCCCGGCCCGCCAATGGCAGCGCCGCTTACTGCCGGGTGGGCGCGCGGGCCCAGCTGACCGCGGCTCCGGCATGGTAACGTCCCGCTTTGTGCCCCGGCCCCCCCCGGGAACTGCCCCCCCCGCCCGGCCCCAGCCCCGGGAACTGCCCCCCCCCGAGCCCCCCCCCGGCACTGCCTCCCCCCGCCCGAGCCCCCCTCCGGCACTGCCCCGCCCCCCCGAGCCCCCCCCCGGCACTGCCCCGCCCGCCCGGCCCCAGCCCCGGGAACTGCCCCCCCGGCACTGCCCCGCCCCCCCGAGCCCCCCCCGGCACTGCCCCCCCCGCCCGGCCCCAGCCCCGGGAACTGCCCCCCCGGCACTGCCCCCCCCCGCCCGAGCCCCCCCCGCCCGGCCCCAGCCCCGGGAACTGCCCCCCCCGGCACTGCCCCGCCCCCCCGAGCCGCCCCCCCCCCGCCCGGCCCCAGCCCCGGGAACTGCCCCCCACCGACCCCCCCCCCGGCACTGCCCCCCCGCATGGGCTCAGCTCCTCTCCAGCCCAGCCCCCCCCCCACGCACGGGCTGAGCCCCCCGGGGCTGGCAGCTGGGGGTGCCCCGGGACTGGGGCTTCTCCCTGCGCAGGAGCAGTGGGCCCCACACGCTGCCCCTGGGTCTGTGCCTGCCAGGCTGGGGGGCGGGGAGGTAAAAGGGGGGGCAGGGTTGTCCCCCTGCCTTGATACAGACCCCCCCGCCCCCTCCACACACACGCCTCCAGACCCCCTCCCCCACCCAGCCAGTGACCCCTGCCGGGGGCATATGTGATACGGGGCCGGCAGCTCGGGGCCGTGCCCGGCGCTGGGCAAAGGGCAGCCAATGTCCTCCAAATGAATCATGGACAGCCAGCCCCACCCGCCAGGCCCCGCCCCACCGGGCCTCAGCCTGCCCCGGGGTCCCCCGCCCCACCGGGCCTCAGCCTGCCCCGGGGTCCCCCGCCCCACCGGGCCTCAGCCTGCCCCGGGGTCCCCCGCCCCACCGGGCCTCAGCCTGCCCCGGGGTCCCGCGCCCCACCGGGCCTCAGCCTGCCCCGGGGTCCCGCGCCCCACCGGGCCTCAGCCTGCCCCGGGGTCCCCCGCCCCACCGGGCCTCAGCCTGCCCCGGGGTCCCCCGCCCCACCGGGCCTCAGCCTGCCCTGGGGTCCTGCGCCAGGCCCCATCCAACAGCCCTCAGCCTGGCCCCAGGCTCCCCCACCCATGCCCAGAAGGAGCATCCCTGGGCCTCTCCAGTGGGGCAGCCCCCAGCAGGTGGGTGAGCAGCCATTTGTGGCCAAGGGGAGAGGGGTCATGATATGACACCTGTCCAGTGAGAGCTGAGACACCCAACTCGTTACACACAGGGTCCGTCAGCAATTACGCGCCATTGCTACCGGCCTGGATCAACCTCAGCCCAGGGAGCCGCGGACCAGGCTCTGCATTCTGCCGGGGAGCGCGGTGTTCTGAAAATAAAGATTGATCCGTCCCCATATGCACCCTCCATATATCTATCCCATACACACCTTCTGTCCATCTATTCCATACACCCCCTCTATCCATCCAGCCCCATACGCACCCTCCATCCAGCCCCATACACACTATCTGTTCCATATGCACCCTCTATCCATCCGCATACGCACCTTGTATCCATCCCCATACGCACACTCTATCCAGCCATCTACCTATCCCCATACGCTTCTTCCCTCCATCCAGCTAGCCAGCCATCCCCATACACACTATCCATCTATCCCATACGTACACTGCATCCATCCATCCCCGTACACATACGCCATCAATCCATCTACTAATCCCCATACACACCCCCATCCATCCATCCATCCATCCCCATACACACTGTCTATTCCATATGCAGCCTCTATCCATCCATCCCCATTCGCACTCTCTATGCATCTATCCCCATACACATTATCTACCCATCTATCACATATGCACCCTCCATCCATCCATCCCCTATGCAACCTTTATCCATCTATCCATCCCCATACTCATCTCCTGTCTGTCTATCCGTCCATCCCCATACATAGCTTCTGTCCATCCATCTCAGGGAAGATGCCGCTTCTCTTTAGTCTCTGCTTCCCTGTCCTTTGCTTCACTTGTTTTCTGGTGTCTATTTTAATTAAAATAAGATACAATTTAGTGTCTGCATGAGGACCCCCATGTAAGATACTGCACAGCACTCCAGGCAGGGCTGGGCATGGAACCCAGGAGTCCTGACTCCCAGCCCCTCCTGCTCTCACCACAAGACCATCCTTTCTTACCAGCTGTTTCCTACATTTACTTTTCTCTCTTGCTGTTGACAGTCGGCTCCGGACTCCAGCAGCGGCCCTGCAGGGCAGCCGGCCCCGTATCCCACTGCCCCTCCGATGATGCCTCCACCCTTTGTAAGTTACCTGTTCCTGGCGCCGCTTAGTAACCAAACCAGCATGACCCACCCGTCCCAGAGCGCAGCGCAAAGGGGGAAGGAATTGCTGGCCTGGCCGTGTGGGATGACTGTGCAAAGTGCAGTACACTGGCTGTGTGTGCGTGTGTGTGCGTGTGCATATGAGCATGTCTGCGTGTATGTGTATACATGTGCGCACATGTGTGTGTTGGTGTATGTGTGTGCACGAACATGGGCGTGTGCATGTGGGTGTGTGTGGGTGCGGGTGCGCGGGTGGGTGTGGGTGTGCACATGTGTGTGTGGGTGTGCGTGCGCACTCATTGCTCTGCGTTAGCTCAGACGGGGCAGTCTGTGCCGCATTCGCGGGTGAGGGGAGCTGCCGTGGTGCGAAGCCCCCGTGCGGACGTGCTGCGGCGGCGACAAGGAGGCACCCTGAGTGAGCTGCGCCAGTGGCTGCAGTGGGGAGCGGGGGGGGGGTGTCCCTGGCTGGCCAGGGCCAGTCCCTTCAGCAGGGGGCTGCCGTGGGGCCGGGCTGAGCAGCAACATGCAGCCTGTGTCTCTTCTTGTTCCTAGATGCCTCCTCCTGGAATCCCCCCTCCTTTCCCGCCCCTGGGACTCCCTCCTATCGGGCAGAGACCGCCAGCGATGCCCCCCATGCCCCCCGGCATGATGCCGCCTCTGCTCCCACCCATGGCAGGGCCCCCACCCATAGGACAGGTAAAGGCACTCCCTTCGTCTCTTTGTCTGAGCCCAGGGCCCCCCTGGAGCCTCCGCTCCAGGTGGAATGTCAGTGCAGGACCATGGCGTCGCACACGTGGGACCCATCGTCTGGGAAGCAGGGGCCAGTTGGTTGCGGGGAGGGGGGATTGGGAGCCAGGACTCCTAGGTTCTGTTCCCAGCTCTGGGAGGGAAACGGTGTCTGCTGGGGTAGAGCGGGGGAGGCTGGGAGCCAGGACTCCTGGGTTCTATCCCAGCACTGGTCTCATGGGCCTACGGCTGCAGGTCAGTCCCTCTCCCAGGCTGGGGGAAGTGGGGAAAGTGGCTGAGCAGTGTAACTCGGGGGAGGGGGCCGGGCTCTGGTGAGGCTGGATGGGCCAGGGGCTCTCTGCAGCCAAAAGTTTCCTGTTAAACCTCGATGATAAAGATGTTGGGAAAAGCCCCATGTGGATGTAGGTTCTGTGGCCCCATGTCCCTGTGGCCCCGATCCTGTGATTGGAGCCACGCTGTCGGTGTTCCATGGACACTGGTGGGGATCACAGGGTGGGGTTCTGAGCCAGAGGGTCCAGCCATTTCCCCAGCTCCATTGGCCCCGTGCCTGCCGGCTGATGTGCCAGGCTGCCATGTCACTTTTCTGTCCCCTAGATGCCACCCATGGTGCCTCCCATGATGCCAGGGATGCTGATGCCGGGGGTGCCAGCTGGTCCTGTTCCTGGAGTGGTGAGCATCCCTGGAACCTTCCGCTTTTCCAGCCAGCCATGCCCAGGCTCTCCAGACAGGCCCAGCGGCAGAGGCTGCCCGGGCTGACATGAGGGTGGAACGTAGAGGGGTCTCAATGCCCAGATCCTGCCCCTCTCCACGGGGGCCCCACTGCCCAATACTTGTTTCCAGAACAGAGCTCAGCATTAAAATGAAATGCCACCCTCGGGTGAGGGCGGGGGGGCCAGGACTCCTGGGTTCTTTTTCCAGTTCTGCTACTGACTTGCTCACTGCAGCATTGGATCACTCAGTGGCTGGCCTCATGACTCAGTTTCCCCGTCGCAGGAGGGGCTGGCTCTGAGCTCCCTGGGGTCGTTTGCAGAGGGATTCAGGGGGCCCTGGGTGGGGGAGTCTGGTGATGGGTTGGGTCCGAGCCGCAGCCCCCAGGCTCACGGCCCCATTTCTCTTTTGGCAGGCGGCTCCTGGGACAGACCCAATTGGCGGTGAGTCCCAGGGTCCATCGCAGGGGGGTGGTCCATGGGGGAGCTGATGGCCGGTCCATCCTATCAGGGGAGGGGGGAGCTGTCTGGAGGCTTAGGGAGGAGGGTGAAATATTTCTGCATCCCAGGGGAGCACCTGGGAGTCATGCCCGATCCTGAGGGGGCCTGATCCTGTGCATGATGCAGGGTGCCCAGCCCTGCCAGTCTCTCTTAGGGATCTGTAACCCCCACTCTGACAGCAGCACCTGACAGCCCCCCCACCCCCAACCATCCCAGTAACATACAGTTCTTGTTTTCCAGCTACTCCAGCCCAGCCAGCTCCCACGGTGAGTAGCCTCCCCCGCATCAATGCTCAGCAACGCTGCCGTACAGGCTCCCCCCATCCCTAAGGAGCGTTCATACCAGCCTCTTAACCCCCGTGAATAGCAGGGGGCTGCGGGTCGGGATTCAGGGGCACTGGCAGAGCTAGGGGGAGCCCAGGGCTGGGCTAGCAGGGGGCTGTGGTCGGGATTGAGGGGCACTCGCAGAGCTCAGGAGTTGATTCTTGTCACTCTTGTGACCATTAGCTCCCGAATCCCATGGTGCCCCCCATCCAGCAGAGCCTGATGGGCAGCGGCTCCCCCGCGCAGGATGTCCCCCGCAAGGTACTGTGTCCCGTCCCTTCCCGGTGGCTCTGGGGGGGGTCGCTGGCCAGTGACGCGGCCCTCGCGGCTGGGGTGTGTGTCAAAAGCGGCAGAAGCACCCTAACAGTGGGGGCCCTGGCCGCCTGCCCTCCTCCCCCCCGTTCCGGTGCCCCTGGTGTGTGTGCTCCCAGCCAGATCCCAGTTTAACCCCTGCGGGAGGAGCTGGAGACAACAGCCAGGGAAAGCCAAACAAGCCCCGTCCATCTGCTAAGGGCCTGATCCTGCCACCAGGGGGCGCCGCAGGTCGCGGCGTGTCGCCCCCCCGCCCCTTGCTCCAGTGGGGTGAGTGGGGAAACTCCAGCATTTCCACCACCCCGGAGCGTGGCTCGGCGGGCCCAATCCTGACCCGACTGGCCTCATCTGGAGTTTTGCTGCTGGTTGCGGTGGGAGCAGGATCAGGCCCAGTGCTGTGCAGGGAGGAGGCCGGGGCAGGGGCCCTGGTGGGCTGCATGGCCCTGGGGGGCAGGGTCCCTGCTGAGCTGTGTGGCCTTGGGAGGGCAGCTGGGAGGAGGACGGGGGGTCGGGGCTGGGTGGACCTGATCCTGCTCTTGCTTGCGGTGCCCAGAAGCCCCCATGGAGTGAGCACAGGGCCCCTGACGGGCGCGTTTACTACTACAACTGCCACTCCAAGCAGTCCACCTGGGAGAAGCCAGACGCGCTGAAGTCCAAGGCAGAGGTGAGTTCCTTCAGAGCCCTTCACCCAGCCCTGAGATGCAGCCACCTCTGGGGTGGGGCGCAGCAGCTGAGTGACAGCTGCACAGCCATGCTAGAGAGCAGCTGGAAATGTGCGTGTGTGGCCAGGAGTAGATTAGGGGGACAGAATATAACATGAGGATTTAGACCTCAGCTCTTGTGAGCCAGTGGCCTGCTCCCCTCCCCGGGCTGGCATAGAACCCAGGAGTCCTGCATCCATTAGAACCACTGGTCAGTTTCCTCCCCATAGCCCTCCATTGGCATCGGCCCCGTGGCTCAAGGTGCCCTGCTCTCTCCCTCCGCAGCTGCTGCTGTCCCAGTGTCCCTGGAGGGAGTACAAGTCGGACACGGGCAAGTCTTACTACTACAACTCCCAGAGCAAGGAGTCGCGCTGGACCAAGCCCCGGGACCTGGACGAGCTGGAGGGTAAAGGGGGCGGGAGCCCAGGGAGCTGGGGACCAGGGCAACCACACCCTTGGGAGCATAGGCAGACTCCCCCGTGCCCCAGGCTGATGCTCCTGTCTGGGCTGCAGAGTAACCCCCATGTGGGCCGGGCTGGGGGTGCAGCCAGTGCCCCCTGGGTCTCTGTGCCCCAGCCTGTGAGTGGTCCCAGAGCCCCCAGTGATCACCCCTGCCACGAGGGCAGGCCTCTGCGCCTGGGCTTCCGGACTCCAGCCCTCCCGCGCCTCCCCTGAGCTCTGCCCAGGAGTCCCATCTCACTAGACTGCTGCTCTGAGATCTCGGGGACCCGTTCAGAACAGGGGGTTGTTAGCCAGCAGGGCACAGCCCCCGTGTCCTGGGCGTGGCACGGGGAGGCAGAGGAGAAGCTGAAGTTGAGGCTGGCCAGTGCCAGGCTCCACCAGCTGGCTGCTGTGGATCTGCCATTCTCACTCTGCTCCTATCTCTTGGTCCTGGGGGAGCCTGTGTCTCGGAGCCCAGCGCTTGGCCCAGCCTCTGGCACCTCTCAGGCGCTCGCCCTGCTGAGCCCTCGCGGCCCTGCCCAGCTCCTGGCATTAGGCTCAGCCCCTGGGGCTCCCGGTGCCTGGACAGATCCTGTGTCGAGGCAGGTCGGTTGCAACTAATCCTTCGCTGGCCAGTCGGACCAGCCACGTGCCCCAGACCTCAGGCCTGCTTTGTCCCGGGAGCACCTTTAACCCTCTGCACCCGCCGGGCACAGAGGCAGAGCTCCTCGCAGTGACACGTCCCCATGTTGGCCACCGGGCGCCACCCACCGGGCACCGAGTAACGGCCGGGCTCTTTGTTTCCCTCCTTGCAGCGCTCATCGAGGAGGAGGAGGCTGGGTGAGTGGCTGGCGTCTGCCCCTGGGGCTTGGACCCATTAGCTCTGACCCAGGGCGGTAAGAGCAGGGCGCCGGCACCCCCGGGGGCCAGAGGGGGCCAGGGCCCTCAGGAACGGGGACCCTTGGGGGCAAGAGCCCTCAGGAACACCCCCTAGGGGCCAGAGGAGCAGGGCCCTCAGGAACGGGGGCTGGGGGGGGTGCACTCAGAAACGGGGCCCCCTAGGGCCAGAGAGGGGGGTACCCTCCAGAAGGCCATGGGTTTTGAGGGCAGGTACCTCCCTTGCTGGGGTGATGTGGGGACGGCAGAGCAGAGACCTCCCCCCTGGCATGGGGCCTACAGGGGCCACCCTGCCCCTCATGGGTGATGGGCCCCACTGAGCCATGAGCCCAGGGGACTGGCCCTCAGGACCCTGCGTGGGCCTCTGTGTCTCGCTAGACCCAGGCTCCGGCCTTCTCTGCTCTTCCAGGAAACATCAGGAGACGCCGTCAGGCGCCTCTAGCCCCAGCCTGTCCTCAGCCGCCACGACGGACACGGAGGCCCCGGGTGGGGAGGAGCAGGAGACGTCTGTGCTGGGGAGTGTGGCCGAAGGCCCAGAGGAAGTGGCCCTGCAGCAGGAGGAAGTGACCAGCAGGTGACGGCGACCTCGGCTGGGAGGCTACAAGCAGGGACCCCCCCCACATATCGGGGGCGTTTGCTCTCCTCGGAGACTGCGCGCAGGAGCCAGTTAGCACCAGCAGGGCTGGCAACCGTGCGCCCGCCCACCTGGGCGCCGGGCACACCCAGCTCGCAGGGGATACCCTGGGCAGGAGCTGGGCCCCGTGGTGTCAGGCTCTGCTCCAGAGTGTGGAACGGAGACAACAGACGCAGGCTGGGAGAGATGATCCTGTCGGGGAGCGACGGGGCCCCCGGGCCTTCCCCCGGGATCCCCCCTGTCGGGGAGCGACGGGGCCCCCGGGATCCCCCGTGTCGGGGAGCGACGGGGCCCCCGGGCCTTCCCCCGGGATCCCCCCTGTCGGGGAGCGACGGGGCCCCCGGGCCTTCCCCCAGGATCCCCCCTGTCGGGGAGCGACGGGGCCCCCGGCCCTTCCCCTGAGGGAATTCTGCCTAGATCCACACCCCCCCACCAGGACCCTGTTTCTCTATCCTGACCTCATGCCCCATAGCCCTCCCTCCTCCACCCCCTGAGTGTTGCTGAGCCAAGCGGGATGCCCCCCTCCAGCCCAGCCTGTGCCCCTCTTCCACTCTGCCTGCGGCTCCCTGGTGTATGGCCCCTGGCATTTCATGCCGTGACCCCAGTGTGTTTGTGTCCCTGGCGCAGTGGTGACCCCGGCCGGCGGGAGGAGGAGGACGGGGGGGCCGGGGAGAGGTGCGCCTGCAGCTGGAGCACTAAGGATGAGGCCAAGCTGGCCTTTAAGGAGCTGCTGAAGGACAAGGTACCAGAGCAGGGAGCCAGGGCGGGGGGCTGGCCAGGGCAGGGGGCCTGTTTGTGGGGGGCTGGGGCTGGCCAGGAGGCTGGGGCTGGCCAGGGCCGGAGGCCTGTTTGTGGGGGGCTGGGGCTGGCCAGGAGGCTGGGGCTGGCCAGGGCCAGGGGCCTGTTTGTGGGGAGCTGGGGCTGGCCAGGGCCGGAGGCCTGTTTGTGGGGGGCTGGGGCTGGCCAGGAGGCTGGGGCTGGCCAGGGCCAGGGGCCTGTTTGTGGGGGGCTGGGGCTGGCCAGGGCCGGGGGCCTGTTTGCGGGGGGTTGGGGCTGGCCAGGGCCGGAGGCCTGTTTGTGGGGAGCTGGGGCTGGCCAGGGCCGGAGGCCTGTTTGTGGGGGGCTGGGGCTGGCCAGGAGGCTGGGGCTGGCCAGGGCCAGGGGCCTGTTTGCGGGGGGCTGGGGCTGGCCAGGGCCGGGGGCCTGTTTGCGGGGGGTTGGGGCTGGCCAGGGCCGGAGGCCTGTTTGTGGGGAGCTGGGGCTGGCCAGGGCCGGAGGCCTGTTTGTGGGGGGCTGGGGCTGGCCAGGAGGCTGGGGCTGGCCAGGGCCAGGGGCCTGTTTGCGGGGGGCTGGGGCTGGCCAGGGCCGGAGGCCTGTTTGTGGGGGGCTGGGGCTGGCACGGTCCCAGCTGAGTCCCAGCGTTTGGTGTCAGGGCGTCCCCTCCAACACGTCGTGGGAGCTGGCCATGAAGATGATTGTGGACGATCCACGGTACAGGTAGGGACCAGCCCCACCACCGGCACCACCCCCCTTCCACGCTGGGTGCTTAGAGAAATGCAGTCCCCTGCAGGGAGTACCCGCCCCAACCAGCGCTCCCACCCCGCTCCCCACAGCGCCCCCTGGGAGAGGCCGGGACTGTAGTACCCGGGAGCCCCCTCCCCAGCCAGCGCCCACTCCCCACAGCACCCCCGTTTCTGCCCTCGTTGCTGGCCCGTCCACAGCAGCCAGTGAGGGCCTCTAACCCAGCCCAGCCCGTCCGGTGTGTGCCCAGTGCCCTGCCCAAGCTGAGCGAGAAGAAGCAGGCCTTCAATGCCTACAAGGCCCAGCGGGAGAAGGAGGAGAAGGAGGAGGCTCGGCTGAGGGCCAAGGAGGCCAAGGAGGAGCTGCAGCGTTTCCTGGAGCAGCACGAGCGGATGAGCTCCATTACCCGCTACAGGTGTGGGCGGGCGCCGGGGGGAGAGGGGCCGGGCAGGGCGGCTGGGAGGCTGTGCGGGGAGAACGGCCTGTTGAGGGGGAACCCTGTGTTTATGGGACCTGGCCTTGGGATGCTGGATGGAGGATCCCAGAGCAGGTGGAAGGTTAGGGGAGCACGCACACAGACAGCTATTAATATTCACGATCCAACCAACCCCTGCGTGCCTCCCCTCGCCAAGCCAGGGAAAGAACCCAGGAGTCCTGGTTCCCAGCCCCCCTGCTCTAACCCACTAGACCCCACTCCCCTCGTGCCGCCGGGGAGAGAATCCAGGAGTCCTGGCGCCCCTTGCTTTAGCCACAGACCACCCTTCCCTGGCAGTTGACATGTGCGAGTCCGCTGTGGGCTGTTCTGCAGGGTCTGTGGCTGGCACGCGGGTGGGGAGGGAGGGAGTGGGGCTGAGAGCAGGTTCCGGGGTCCCCAGTTAGAAGGCATGGGGGAGGTGAGTGTCACTGGCGGGGGGGCCCAGCAGGGCTGGGCTCTCGCCAGGGAGGCTGTTCCAGAGATGACTGAGGGAAGCAATCTTCGGGGTGGTGGGGAAGCCCTGGGGCATCTCCCCAGCCCAGAGGGGCAGTTTCAAAGCAGCTGGAGGAGCCCCTGCTAACGTCAGAAATCACCAACTGCGTCAGTCCTTCCAGGCATCTCCGTCACCTCTGCCCCTGAGGCTGCAGGAGCTGGGCCACGCCCTGCCCCGCTGGTTGTGCTCTGGCTCCGTCCCCATGGGGAGAAGCGTTTCACTGCGTGTCCTCACCGAGCCTGGGTGCGCAGTGAGAGCCAGGCCCAGTAACTGCCCACCCCGGCCGTTCCCTTCCCAGGAAAGCTGAGCAGATGTTCGGGGAGCAGGAGGTTTGGGCTGTGGTCCCTGAGCGCGACCGCAAGGAGATCTACGATGACGTGCTCTTCTTCCTGGCCAAGAAGGAGAAGGTAACGGCGGGTCCCAGCTATGGCACAGGGCAGTGATGGGCCGGTGTGACCCTGCCCGGTGTCAGTGCAGAGCACTTGGCTGTCACGCTCCAGAACGGTGACGGGCCGGTGTGACCCTGCCTGGCGTCAGCATGGAGCCCAGGCTGTCCCAGGCCGGTGTCAGGGCCGGTGTGACCCTGCCCGGTGTCAGTGCAGAGCACGTGGGTGTCACGCTCCAGAACGGTGATGGGCCAGTGTGATCCTGCCTGGTGTCAGTGCAGAGCACGTGGCTGTCACGCTCCAGAACGGTGACAGGCCAGTGTGACCCTGCCCGGTGTCAGTGCAGAGCACGTGGCTGTCACGCTCCAGAACGGTGACGGGCCGGTGTGACCCTGCCTGGCGTCAGCATGGAGCCCACGCTGTCCCAGGCCGGTGTCAGGGCCGGTGTGACCCTGCCCGGTGTCAGTGCAGAGCACATGGGTGTCACGCTCCAGAACGGTGATGGGCCGGTGTGATCCTGCCTGGTGTCAGTGCAGAGCACGTGGCTGTCACGCTCCAGAACGGTGACGGGCCGGTGTGACCCTGCCCGGCGTCAGCATGGAGCCCACACTGTCCCAGGCCGGTGTCAGGGCCGGTGTGACCCTGCCCGGTGTCAGTGCAGAGCACTTGGCTGTCACGCTCCAGAACGGTGACGGGCCGGTGTGACCCTGCCTGGTGTTGGCACGGAGCCCAGGCTGTCCCAGAATGGTGTCAGGGCCAGTGTGATCCTGCCTGGTGTCAGCATGGAGCCCAGGCTGTCCCAGGCCGGTGTCAGGGCCGGTGTGACCCTGCCCGGTGTCAGTGCAGAGCACTTGGCTGTCACGCTCCAGAACGGTGACGGGCCGGTGTGATCCTGCCTGGTGTTGGCACGGAGCCCAGGCTGTCCCAGAATGGTGTCAGGGCCAGTGTGATCCCTGCCTGGCGTCAGCACAGAGCCCAGACTGTCTCATAACAGTGTCGGGGCCCATGTGACCCTGCCTGGCATTGGTGCTGCGCACCCGGCCATCACGCTCCATCCTGATTAAAAACGAATGCTGCACAAAACCCATGTGGCACATACTGATTGGCGTCTAAACTGGCTTGCGACTCGATCCCCGGGCACCAGTGTAAACGGAATCCTCGTCATGCCCCCACGGGGCCCAGGGCTTTGCAGTGGCTTTGTCAGCCATCTGGGAGAGTGTATAAAATCTGTAAAGGAAACGTTCACAGCTGACAGCCGAGTGGGCGGAGAAGGACATAGTGGTTCAACTGAGTAATTGGCTGCATCGTAACCTGGGCACGTCCAGTGGTTTGGCACAGCCAAAGGTCACATCTCTAGGAGCCGGGAGGGAGGACAGGGCACTGCCTCCTGGCAAGCCGTGACTCCCAAAGGGACAGGGTCCGTATGGGCAGCAGCTGAGCAGGAGCATGCTGTGGCTGAGAGGGCGAAGCGATGGGTGGATGTCTGAGCAAGAAGACGAAGGGAGATGGTGTCACCTCTGTATGCAGCACTGGTGAGACTGGATACTGTGTCCGCGCTTCCCAGTGGGGGCTGACAAATGGGGAAGGGCTCAGAGAAGAGTCACAAGAAGAGATGTGGAAAACCTGCCTGACAGTGAGAGAGCCAAGACCCTCAGTCAGCTTAGTGTATCCCAGAGACGGCTAAGCAGTGACTTGCTCTCTGTAGGAACGTACGTGGGGAGCTGTCTGAGAGCTCTGGGCTCCTACGAAGGCAGAACAAGACCCAGGGGCTGGGGCAGACTGGAAACAGGGCACAATTTTTTGACAGGCTGGGGGATTAACCATGGAACAACTCACCCAGGCGTGGGGGGTCACTCGGGAGTCTGTAAATGGAATATTGTGGCTCAGCCCCTAGCTCTGGGCTGGATGAGGGGCCTAGGGCGTGATTCTCTGGCCCGGCTTATGCAGCTGGCCAGCGTTTCTCAGTCTCTTCAGGTCAAGAACCCCTTATTCAACGTCAAAATGTTCCCCACCCCCTTACATTTACTATGGAGGCATGGGTGCTGCTGGCGCTCAGCCTGTGCGATGGATGGGGTGGGGCGGGTCCTGCTTCGAAGGGGACAGAGCACTGGAGGGGGAGCGAGATTTCCTTTGCTTTCGGCTGTAATCGCATTTTCAGCACCTTGTGGCCCCCCAGGGCCCGGCCTGCCGCTGGCCTGGATGATGAGAGCAGTGCTGCTGGCTGACCCAGCCCGGCTCAGGGGGAGTGTCACCCACTGGGGAGGGGGCCATGGCCACCGGCGCTATTGGCTTGCACTGCTGTAGCTGCTGCGGGGGAGGCCGTGCGGGGCCGTTGCAGCGGGCGGGAGGGAGGCCGTGCGGGGCCCTTGCAGCGGGCGGGTGGGCAGGCGGCCATGCGGGGCCCTTGCAGTGGGCGGGCGGGAGGCCGTGCGGGGCCCTTGCAGCGGGCGGGGAGGCCGTGCGGGGCCCTTGCAGTGGGTGGGAGGGAGGCCGTGCGGGGCCCTTGCAGCGGGCGGGTGGGCAGGCGGCCATGCGGGGCCCTTGCAGCGGGCGGGCGGGAGGCCGTGCGGGGCCCTTGCAGCGGGCGGGCGGGAGGCCGTGCGGGGCCCTTGCAGCGGGCGGGTGGGCAGGCGGCCATGCGGGGCCCTTGCAGTGGGCGGGCGGGAGGCCGTGCGGGGCCCTTGCAGCGGGCGGGAGGCCGGCCGTGCGGGGCCCTTGCAGCGGGCGGGCGGGAGGCCGTGCGGGGCCGTTGCAGCGGGCGGGAGGGAGGCCGTGCGGGGCCCTTGCAGCGGGCGGGTGGGCAGGCGGCCATGCGGGGCCCTTGCAGTGGGCGGGCGGGAGGCCGTGCGGGGCCCTTGCAGCGGGCGGGAGGCCGTGCGGGGCCCTTGCAGTGGGTGGGAGGGAGGCCGTGCGGGGCCCTTGCAGCGGGCGGGTGGGCAGGCGGCCATGCGGGGCCCTTGCAGCGGCGGGCGGGAGGCCGTGCGGGGCCCTTGCAGCGGGCGGGAGGCCGGCCGTGCGGGGCCCTTGCAGCGGGCGGGCGGGAGGCCGTGCGGGGCCCTTGCAGCGGGCGGGCGGGAGGCCGTGCGGGGCCCTTGCAGCGGGCGGGCGGGCGGGAGGCCGTGCGGGGCCCTTGCAGCGGGCGGGGCGGGCGGGAGGCCGTGCGGGGCCCTTGCAGCGGGCGGGCGGGCGGGAGGCCGTGCGGGGCCCTTGCAGCGGGCGGGCGGGCGGGAGGCCGGTGGGGCCCTTGCAGCGGGCGGGCGGGCTGGCGGCCGTGCGGGGCCCTTGCAGCGGGCGGGAGGCTGGTGGGGCCCTTGCAGCGGGCGGGAGGCCGGTGGGGCCCTTGCAGCGGGCGGGCGGCCGTGCGGGCGGGGCCCTTGCAGTGGGCGGGCGGGCTGGCGGCCGTGCGGGGCCCTTGCAGTGGGCGGGCGGCCGTGCGGGCGGGGCCCTTGCAGCGGGCGGGCGGCCGTGCGGGCGGAGCCCTTGCAGTGGGCGGGCGGGCGGCCGCGTGTCCCAGGCTGGGTCCCTGCGACGGGGGCGTCTGACGCGGCCCGTCTCCTCCGCGCAGGAACACGCCAAGCAGCTGCGCAAGCGGAACGTCCAGGCCCTGAAGAACATCCTGGACAGCATGAGCAACGTCAGCTTCCAGACCACCTGGTCCGAGGCCCAGCAGTACCTGATGGACAACCCCACCTTCGCCGAGGACCAGGACCTGCAGAGTGAGGGCAGCCCCGTGCCTCCCCCCGCCCCAGGTTAAATGGTACAGGCCAGCCATGCCCCCACCCCACCCCACCCCACCCTAAGATAAATGGTACAGGCCAGCCATTGACCCCCCCCCACCTCAAGATAAATGGTACAGGCCAGCCATTGACCCCCCTACCTCAAGATAAATGGTACAGGCCAGCCATTGACCCCCCCCCCCCCCACCTCAAGATAAATGGTATAGGCCAGCCATGCCCCCACCCCACCCCACCCCAAGATAAATGGTACAGGCCAGCCGATGACCCCCCCCCCGCCTCAAGATAAATGGTACAGGCCAGCCACACCCTTTTGCCCAGGAAGGTGCCATCTGGTTGCACACATCTCCCTAGTCTCAGGGGCCCCTTTCAATAGATGTGCTCGAAGGACCAGTCCTGTCTCCCCAAGATGGTACATTCCAAGGGGATTGAGAGTCAGGACTTCTGCACCCCATTGTCTAACCATTACACCATCTGCCCCCCTCTCAGCAACACTGATAGAACCCAGGAGTCCTGGTGCCCAGCCTCCCCCGCTCTTTGCTCTAACCCACCAGACCTCACTGCCCACCCAGAGCCTGGGTAGGACTCAGGTGTCCTGGGTCTCTCCTACTCTAACCCACTGGACCCCCTCCCCTTCCAAAGCCAGCAGTAGAACCCAGGAGTCCTGGTGCCCAGCCCTCCCGCTCTAACCCACCGGACTTCATTGCCCACCAGAGCTGGGGTAGACCCCAGGAGTCTTGGCCACCAGACCTGCCTGTTGTAACTCACTGGGCCCCTCTCCTTCTTGGGCCAGGGGTAGAACCCAGGAATCCTGGCCCCAGCACCCCACCCTAACCCACTGGGTCCCCCTCCCCTTCCAGAGCCAGGGGTAGAAACCTGCCCCCCCTGCTCTAACCCACTGAACCTCCCGTCCCTCCCAGAGCCAGGGCTAGAGCCAGAGGCCTTGCTCCCAGCCCCTGCTCTGTAACCATGGGACATCCGTCAAGACGAGGGACAAAGGGTTGTTATTGTATCCCACCAGCTCCCCCTCCATGGTCCCATGCTAGCCCAGCTCCTTCCTGCCCTACCCGACCTGGTGCCATCTCTCCCCCCTCAACCCCCCTGCGCCTCTTGCAGACATGGACAAGGAGGATGCCCTGATCTGCTTCGAGGAGCACATCCGCACGCTGGAGAAGGAGGAGGAGGAGGAAAAGGAGAAGACGAGGCTGCGTGAGAGACGCCAGCAGCGTAAGAACAGAGAAGCCTTCCAGGTATCTGTGCCCTGAGGTCTGGAAGAGGTGGGGGTGCCCTAGCGGCGGGTGAGGGCTCTGGGCCTGGGCTCAGCAGAGCAAGGCGGCCTGTAGGTGTAGCTGGAGGCTACCTGCCACTTTGGGGGACATCAAGGACTCGGCAGAAGCATGGATGGCCTGGGAGGGGGACAGGGTGCTGGGCTGGGAGGAGGGTGTATCTGGAGAGAGCTCGGTGTCTGGTCACTATTAGCCGAACCCCTCCCATGCCCAGGGCAGGACAGGTCATTGCACATCAGCAGGGTTTAAAGAGCTCAGTGGTTGACCCCTGGTTACTGGAATGCCTGCTCCTGTAGTTGTTCCAGCCGTTCTGGTTTGGGCAGCGTCTCCCCTTCCCGTCCTCCTTCCCCGCCACCTGGCTCTGTCCGCGAGGGCCACGGGGTCAGGAGCCTGGACAGGAGAGCAGAATGCGACTGTTCTGTGCTGCAGGGAGCCAGGACGCCTGGGTTCTATTCCTGGCTCCACCCCAGGCTGGGTGGGTCGCTCAGGGCTCAGTGCTGAAGCTTGGAAGTCAGAGGGAGTTTGGGATTGTGGCTGCAGCTGGAGGTGGATCAGTCCCTTCCCCTCCCTGTGCCCGAGTGAACAACATTGACCCAGCTCCCGGGGCGCTAAGGGAGGGACTAAGGGGCCCTTAGAGCTCGTTCCCCAGGTGGCCGCCAGGGGGCGCCCTGCAGTGCGCAGAGCACCTGGCCGCCTGCGTGCGGGCAGCAGGGTCAGAGCAGGGGCCCAGGGAGGGGCTCCGGGACCTTTGTAGCCCAGACCCATCTACCCTTCAGGTCTGTACGTACAGTGTAGGCCGACCTAGCCGCATGGCTCAGGGCAGTGGAAAATGCCTGCCCTGAGAGACGTAGTAAGGCCGACTGACCCCCTGGGGCAGGCAGTGCTAGGCCAGCTGGAGAACTCGTCCCTTGACCTAGTTACCGCCTCGTGAGGGGGCAGATTTACGGTAGCGCCAGCCCCCTCTGCCCTGGCTGTAGCAAGTGTCTGCTCGGCAGCACGACAGGGGCCCGGCTGCAGCGCTTGGAGCCCACCCAGCGCCTCGCCCAAGGTCCCCAAGGCAGCCGGAGGCAGAGCAGGACTAGAACCCAGGTCTCCTGAGTCCCAGCCTCCCTCTCGACTCCTGTCCTCGTTCGCCACATTCCTGCCGTGACCCAGCCCCGCTGCCCGCAGATAACCATCCGCCAGTGACCCCCTGCCGCGGGCAGCTGAACCCCCCTTCGGGCAGAGCGACCTTCTCTGCAGGAGAGCGTCTGGGAGGATCCAGCTGGTACCCCAGCCTGGGTGCCCTGGACTGGCCATCCAGGGAGTGGCCAGCAGGGGGCAGCAGCTACTTAAGACCCTTTCCTAAGGCAAAGCCACCCAGGTTGTCACCAGCTGATGCTGCGGTTGGCTCTGCGTTTGGGTCACGATCACGGGTGACGACGCTGCTGGGCCGTGGCCCGGTGCTCGTTCTCTCTCCATGGCGGGGCAGACGGGCCGTGGCCCGGTGCTCGTTCTCTCTCCAGTGGCGGGGCAGACGGGCCGTGGCCCGGTGCTCGTTCTCTCTGTGGCTGTGCAGACAGGCCATGTCCCGGTGCTCTCTCTCTCCGTGGCCTGGCTCTCTGCAGAGAGAATTGGAATTGGAAAAGGTTCCGAAAAGGGCAGCAAAAATGATTAGAGGTATGAGTAGGGCTGCCATATGAGGAGAGATTAATAAGACTGTGACTTTTCAGCTTGGAAAAGAGACAACTAAGTGGGGATATGCTAGAGGTCTATAAAACCATGACTAGGGGGGAGTAAAGTGGTATTTACTCCTTCTCATTACACAAGAACTGGGGGTAACCATATGACATTAATAGGCAGCAGGTTTAAAACGAACCAAAGGAAGTATTTCTTCACAAAACGCAGTCAACAGGGTTCTAAAAAGACCTAGATAAGTTCATGGAGTCTAGGTCCATCAATGGCTATTAGCCAGGCTGGGCAGGGATGGTGGCCCTAGCCTCCGTCTGCCAGAGCTGGGAATGGGCGACGGGGATGGATCACTTGGTGATTCCCTGTTCTGTTCATTCCCTCGGGGGCCCCTGGCACTGGCCGCTGTCTGCACACAGGAGACTGGGCTAGATGGACCTTGGGTCTGACCCAGTCTGACAGTCCTGATGTTCTGTTTCACAGTGCAGAGGGGTCGTGTGATCCATGCCGCTCCCCCTGCTGTTTGGAGGGGCCACGGGGGGCGGGGCTCAGGTGTGCTCGGGGGAGGGGCTGATCTCCAAGTTCTCTCTCGCTCTATCGTAGAATAACAGGCTGCTTCTTGCCCAGGCCTTTCTGGATGAGCTGCACGACAAGGGGCAGCTGCACTCCATGTCCACCTGGATGGAGCTGTACCCGGCGCTCAGCGCCGACACCCGCTTCGCCAACATGCTGGGCCAGCCCGGTAAGGAGCGGCGTGGCCGCGGGGGGCGGGGGGCGAGGGACCATGGGGGAGAGCCGGAGCCTGGCGCGGAGCCCCAGGGGGGGTGCGTGTTAAAGGACCAGCCGTGACTGCAACAGGAGCCCAAAAGAGGTGGAGCTCCTGTTCCCGGGTAGAGCCGGGGGGGCCCAGCGGGGTGGGTTCCTGGGGGATGGGTGGCGTTGCCCCTCCCCCCCATTACAGCCGGGAAAGCGCAGAGCAGAGAAGGGACTCACCCGAGGGGCAGAGGCTGTGATGCCGAAGCAGAGCTGAGGGGTCTGAGCACCAGGCGTCCCTGGGTTCCAATCCCTCCCCCGGCCGGGTCCCCTTCCTGCACCGCCCCGCTGGGGCTTAATGAGCTGCCCGGGCCTCATCTGACAGTGTTCAGTGAGGCGCATCAAGTGCTTAGTGAGGGGACTGGAGAATAGACTAGGTGTAAGAGGGGGGGCTGGGAGCCAGGACTCCTGGGTTCTGTGCCCTGCTCTGGGAGGGGAGTCGTGTCTAGTGGTTAGAGCAGGGGCTGGGAACCAGGAGTCCTGGGTTCTGTTGCCCACTCGTGATGTGACTGCCCTGTGCAATGACCTGCCTGCCTGAGGCGGGATGTTAATTAAGGAGCATAGTGTGCTGGGGGCTTCTCTGGAGCCCGGCGGCCCCCCCATCCTGGTGCCATGCTGGGTGTCCTGGCAGGGCCTGTAATGCCGCCCCCTCTGCTCAGGCTCCACCCCCCTGGACTTGTTTAAATTCTACGTGGAGGATCTCAAGGCTCGTTTCCATGACGAGAAGAAGATCATCAAGGACATCTTAAAGGTGAGGGCATGCAGCTGCCTCTGCCCGTGGGGTGTGGGGTCCTGTCTGACCAGCTTCCCCAGCCCCTGATTGTCCTGCTGTGTGGAGGGGGCCTTGGCCTGGCACGGCCCCTCTGCCCGGCCTCACGTGCCCAGCTTGCCAGGCTCCTGTCCTCTCTGCAGGTGCGTTACACCTTGCGGCTGAAGTGTGAAGCCAGTGCCCCCAGCCGTAGGTTGGGGAGAGCTAACCCAGGCATCCGGGCCGCAGTCCAGCTCTGCTCATTTCATCGTCTCTCTAAAACTCCCATGCTTTGCAGTGGATGTGGGCCTGTTCTTTGCATCCCGTCCTAAACAGCTGCCATGCCCCACCCCAGAGATGGCTGCATTTCAGGGCTAGGGAGAAGCAAACTCTCTCTGTGTACCACACTGTATGTGCAGGGGGACGGGGACTCCCCCGTGACCTCCTGCCCTCGCCCTGTTCTGGGCACAGCCACTGCTGGCCCTGGGGACGGGGATGGGACATGGGTGACACTGCCTCTGTCCTGGCAGGATCGCGGCTTCGGCGTGGAGGTGAACACGACCTTCGAGGACTTCGCCCACGTGATCAGCTTTGACAAGAGGGCAGCCACGCTGGACGCAGGCAACATCAAGCTCACCTTTAACAGCGTATGTGGGGCGGGACGGGGCGGGGCGGGGCTGAGCTGGGCCTGGCCCCCACCCTGTGGCGTTAACCCCTTGGTGTCTGCCCCACAGCTGCTGGAGAAGGCTGAGGCGCGGGAGCGGGAGCGGGAGAAGGAGGAAGTGCGCAAGCTGCGCCGCCGGGAAGCAGCCTTCAAGAGCATGCTGAAGCAGGCGGCCCCGCCCCTGGAGCCTGGCTCCTCCTGGGACGAGGTATGGGGGGGACCCGATCCCCTCCATCACCTGGACCCCGGGCAACATCACTCGCCAGGCCGGCCCCTCACCCCGGCGTCGCCCCCTGGCTCCAGCCCCTCCTCACCCCGGCGTCACTCCCTGGCTCCAGTCCCTCCCCCCACCGTCACTCACCAGGCCGGCCCCTCACCCCAGCGTCACTCCCTAGCTCCAGCCCCTCACCCCGGCGTCATTCGCCAGGCTGGCCCCTCACCCCAGCGTCACTCCCTGGCTCTAGCCCCTCCTCACCCCGGCGTCACCCCCCCAGGCAGAGCCCCTCACCCTGGCGTCACCCCCCCAGGCTGTCCTGCAGGGCAGTGCTGGTGTGAGCTGTCCCCATCTACTGTGCATGGCTCCTCCTCCCTCCTCCCCTCCCAGTGGACACAGGGAACTTCGTGCCAATTCTTTGGCTCCATGGCTGAGGTTAGAGATTGAAGGAGTCACCAAAGAGCCCGGTGACAGCCTGGAGCCCCCGCCATGCTGTGTGGTCTGGCCCCCAGGGCAGGGGGTGGCCGTGCCTTGAGGCTGTGCCGTGGGCGGAGGGGTGGCCGTGCCGTGCCGTGCCGTGGGGCAGAGGGTGGCCGTGCCGTGCCGTGGGGCAGAGGGTGGCCGTGCCGTGCCGTGGGCAGAGGGGTGGCCGTGCCGTGGGGCAGGGGATGGCCGTGCCATGCCGTGGGGCAGGGGGTGGCCGTGCCGTGGGCAGAGAGGTGGCCGTGCCGTGGGGCAGAGGGTGGCCGTGCCATGCCGTGGGGCAGAGGGTGACCGTGCCGTGCCGTGGGCAGAGAAGTGGCCGTGCCGTGGGGCAGGGGGTGGCCGTGCCATGTGCTTTGCCACAGGGGAGGGCCCGGGCTGTCCCCCAGCTCCCTGTCTCGGCAGGTGCGGGAGCGTTTCGTCAGTGACCTGGCCTTCGAGCAGATCACGCTGGAGTCAGAGCGGATCCGGCTCTTCAGGGAGTTCCTCCAGGTGGTGGAGGTGAGGAGGGGGCAGGGCCTGGCCCCAGCCGGGTGCGGGGACCACAGGGCCATGCTCTGGCTGGCAAAAGGGTCCGGGGCCGTGTGGAGGGGGTGGGGCTGTGGCCCGGGACAGGGGGAGGGGCTCTGGGGCCCTGGGTGGAGGGGGTGGGGCTGTGCCCCAGGGGGCTCTGGGTCCCATGTGGAAGGGATGGCAGCTCTTGGGCTACCTGCTGTCTCCTTTCCACCTCACTGTGCCCTGAGTGACCCCTGCCCCATGGGGCCATGCCGGGCGGGGCCTGTGGGGCTGGGAGCTGACGGGCTGTGGGTCTGTGCCCCACAGAACGAGTGCCAGCACTACCATGCCAAGGCCAAGAAACACACCAAGAGAGGCAGGAAGCACCATCGGAAGCGCTCGCAGTCGGTGAGACCTGGGGCCAGGACCGGGGGGCCGGGCAGCTGGAAGCAGGGCAAGGCCTGGGCTTGTGTGTGCTGGGGTCACCCAGAGACAGGCCTGAGGGTGGGGTGCCAGGGCTGCAGCCCAGATATCCCCAGGGAGGAGCTGGGCCTGGAGTCCTGAGAGGTGTGGATGCCCATTGGTGCTGGTGGATGGGTGGGGGCAGGGGGTTTAGGGCCTGGGGGGCCTTGGAGCCCTGCTCAGAGGGGTTGGTTGGGGTGAGGAGGGCCAGCCTGGGTCATGTTAACCCCCCTCCCCTCCCCACCAGGGCTCAGAGTCGGAGCTGGAGCCCCATCACCAGCGAGCCCAGAAGAGGAAGAAGCGGAATCACTCGGAGTCCGGCTCGGAGCTCTCCTCCTCACCCGACTCAGGTGGGAGATGGGGCTGCCCTCGGCAGGGGGAGGGACTGAGCCCGTGCCCTGCCCCATGGCACCCGGGCACGGCTGGGCCCCGCGCTCTGGTGCCCCTTGGCCGCGCCTGCCTGACGCCCCCTCTGCCCGCAGATCTCAGCTCCCGCAAGTCCAGAAAGCAGAAGAAGAAAAGCAAGAAGAAGAGGCACAAATCGGTGAGTGCAGCGCGGGCGGGGAGGGCGCTGGTGGAATCCCCCTGCCTCCCACGGCCCAGTCAGTCGCTGCTTCGCCCCCCACCCTGAGCCCCTGCCCTGTGTTACAGAACAGCCCCCAGAGCGAGAGCGAGCGAGGGAAGGAGAAAGGCGGGAAGGGGAAGGGGAAGGAGCCGGAGGGGCGACGGCGCTCCCCCCAGCGCAGCTTCAAAAGGGAGAAGGTAAGTGGGGGGCAGGGGAGGTGGAAGTGCTGGCTTTGGGGGGCAGGGGACAGCGTCAGATGACGGGTCGGGGTAGGAGGGTCTAGAGGCAGATGGGGGCCAGGATGGCGGTTGCAGGGCAGGTTGTGGGGCAGGTAGGGGGAAGGGACACCGGCTGTAGGGCAGGTTGTGGGGCAGGATGCTGGCTGTGGGGCAGGTAGGGGGAAGGGACACCGGCTGTAGGGCAGGTTGTGGGGCAGGATGGTGGCTGTGGGGCAGGTTGCGGGGCAGGCAGGGACGGGACGCCGGCTGTGGGGCAGGCAGGGGGGCGGGATGCCAGCTGTGGGGCAGGCAGGGGGGCGGGATGCCAGCTGTGGGGCAGGCAGGGGGGCGGGATGCCGGCTGTGGGGCAGGCAGGGGGGCGGGATGCCAGCTGTGGGGCAGGCAGGGAGGCAGGATGCCGGCTGTGGGGCAGGTTGTGGGGCAGGCAGGGGGGCAGCATGCCGGCTGTGGGGCAGGTAGGGGGAAGGGACACTGGCTGTAGGGCAGGTTGTGGGGCAGGATGCTGGCTGTGGGGCAGGTTGCGGGGCAGGCAGGGACGGGACGCCGGCTGTGGGGCGGGATGCCAGCTGTGGGGCAGGCAGGGGGGCAGGATGCCAGCTGTGGGGCAGGGACGCCGGCTGCGGGGCAGGTTGCGGGGCAGGCAGGGACGGGACGCCCGCTGTGGGGCAGGCAGGCTGCCCCCTGATCTCTCCCCGCCCCCACGCAGAGCGTCTGGGACACGTCGGACAGCGAGCCGAGCGAGGGCGAGCTGGAGAAGCGGCGTCGGACGCTGCTGCAGCAGCTGGACAATGATCCGTAGCCAGGTCTGCGGGACTCGCTGAGCTGGGGCCCCCGGGGCCCCCGCCGCCCCCTGCCCAGCCTGGGGCGAGGCTCTGGACAGTTTGGGGCGGGCGAGGGGCTGCCGCTCTTCCCCAGGACTGGGGGCGTCTGAGAGAGCGGGGGGGCCCCGCTCCGCCCAGGACTCCTTCCCCCCGTCCCTGTGGATCCCCCCGCGCCCGAGGACCCGGGGCTGCTGTGACCCCCTCCGCTTGGCCAGCCCCTCGGCGCTCAGAGGACCGGCCCCGGGACAGCTGCGCTTCGGAGGGCGGGGCCCTGGGCTGCGGAGGGGGAATGCGGCTCGGAGCTGGCTCTCGCGCGTCGGCCGGGGTTCCATGGATGCCCCTGGCGCCGAGGATGGTGGGCGCCCGGGACTCCCCACGGGGGCGCGTGCTGCTGTGTGGCCGGGACCCCGGGCCAGCAGCCGGTTCAGTGGTGTTGCTGGGGGGCGTAGCCCCTTTGGGCCGCTCGTACTCTGGGAATTAAAGGGTTTTTTAAATAATATTTATAAACGTGGCCTGGCCGCTGCCGTCTCCTGGTGCATTGCGCTTGGCCAGCCCGGCGTGGCCCAGCCCGAGGAGCTGACGGGGGTGGGCTCTGTCATGTGCCGGGGAACCGGCTGCAGCTCCCTGCCCCCGCGCCCCAGGGCCTCTGCTGAGCGCAGGCCCCATCACAAGGTGCTGAGCCCCCTCTGCTCTGTCAGCCCCTGGCGCCAGCTTGCCCCATTGCGGAGCTCCCTGGGGTTGGGGGCTGACACGGAGCCTCCCCCGGCGGAGAGCAGCTGGCAGGCTCGGCCTGTCGGTGCTGGGGTGGGCATGCAGGTGCCCACAGGATCGCTGCGAGCCCAGAGCTGTAGGGGCTGCCTGCTCGGCCCCAGGCCGTCGGGAGCCCAAGGAGCTGGGAAATGAGGCCCACGCTGGGAGATCAAACCTCCTTGCAGGGAGCAGACACCCGAGAGGAGGCAGGAGGCAGGCTCCAGTGGGCTCCAGCCCTGGGGCTTGTGCCAGCCCCGCGTGGGGCCCACACCGAGCGCAGAGGAGGGCACTTGGTACAGAAAACCCCAAACACGCCCTTGCTCTTGCCCCAAACAGGGAGGGCAGCTGGGCCACAGCAGCAATGGACGCCTCCCAGCTAGCCTTGGCTGCCCCTGCGTGTGCACAGGGCTTGGCTCATGGGGTGACTCACGGCTCGGCCTTGGGCCCCACCTGTGCACTGGGGGGACCAGCCTGCCCTGCTTCCCTCCTGGCTGGTTTCACCCACGAGTGTGGGGGAGCTGGGCCAGTCCTGGCGGCTGCAGCACCCGGCCTCCCAGCTGCACCCCCACACGGCGCGAGGGGAGGGTGGGGGTGCTGGGTAAGCTTCCCCAGCATCAATGCAGGCTGAGCGCATCTAGGTATAACCCGCATGGGCCCCGAGCCTGGGGCCGGGCGGATCCGTGGTCTCTCCAGGAGTTAGGAATGGGGCACAGCGGGCTGCATAAACAGTCAGTATATTTCACATGTACAAAAAGTCACAGCTAGCTACAGAGCGACAACGGCGACACTGTAAACAATCGGGCAGCCACGTGGGTGCCGTGGGGCGGGCAGCGGCCCCGCTGCAGCCACCGCCTGGGCCTTGGTCCCTTTCGTTCCAATAGTGTTCGTGCAGCCCCGGGCCTCGGGGCAGGAGCTGAATGCCCAGGGAGGGCGGGGGGTAAAGTGCTGGTCTGCTCTGAAAAATAACCGGGCCCAGGGTGGGAAGGGGCTGATTCCCCGGGCAGCTCCCTTAGGGGCTTCGGGACGGCCTCCCATCTCCTGGCGGCAGAGGAGGGCTAACACGCGGATTGGGCGCTCTTCCAGGCCGGGCACGGCTGTGACAGCGGGGGGAGCGTCTTTGGTTTAGTGGCTGCCGCAGCACGTGCTCCAAGGCCCACTACCACTGTTGCCAGCTTGTTTACACGCCCCCCCAAGCTGGAGCTGAACCTGGTTTGCCACTGCAGGGACATGTTCCCCTCCCAAAATCACTGACACCCCGAATGCTCAACTGATAGTGTTTGGTCAAGTGGCTGGACCGGGGCCCACTGGGGCATTTCGCTGACGTGACCCACCAAAGTGCAAGGGGCCCTGAGCCAGCCCTCCCCCTGCACTGGCTGTGGGCCGGGGTGTGGCAGTTCCCCCCACGAGACTCTCCTGGGGGTGGGGGGTCAGCGTTTGCCCAGGTCAGAGCAGAGAGGCACCAGGCGCGGCAGACCCCAGCGAGTGGAGCGGAGAAGGCCGATTGCAGCCGTTGCTTTGACAAGGAGACAGGCGCGAAGGCCGCGTGCAGGGCACGTCAGGGCCCACTGCACTTAGTATTTGGTCTGGAGAACACCACTGTTCGTCAGGGCAGGTCACACCAGGCCCCATCCCACCTTTAAGGACAGGCCTTGGGGCGCGGCAAGGAGGAGGCATCACGGCCGTCACCAGGGAGGCCGGGTTGGGGGAACCTCTGGGGCCGCTGGAGGCTCAGGCCCTAGCTTGGATGGTGTTACGCCGGCAGCGGGGGTGAGGCTCATTCAGGCCCCAATGGCAGTGGAAGGTGGTACCCAACCCCCTGCAGGATCCTGGCCTCCACCCCAGCTGGGACACGTCTGCCCTTGGAGGACACGGCCGGCCGGGCTGGCCGGCTTTTGGGTTTAGGAAAGGCCCCGTCTCCCAGTGGTTCCTGGCCCCGGACACAGCACATGGCCCGGGTCAGCCCTGGTGCCCTCCATGTGTTGCACAGGGCCAGCGATGGGAAATCGCCCCAGGGGAGGTGCAAGGGGCCCCGAGCCCGGTTCTGGTGTAGCCCCAGGTGAGGCTGGCGGTCAGGCCTTGGCTTTCCAGAGGGCGTTGTGCCTGGAGAAGGCCGGGGCAGCCACGCGGGGCCAGCAGCCGCCTACGCTGCCATGGGCTGGAGCGTTTCCAAGCGGCTGGGAACAAGGCAGGGAGGGGGCTGGTTGGTACCTGGGCCACAGCCTCCCTGCAGCGGCTGCGCTGGCTCGAGACCCGGTGGGGGTCGGTCTAACCCTGCCCCCCCCAGACTCGGGCCACAGGGGGGCCCACACCCAGGGTCACGGCCGCTGGAACCCGAGCGCCAGGGGTTGCTGCATCTGCCAGTGTCCTTCCAACGGTGCCGGTGCGGACGCCGGCCCCGACCGTGCCGAAGTGGAGCTTCCTTGCCCCAGAGGTGCAGGCCCTCGGCCCTCGCTAATACTGTCGCTCTAAGGCACTTCCCAAGGCACAGAGCCAGCCTCGCCCAAGGTCCCTTTGGTCCTTCAGTGCGGAGTTGGGGCAGGGGGCGGGAGGGGCAGGACAGAGGCCCCTGGGGTCCAGGCTCCGGCTGGCGGCGTTGGCCCGTCTGAGCGGCTGGGAGTGAAGGTCTGGTCGGGGGAGAGAGCGGGTGTTAGGAGGGGGGAATAGGGGCCATGGGCAGGCCAGGGCACCCATGCAGAAGCTACTCCTGAGAGGCGCCCAGCTCTGGGGAGTGACACTGCAGCCACCCACCCCTTCCATCTGGCAGCAGCGGCTGTTTGCTCCTGGCTGGTGGGACCAGTGACCCCCCAGCAGAGGCCCCAAACCTGCTTTGCGTGCCTGTGGAAAACCAGCCCCCTGGCTCACGCGCAGAGCCCCGGCTGGGCAGCTGCAGGCAGCACCCTGGGGTGGGACACCGAGCCAGGCCGCAGCCAGGGACCTTCGCCCGGCAGCCCTGGCCAAGCGGGGGGCGGGGGGGTCCCTTACCCTCTGCCCTGGCTGGGGTGCTAGAGGCAGATTGTTCTTGCTGCTATGGGGGGGGATAGAAACAAGGGGGCATCAGAGCCAAGCCACTGGCAGGGTGGAGTCCCCCCTCCGCACGGGCAGGACCATGCCTTGTTCCAGAGCGGGGATGCCCCGAAGGCCAGGGGAGGGAGAGGCCGTTTCCTGGGGGGCTGGCTTAGGGGTTTGGTCTCCTTGCTTTGGCATGTTAAGGGCTGCAATCCCATTTCACCCCCAACACAGAGCACGACTCCACCCCCCTCCCCAGAATGGCCTCACCCAGGCTGCCAGGTGCTGAGACTCGGCAAACTCACTCCACATGGAGGCAGCGGCAGGTGGGAGCAGACACTGAGCTGGATTCTGCAGCCCATCCCCCTGCCCCCAAACCCCGCCAGACCCCACAGCCAGCGTCGGTATCAGCACCGTCCTCCCAGAGCACAGCCGGTCCCCCCGGCGCCGCCGACCCTGCTCCATGCACTGGGGCAACGAGCTAGCGCATCACCGACCAGCAGAGACCGCTGCCTCGACCCCACGCACCCCCCATGCAGGCACCAAGCCCCCTTGGGGGCGGATTTAGTAAACTATTCTACTGCGTTAGCATGGAGGGCACATGCTCTGGGAGGGGACGGCATGCAGTGCCAGGGTGGGTGCCCCTCAGCAGGGGGTGGGCAGGCGGGCGAGGGGGGGGGAATGCAGGATGGGGTGCTCTGGCCGGGGCCGGGGCGTGGAAATGCAGTGCCAGGGTGGGTGCCCCTCAGCGGGGGGGTGGGCGGGCGAGGGGGGGGAATGCAGGATGGGGTGCTCTGGCCGGGGCTGGGGCGTGGAAATGCAGTGCCAGGGTGGGTGCCCCTCAGCAGGGGGTGTGGCGGGCGAGGGGGGGGAATGCAGGATGGGGTGCTCTGGCCGGGGCTGGGGCGTGGAAATGCAGCGCCAGGGCGGGCGCCCCTCAGCAGGGGGTGTGGCGGGCGAGGGGGGGATGTAGGATGGGGTGCTCTGGCCGGGTCCGGGGCGTGGAAATGCAGCGCCAGGGCGGGCGCCCCTCAGCAGGGGGTGTGGCGGGCGAGGGGGGGGAATGTAGGATGGGGTGCTCTGGCCGGGGCCGGGGCGTGGAAATGCAGCGCCAGGGCGGGCGCCCCTGAGCAGGGGGTGTGGCGGGTGAGGGCGGGGATGTAGGATGGGGTGCTCTGGCCGGGGCCGGGGCTGGGGCGTGGAGGTCCATGCAGCGCCAGGGTGGGTGCCCGTCAGCACAGGACGGGGACAGTGCATGCGGGACGGGGCGCTCCGTCCGGGGCCATGCACGGGGGCGATACCTTTGCAGGGCATTACAGCGCCCGGGGCTAACAGCTAGACTCGTCGTGGTGGGACGGGTCGCAGAAGAACCTAGAGCCCCGTTTGGCGGATCGGGCCGTGAAGGGGACGCTCTTCAGCACTGCAGACGTTTGACAGAGACACGCGTCAAAGCCCGCACGGCCGACCCCCCCGGCCCCCCCGCCCCCAGGGAGCAGCCAGCCGGGGCCGAGGCTCAGCGAGCCCCTGGCAGCGCCACGGGCCACCCTGGCTGGCGTTGAGCAGAGACGGCTTCTGCCCCAAGCCAGCTTCCAGCCCACCAGACAGACGTGGCGCCGCGAGGGGCACCCAGCAGGGCAGGGGCAGGACCCAGGCGTCCTGAGTCCGGGCCCGGCGCCCCGTCCACTTGGCCACGCTGCCTCGGGGGCTCCCCCAGCCCCCGGGGGGGGACAGAGGGGGGGAGCGGGCACCTACCCGTGATGATGTCCTCGATGGTCCCGTCCTTGCCCTCGTAGACGGGCCGGTGCTCCTTGGCCTGGCGCCGGCGCAGCTCCGCGATCAGCTCCTGCTCCTGCCACTTGTTCCTCTGCAACGGACACTGGGTGGGGGCAGGGCTGGGGAGAGCCCCCCCTGCCCCCCCCCAGGCAGACCCCACCCGGCCCGTACCCCCCACACCGCCTTCCCCCGGGGGCAGACCCCCGCCCGGCCTGTACCCACCCCCAGGGCAGATCCCGCCTGGCTTGTACCCCCTGCCCCCGGGGGCAGACCCCGCCTGTAATCCCCCCACTGCTTCAGGCAGATCCATCCCGCCCCCCCCCCTCCCCCCATCACCTCCTCAGGCAGGGCAGATCCTGCCCCGCCCAACCCCCACCCTTCCAGGAGTGCAGGATGGGAGCAGTGCTGAGAGGGACAGAGCAGCGTCACCCGGGGGTGCATGTGTCCCGTCCCTGCATCCCCCCCATGGAAGAGAGCACGATTCATGGATTTTCCCCCACCCCCCCTGCAGCTATGTCCCCCCTTCCTGGGAGCGGCCTTTGGCTTTGTCCCTATGCCGCCGGGCTCGGCGACAGGTGAAGTGCCATAGGGATTGGGGGGGGGGAAGCTCCGGGCCGCCCCCGCCGTACCAGCACCCCCCTCCCTACCTTCTCCAGCTTCTTGGCCTCCTGGGCCAGCATCTTCTCCCGCAACACCTCCTCCTGCTTCTTCCGCTGCTCGTTCTCCTGCTCCGCGTCCTGCCGGCACAACGGGGGCGGGGGGTGTGAACGGCACCGACCGGGTCGGCACGCCAGACCGCGGCCCGGCTGATGCCAGGTCCGTCAGGGCGGGAGGGCTCGCGGCGTGGGGGGGAAGAGGCGGAGGGAAGGGTCAGCAGGGAAGGCAGGAATCGCTCAGCCGCAGCCCAGCGGGACAGGCGGGGGTCTTCGGGATGCCGCAGGGCGGGGCAGCCGGGCTGGGGTCCAGGAGCAGCAGGGGTGGCCGGGGAGGTGCCAAGATCCAAGCCGCCCGAGAGCTCACAGGAAGTGCCGGGACCGCGCCCCTAGCGGACGGGGCAGCCGTTTCCCGTGCGGGACAATGGCAGGAAGGGGCCTGCTCCTGCGGGCTGAACCCAGCCCCAGGACACAGAGCGGGGGGGGCCTCCTGCGGTGGGGGGGGCGCCGGCTCTGCAGGGGTTTGACGAAGCGGGACTGTTCTTAATGTTTCCTCTGAATAGTGTGGGAGTGCCTCAGTTTCCCCTAGGCAGTTCTTAAGTATCTAGGTGGTGGGATGAGGGTGTATGATCATTGCAGAGCCCTAGAGGGCAGGTGTGTGCAGGGGTTTTTGGACACAGAGAATGGCCAACACCCTGTTTCCTGGCCACTGATGGCCTGGGCCCTTCCCCCCTGCCAGGTGAGAGCTAAAGGGCTGGAGAACAAAGGAATCCAGTGACCTCCTGGCCCGGGACAGGGACAAAGCCCAGAGGAGGAGGGGCTGGAGGGAGTTTCAGTTTGGGCTGGCTGGGACATGGAGTGAAGGGCAGACGTGGTTGTCTGGCTCACTGCCCCCCCTAATGGACCCGGCTGCGGGGTCCTGTTCTCTGCACCTACAAGCTCTGGTTTAGACCATGTTCCTGTCGTCTAATAAACCTTCTGTGTTACTGACTGGCTGAGAGTCATGTCTGACTGCGGAGTTGGGGGGCAGGACCCTCTGGCTTCCCCAGGACCCCGCCTGGGCGGACTCGCTGTGGGAAGCGCACGGAGGGGCAGAGGATGCTGAATGCTCCGAGGTCAGGCCCAGGAAGGTGGAAGCCGGGTGAGCTGTGTGTCCTGCAGACAGGCTGCTCCCAGAGAGGAGACTTCCCCAGAGTCCTGCCTGGCCTCGTAGGGAGCAGTTCCCGAGCATCGCCCGGGGACGCCGTTACAGGGGGGCTCCTCTCACCTTGTAGGAGCGGATGAAGCGGACGAAGACGGGGAAGAACACGGAGGGGGGCATCGTCTTGGGGCTCTCGCCAAAGTAGCGCACGACCATGTTGTAGGCGTCCTGCCAAACAGGAAGCGGATGATGCTGGATCGTAGCAAACTCCACGCGCCCCCCCAGCCCCCCAGGTGCATCGCTACGCAGCCAGATGGCGGGAATGTCAAATGCTGTGGCGTGCAAAATACTACCCGGCCCCATGCGGACATGCACGCAGTTCTGGTGCACAGCGTGTGTGCACAGCGCACACCCGGCCACACGCTGGACGTGAGCGCAGTACCGGTGCACAGCGCGTGTGCACAGCGCACACCCAGCCACACGCTGGACGTGAGCGCAGTACCGGTGCACAGCGCGTGTGCACAGCGCACACCCGGCCACACGCTGGACGTGAGCGCAGTACCGGTGCACAGCGCGTGTGCACAGCGCACACCCAGCCACACGCTGGACGTGAGCGCAGTACCGGTGCACAGCGTGTGTGCATAGCGCACACCCGGCCACACGCTGGCACGCAGGTCTGCACCAAGAGATTTCTTAGCGCCTGGTTTTTAGTCACCGCAAGTCCCACGACTCAAGCGACAGGCCCAAGGCGCGAGACGCTGCTCGCCCTGGGCCCTACTTCAGCCTGGGGCCCTCAGCTCGCAGGGTGCTTGTGGGGGCCAGAGGAGGCGTCGGAGGGGGAACCCCATGGCTGGGCTGCCCCGCTACAATCCCAGCCCTGCAAGGGAAAGGAGACTGGGACCCTGGCAGGATGCTCGGCCCTGCCGCGTTGGGCCAGCCGCCGGCGAGCGCACCGAAGGCTTGGTGCCCCCGGTGCCCCGGCCCTCACCTCCGCCGTCCTGGCGTCCTTCTGCAGCTTCTCCAGCCGGCCCTCGCTGGCGCCCAGGAAGTTGCGCAGGACGCTGTTGTCGTGAATGCTGCACTCGCGCCGGATCAGGTCCATGCCGCGCCCCAGCTCCTTCACGTCCAGCAGCACGTTCTCCAGGGACACTGCGGGGAGGCGGGGGTCAGCTGAGGGAACCCCCGACGGGCGAGACCCAGGCCAAGGGACCATCCCCCCTCTCGGGGACATGCTGCTGACCCGGGCCGGGCGTCCAGCTAACGGGGCCAGGATCCATAGCAGGGTGGGGTGCAGCCCCCCAGGTGGACGAAGGTCCCAGCTCTGACGGGGCCTCAGACAGGGCCGAGAAGGGCTCGGCGGCCGGGGAAGGGAGCGATTTAGCCCTCGGGAAAGCCACACGTCCCCCTTGATCGGGCCGTGGCAGCTGCAGCCGCTGGAGCATTCCGGGCCCGGTGGGGGCGGCCAGGGCTGGGCCAGGCCGGCGGGAAGCGGGGCAAGCGGGAGAGAGCCATGGGGGGCTGGCTCCAGGGTCCAGGGATGGAGCCCCGAGGCTCCACAGCCATTGTGGGGGGCAGGGGCCGCTGCTCTACCTGCTGCTGCCTTCTCCACGAAGTGCAGCTCCTGCCAGAAGGTGGCCAAGTCCGGGTACTTCTCCCGCACGGTCAGCGCGATGAAGTGCAGCAGTGTCAGCTTCCGGTCGGTCGACTTGGTGTCCAGCAGCTTCGGGGAGGGGAGCAGAGCGAGAGGGGGGGTCAGGGCTGCGGCGGGGGGGGCACCAGGCCTCGTATACGCACGTGGAAGTAGCTGCACGAATGGGCACCTTGTGTACAAAGCGTGAGCGCACGAGGGCGCGTGCGCAAATTAGCGTGCCCCGGCGTGCGTGCGTGGGCTTGCAAGCGGGTGTGCAAGCGGGTGTGCACGGCCCAGCCACCTCGCCACACGGGTGGCCCGAAGGCTCCTTACCAGGTCCAGACTCTGCAGCCGGAAGCCGTAGACACAGCCGCGCCTGCTGCTGTTCATGTAATTGCCGAGGGCCAGGACGATCTGCAGAGGGGCCCGCGGAGCAGGGTCAGAGACACAAAACCAGCCGCCGGCCGGAGCCTGCAGGCAGCCCACGCCCCCCCGCCTAGGCCCCCAACAGAGCCCCGCGTCCCTTCCCACCTCCCAGCCCGAGCGGCCTCCTGCCTCAGGCGTCACAGCTGCGAACGGGAAGCCAGGACTCGGGTTCTCTTCCCAACATGCCACGTGAGTCGCCCCCTGTGCCTCAGTCTCCCCATCTGTAAAATGGGGCTAAGCCCCCGGCTTCCTTCCCTGCTGCAGTCACCCAGCCGGGCTCCCACCTAGTGCCAGTGGCTCCTAGCCCAGCTCACTGCCCACGTTCTAGCCCCAGCGCCTGCTTGGGGCTCCCACCAGCCATCCCCCCAGACGAGGAGCAGCTGGGGGGCCGGGCAGCGCCAGGCTGCAGAGAGATGCCTAAATCCCCAGGGACCCCCCTCCCCGGCAGCCACACCTCTGTTTCCTGTTCTACCCGCTGAGCAGCCCTGGGACAGCGCCAGGAACACCCCGGTGCCCCCCGCTGCACAGAGCAGGGCCGGCCAGGCGCCAGGAAAACCCCCGAGCCCCCCCCTCCCCCCCCCCCAGCCACACAGAGCAGGGCCGGCCACGCACCACGAAAACCCCCGAGCCCCGAGCCCCCCCCCCCCACACACACACACAGAGCAGGGCCAGCCACGCGCCAGGAAAACCCCCGAGCCCCGAGACCCCCCCCCCACACACACACACAGAGCAGGGCTGGCCACGCACCACGAAAACCCCCGAGCCTCCCCCCTCCCCCCCCCACAGAGCAGGGCC